>NC_140590.1:1861514126-1862114126 GCF_964204655.1 Triturus cristatus
TTAAGAGTATATGGTAGGCTATATCATAGAACAGCTATAAGGACATGGTTCCGAAAGCTGCAGACAGGCTCAGCTCATGCTAGAGCACCATCTCACATGTTACCAAGCACTCTGCCTCCAGGATTATTAAGGCCTGCCATAGGAGTGGTTGATAGGTACACATGTGTCTATATATAAGGTAGGTATAGGAATACTACACCTAAGCAAGGAGTGATTACACGACCTTGCCCCAGCTGAGTGATCAGCCAGTTGTGTCATAATGGAAGGCCAGGCCAGGGGTGGCACAATACATGCTGCAGCCCCTGGTAGGCCTAGGGTACACCTATGCCCTGGGTACCTAAGGTACACTGTACAGGGGCCAATAAGGTGATCCTACCCAATTGGGTTATGCACCTAAAGTACATAGTATAAATTTAGAGAGAGAACAGCAGGGCTGTGGGTCTGATTGGCAGGCCCACAGCCACATCTAAGTCGAAAACCAGTGGAGCAAAAGCAAAAAGTGGGGGTGAACATAGAAAGCAGACCCTACTCTCCTACACAGCAACTTTAATATACGCTATTGGAGCTGGAATTACCGCGGCTGCTGGCACCAGACTTGCCCTCCAATGGATCCTCGTTAAAGGATTGAAAGTGTACTCATTCCAATTACAGGGCCTCGAAAGAGTCCTGTATTTTTATTTTTCGTCACTACCTCCCGAGTCGGGAGTGGGTCATTTGCGCGCCTGCTGCCTTCCTTGGATGAGGTAGCCGTTTCTCAGGCTCCCTCTCCGGAATCAAACCCTGATTCCTCGTTACCCGTGGTCACCATGGTAGGCACAGAATGTACGATCGAAAGTTGATAGGACAGACATCCAAATGTATCGTCGCCGTCACAGGGATGTTTCGATCGGCCCAAGGTTATCTAGAGTCACCAAAGCGGCCGGGCGAGCCCGGATTGGTCTTGGTCTGATAAATGCACGCATCCCGGGAGTTCAGCGCTAATTGGCATGTATTAGCTCTAGAATTACCACAGTTATCCAAGTAACAGATGGAGCAATCAAAGGAACCATATCTGATTTAATGAGCCATTCGCAGTTTCATTGTACCGGCCATGTGTACTTACTCGTGCATGGCTTAATCTTTGAGACAAGCATATGCTACTGGCAGGATCAACCAGGTAGCCGCACCTGCTGACGATGTGGGGGCCGCAAGCCCATCTCCCTGACCGGCAACCTTCACGCACCCCTCCCTCTTGGGAGCCTGCCAGGGGAAGGAGCCAACCCGCCTGGGCGGGAGGGCTCACTGGAGGGGTGTGGAGAGGTGCAGTCGCATGGGCACCGGCAGGCCCAGCCATCTCCCCCGGGAGGGAGAGGCAGGCTGAGGCGCAGCCTGAGTGAGACGCAGGGGTGCCGGAGCCTGGCGGCAGCAACACCCCTCGGAACTTTCGTTCCGAGCTGCTGTGGAAATGTGCTGGGCAGAGAGGGGTGACGGCGTGGCACGTGGGGCCTTCGGACCTGCTGAGCAGCAGCATCCAAGGGCCTGGCATCACCCGACACCTCCCGCTCGGGTCAGACACCTGGGGGGCAGGAGCTGCCGGGCCGCTCGGCCTTCACTCTGCTGGGTAGGGTCTCCCGCCAGGCGCCAGGCCCTCGAGTCGGACGGTCCATGCGGGGTGGAAGCGCTTTGCTCGAAACAACAGCCGAGGCTGGCCAAGCAGTCCATCCCTAAATGGACCAAGAGTGCCCAATCGATCGGAGTACGGCTGGGGCATCCCCTGGCAGGCCACCCTGCACAGGGGGTATGCTGGCTTAGCGTCCCTGCCTGTTCTGGGGCAAGCAGATTCGGAGAAAAAGGACCAATTGGGAAGGGGCTGAGAGGCAGGAGCATAACCAGGCCCCTGGGGGCCCCGGCATGCGGGCCCGGGTGCTGCCTTCCCCGTTTCAGCATCACCAGACCTCACGGAGGTCTAACTGAGAAAACTCGGAAAAAAAGGACCATCGGGAAGGGGCTGAGAAGCAGGTGCGTACCCTGGCCCCTGGGGGCCCCGGCGGGCGGGCCCGGGTGCTTCCTTCCCCCGTCTCGGGATCGCCGGACCTCACGGAGGTTTGACCCAGCAAACTCGGAGAAAAAGAACCATCGGGAAGGGGGGTGAGAGGCAGGTGTGCTTACCCGGGCCCCTGGGGGCCCCGCATCGGGCAGGCACAGGTGCTGCCTTCCCCTGTCTCAGGATCCCTGGACCTCACGGAGGTCTGACCGAGCAAACTCGGAGAGTAAGGACCATCAGGTGCACACCCGGGCCCCTGGGGGCCCAGGCGGACGGGCCCGGGTTCTGCCTTCCCCTGTTTCAGAATCGCCGGACCTCACGGAGGTGTGACTGACACTCTCCCTAGTAATCCAGAGGAAAATTACCCCCCTTTCTTGTAATCCGTGCACACGAGGTGACAGAGAGGACCCAAGGCGTGAATGTACCGGCCTCCTGGAGCCCTCGCTGGGATCGGGGAGGCAAATGGACCCTCATCGGGACTTCCAGGCAAGCCCGGTCATCTGGTCACCCCATTGGAAAGCATTGCACGTGACCAGATGGCCGAGGGGACAGGCGCGACCAGATGGCCGAAAGGATAGGCACGACCAGATGGCCGAGGGGACAGGCGCGACCAGATGGCCGAGGGGAAAGGTGCGACCAGATGGCCGGGCTCGAAAGGGAAGCCATCTGGTCGCTCTGTGCCCCAACGAAAGAGTGAGCGGGCACCGGGGCATGATGGACCGGAGGCCCAGGACCCCAGCTGGGCCCCAGCCATGGAGGCTGCGTGGGGGATCCGACGGGCCCTCCGACCCGGGGCCCGCGGACACCTTGACAAGCAGGGGAGGCCTGCACGGGACCGACAGACCACTGTCCCGGGCCCTTGGCGGAGCGGCAGGCCGGAGGACAGTGCCCAGGGCCGGAGCCCCCAACCCGGGGCCCGGTGGGGCCCCTGGACCCAGCCGGAGCTCCTAGGCCCAGAGGTGCAGGGGAAGCCTCCCCGGGCCCACCGGACCCAGTCCTGGGCACCCTGCCGCGAGGCAGGCCCCAGGACGGAGCCCGGGGTGGGGAGGCTGACCTCCCCAGGGCCCTCAGGGGCCCGGCCGGAGCTCCTGAACCCAGCCAAGCAAGGGGAGGCTCCCCGGCCACAACGGAACCCCGTCCCGGGCCTTTGGCAGTGCTGCAAACCGGGGGACGGGGCCCAGGGCTGGAGCCCCTGACCCAGGGCCCGGCAGGGCCCCTGGACCCAGCCGGGGCTCCCAGAGGCGATGGGGAAGCCTCTCCGGGCCCGCGGGACCCCGTCCAGGGCACCCTGCCACGCGGCAGGATAGAGGATGGAGCCTGGGGTGGGGAGGCTGCCCTCCCAGGGGCCCCTGGACCCAGCTCAGCAGGGGGGAGGCCTGCCGGGTCTCATCCGGGGCAGCCTGCCACATGGCAGGCCCCGGGACAGACCCAGGGCTGGGGCTGCATCCTGGCCTGTCCAGCTCCCGGCTGAGGACCACTAGGCCGAGAGGGATCCCAGAGTACCCTGACGCTAGTAATCCAGAGGAAGGCTACCCCCCTTTCTGGTAACCCGCGCGCTCCGATTGACGGAGGGGACCCTAGGGGCAAACACGCCCAGCCTCCTGGAGCCCTGGCTGGGATCCGGGTAGCAAATGGACCCTCATCGGGACTTCCAGGCCGACCCGGCCATCTGGTCGCCTCATTGGAAAGCATTGCGCGCGACCAGATGGCCAAGGGGAAAGGTGCGACCAGATGGCCGGCACCTGAAAGGACTCCCGTCTGCCTGCCCGAGCCGAGCCATAGCAGTAGGGCTCCCGCCTGACCACCCACGCAGGGCTCGGGGGCTCTACTTCCTGGGGGCTCGGCGACCCCGGCTGGGCCTCAGGCACTTGGAGGACCACCAGAGCTCTCGGGCCCGGGTGC
This sequence comes from Triturus cristatus, assembly GCF_964204655.1. Lineage (NCBI taxonomy): Eukaryota > Metazoa > Chordata > Amphibia > Caudata > Salamandridae > Triturus > Triturus cristatus. The sequence continues at coordinate 1,861,518,052 of NC_140590.1, forward strand.
CCAAGGGAGGACTGCCCAGGATCCGTGGAGCCCGTCCCGGGCATTTTGCAATGCCACGGGCCGCAGGAGGGAGCCACAGAAGCCTAGGAGGATGTTGCCCGGGCATAGCCCATCTGGTCCCCGGCAAAGAACCACCAGCCCCGAAGGGGTGTTCCGGCACATCCTGCCCCTACTAATCAGGAGGAAGGCTACCCCCCTTTCTTGCAACCTGTGCGCTCCGAGTGACGGAGAGGACCCTAGGCGCGGACGCGCCCGACCTCCTGGAGCCCTGGCTGGGATCCGGGAGGCAAATGACCCCTTATCGGGACTTCCAGGCCGGCCCGGCCATCTGGTCGCGCCATTGGAAAACATTGCGCGCGACCAGATGGCCGAGGGGAAAGGAGCGACCAGATGGCCGGCACCTAAAAGGACTCCCGTCTGTCCAAACCCGAACCTTCGCGCTAGGGTTCCCGCCTGCCCACGCAGGGCTCAGGGGCTCTGCTTCCCAGGGGCTCGGGGACCCCGGCTGGGACTCAAGCCCAGGGAAGGACCACCGGAGCTCTCGGGCCCAGACGCCCGGGGGATGACTGCCCGGGAACCATGGAGCCCTTCCTGGGTACTTTGCCACGCCGCAGGCCGGAGGAGGGAGCCCCGGACGCCTAGGGAGGTGCTGCCCGGGCATAGCCCATTTGGTCCCCGATTGAAAACGGTCATCCCCGGGAGGGGTGTCCCGGCATACCCTGCCCCTAGTAATCCGGAGGAAGGCTACCCCCCTTTCTTGTAACCTGCGCACACCGTGAGGCTCAGGGGACCCTAGGCGCGAATGTGCCAGACCTCCTGGAGCCCTGGCTGGGATCTGGGAGGCAAATGAGCCGTCATCTGGACTTCCAGGCCGGCCCGGCCATCTGGTCGCCCCATTGGAAAGCATTGCACGCGACCAGATGGCCGAGGGAGAGGTGCGACCAGATGGCCGGGACCGAAATGACACCAATCTGCCCGCCCCGAGCCTTTGCGGTAGGGCTCCCGCCTGCCCTTGCAGGGCTTGGGGGCTGCAGGGTACAGGGCCTGCAGGGCTCGGGCTGCAGGGCTCCGGGGCTGCAGGGCTCGGGGGCTGCAGGGCTCCGGGGCTCCGGGGCTGCAGGGCTTGGGGGGGCTCGGAGACCCCAAGCTGAGCCTCAGGCTTGGGAGGCCCGCAGGAGCTCCCGGGGCCCGGACACGCGGGGACCCATGGAGCCCGTCCTGGGCACTTTGCCTCGCCGCGGGCTGGAGGAGGGAGCACCGGACGCCGGGGAGGTGTCGTTCGGGCTTAGCCCATCTGGTCCCCGCCTGAGAACCGCCATCCCCAGGAGGGGCGTCCTGGCATACCTTGCCCCTAGAAATCCGGAGGAAGGCTACCCCCCTTTCTGGTAAACCGTGCGCACCGAGTGACGGAGGGAACCCTAGTCCCGGACGCACCCGACCTCCTGGAGCCCTGGCTGGGATCGGGAAGGCGAATGAGCCCCCATCGGGACTTCTAGGGCAGCCCAGCCATCTGGTCGCCCCATTGGAAAGCATTGCGTGCGACCAGATGGCCGAGGGAAAGGTGCGACCAGATTGCCGGGACCGAAAGGACTCCCATCTGCCCGCCCGAGCCTTCGCGGGAGGGCTCCCGCCTGCCCTTGCAGGGCTCTGTGGCTGCAGGGCACGGGGACTGCAGGGCTCAAGGGGCTGCAGGGCTTGGGAGCTGTAGGGCTCGGGGGCTAGAGGGCTCTGGGGCTGCAGGGCTCGGGGGCTACAGGGCTCCGGGGCTGCAGGGCTCCGGGGCTGCAGGGCTCCAGGGCTCGGGGGGGCTCGGAGACCCCACGCTGGGCCTCAGGCAAGGGAGGCCCGCTGGAGCTCCTGGGGCCCAGACGCCCGAGAGACGCATGGATCCCGTCCCGGGCACTTTGCCTCGCCGCGGGCTGGAGGAGGGAGCACCGGATGCCGGGGAGGTGTCATCCGGGCTTAGCCCATCTGGCCTGAGAACCACCATCCCCAGGAGGGGCGTCCTGGCATACCCTGCCCCTAGTAATCCGGAGGAAGGCTACCCCCCTTTCTGGTAAACCATGCGCACCGAGTGGCGGAGGGGACCCTAGGCACAGACGCACCTGACCTCCTGGGGCCCTGGCTGCGATCGGGGAGGCGAATGAGCCCCCATCGGGACTTCCAGGGCAGCCCGGCCATCTGGTCGCCCCATTGGAAAGAATTGCTTGCGACTAGATGGCCGAGGGAAAGGTGCGATCAGATTGCCTGGACCGAAAGGATTCCCATCTGCCTGCGCCGAGCCATAGCGGTAGGGCTCCCGCCTGCCCTTGCAAGGCTTCGGGGCTCTGCACCAGAGACCCTTGTCCCGGGCAGATGGACACTTGGCAGGCTGCAGGACGTGGGCTCCCAGGCCCTGACTGAAATTCAGGAGGCCCGGGGCCGGTCCCTGCTTCTCAACGCAGCCAGGCCGGGGAGATCGGGGAGCCTGCCAAAGCACAAGGGACCCCAGTCCCTCAGGTTGTGCGCTCGTTTTGCACAATTTTTTTCCAAATTGTGCGTAGTTGCGCTAGGCAAAGTCCGCCCAGCCCTACTCAGGACGTGCGCTCGTTTTCCACAATTCTTTTCAAAATTCTGCGTAGTGGCACTACGCAAAGTCCGCCCAGCCCTAAACTTGGTCTACATTAAGGGTCCTGACATGCGTGTAGTTCCACCATAGTTGATGTACTATGCAATACATAGGACCCCCCCCCCCCGCAGCAGACGCATACCAAAACAAAATGGAAGTTCAGACTGTTCTGTATAATGTTTGGACCACCATAGTTTATGCACTAGTCCTGGTATTGGGAGTTTTAGTTGCTGTTTATCGTTGGGTTCCTGGCTCACCCTGCACTATACCATACACACTGCCTACCATACGACCCAGGTCTATCGCAACACCGAACATACTCATACATGGCCACATTGGGTAAATACACTGTCTTTACGTGGAATGTCAGGGGGAAGGGATCAGTGCACAAATGCCACAGGGTCAACGCACAAAAGGAGAGGCCAAATATTTACTACATCATTCTCCGCATTCGCGAGAGGGACAGTTATATGGATTAGGCATGGGGTCCTATTCGTGGCCATTGGGCAGCTCACACTCAGGGCAGGTTCGTGATTGTTCATGGCATGCTGGTTGGCAAACATATAGTTCTTGGCGGGGACTACAACTCTCAACTCCATCCTGGATGTTCATCTATATCGTTAACCCCACCCTCCCCCACCTCCGAGGAGCTGCCTCAATCAAACAAGCGGAATTTTTACAAACCTGGGCGGAGGGCTCGTCGATAAAAAAGATGTATGGCACCTAAAAAACCCTGCCAACCGTGAATATTCCTTTTATTCCCCACCATACCAGCTATATACCAGACTGGACAGAATATTCTGCTCCCTGCCCATCACACCCCAAGTGTCCCAGACTACATACCTGGGTAAAACCCTGTCTGATCACAACCCACTCGAGATCACTTTAGATTGGGATAGTGACCTTCCTAGACGGCTTAACCTACCCCAAGTTAATGGAGGCAGCCCAAGAGGAACTAGACGGGCTGAAATTAATGAGGCTATCCGTGAGCTCCCCTGTGATAAAACCCAGGCCTGGACCCTCTGCCGGAAGAATTCTTTACTAGCTTTGCAGACAAACTAAAACCACACCTCGAACGTTTGTACCAATCAGTTTATGAGGCCCATTCTCTCCCGCTCTCTACTATGCAAGTACTGGTCACTTATCTCCCGATGCCTGGCAGAGACCCATGAGATATGTCAGGTTACCGCCCGCATCCCTCTTACCCATGGAATATTATATCCTTAGGTAAATTCTGGCCCGCCGTCTTCTTCCTTACCTCTCAAAATTAATTCACACTGATCAGTGCGGCTTTGTCCCAGGCCGCAGTACATCCCTGAACATCAGGCACTTGCACTATGTCATGGAGGCTGCCTCTGAGGTTTCCTGCGAGGCCGTATGCATCTCCATTGATCTGCTGTAAGCTTTCGATACCTTAAACTGGGAATACATGGCAGCGGCCATGAGCAAATTCGGCATCCCACCGGGATACATGGGTTGGGTCAAACTATTATAACCGGCTCCTACAGCCCGGGTATGTACTGGCTCTCATATATCTCATTCCTATCCAGTAGCAAGAGGTACACAGCAGGGCTGTCCTCTGTCACCACTGTTATTTGTGTTAGCTTTAGAACCCCTTATCATCAACTCAGGAAGGAGGCAGAGAACAAAAGGATCCGATTAGGAGATACAGCACATGTAGTATCGGCATATGCAGATGACCTCATTTTATACATTCATGACCTGGCAGATGACTTAGAACCTATCCCAAGTATATTCCAACAATTTGAACGCATATCAGAGTTGGCCATTAATAAAAAGAAATCACACGCGTTCTTTGTAAACCGAAGGGAGGGCCTGGAGTCCATTAAATTTGGACAGCTCACCCTGGCAATCTCGCCCCACAAACTTTCAAATACCTGGGATTTTCAGATTTACAGGGCCTCACAAGATCTTATTGAGGGTAATTTGATGAAAGCGATCAGATCACTACGGGCCCAGCTCTCCTTTTGGACATCCTTACCCCTTTCGGTGATGGGTAGAATAGCCATCTCCAAGATGGTTGTTCTCCCACGATTGCTATATTTTTTGTTACAAATTTGCCAGTCCTGATCCCTGCCCCAATTTTCTGGACATTAGATTCCCTCCTCTCGGATCTTATATCGGGGAAGGGGTGCAGAAGTGTGAGCCTGGCCAAAATGCAACTGAGGCTAGACGAGGGAGGAGTGGGGGTCCCTGACTTTCGCGCATACTGTCTGGCTAGCCAACTACAATGACTGGCTTGCAGGACGCAACCTACACAAAATCGACTACACGTCACAAACATTGAGCCAGGGCACTCTCCACACACTGTTACTACCTGGGAATAGGGCACCCCTAGGCATCCCCTTTCTGCTTCGATTGCTCTTCTTTATTGGAAAAGGGCATTACAATACACCAAGGGGGAAGCCCACATATTTACCTAACATTCCCATCGCAGCAGGGCTAGTCACTAGACGTAGTATCTCCCACAGGACACAAGAAGGGGTATCCACGGTCGTAATGCTCATAATCAGGGAGTTCCCCATTCCCTGTTTATATTCCCTGTTTATATCACATGCTACCATCTCCTGCTACATTAAAAAGTACTTGTCCCCAGATGGGAGCGAACCTCCTACACCTGAATGAATACACGGGGATGGGGGAGGACACCACCTAATCAGATGGCTATACAAGGGTGTCAGGGCGCACACAGGTACTTCCCTCACGGCTCTGCGAGAGAAATGGACTTGGGATCTCGGTAGAGACCTAACTGACAAGGAATGGTCCGCTCTCCTGGAATTCCCTAAAAAGGTGTCCCAAAAGGTTTTCTTACCCACAATGCCCTGCAAACCTCAAAATGTAACTAAAACCACACATATTCTTCCAGAATCAGATTATGGGTAAAAGAACCTGGTGAGAGCCACACAAGTCACTCCATCATGGATTCCTCTAGATGTCTAGTTGTCAAAAGTGTAAAGGTTTGTTAGGGCTCCCTAGGTGCAGACTGAGCCATGGCCCAAAATCCAAAGCTAGGCGCATTGCAGAAAAAATGGTCAGTTTTCAGTGAAAAATTGTGATGTGTCCACGTTGAGTTTTGGGCCGTTTCCTGTCACGATAACTAGGCCTACCTACACAAGTGAGGTGCTAGTTTTAGCAGAACACTTGGGGAATGCTGGGTGGAAGGAAATTTTTGGCTCCCCATAAAATCCAGAACTTTCCTTCACAGAAATGTGAGGAAAATGTGTTATTTAGTAATAGATTGAGGATTGCAAAGGATTCTGGGTAACACAACCTAGTAAGAGCCATGCAAGTCACCCAATGCTAAATTCCTCTAGGTGTCTAGTTTTCACAAATGTACAGGCTTGCTAGGTTTCCCTAGGCGCGGAGAGAGCTAGGCCCCAAAATCCACAGCTATGCACATTACACAAAAAGGGTCAGTTTTCAATGGAAAAATGTGATGTGTCCATGTTGTGTCTTGTCCCGTTTCCGGTCACGACCATTAGGCCTGCCCACACAAGTGAAGTGCCATTTTTATTGGGAGACTTAGAGGAACACAGAATAGTAGAGCAAGTGACATTACCAATAGTATTTCTCTGCATTTGCACCTTCCAAATGTAAGACAGCGTGTAAGAAAGAAGTCATTTACAGAAATGCCCTTTAATTCACGCTAGCATGGGTACCCACAGATTCTGAGAGTGCAAATAACCACTGCTTCTAAACTCAACAGTTGTGCCTATTTCGGAAAAATACATAGGTTTCCTTGATACCTATTTTTCACTATTTATAATTTTCCATATGAATTGCTGTACACAATGAAAAACCATTGCAAGGCGCAGCTCAGTGTTTGGCTCTGGGTACCTCAAGTTCTTGGAAATCCCCAAAACCCAATATTTCCCTGCAAGCAGAACGGTCTCGCAGATGTAATAGTATACTGATTATGTACATCGGCCATCATGACAAAAAGTTACAAATGAAAACATTGTCACAAATGGTTGTTTTTTCCTACTAATTTTCAATATTATTTTATTTCAACACTTATTTTCTTTGGCAAAACCTTGAGGAGTCCACACAATTGCCCCTTGCTGAATTCAGAATTCTGTCTAAGTTTCAGAAATGTATAGCTTTCTGGGTTCCACACCTGTTTCTTCCCCAAACTAGAAGGAGGTTTAAAGCACAAAAAATAGGAAAAATGGGCTATATCCCAGTAGAAACGCCAAAACTGTGGTAAATAAATGTTTTTCTGAAACAAGCCTGCCTTTCCAGATAGCTGGGGAAATAGTGATTTTAGCACCGCAAACCTTTCGTTGATGCATTTGCAGGAAAAGAACAGACACCATTTTACCCCCCAAAACTAAATGTAGCTATATTTGGCTAATTTCTCGGTCCCCTCCAGGGGAAATCCACAAACCGTGGGTATCTAGAATCTACAGGATACTGGAAAAAGGGACACAAATTTGGTGTGAATAGCTTCTGTGGACCAAACGTTATGGAGTCCTAACTACCCCAAATAGCCCAAAAAATGACTTAGCACTGGAGAGGGGTGCAGGGGGTGTCTAGAAACAAAGGGGTTAATCGTCTGGCACAAAATGGAATCGGGCCTTAGGGTCTTTAGGGCATCTTCATGACTTTTCCTCCAAAAGGTATCCATACCAAATTCGAGTGCTTGCTGTGCAAGAAAGGTGCAGTTGACCAAAGGCCCAAATCACCCATGAGAACTGAGATGAAATCGGGTTTTATAGACATTTACGTGGCCTTCTGGGTAGAAACGTACAGGGAATCCCACAAGGGACTCCACCATGGATTCAACTCGGCATTCAGGTGTCACAAATACCCACAGCTGATAGATTTTCCTGTGTGCTGGCCAACCTCAGGCTCAAATACCACTGCTGTTCTCTCTAGAAAGTATGGTGAAAGTAGTATGCACTTTTAGTGGGTATTCTCGGTAGGAACACTTCCAGGAATCCAATCAAACAATACTACCCTCAATCCTCGAGTTGTCAAAAAGGCCTAGTATTGGTACAGTTTCTCGAGTGCTGGATGTTGTTCTACAATGGTTGCTTTCCCACCCCCTGGTAACAAGAGTGAACTCAGTTCAATACACCAGCATTAAATGTGAAAGACAGGTTATTGTAGCCCCTCAGAACACAATCCAATATACTGTGGAAATAGAGTTATTGATCGTGGGTTCCCTATAAAGGGATTAGGGGCACCGTGGTAACAGAAACACACCAATTTTGTTGTTCACAGTATCACAGACGCACTGTACTAAAATGAATGTACACTTAAATAAAAGCATTTATATTAACAGGAACAACTTGTTTCTTAGCATGCTTAAAACAACTACACAGCATATCATAAAAACAGCAAGAAGGCATGTTATGAGTAACAATAATAAAATATACATTTCTAACATAATTAAAATGTCATCTAAAACTGAATATCCTAAAACCTACTTCTATGCACCAAACTAAGTGCATAAAAGCAGAGCAACTTGCAGTCTAGAGTTTCTTAGAGAGAGGCAACGCACTGCATAACTTTTTGACAGCAAAGGCTGTTGTTATCAGTGGAGGCGTGAAGGGTGTGTTCCCTGCGAAGGGCACGCACATGCTGCAATAGCAGCCTTCCTCCTGGACTTGGATTTATCTGCACTGAGTGAGATGTTGCATCTTCAAGGGCGCTGGCAGTAGGCGAGACGCTCTTCTGGGAGAGTCTCGAGTGAAGGGCATCTCTCATAAGTGGTAAAATGGTGGTCTTTATATACTAAATCTTATCTGAGATTGTAACTTCTAATATAAGAGAATATCAACTACTTTGACTGTTGTTCTTGTGTGACCTAGACATGGTGGTAGGTAGACACTTGACTCAGACATATGTCAGAGCATGTGTAATATATGTCATCAGTTGGACAACCTAACACATTCATTGTTGTCAGAAAAATAAGGTCAGACGACACCAGTGTCAAATGGCTGATGTGACAATGATTCTGCACAGGGAGAAAGATGGCGACCTTCATGATCTAAAATAGTAATGGAACCTGCCTAAAAGAAAGTCAGATGAATCGGATCTTAGCAGCTTTACATCATGGTGAGGATGTGAGCTTCACATCATTTGAACTAAGACAGGAGTATGGAGGACAGGGAGGCCATTTCTTCCACATTTAAGAGGTTATAGTTCTATATCCTACATATTATTAATGTTTACACCAAGTTATTGCTATAATTTGCAGCTATGTTTTGAGTTCGCCTTTCCACAAGACAAGCCCATCAATCTAGCTATAACCTGAGAAGCAGTAGGTTTAGGTACTTATGACTGAAGCTTTAGATTAGGTGCGCCGGGTCAGGATTTCCTTCTTTGCCATATACTTTTTAATGCTGGGTCTAACTGATCTCATATCTGAAGCTGCTGTCACATAGATTATCTTCGCGCATCACTATTGACCCACATTAGAGATTCTTAGAGGAAGGTGAAGTTTCTAGCAATGTGAAGGGCAACCATCAATATGACAAGGACAACATGACAATGACTTGCAATTACCATTGGACCTTGCATTTAGGTGACTCATGAGCTACCTCAGAACCATCTACACCTTAGGTTTTCCACTCCGTCTGGGCCCTGTGGTGGGTGATCTGGTCCATGAAGACCAATGCAGGTTTATCCTGGGCCTCAACACAGGTATGAACCTGAGATGGCTTATGCATATGCTGAATGAGGGAGAGGGAAAGAGTGAGGAGAAGGTCCTGGTATGCTGAAATAGAAAAGGCATTTGACACAGTAGACTGGGCTAGCTCATAGAAGTGTTAAAGGGCTTAGGCCCAAAATGTCATGATTGGATTCAATTGCTCTACACAAAGCAAAAGGCACATATTAGAAACCGGTCCTAGGATGCTTGTTTCCGGTCCAGGGAGGACCTAGCTTTGCAGTTCAGGTTGGATTGTTCCCATGAGGCACAGGGTCAAGACTGATTTGCATATGGCCAGGTCTAAACTGGGGTGGCATGGTGAGCAAAAGAATGATGGATTTAACCCAGATCTCTTGACTGGGGGAGAATGTTTTGATTTGTTCTGCATTCCGTCCATCAATTGTGTGTCTTTTGCTTTCTCGCCCTAAGTGCGCCGGGTATTCCTAGACGTAGGTCCCGGGCTCACTGTGCCACTGGATTCAAGCTATCCTGGCTGAAGAGGGGTGAAACCCCGAAACCGATCCTAGGATGCTTGTTTCCGGTCCAGGGAGGACCTGGCTTGGCCGTTCAGGCTGGACTGTTCCCATGAGGCACAGGGTCAAGACCGATTTGCATATGGCCAGGTCTAAACTGGGGTGGCATGGTGAGCAAAAGAATGATGGATTTAACCCAGATCTCTTGACTGGGGGAGAATGTTTTGATTTGTTCTGCATTCCGTCCATCAATTGTGTGTATTTTGTGTTGCAGCATGCAGCACAATATTTTGCAGAGTGAGACAATTGAGAGAAAAGCCTCTTCCTGTTCCCGTTGTAGCTTTGATGGAGTGGATTTTCTGCTTTTGGAATGGGGCTGCATATTGGTGCATGATTGCTGGGTCCAGGTAGTGGACAGAATTACACACACCCAGCACTGCAGGGTAATATAGCAAGACACAAGGGAAAAAAGATGTCCTACAAATACCTACAACTGCTTTAGTATTGGCTAGACAGCACACTGATATTACATGGACGGGGCAGAAGGTGTCCCTGCTGGCCCACTGTGAAAGAGATGTTACCGAATGGTTTATAGCAGAAGAGATTGAGATGAAGAGTAGTAGAACCGATGAGAAGATACAGGAAGATATAGAGGTGTGGGTGGGGTTGCTTGATAGTTTCCTGGCTCCTGTGAGTGTACCAAACGAAAAAAATAGAGTCACAGATAGTTAACACTGTATCTGTTTGCCCTTGAATTAACACCCAACTTAATTTACTCATTAAATGTACCTTCAAATTTGTCCAATGTCATGTGGTGTTTTGATACAATTGCCTATGAGTCTTCAATGTATTGTGCTATGCCTTCTTTGATGTGACGGGACTGGCTCGATAGGACACCATATAGATATCTGTTCGCTGACTAGCCTGTGCAGCTAAGTTTATTTAAGTGTTTCAATAAAAAAAGTTGTTTTTTTTAAACCAACCTGCTCTCCATACACAGCTATTACAACTGCTTGGTTGGGTTCCCAGAGATGAAGATGTGTCTATCTTTGATTACTCTAAATGTTTATCTAGAGTTTTCAAACTAGCCAGTTTGATTTGTTGACGGCCTCCTGAGCCAACTTCCATGGAGTTCAGAAGTTGTCACCAGTGAACAGACGCTTCCTTCTCTGGCAGAAGGAACTGGTGTAGACTGAGTTTCAAGGGGCTTTACTAGCACTGAGTAGTGCCACGTGAAAATGTGCCAATCTATGTATTTATTTGTAAAGTGCCAAGAGGTCATACAATTATGGTGCTAAAAGAATGATGGCCTGCTGCCTAGACAGAAAACAAAGAGAATAGCTAACACAGAGTAGTAAAATTGGATGGCCAGAATCCTGATACTCAACCGATGTCAGCATGGTTCTGTGCCCAGATATGTTAGGCAATGCTTCTTGCAAGGAACAGGTTTGTGAATGATAACTGGTGCTCACACATCCCGACGATCCTGCAGGAGTTTCAATCCTGACATCTGCTGCTGCACCCAGAGCTTGAGAATGTTTAAGAGCGAGAACACAGAAGAACCTTAGCTTTCCTCATTTGCAGTCAGGTCGAGCATTCAAGACCTATTGTAATTTCTTATATTGGGCTAAAGCCATCCCCCAAGAGGGGCGTGCTCTTGGCACTGAGGTAGGGAAAGTTCACGCAGTACCCGCGTCTCAGTGTCACATTCCCCACTAAATTAGCATTCAGAAGCTGTTTATAATTAATTAGCCCAAACCAGGGAAAGCTTGCCCTTTAATAAGCCTTTTTTATTTCCACATTACACAAACAGTGGGAATTGATCTATTAAGTGCCTGGCTATTAATGCTGTTTAATGTCTGCCTTGTTGTTAAATTAAGATGTCTAGTTGCATACATCCATTGTGGGGGTCTCTGTGCGGATTGTGCAATATTTGTTAAGATTTTAAATCATGTTCAACAAATCAATACGGGCTTCAATAATTCATTTTAATATGTCTTGTTCACCAAAATGGCTCTAAATTGTTTTCAATAGTCTGGCTAAAAAGAAGATGGATGATGCTCGTCCCTTTCTGAAACAAATGTACATGTGCTCAGGTCCCTTACAGTAAACACTTGTTTTTATAGCCTTCAATCCGGATTTAACAGTCACTTGCTGGCAGCCGCCCTTCGTCACTTCAGAGGTGTCAACCATATAACTGTTGTTGCTGATTTTGTTGTTGTCTCAGTGGGCCACGTGGATCGTAAAGGAAAACGAAAAGACACGTAATAACACTTTTTAGCTGTTTTATATAATTGATTTAAAGCAGTTGCTCCTGGACAGAATGAGCGTTTTAGAAATTGACAATACATACAATAATCAGTGCCACTGGAATTATGTGATGCTGCGGGTGTGGCGTACCCCCTGAATAATTATGCATTTTACGCATTTGCCACAATACTCGATAATATGCGCATAAACTTCAGATTTTAAGGAAAATAAATAGTTTCTACCTCAAAGTTAGTAAAAAAACACGGCATTACGTGTTGCCGCACATTGGAAGCCAATTTGCAATGGTTGAGTGGGCCCCTTTCTGTAGCTTATAGCTGTATTCCGATGTTAAACTGGTACTAATGAGTAGAACCCTTTGGCCAGATGGCGTTAACCTGTATAACAAGCATTTGCAATGCAATAGGTCAAGCATTTACGCAAGTTTAAGCTATTGGCATTGTAAATAACAATGCGTTTTATTTATGTTTCAAAAACGAAAACATAAATAAAAGGCATTGTCATTGACGATGCCAATAGCTCAAACTCGTGTAGAAGCGAGACCTGTCGCATTGCAAATGGTTGTTTGTTTATGTAAACTGTGGATGAAAATTATTTGAATACAGTGTAGAAGTACATTTAGCGTTTACTATTGTTTCTGGGGCTCACTGTTCGATATTTATGAGTAAGTTTAATCACAGTTGGACAGTAGTCCTTTTTTAGGTCTCGCCTGAGCCAGCGCTTTAGTGCTGCTCTCGCAAGAGCTTTTGTAAACGGGGGATTTGAAAGTGAAAACTAGTGATTTTCAGGCCTCCAAATACAGTGCATGTGCGCGGCCACTGAGAACATCAAAGCGGCCGCGAAAGTGATCACCATTTGCCACCCCCTCCCTTATCCCACTTCCTGTTTGTTATTTTATACTTGCCTCGTTCCTCCGTTGTTAACAAGCTTGCTTTCTTTTACCTTTTAGTTCGAGCCAATGTTTTGGTTTCAGCTACAGCTCTTCCGCTGTAGCAACAGCTTTGCTTTCGTTTTCGCCACAGCATTTGTCAAACTGCATTAGTAGTGCTCTGTGCCTCATCATCAACCCCCTTAGCGGTTCTTCTGAGGCGATGTTTTTTTAAACTTTGGCATTTTTTTACGCAATAACAACTGCTTTAATTGTCACGTGTTTTTCATTGTGTTTTCGCTACGGCTTTTCTCCTCCGCATTTTCAGTGTATTTTCTTCCACTATAGCTAATGCTTTGCTTTTGCCGTGTTTTTAACTCCATTTTCAGAACGGCATTTTCTCAGCCCGCATTATTAGTGCATGTCCAGTTAACGTTAAGGAGATTCAAAAATACAACTGCGGCGGAAGCACTAACCTCTGGGCTTCCATTGACAGCGGCACATATGCAGCATTTACTTCGAGCCTATGTTTTTTATGGGTTTCAGGTACAGCTCCCCCCTTGTTTACATTGATGCTCTGTGTTTGCCGATATTGATCCTATACTTATACACCTCGGCAGCGGGGTTACAAAGATACTTGCTTTACTTTCCCATTTCATTCAACACAATGTTTCACTTTCAGGTACAGCTCCACCGACGTTTACATTAGTGCTTCCTTGCTAGCAGTCGTGCGCTCTGCAAACACATTTATGTTGCTTATTGACAATTACAAAGTATATTAGCACTAAAATATTATACGCCTGCTACATTTGTGCCTTTTAATCAAAAGCCAAGTATTTTTTTTTTTTATTAGCAGATTTTTACTTCCAGCTATTATGTGCTTCCTCAGCGCACAAACTTTTTTTAAAATTAAGACTACGTTACTGTATGCCCTAACGTCCGTTTTGTTGTAGCCACAGCCAAAACATTTACAAGCCTTTTTCATTCTGTACATCTCTTTCACAATACAAACACATCATTCGACCCTTGCTGCTTGACTTTGTGTTAAAGCCGCACCCACGTACTTCGCACGTCTTCTTCACAGTGTGTGCTTTAGTGCCGTAGGAAAAACAACAAGCATTGGCATAGCCAATAGATCTCGCCTTTGGGACCTTATAAGTGTTTAACCATGCAACAGTTAATGTTGTTGCACCAAGGATATTGTGCTGTATAACTAAATACTTATAAGGTCCCAAAAGCGAGACCTATTGGCTATGCCAATGCTTGTTTCTCCTGCAGTTGCTTTTGTTAAGCTTAGAGCAACCTATTTCAAAAGGGAGGGCTTTGCCGGTTGATGTTCTGGAGAAAAAGCTGAAGTGTGCTGAACGTGTTAACTTCATGAGCAGTACACAGTCAGTACCCATATTGTTTCCATTTTATGTTTTTGAACTATTATGTCAGACTTCTGCGGTGCAACCATATAGATTTATGTTGGACTAATCTCAATAGACTGGTTATTGAAACTGAAGGTTTGAAAAATTACTCAACAAAGCACATGCCCAGAGCTGGAGGTGTGTCCCTTCATATGATGGATATAGTGAGAGTGGTGTTGTCTTAATGAAATATGTTAAAGATTCACTACAACTGTTTCCATTTTGTGAAACTGATCAGATCAGTCGTGAAAGAATAAGATGTGGTCCTGTCTTCTGTCCAGATGTGCCACCTGGTGAGTAGTGATACTTCATTTAATTATCAACCTTTACCATATTCTGAGAATTAATATAGTTTAGCATCTTTGAGTACCCTAATGTGAATTTTAGAACTTCATTACCACCATAGTATTTCCCATATTCTTAGCACTGATAAGGTTTCCTGCCTATGTGTCTCCTCTCATGTACTTTAAGATTTCCTTTCTCATTGAACCTTTTCCCACATAAACAGCATTGATGAGGTTTCTCGCCAGTGTGTGTTCTCTCGTGATGAGTGAGATTTCCTTTAGCACTGAAACATTTCCCACATTCAGTGCATGGATAAGGTTTCTCACCTGTGTGTGTCCTATGGTGGTCAGTGAGCCTTTTCTTCATACTGAACACTTTCCCACATTCAGTGCATTGATAAGGTTTCTCATCTCTGTGTCTCAACTGGTGACCAGTGAGTGTTCCTTTCAAACTGAACCTTTCCCCGCATTCAGTGCATTGATAAGGTTTCTCACCTGTGTGTGTCCTCTGATGCTCAGTGAGAATTCCTTTCCTACTGAAACGTTTCCCACATTCTGAGCATTGATGAGGTTTCTCCCCTGTATGCGTCCTCTCATGTACAGTAAGGGTTCCTTTCGCTCTGAACCTTTTCCCACATTCACTGCATTGATGTGGTTTCTCACCTGTGTGTATTCTTTGGTGCATTATAAGATCTGTTTTCTGTGCAAAGCATTTTTCACATTCGGAGCACTGATATGGTTTCTCACCAGTGTGTATCCTCTGGTGAGTTGTAAGACCGGCATTTGAAATAAACCTTTTCCCACATTCAGAGCACGGATATGGTTTTTCGCCTGTGTGTACCTTGTAGTGATTTGTAAGACCTGTCTTTGAAATGAATATTTTTTCACATTCTGAGCACGGATATGGTTTCTCACCTGTGTGTATCAGCTGGTGAGTTGTAAGACCTGCTTTTGAAATAAATCCTTCCCCACATTCTGAGCATGGATATGGTTTTTCACCTGTGTGAGTCCTCTGGTGAGTCTTAAGACGTTGTTTATAATAGAATCGTTTCCCACATTCAGAGCACTGATGTGGTTTTTCACCTGTATGTATACTCTGGTGATCAGTAAGATTTCTTTTTACACTAAATCTTTTCCCACATTCACTGCATTGATAAGGTTTCTCCCCTGTGTGGCTCCTCTGATGAATTGTAAGAGCTGCTTTTGTACTGAAGCATTTCCAACATTCCAGGCATTCATACGGCTTCTCATTTGTGTGTGTTTTATAATGAAAAAGAAGGACTGTTCTCAGACTGAACCATTTTCCACATTTGGAGCACAGATATGGTGTTTCACCTGTGTGTGTTCTCTGGTGAACAGTACACTTTTCTTTTGTTATAAATTTGTTTCCACATTCTGAGCACTGATAAGGCTTCTTGACTATGTGTGCCTTTTCATGAGCAGTAAAGCGATCCTTTCTTCTGAACCCTTGTCCATATTCTGAGCAATGATAAGCTTTCCCATCTGAGTGTAATCTGTGGCGATGAGTAAAACTTGCTTTCCTTTTGAACCGTTCGTTATATTCTGAGCACTGATAAGATTTTGCATTTCGGTGTGCCTTCTGGTGAATAATAAGGCATTTTTTCAAACGGAACCCTTTTCCACATTCTGAGCACTGATAAAAACTTACTCCTGTATGTGTCATGTGGTGCCTAATTAAAGTTTTTTTGCACCGGAAGAATTTTCCACATTCGGTGCATTGATAGGGCTTCATGTCTGTGTGTGTTATCTGGTGTACAGAAAGATTTGTTTTCTGACTAAAGCTTTTTCCACATTCAGCGCAAGGATATGTTTTTTCCCCAGTGTGTTTTCTCTCAGGCATACTAAGGATTTGTTTCTGAGTGAAGCTTTTTCTACATTCACTGCATTCATAAGGGTTCTCACCAGTATGTGTTCTCTCATGCCCAGTAAGATTTCCTTTTTTGCTGAAGTTTTGATCACATTCAATGCACTGATAAGGCTTCTTGTCTCTGTGCACTCTTTGATGAGAAGGTAAACATATTTTCTGAATACAACTTTTCATATATTCAATACATTGGTATGGTTTCTCTTTTGTATGCACTCTTTGATGAATAGTAAGTGCATTTTTTTAATTCAAAGTTGCCTCATATTTAGTGCTCTAATAAGGTTTCATACCCGAATGAGTTCTCTGGTGCTCAGGCATCTTTCCAAGTATGAATTTGTCACTTTCTGTATGTACGTTTTGTCTGCATGTAGTCTCTGGTGGAGGGTCAGGTTTCTCATTGGTATGGGTTGCCTGATACACTTTCACTTCATTGAAGCTATATTCATATTTAGTACATTAAATGTATGCATTCCGCAAAGCTTTTCCAAAATTCACTTCTTTGATATTACATATTGCACATTTGTTCTGCAAATGCTCAATTTTTTTTTACTATACTTGTCTTAGATATGATCATTAATCCCAGTGTTTCATCGTGAAGAAATACGATATTATTCTGATCAACAGATTTCCTTTGTGAGTCTGATGTGTAAGATGTTATCTTCTTTTGACTTGCTGGCACATTAAATTGGCAATGTCACTTTTTTGTGTGAATTAGGCTGCCTGCAGTGTGAATCTTCAAAGTACTCAACAGGATGTTAATTGTTGCTTTTCAGCTCACATATCAGTCACCTATAAATTAAATAGAGTGGTATAGTTTTAGCGTTATTCATATTAACACAGCATTATCTACATGGTACAGGGTATTGCAGAGAGATATCTACTTTTTCATGTTGTGAAGACCAAGGCCATGAATTTCTATGGCTGCAGGATGCATGCGTACTATGTGCACCTCAGTATTACCCAGTCATTGAGTTGCACAGAATAAGAGACAGAAGACAGGATAGTGATTAGCCATCGATGCTTGAAGTCATGGTCCCTTGGTGCTTACCAACACCACACAGGTAACACAGCAATCTCACAACATCCATCACTGAGAGATTAAACCCAAACTCCTCCCTTCCAGAAAACACTTTTGAAGTCAGAGAGGAAAACAATGATCTGGAGGAATTGTTTCAGGAATTGTTCTCATAGGAATGAGCAACACAGATGATATTGGGTAGTTTGCTCCTTGATCTTGAGTTAAGGACAACTAATCTCTGTAGCCAACCAGTGGACATAGAACACAAGGCTGGGTACTATCTCCCCAAAACATGCGCAGATAGCAGAAGGAACAAACACTGGTCTCATCAATATATCACCCCTTTGTAAGGCATTAGCTGACATTTTGGCTTCAATAATGCTTATTGCTGCAAAAAGAAAAACAACAGTACTGGCAAAGCTGATAGGCCTAGCTTTTTAATAGTGACTATTAACTGATTGAAGCCTTTATATGGGTTTCTGTGGGGATATATGGAAGGGGGAGTTATTGAATGCAGGGAAAGAATCAGTGCGTAACTTGAGGGTTGGTCAGTGGGGGAACTTAATGAAGGTGGGTCCTCGAGAGAAGGTAGGAGGGACGGTCACACATTCATATACAGACAACAAATGCACATTCAGGCAATGCTTCCTTGGACACTAAGAAACACAGTGCATAAAAACAATACAGTTAGACACCACAAGCTAGTGTGTGCTACATGAACACACACATTCATAGTGGGTACAGGATTCCAAATCAAACAGTTTCCATTTGGAATATCCCACAAACAGGACCAACAGGGAACATTCTGGACCTGGGTTTGGAAAGAGAACTCACACAGGATTCCAAACCAAACAGTTTCCATCTCACCAAAGGCGAATCCATAATTTGCAAATTAATGTCATAAAGGAATCATATATTCCAGCCATCCGTTTATGGGACCCACCAGCCCTAAGTACCTATATAATAAATAAGGTCAAACTGGGTGATTACCATTTGATTGCTAGATTAATGAATCCTAAAACTAAGGAAATGTGACATTTTTAAAGTGTACTAATCATGTTTGATGCATTAGCACTCTAAGGTCCATCGAAAAGAGGTGAATGTCACTCAGAGGTTTTTTAGGGGAGAAAATCAACATGTATTTATCTAGAATGTCTGATTGATTTTAAGTAAAGTATGAACTTCACTGCAGATATGCTGCTCAGAAACACACTGCTGTTAGAAAGACAAATTAAAGTTAATATATGCAACTGTGGCTTATCCTATCCCCAAAATATGTATTTATACCTCTATGTATTGTACTTAAAAATTGTACATCAGGAACTACTATACACTTTTTCAGTGGCCTTGCTGTGAAAATGCTTTTACTTTCCTGCAACCTGTTTTGCCTTTCAAAACAATTATATATAGGACTTAAAATTAATGGCATGGTCATCTTACAGCACCTCTTACTGGCATATCAGTGGAATGTGTATTCATACTGTAAACCTTTATTTTGAATGAAGAAAATGGATTCAGAGAAAGTGGGATCCCCCAATTAATGTCTGTTAAAATATTTTTAAAGAGTTTCACAGTATGTTCGCACTTTTCAGGTGTTAGGTTTGAACATTCAAGTTGTTCATTAAATATTCTTCAGGTCTTAGCACCTGTAGCTGGACGGGCTGGGGTGGGCTCCCATGTCCAGGGGCAAATCTTCCTTCACCTGCTAGTAAAGGGGCAAATACACCCATGCAGTGCCCTGAGATGCAGTCTATTTGCTCTTGCCATGCTGCCATCAGTTCTCACAAAGATGCCGTCAGTTCTCACAAAGATGGTTTTTAATCCAGCAAGGATGATGCTGCACAAAGTGATTCCTATCTTGAGGCAGAGAGATACTTGTTCACCCAGAGACCTTCGACGCAAAGACATTGTACATCCAGGAGGAATGGAGACAGCGATGGAACGCTAGGAGCTCAATTCAGGGTGCATGCATTTCTGAGAGATAAGGAAAGAGCTGCTGGGGGAGACCTCTGGTGCTTACTCAGAACGTTAGTGGTAGCAGAACACGAGATTACCAAGACCAGAACTGTACTACCGCTACAGCCCCGCCCCTCTCAAAGCTTGGAAAGGGCTCAGGCTTGGAAGTAACTGCGCAATGCCTCACATTTTAAGAAAAAGTTAAACTAGGAAAGCACACATTATATTTGGTTTTGAGCACTCATCAGAAAAAAACAATTTCATTTTCAATTCTGCACAGTAAGAAGAGGGAAGTGACACTGGTGGTGAGGCATACCAAAGTATACAAAAAGGGGATGGATCGAATGTTTGAATTAATCTCAACCACTGGTATTACTCAGGCCACATACCAGTGCACTATTATTTTGCACACCATGCCACCTCATTTTGGACCTGAGCATATGCAAATAAGTCTTGACCCTGCTCCAATGGAAACAGTTCATTCCCGAACTTCCAGGCCAGATTCTCCCTGAATCACAAAACTAGCAAACCGGGACTGGTTCTGCCCAAATTATGGCTCATAAACCAGGTATAGCTTGATTCCAGTGTGTGCACAGGACCCACGTCTGGGCATACCTGTCCCACTTAGCGTGACATACTAAAGTATATAAAAAGGTGAAGGATGGAATGCTTTAATTGGTGGTGTGGCTGGCATTCGTGCGTTATACATGAAAGTATACAGAAGAAGAATATATTAAACGAGAGAAGTGTATTAGCTCTCACAGCGATATACGTTAACAGTAAATGAGGATGCAGTCCACTATCCTAGTCACATGGGATAGAAAATTGAACCAGAGATATGAATTTTTAAAGTTTCAAATTAAGGCCTGACAATGGCATAAAAACCAGGTTCATCCAAGTTGGAAGGTTTAGCCTCTGACTGAGTCTCTAAGATGAAAGACAGCAAGCTGTGGCCGAGAAAGGCTTCACAAGTACTGATGAAGCCGTTATCTTTTGGAGAGAAAGTGAAGAGCGGGAGAAATTCAAATTCACACCCAAGGAAGGGTACTCACTGGCCAGATACCTATGCTGACTTTGTTCAGGCTTAGGTCATTTTTTTTGGAGACCGCATTCCGCCAGCAGGGCAAGGCTGTAAGGGCTCTACGTTGCCTTACTCCTTCTCCGTGACCTCCAGTAGAAATGGATTTGCTACAGCGGAAAAGCTCAGAGCTTTAGCAACCTGAATATTTTGCCAGCACAACGACCCTTCGTTGGATTGACCTGGCAGGTTTGAGCCTTTGATACGGTCAACTGTCCCAGGACCTCACGGACAGCCCTAGGGGGTCAAGACCCACATCAGCAGAAGCCACCAGCAGGGTCAAGAGCAAGCTCAGTTGGAACTGGTCAGTAGGGCTCTTCAGGAAAAGGTGCTTCTAACAGTCTGTTGTCTCCCTGTAGCCATGCAGGACATCAACCAACTGATCCTTAGAGTCCATGTCTTTGTCCTGGGTACAAGTGGGAGCAGGTCCAGCCTCTCTGATCTCCTCATATGTCTCACTAACAGGTGCAGTCTTTCTTCTGACTTCCACAGGCCAGTAGGACTCTGAAGTTGGTGCCCAGTGGTGCCACATGTGTGCCTGGTACTAGCCTGTAGGTCGAGAAGACTCCTGGCCCCTCTTTAACCAATAGGAAAAAGGTTCCCTGGGGTAACTGTGAAATATTGGTTTGTAGGTTAAGGGGGTGTGTGAACCCCTTTCAAGCAACAGCCAGAATCCTCATCAGGGAGAACCACAACAGTCACTAGATGAACCTGTGCTCAACTCTGGTACCTTGGCACAAGCAGCTAGGCTTAACTGAGAAGTGGAAACACAAAAAAAGGAAAATCCCAAACCGAGTTAGCAAATTAGATTATCTTTTGATAAATAAAATGACACAAAACCACAGAAATCGAATCCATAGATCTGAAGTTATGAAAGTCAAAAGTTTTAAGTAAAAATAGCACCAAGAAGCACAAATCACTGCACAGGACCAAGTCACAAGTTCAGGCTGATCGCGATGGAGCGCTGGCCCGGAACAGAACCGGGTTTGGTCGGCTGAGAAATATACCTTTGTGTATTTGGGGGTCGAGATACAACGCCTTAAATCAAGATGCTTCCTGATGAATCGGTGCTGGTTGGCTGCCAATCAGAAGCTGCGATGTGAAGTCCGGCATTGCAGTGTGTCAGACTGCATCGATGCCGAGGGCTCCATTGAACAGGATCTGGGATGCGGAGTCTGCCGTCAAGATGTGTTGCGCTGTGGCAGTGCTGAGTCGCCGATCAGGAGCTGTGATGCAAAGTCCAGCGTCGTAGTGTGTCAGGCTGCTTTGATGCGGAGGGATTGGTCATCCAGGAGATGCGATGTGGAGTCCAGTGTCGAGATATATCGCACTGCATTTCTGAAGAATTTGCCAATCAGAACCTGTTTTTATTCAGGACTGAATTTGCCAATCAGGTCTGGCATTGTGCTGCGTCGGGCTATGTCAATTTTGATGGATATGTTGTGTCCCTATAGTTCACACAGGAGGCCTGCGGACTGGCCGTTGGAGTCATTTTGGAGAGTTCAGCAGGAATCAAGCAGTAGGAGAGCCTTCTGGAGAGCAATGTGATCCTTCTGAAGTCATCTGCAGGTCCAGAAGTATTCTGAACATGTGTTCTGAGAGCTCAATACTCATGCCTAGTGCTTGCCTTTGAAGTGGGGGACTTCCTGGCTACACCTAATCCAGTTCTAACTAGTTCTCCTGTCCTTCCTGGGTTTGGCTTCCTTCTGTCAGGTAAAGCAACAACCAGGCCAGGCTTGGTGTCAGGACCCAGTGCACAGGGGGTATCAGCCCTTTGGAGAGCAAGGGAAGGCTGGCTACAGCACTTTCCCATCATCCTACCAAGATGGACCTTCCCACCCACGCCCAAGTCCCCTGGGCTTCACTGTCTTGAAGAAATATACAAAACCCTGCCTAGCACAGCCAGTCACTGTCCTGTGACTCAGGATACTGGCAGAACGGCACAGATGGTTAGGGCAAGAAAATGCCATCTTTCAAAAAAGAGGCATTTTCAAAAGAGCAAGTTGATAGGCACAGCCCCTTACTTAACTGCTTATCTGAATCTGCCCTCCGACTAGTCTATGGTTTTTGGACCCGGCTACTTCAGCTTGAGGTCCCCGCCTCGCTCCTTCATCTTGTTCTAAGTTAATTTTCCCTTTCAGGAGACCCAAAGCGGGCAACTCTAATAACCTTATGGAGGAATCGGGCAGTCTCCGCATTTTTACATCAGTTTTTACAGGGACTTCATTAACCACGTTCAATCCTTATTTACAGAATTTGAATACGAGCCCCTCATCCCTTCCAGACCATGGGGCACACTTGAGCCTCTAAATGAGTATGTGATTATATGTACATGTTCATACTTGGTGTTTGCTTGTCACGTTGTTTATGTTTTTGTAAATAGCAATCAATCAATCAATCAATAAGCTTTATTTCGATTTAAAATTAAATCATAAAAGCAATACATTTAAAAGAAGAGACCTACCAATCAGTCAATATAGTACACAGTATTCAAGTTCATTACAATGAATTAATATACAACTCCTCTAGTTTTACGCAGTCTCATTGCTGCCTTCAAAAAGTTTAAAACACAGAATAAAGTGAATTGATCGGTAGACATTTTTAAAAACAGTAATGCCACCCTTACATGTTTAAACTTAAGTTTCTTAAGCAGGTCTTTCAGATACTGTCTCCTTGGCCCGGCATAAAAAGAGCATAAAAATATAAAATGAAGGGTATCCTGCGGAGATCTACAATCGCAGCCGCAGGGCCCTTTATCGCTAAGTTTATCGGTAAAACCTTCTGGTACTGCTAATAAAAAATGAATAAGACCAAATCTAAAACGGGTCATTAAGAATCTTTCATGTGGATTAAGTACAAAAGACAGATAGGGTTCTATACCAGTGGTTGTTTTGACCAAGGCATGTTCTCTCACAGTCCGCTTTGAGAGTTCCGCCTTTTCACGATTGCTAACCAGAAAGTTAGAGTGCAAGATCTTTATACTCCCCGTGTCGCTGGACCTAATTATCTCGGGTGCACTATACAGTTCCTCACGTCCCAACTTCAGGAATGTGGATTTGACGTATCGCAGCCACGGGATCCTGCTGCTATGATCCAGTTTCAGGCAGTCCAATAAGACAGATTTTGTTAATCCGGAGTCTTCGCTGAGCCAAATTTTAAGCCAGCAAAGAAGAGGTTTGACGGCCACCAGGTCAGAGAGATAGTTGACCCCCAACTCCTCATGTATGCTGAAAGTAGGTGAGCTAAACGGAACTCTCAGCAAGCTTTTCAAATATTTATTTTCAACAGTTTGAAGTTTAGACGTTTCTATGAAGCCCCAAACTTCACTACCATATAGAACCGCTGAACAACAGATGGAGTTATACAATTTTAAAATAAGGCCGGGCGTCCAATACCCCAGCCGTGTGGCATATCCCTTGATGGACCCTGTGATCCTGGACATGTTGAGACATTTTTCATCTATTAGATTTTTAAAATTCAGCTTTGCATCAAAGGTTATGCCTAAGTAAGTAAACAAGGGTACGTTTCCTAGTATATGTGTACCAATAGTAAAGTTCTGTTGTCTTCGTGGTTTCTCCCCTACCGTCATCACATATGATTTAGTGAGATTAGTAGACATGCCCAGATTAGTCATAAAAGTTGTAAAACCGTCTATTAAAATTTGCAGTGCAGAGGGAGTGCGGGCCAGGAGAACAGCATCATCTGCGTATAAAAGGACAGGGACTTTACGTAAACCTATCCTAGGGACATCTGTCGCAATACTGCTAAGAGTGGAGTCCAACCCATTTATATATAACACAAATGAAAAAGGCGCGAGGATACAGCCCTGACGCACCCCACTCGAGCATTCAAAGCTTTTGGTTAAATTCCCCGCTGGCGAGTACCTAACTACGGCTGAGGTGTCAGAGTGAAGGGTATGCAGTATGCCTATAAGTGCTGGGTCAATCCCCATATCACCAAGCAGTGCCCACAATTTGCTGCGATTCACACGATCGAACGCAGCTGAGAGATCCATAAAGGCCAGAAATAATGATCCCTTTTTGGCTATGGTGTATTTGGCACTAATTAAATATAGGTTGAGACATTGATCCACTGTGGACTTTCCCTTCCGAAACCCGTACTGAGTGTCGGTGCTCACCCCCTTAAGTTCTGCCCAGTCCTCTAGTCTATTTAAAATCACCCCGCCCAAAACCTTCATGGAGGCGTCTATTAACGAAATAGGACGATAACAGTGTGGACTGTCCCTATCCCCCTTCTTGTATATCGGTACAATTATTGCAGAGGACCATGAGGCTGGCATTTTACTTGTGATAGCAGCATTTAAAACTCTAGTCAAAAGCGGGATCCACACTTCAGGATTGCTATGATAAAGATCTGCCGGAATACCGTCAGGACCCGGGGCCTTGTTACGGCTTAGGGCGGCAATACCTACACTGACTTCCTCCATAGAGAAAAATAGTGACTGTGTCGAAACCGTTGGGGCTACTGGGGCCAGAAAGGCCACTTGATCTGTGGGGTGATTATAAAGACCTTTAAAATACACCTGCCAATCATCCGGTAAAATTACTGTTGAGATGTCTGGCTTATTTGGATCTGCAAAGCAGGGACTATTTATCACCTGCCAGAAGCGTGTAGTGTCGTGTAATTCTGCAGCCACTGTTAAATCTTCCCAGGCCGTGCGCTGAATTTGGTTCTTGCGCTCCTTTAACACCCTATTATACTGTTTCCGACATTCAGCCACTTTTGCCTTTACCCGCGGGGATTCTTTCATAACCATTTTGAGGTTCCTTAGAGCAAGTGAACATGAGGCATCAAACCATCTATTTTGCGGTGGGTTAATTTTCCTCGCAGGGGCAGTAAGGAGAGTGCTAATCAGATTTGCAAGAGCCTCAAAGGAAGTAATTATTTCTAGCCCCCCCACAGTGGGATCTAGGCAATTCATAATATGCTCCTGTCCATCTTTAAAAAGAGAAGAAATTAATAATTCCGTGTCTAAATGTGCCCATCTTACTCGCCGCCCTTGGCCCGTGGTTGAGAGGGAGGAGGCCTTAAGATGACTAGTCAGTGATGTGGCACAAATGTTGGTGGGGAGCAAAAAGGCAAGAGGGTTGTGATCACTGAATGGGCTGGAAATAATGTGAAAATTTAGGATTCTGCTTGCCAACAAAGAGGAGGCAAAAACAAAATCAATAAAAGAATTACAGCCTCTCCCTTTAAAAGTTGGGGGGATTAGACTATCTCCAGTGATGGAGAGCGTTTCCATTATATTTACTAAGCCTAAAGAATTTGTAATAGTAGTGAGTTCTAGACCTGCCTGCGAGTGTTCCATATGTAAGCCCTTACGCACCGGGCATGTCGACCAGTCTCCCATGGTGATCTTCAAGTTTGGGCACAGATGACAATTAAAGTCTCCCAGCAAGATTAGTTCGGTTCGACCTGCATTCTTGTCCAGTATTGAGCTCAGCCTCGAGTTCAGCTCAGAGAGCGAGTTGCCTCCTTCACAGTTAGATTGTGCGTTGTAAAAATTTAGGATAATCAGACACATGACGTGCCTGCTCATTGTGATACCCTGCATCACTGCTGAATCCAACAGCAAGTCCCTTCATGTGCCTGACATCCCCAACCTTACAAAAACAATCAGACCTCCCTTAGCCCTCCCAGATGATGATTTTGCTGCTTGTCTATGGTAAGATTTATAACCTTCCAAAAAAGTGTCATGTCCAATTTCCCAAGTCTCTTGGAGACACATTATGTCATACTTCCTAATCATTCTCAGCCAGTGTGGGTCGTGAAGTTTTCTGGTTAATCCCGCTATGTTCCAAGAAATGAAGTTAATGCCCCTGTGTTCACATGTGTTCACGCCTTCATTAAGTGCCCGATGCTCAGTTGGGCTTGGTGTAACTATATCTGTGTTGTAGAGAGAAAGTTTCAAACTGGCATCGTGGGATCGAACTCCAGTACCAACATTTGTTCCTACTTCACTGGCTGAGCAAATGACCCCTGTCTGGCCTGATGAGTCAGCCGAGGTTAAAGACTGATGTAGAACACAAGAACTCAGTCAGTCTACACCCTCTAATGACTCCAGGCTCTCCAACGGGGCAAAACGATTACCATAGTAGACCTGACCATTCAGCCAACCTCCACCCGTTCTCGGGAGGCCCAAGATAGAGTTAGGGCGGCCCGTCGGTCTATAGAAGTAAGCAAGAGGTAAAGGTCTTATTTGGGTGTCAAAAGTTATGTAATCATTGCACCGTTGAGTAATGCTCTGAACCATGCATGGAGGCCTTAGGGTGACAATAACACAATCTCACCGGAAGTCTTTTAGTACTCTTCCCGATCCATGCTACCCTCCTGGCCATTAGTATTGAAGCGTGGTCTTCGAGGTTAAAGCCGGCATGTCTACATGACCAGTGGAGAACCTTATTCATTAGCTTGTGAGTGTTTTCCCCTTGTGCACCCGGAACCCCTGCCAAAACAATGGTAAATGGGCTAAATGCAGGGGGGAGATCAATTATAGCAATAGCAGCATGTTCATGATTTATACCCCCCACATCCTTCCCCTGCTTATTAGAACATTGAATGCTGACCCCTTGGGCAATGTAGCTATTTTGACAGGCAGAACCCGCCAATGGTCTCCCATGGCCTATCCGGGAGACTACAGATGGAATCATAGGGGGTGGAAACGGTATTTAAGTCTGTGCTAATCAGAGGCACAGTGGGAGGGTGGGTGGAGATTAACGTACTAACCCCCGGAGTGGTCTGGCTATTTGACTCGAGGTTATTGGGAATATGAGCATGATTAGTGAGAGCATTATTAGGGGCACTTGCAGACGTAACCCCCCCCCACGTCTACCCTCGCCAAGGGAGTATCCGACCTAGCCACCCCAGATGTAGTCGGTGGACTGGTGGCCTCCAAATGGGAAAACGTGACACTAGTAGATCTCTTTTCTTTGGCCCCATTTATCCTGTGTTCTATCGCTACGAGCTTCTCCTCAATTTTCAGCAACCTACTGGTCAGAGGCTCCAGCAGCACAGACATAAGTGCCTCGAGTCTTAACCATTGCTTGTCGTTGCTTCCCATAGGTAAGGGGTCCTGAGATGTGTGTGTGGGTGGAGTCGCTGCTTGATTTGACATGTCCCCGTCAGTTATATGGGTTTCTACGACAGGCGCTGGGAGAAGAGATTTATTCTTTAGGGGTTGTTTGGATCCCTTAGATGGAACCTTACGTGTCCGTTTAACTGCCAGTGCACGTAAAATTGTACCACCCCTTTGTTTAATAGGGGACATCTTATGTTTATAATTCCTAGCCCTCATAACTCTATGGGACACATCAACCTCTTGTACCGACACTAGTTCACAAGACTTTTGGGGGGGAAAAGAAAGCACCGGGGATGAGTCCAAGGGTGGGGATTGTTCGTCCACTTGCGCAGCAGAAGAACTAGTCCTCGACTTTACTTGTTCATCTAGAGGAGGGGTCTGCGCTGAGCATGAAGGAGAGATAGAAACTATAGGCCCATTATTAACAAGTTGCAGATCATCGGTAGCGCTGTCCGCAGCAGGGAAATGACCGGAAGCTTCATGAGACCAAGACCGCTTGCCCTGGGGATATCGCCCGACTAATGTGTCTCAAAGAAGACCTCCTTTGCAGAGAGACAGGGTCCAAGGAAAGTCTCTTTTCCGTCATCAGGATTTCACGATTAAGAACTGATTCTGCATGTGTCAGAAAAGCATCTAATGTTCCCGCCACGCCACCCGTAACACCAACAATTTTCTCCTTGCATCGCAATCGCTTTGCTATTGCAACACGTATGTTAGAAAGCAAGACAGAACACCTTCAGTCACCTACTTGCGTGGCAGACATCAGTTTCCCAAGAGAACTGATGGAAGATCCGGCCTGGAACCTAGAGCCTGGGGGCACAGTACTTCACAGTACGGCTCTATTCTGCCGGTCCGGCTCCCACGCGGCTCACTGGGGATCAATGGACCTTCCCGGACCTTCCCGAGACTTACTGGTGCTACCTGCAGCCTCCTACAGAGCCTCCCAGTACAGCTTGCGGCTCAGATCACGATCCACGGTGTGGAGGGCTCACTCCCACTGCCTCCTGCGTCCTCCTCTCACTCTCTCCAAGCTCCTGGTCTCCTGGCACACTCGCTCTGGTTGTCCGCTCCCCCCCCTGGCTAGTATTACTCATCCAGGGGGACTGCTGGACTTACGGGAGTTTTGCGGGGGTACAGGGGACGGGTGTGAACATATAAACGGAGTTCTTCAGCCTTCCCCGCCCTCTGCTCGTTGCTCCCCTCACGTACCACCGCTTGACTCTAGCGTCGTAAAGCTGCTAAAGCGGCCGGCGCGGCGCGGTGCGGCGCGGCTAATGCTGAGACGACTCACGGTGAAAGAGAGCAGGACTGCGGGTGCCGTTCGGGAGACTCAGGGGGCCTTGGTGGTACTGGCTCCCCCCCCGTCACCCGTCACCTGCTCACTCGACTCTCGACTCTTGACTCTCTCCACGCCAGCAGCAGCGTCCGGCCTCTCCACCTCACCAGCTCTCAGTCCCGGGTCACAGGCTCTCGCGAGATCCACACTCAAATCACTCCAAAGAGTACTCATTATCTCCACCTGAGAATTCAGCCATATGTTTTTTCCTCTTGCATAGCACGACGAAACACTATGTAACTGCTAAAATTCACACACTATAGAGGAGCATTTATACGCTAGAAACTGGTGTTAATACTGACCATGCCTGCCAGCCTACACTGGTAGGCTTTTGTTACCTTAACAATGTTCTTTCTTTTTATCCTACAGATACTACGTTAACAATGAGTTAATCACATGTATGTCATTAATATGTTATTTTAGCGCACGATATTAGGTGCAGCGCTTTCTTTATTTATCAATTCACCTTATTTATAGGTCACCTTTTGAGAGGTACACACAGGGCTGGTCCCTGTGTAGTCCTGAAGAAGAGCTTTGGGGAGGCTCAAAACATGTTGACTTATACTGGTGACTCGTAACTCATTATGGTTAAGTTTCTTCTCCCAGTAGTCACTCCTTATACCAACTAGGAGCTAGAATAAAGGTACTTTGCCCACTAGTTAGGTGTTTTAATTCACTTCTCCCACTCCACATCACCACACTACACTTTTTTCTCACTAAAGTGCTCCTACGTAACTCTGCAAGTGGCTGCACGCCTCAATCCGCAGCGGATTGAGATGGCCCCTATGATGAAGCATGTCACCAAGGGGAAATCCTGGTGAGTGAGGGGACTCAAGAAAGAAATTCTTCTTTCCTGCCTGTAGACTCTCCCACTCTAATTGAGCGGAAGTCTTTCACCCAGAGCTAGGTTCTTTTTATGGCATCCCGGATCTTTCAGTCACTTTGGCCATTTCACCTTGAGTCAGGATTTCTGCCCCCTGTGGCATTCCCTGCAGCCCCCCACACCCATCCTGTGATTTTCCCGCCTTCTCCACCCCATATGTGTTCTTCTGCCACGTTTTCAAGCCTGCCTCTTCTTCCAGCGCTGTGTTAGGCCCACTTATCGCCCCTGCACTCTACCCCCTTCCAGGACCTATGTAATGGCAGCCCAGCCCCACACTTATCTCAACTGATCCTCTGACCAGTAAAGGGCCTTTCAGAACCAGCAACTTTGTCTCGAGGGTCTTGCCCCTCTACTTTAGCCCATTCTGTCCGTCTATCCTCTGTTCTCACCCCCGGTTCTCTTCTGTGCTTTCTGTGCTCCGTTGTGCTAATTTGTGCTTCCTTGTGCTTTGTTGGTGCTCCTCTGTGCTATTATGTGCTTTTTTGTGCAGTTTTTGTGTTCTTTTTGCACAGTTTGTACTCTTCTGTGCTCTGTTTGTGCGCTTATTCTACTTGTTTGTGTTTTTATGTGCTATATGTGCCCTTTTTGAACTAGTCTGTGCTCATTTTGCACTTTCTGTGCTCTTTTCTGCTTTTGTGCCTTTCACTAGAGGGAAGAGGTGTGACGCTGTGGCCAGGGTGACTGACACCGGACGCGGGGGCTCACGGTTCGATCCCCGGCACCGGTGGCAAGTCAGCCCAGCACCATGTGACTCTGGGCAATAGCTTGCTTAATCTTCCCGACGGCCCCCAGCGTCGGGATGCCTCCAGGTAGCTGTGTGCTTTATAAATACTGGATTTACTTTTTTTCTCACCTGGGCTTCTCATCTCGAGTCAGGCATTCTGCCCCCCCTGTAAACACCCTGCAGCCACCGCTCTTTTCCTGCCTACCCTTTCTCTTTATCTCTGCTCCTGCCATGTTTTCCTTCCCAAATGGAATCCACCCACAAGGATTCAAAGGTGTGAAAAGATGTATGGTCTTGCGGATGATGTGTATCCTACAATGGTAGGAGGCACATTGCATTTCTTAAACTACTCCTCACACATTCAAAAGGGCCCTTGGTGTCATGCTTCAGCATAGGGGTCTTCGCACTCCTCTACGGAGTGCGGCATGCTACTAACCAACGAATACGCGGGAGCACTAGATGTAACCACTATGTGTAGTGTGAGAGGGTGCGAGTGGTAGGGTCTACAGTGATTGGTGAGTGAATATTAAAAAATACGTGGTAAATGAGGACTAGAAAGATTTTAATAAACCCCTTTGCTGGTATTGTTAAAAGCAGTGAAATGGAGGTTTAACGTATTAATGTACAACACCTCCTGTGTGTCTGTGTCAACATGTTTCGAAGCCAAAAGCTTCACTGAGAATCCAAGATCATGGCGCAGCTGCACTGTTTTGTGAGTATGTTGTAGACAGTTTGCTTGCAAGCTTGCTTTTATGAGCCAGTTGTCTAAGTATGGGAAAACGTGAATGTGTTGTCTTCGTAGATGAGCTGCGACTACTGCCAGGCATTTGGTGAAAATCCTGGAAGAAGTAGTGACTCCGAATGGGAGCACTTTGCATTGATAATGTAGCCCCACTACCACAAACCTGAGGTATTTGCGGTGAGCGGGGTGTATTGGGATATGGAAGTAGGGGCCCTTTAAATCTAAAGTTGACAGAAAGTCACCTTGCTGAAGGAGCAGGATTACTTGTTAGAGTGTCAGCATATGTAAGTGATCCGATTGGATGTATAGATTCAGGTCTCGGAGGTCCAGTATAGGTCTGAGAGAGCCGTCTTTTATGGGAATTAAGAAGTATAGGGAGTATACACCTGCCCCTTGATATTGTAATGGGACTGGTTCTATAGCTCCCTTTTGCAACAGAGAAATAACTTTATGTTTGAGAAGGTTGAGATGTTCTTGTGACATTGAGTGTGATCTTGGAGGAATGTTTGTGGAAGTGTTTAAAAGTTCCAGGCAATAACCATATTGGATAATTTGTAAAACCCATCTGTCTGAGCTGATTGTATTCCAGACGGGTAGAAATTGGGAGAGACGTCCCCCGACAGGAGTGGAATGATCGGGGGTAGGGGAAGGAAGTCACTGTTTGGTGTTTGCAGGTGAAGTGCGTGTTGAGTTGCCTCTGCCTCTTCCCTTGCTGATGTTCCCTCTAAATCCTCCTCTAAAGTAACCTCTTGACGAGAGCAATTGATTATTGCTCGTAGCGAGCAAAGAGAACTTGTGCAGTTGCAATTCGCCAGTGATTGGCTGCTTGCGATGCTATTCTTTTGCCCGAGGCATCAATTAATTTTGACTCCTTATGAGGAGGAGGGGCATCTCCTGTAGTTTGTGAGTTTACTCTTTTACGATTGTTGGAGACTACAAGGGAGTCTAATGGAAGTTGACCCCTGATGTAAGTGGGGTCAGCAGGTGCTGGCTTTGCTTTTTCTAAGTTCTGGGCTTGATAAGTCTTACCTGCACAGGGTCTTTAAAAATCTCGTCAGTGTGTTTAAGCAGTCCCTTTAAGCATAGGTAGTGTCTGTGTTGATCTCTGAGAGGAACATAAGGTCTCAAATAGAAAATCCTCTTCAAGAGCCTCTTTATGTAATTCCACCCCATGGTATTGAGCAGTCCTATTAAGTAGCTCTCTATACCCTATATTGTCATCAGGTGTTGAGGGTTTGGAACGGTATAGATCCGGATCGTTTTCTGTGAGCGGATCTGTATTTTAGTCCTCCGAGGGGTTATTAGTGTCCTATGGCCTATCTTCATCCCAAACCCCTTCATCTTGTGTATCAGGTGATTGAGGTTGTGGGGAATTTGTGGGTGTGATTTGGGTCAATGGGTGAAAGAGTTGTAATGGGAGGAGGAGAAGAGTTAGTACCCACATTCTTGTGTTTTAAAGGAATGTGGTAGTCCTCTTGTAAAGTCCAGTATCTGGATGGATAACCAGTTCTTTTTGTTTTGGATCCATGTTTGCAGGCGGAACGTCAAAATGAGGCTCTTTAGATGGAACAGTCGATTCCCCTTTGGGCGCCATACTTTTCGGCATCAAAATTTTCGGCTCCGAAGATTTACTCTTTGATAGCGAAGGAATGGCCACAACGAAGTGCTTTGATTTCGATGCTGAAGGTTTCAGTTCGGCATCGACATGGGGCCGGCTCGATCCTGAGCCAAAAGGCTTTGATTTGTGTTTTGGTGCAGGGCCGGAGGGCGTGGCATCCGAAACGTTTTCTCGGTGCGGACCTTGGCCCGAGGGCAGAGGAGGGACCAGAGCCTTTTTGTTCTACGAATATTGGGGCAGGGGGGTGTCTGCACTAACAGTACGCTGACCCGGTGGCCCAACCTGAGAAACGGTGTCAAACCAGACTGCCGCAACTCACATCCGAACCCGATGGCGGGAAAAAACAATGGAGTCAATGCCCATGCGCACTATCACCGAAAGGAGGAGTCACCTACCTTGTGACAGGAAAAGACTTCTTCGAAGAAAAACAAACTGCAAACATCCGGACCCAACACTAGATGGCAGACTATGCAAAGCATGTGATCTACAGTTCTCATGCCTCAAACAGATTTAATTTAATTTTAATTTTATAATTTTGATACTTCTCGTTAAGTCTCTCCTGGGAAGGCGTATCTTTTTAGGGCATTTCCAGGTTTACCAATTCTGGTAAATCTTGGATTGCATCAAAATCCATGCAACGACAATAGAACGCCTTCCCAGGGCAGAGTAAGGCAACTTAGTGATTTTCACTGTGTTACTTTACTCCAGATTTATGGAGCCATGTAAAGTGGCCTTGCGTCGCGACATAAATCTCACTTCAGGTTTGCATCACTTTTGGCGGGGCGCAAGGGCGATGTAAAACAGCTCAGATATACCCCTTAGTATGTAGTACATGGAATCTTTGGAAAACATTTCTCCAGATGCCGAAGAAACTTGTACAGAACGTGCTGAACACAAGTTGTTACTCTTGAATACAAAGATATATAACGAGTTCAATACCTATACACACCTCTGATGCAGTAGGGGCACAGGTGTTTTGTAAACACACCGAATAGCTGGACACCGGCTGTGCAAAATTAGGTAGAAAAATAATATGGTATTTACCTGCCACTATGTAAACTATAAAACAATAAACATACATACAATCCTTGGAAGATGTCATGAGTGATATAAATTATGTCACAGGACATGCCATGAGAGATGTCATATGCAGTTTATGGGATGGATATATATATATTACCTACTGGCGGTCGCCAGTAGGTAGTTATAGTTAGGACCACGTTTCCATAGGAAATCCGCAACATTCTATTTTGAATAACTTTGGCGCCGGTCCACGAATCCTCGCAAAATTTTCAAAATAGGTGGGGCGCTACGCTCCGCTCCTACCCTGAAAGTCTCGGGGTGATTCGGCAAGCGGGGGCCGAGAAAAAAGGGGGGTCCCAAAACGCGTTTTCCCCATGCATTTTTCCATAGGACCTTTAGACACAGCTACAGCCCGAACGGCTGAACAGAATTATGTGAAATTTGGCAGAGAGGTAGCCATAAGGTCCATGAAGTGCCTTTTGCAGGTCTGGTGTAAATCTGTTCAGTATTTCCTGAGAAAATAGTATTTAAATCAATATATATATCTGTAAGCGCGCAGCGTGCGCGCTGGGTGCGCGCACCTTGCCGTGCGCGAGCGCAATTCTGATTGGTTGTTAGATCTTAGTAAACATTCGAATCGGTGGAAATCAGGAAGCGGCGGCCGCCATTTTGTCTATCGCATAAAGAGGGGGTGATAAACAAAGGGGGAGAACTTGAAAAGGGGGCAGAGTGGGGAGAAATTGACCCAGTAGGCATTGTAAGGGGGTCACAGTAGGACCTTGTAGGGCAAAAAAAAAGATTTATATTTTGTTAAAAAATATCGCCGAGAGCGCGCACCCGAAAAAAAACTTTTATATATATATATATATATATATATTCACTGAAAAAACCATAGGTTTCACACACGTTATAGTTAGGAATTAGCATTTAAAAAACCTTGCAAATTCACTGAAAAAACCATAGGTTTCACACATGTTATAGTTAGCTGGACATTTTACTGATAAAAAACCAATGAAATTCCCCCGTTATAGTTACTGTAGGCAACTATAACTCACGCGACCGCAATCCTCTGCTGATGCTAATACTGTATTTAGACACTTATTTGCCCATGTCTTCTTCCATTAAATTTTAGCTATACATATATTACAAATATTTTTTTTTCATAAGGACACATATGTCATCAGCAGAGGATTACGGTCGCGTGAGTTATAGTTGCCTACAGTAACTATAACGGGGGAATTTCATTGGTTTTTTATCAGTAAAATGTCCAGCTAACTATAACATGTGTGAAACCTATGGTTTTTTCAGTGAATATAGATATATATAGATATATTACCTACTCGCAGACGGTAGTTATAGTTGGGACCTTGTCTCCATAGGAAAAGCGTTTTTTGACTTGATTACTTTGGTGCCGTTTGGTGAATCTTCACGATATTTTCACCCCAAAAGTACCCTCCTACTTGTAGTTGTGCATGGAAATTTTTGGCGTGATCTGTCAAGCAGGATCTGGGAAAAAAGGGGGAGGGGTCAAAAAGTGCGTTTCCTATGTTTACAAATTTTAGACACGGTTACAGCCTGAACCGCTGAATGGAATTACACCAAATTTGGCAGAGAGCTAACTCTTGGTCCAGAAAGAGCCTTTTTTGTTATTTGGTGTAAATCCGTTCAGTAGTTTTGAAGATGTTGAAGGAAAACCAAGAGGCGGGCCCTCTGCAAATCTTATCGATCTCGTGCAGGGGAACCAGGAAACTATAACTCACGGTCTTTGGTAACTATAATTCTCAGCCCCACCATGCCCCGTTTTTACATCAATAATTTTACTGCAAAAGTTGCAGTGATATTATTGTTTGATGGAAGATGTCAACAGTGATGTAATATGTGGGGTAATCAGCAGTAAATGGTGAGGGTGCGTGTTTTAGTTAACTTAGGGCATGAGTTTATAGTTTCTTGAGATAAGCATTACTATAACTGTTGACTTTCTATGGTTTTGTGCATATAAAATCTGAAGCTTACTTTAACATCCCTGAAAATGTTGGTTTCTTCAGTGAATTTCTACGTTTTTAAAAATTGTATTTCCTAACTATAACGTCCCTGTAACCTCTGGCTGTTTCAGTGAACTAGTTGTCGTGTTTCCAGAGTGGTGGAGAAAGGGGCAGGGCCTTCAATCAGCTCTCAACAATCTCACTGCCTGGGACTTACTGGTGGTAACAAGAAAGAGTTCCAGGGGGCATGGCCCAGCAGGCTACGTTGGCAGACATGCTCTGCTGAGGCTCCGCTCTCGGGCTTAAAACTCGCCCGTTAAACCGCGGCGCAACTCGCCGAAAATCGGCACTCTACTGCATGAAAGTGTGTAGAGGGTGATTCCGGAAGCTGCGTCCTGCTGCACTACAGGATTCCTACAAAAAAATGACCTAGTTCGGCGCTGGCCTTGAGCGCAAGATGGCGACCGTCTCCCCCTGAGGCTCCTGCCCGACCAGTTGAGCCCACACCTGGCCATAAAACCCTTGCAACCTGACCACAGGCGACCGAAGGGCACGGACCCGGTGGCTGGAGGCGGAGATTGTAGAGATAACCTGCAGGAGGCGTTGGGAGAATGATCGGCACCAAGGGACTGCCCCTTCATCCCGCTGGTAGGAGCCTGATGCAGTCGGGGGCTCCGACTCGCGCCGCATGTCACCACAGCAGGGAAGAGGGATCCTCTGTTTCCTACTCGGAATCGGCGAGCGGGGGGATGTCCAGTTTTCATGCTCCTGCCACGATTTCTAGTGCCGTCAGAGAAACCTGACCCTAAGATGGCACCCGCCTGCTTTCACGGCCGCAGCGGGGTGGGAAGAGCCCTGTGGTCACGGATCTAGAGGTCGTTGCCCACTGTGAGGAGGTTGTGCCGGTTCACTGACTTTGCCTCGGGCCCGCCTGACCTTAACATGGCGGCCGTGGCAACTTGAAAGCCCATAACAGACTTGTGTCCGTGAAGCCTTCTCCCCCACCCCTGGCACCAATTAGCATGCAACCAGGACCTCCCAGGACCAGACTTGACTCGGGGGGACTGAGGGATAGCGGATGCCACAGGGAGGGGAGAGGTGTGTTGTGGCTGGTCTCCCCCTTGCTCATTCTAGAGGACCTGACCCCCTAAAGTAAGACACAATATACAACAGAAGCCCTGAGGGGGAGACGGCAACATCTCGGATCAACACACGCCATACGTGGCAGGAGGGGGTGAGTGTAGACGCGAAGTGCGTGGGCACCGTTAGGGGTGCCCGCCGAGTGTGTGCCCAGTGAGCCTGCAGAAGCGGCCGGATTAGATCAGGTGCGGTTTGCGGGGGATCAGTGAGCCCAGCTCCTGGTCACTGGTGTTTCCCCCTCTCCCCGTCCCTGTTTTTGCCAACGCGCGGCCTCAAGGAGGTGGAAGGGCTGGGAGTGACAGAACAGGCGCTTGGAACCTCTGCGCTCTCCCATTGGCGTTGCTTCTTTCACCCCCCTGGTGCACTTCTGCAGATAGCGGCCATCCATGGGGGTCACCGGGATGGCTAAGAGCGCACCCCGGAGATTGGAGTAGTTGCGGCATTCAATCCAGGTACGCGTGACGTCCAGTATACAGACCATCCCTGCTTATACCACAATGGGGAAGTCGAGAGCCCTGTTGAGCGCAACTGTGCCGGAGACCGCGCTGGAAGATTTCCCAAGCACCCGATCCACATCTAAGGCAATAGCACCATCGCCGACAAACTGGATCAGGTACTGGCGGCCATCGAACACTCCCGGGTGTCTATGGAGGAACGGCTAGGCACCCTGGGTACTGAGATCAGCTTCCTTCACGATGATCATCGCAAACTGGCCGACAAAGTTGCGGACGGGGAGAAGGAGATGGCTGCTGTACAGCCACTGTCGAGGCGCACCAGGACACCTTGCAAACCCTCTTGGGCCGTATGACTACGATCGACGATCTTGAAGGGAACTCCCGACGTTGTAATATTTGCATGCTGGGGCTTCAGGAAGGGATTGAAGACAAGAACCCGGTGGAGTATATGGAAACGTGGACAAAATCCTTCACGCCGAGTACGGACCGCACTACATTTTTCTCCATAGAACGAGCCCATCGGGTCCCAGCGCGCAGACCCCCGCCTGGTGCCCCACGTCAGCCGATGCTTGCAAAATACCTCCATTTTTGAGACCGCGATGCGGTACTGAGAGCAGCCCGGCAAGCAGGCCCCATCCGTGTTGAAAACAAGCAGATAATGCTGTTTCCAGACTACTCCTGAGTTGTACAGCGGGAAAAGGTCATCTTTCTTGGCGGTGAAGCGCCGTCTGCGTGCAGAAAAGATACAATATTCCTTGCTATTCCTGGCGCGGCTCAAGATTATCCACAATGGCTCCACTCTCTTTTTCGAAGACGCTGAAGATGCCTATGACTAGGCAGACAAGAACTTTACACAGCGTCCGGTTGAAGAGGCCACACGTGCCTGAAGACAGAAGGCGCCGCAACCCAAAAGACGTCGCTCGAGAGAGCAACACAGCGGGAAAGACTCCACAGCGCAGCCTAACCTCCTGGAGTCACCTGACCTAGACCAAATCATCCGTGAACAACGGAAAGCCCTACAAGCCGTGGTGGAACTCCAGTCTTCTCCCCCCTTAGAGAACATGGACCGGGCCCCTGATCTCTTTTCCTCAGATGGTGAGGATGACAGCGAGGAAACGCAGTCCAGGGTAAACTCGACTACTCCACCCCTGGTCACCCCTCAGACCGCCAAATCCATGATTTGACCTGGACATTAGTAGCCTCCGGAGACGCGGTTCAATGCCAGCAGCAATAAGATGCAACTCATGGTAGGAATGTTCATGCATAGCGATCACAGTAACTACACAGATTTGTAATAGGCCAGTTGGCACGCAATAATTACATTACTGCCCTACGGCGAACCACACCGAAGGCATTTAACGCCACCCCCCATATACGTTTTCGAGCTCTCTTTTCGCATGAGAGTAAGTTTGGACGTACCGCCTTTGGCGGTAGGTCCCTAGTATTGAGGCTGTTCCCCTACCCCAGTTGCTCCCCCGTGTTCTTTTACCCTTCTACACTGTGTCACCAACTCAACATATCCAACAGGCCACGGCAACACTCACTTATCGTAGGCGCCTGGGGGGACAGGATGGGCCACGACTCGGGGCTGGCGGCTGTGGTCCCCCTTACCCCATCGAACCCTGCTAGCTTCCAATGGCACACCACGGCACCATTATCATACTCACGTTTAATGTGCGTGGTATGCACGCAAGCAATACTCAGTCTATGCTTACATAAAACGCCAGAAGACGCAAATCGCGTTGTTACAAGAGACTCACCTGACCGTGGGGGAGGTTGCAAAACTGCATAAGCGCTGGCGCAAGATCCTCTGCGCTACCACATATTCCGCCTACACGCGAGGAACCCTTATTTGGATTCGCCATGGGGTTCTGTTCCAGGAGCAGCTTAGAACGATCGACCCGTACGTGCGGTATTGCTCTCCTACAGGGACTCCTGGATGGCCAATCAGTAGTTTTGGGGAGGGTCTACGCGCCTAATGTATACCAGGGTAAATTCTGGGATGCGCTTTCATTGCCACTCTGCTCTTACACCCAAGCGCCTTCGATCTTGGGAAGGGATTATAACTGTGTACAAAATACAACACTGGACAGATCTTACCCTCCACACTCCACTTCCCCGACAGTAGTGCAGGCCAACCACTTCACAGCGTGGGCAGCCCACTGGTGTTTGACAGATGCTCGGTGCTCAAAACACCCGACTGCAACATTTTACTCATTTCATTCCGTACCACACGATCTTAAGGTTCGACTCGACAGCTTCCTGTGCTCCCCCTTCATCCTCCCTACCGTCCTAGAAGCTACTATTTGGGAAGGATCATGTCCGATCATGACGCTCACACTATTACACTTGCGTGGCGCCCGCCTCGACCACCGGTACCTACATGACGTTTACCCAGGGACTGCCTAGAGGACCCGATCTTCTGACAGATGCAGGCGGAGCACATACAGCACTACTTCCACGAGAACACTATGGCAACGCCCTTTATCTGGGCGCGCCTAGAGCAGTTATTTCCAAACTTCTGATTGTCCAAAACTCAGCCGCCAGACTACTCACTGACACTAATAGCCGCTGCTCAGCCAAGCCTGCCCTGAAGACACTTCATTGGCTTCCAATACAAGAGAGAATACATCTCAAGACCCTCTGTATCGCACACAAAATCTTTCATAATAAAGACCCTCCCGCCATCAAAAACTTAATGAAACCTTATAAAGCCACGAGCAATCTCCGCTCAGACCAACTTCATCTAGCAGTGGTCCCCAGAATCAGAAGGGCTCGGTCAGGAGGTTGACTCCTTTACTACAACGCCCCGAGACTCTGGAATACTCTTCCTCTCTCCATTCGTAGGGAAGCCAACCATCTGTCATTCAGGAAACAACTTAAGACATGGCTATTTCCATAAATCCGCTGTCTCCTTGACTCGCACTCCGCAGCGCTGGGATGCCTCCGGGTAGCCATGCGCTATATAAGCATATTTTTCATTTCATTTAATTTCATTTCAACACACACACTGCTACCACTTGAGCCACGGAATGGAACACATTTAAAATGGTCATCAGAGGCACAAGCATTCAACACATCGCAGGGGCACGCCGTGTCCTAGAGCGCTACATACATGATACAGAACACGCATTGGCCACTCACACACGCAGCTGACACCAATGCAGCCATACTTGCCCAAGTAGCGGAAGCTAAAACTGCATATGCTGAAGCACTAGCTGATCGCCGCTATAATTTTAGGGCATACGCAGCGCGTGTACATAGAGAAGGTGATAGAGCGGGTGCTCTGCTGGCGTGGTTGGTGAAACAGGATACAACCCTTCAACCGATCACAGCGATCCACACCGAGGGCGACACCCTAATACATACACAGGTCTCTATCCTAGATGCAGTCCGGCGGCATTACACACAGTTATATGCAGCCCCTCTCCCGGTGGACGAGGAACGCCTCGATCGCTTCCTGACCAAGTACCCCGTGTCCCGCATTGCGGCAAGTGACAGAGTAGGCCTGAACGAGCCAATAGCCGCTGCTAAGGTTAAACAGGACCCAGGTCTAGATGGCCTCCCGTTGGAATTTTACCGGACATTCGCAACGCAGCTGGTCCCACAACTGTTGGCGCAGTTTCAGGAGGCAATAGATGTAGGCCAGCTGCCACAATCCATGTGCGAATCGGTTATAGTCTCTCTCCTCAAGCCGGATAGAGACCCGCATCAAATAGGCTCCTATCGGCCCATAGCCCTCTTACTGGTGGATTATAAAATCTTCGGAAAGATACTGGCCAATAGATACGCCACAGTCCTACCGAAGCTGATCCATCTGGACCAGTGTGGGTTTGTCCCGGGTCGGAACACCTCTTATAATACCCGGCGCCTGTTTCACGTTCAGGACCAGATTAGAGACCGCTTTCCTCGTGCCGCGTGCTTGGTTCTGGACCTGGAAAAGGCCTTTGACACCCTTTTATGGCCTTATCTCCTCCGGGTGCTACTTCGGATGGGAGTGGGAGCCCGTTTACTGGCCTACACCAAGCTCATTTACTCCACACCGACCTCTAGGGTGAGACTTGGGCACCTTATATCGTCGTCATTTCCTGTGCTCAGGGGTACACGCCAGGGTTGCCCGCTTCCTCCATTGCTCTTCGCCATGGCGATGGAGCCACTGGCAGTCCACCTTCGCAAGGAAAGTGGCCGCAGGGGTATCCTCATTATGGACACGACTCATGCGGGTTCCCTCTACGCGGATGAAGTGCTCATCTATATCCGTGATGTCACGTTAGATCTTCCCCCATTATCCACTTACTGCAAGAATTTGAAGCAGTGGAGGGTCTGAAGGTGAATTGGTCTAAATCGACAGTGTACCCTCTTGCTGAGGCTCTCCCTCCTTGTTCGTTACGAATGGGTGACATAAATATTTCCTGGAGCCCACAGGCAGTACGGTACTTGGGTAATCGCTTATACCACACACTGCAAGACCTCTACGAAGGAAACTATTGCAGGGTTATGGCCGGTATCAGAACTGCCGTGCAGTTTTGGAAAGATCTCCCCCTTGCCGCCATTGTCAAAATCGCAGTAGCCAAAATGATATTAGTCCCGCGATTGCTCTACTATTTCACAAACCTCCCGGTGGTTCCTCCACGCTCCCTCTTCCGCGAATTGGATGTCCTCCTTGGCACTCTCATCTGGGGCTCGGGCTGTAGGAGAATTGCACTTGCTAAGCTTCAGCTGCCCATGACTCAGGGGGGGCTGGGTGCCCTCTCCTTTGGGGCCTACTTCCTGGCAGCCCAGCTTCAATGGGTCTCAAGATGGACGGCGGGCCGAGCGATAGGGGAAACGGTCACGACCACTGCGCCCACTTCCAACCCAACCATACTTCGTATGCTGTTGCCTAGGGTGGAGCCCGTACAGGGCCGGCCCCTTCAGATGTTGGTAGCATGAGCTTGCCTGTCAGGCGTACATGTATTCTCCTGTCCTGCCATTGGTGGGGTTCCCCAGAGGCCGGGCACATTATATGGAGTGGATATTCCGCGTTTGGACAGCGCACAAAGTTACAGAGGTGGGCACTCTATACTCGAATGGACAACTGCAAACATTCGAGGAACTGGCAGCAGATATGGTGATCCCCAGGGGCCAATTTTTCTTGCATCGTCAATTGCTAGCAGACCGTCATGAAGAACTACCACCAACTAATAAGGAACACCAAAAGAACCTTCATCAGGGAAAAAATCAACGCCAACGCAGCGAACTCTAGTGAACTTTTCAACGTCATCAAATGTCTCACCAAACGATCATGCGAAGCCACTGACATCACACCCACCCAAGATCTCTGCAACAAGCTCAGCACCTTCTTCCACCAGAAGATTATGATCCTTTACGACAATTTCAATGAACCAACTAATGCCTTCGCCCCTACAATCACGCCAACCCAACACTCTCCACCTTGAGCCCTGCTTCAGTCGAACTAATCACCACCACCATGAAGAAGACCCACTCGGGCGCCCCCACGGACCCCTGCCCCACGCACATTTTCCACAGAGCCATCATGGCCATCGCTCCCGAGCTAACCCGCACCATCAACTCCTCCCTGGCCTCAGGCACCTGCCCCATGGACTGGAAGCGCACCGAAGTGAGCCCCCTCCTCAATCGGCGGACCCAACCGACCTTAGGAACTA
This sequence comes from Triturus cristatus, assembly GCF_964204655.1. NCBI lineage: Eukaryota > Metazoa > Chordata > Amphibia > Caudata > Salamandridae > Triturus > Triturus cristatus. Next base: position 1,861,561,249 of record NC_140590.1, read on the forward strand.
CAGACCCATCTCCCTCCTTCCTTTCATGGCCAAAGTCTCAGAATGAATCGTGAACACCCAGCTGACAACCTTCATCGAAGAAAACAACATACTGGACCCCTCCCAATCTGGTTTCCGCAGCAACCACAGCACCGAGACAGCCCTAATCGCGGCCACTGATGACATCCGCATGCTGCTCGATCAGGGACACACTGCAGCCCTCATCCTCCTCGACCTCTCTGCAGCCTTCGACACCGTCTCACATTGCACACTGACCACCAGACTCCACAACACAGGAATTCACGAAGACGCCCTCAACTGGATTCAATCCTTCCTCTCCAGCAGAACACAGAGGGTCATGCTCCCCCTTTCCTCTCCAAACCCACCGACATCATCGGCAGGGTCCCCCAGGGATCCTCTCTGAGCCCGACCCTTTTCAACATCTACATGGCCCCCATCGCCGCCATCGTCAGATAGCACGGACTCAGCATCATATCCTACGCCGACGACACCCAGCTCATCCTCTCCCTCACCAGCAACCCCGAAGACACCAGAATGAGCTTCCAGGAGGGAATGAGTGGAGTAGTCACCTGGATGAAGGACAGTTGCCTCAAACTCAACTCCGAAAAGACCGAGGTTTTCATCTTCAGACCCAGCCCCTCAGCCTGAGATGACTCCTGGTGGCCTCCCGCCGACCCCAACAGACCACGAGCGGAACCTCGGCATAATCCTCGACTCCTCACTCTCCATGAACCGCCAAATCAATGCTATTGCCTCTGCCCGTTTCAACTGCCTCCGCAACCCTACGAAAGACTTTCAAATGGATCCCCACAGACTGCCGAAAGACCGTCACACACGCACTCATCACCAGCAGGCTCGACTACGGCAACTCCCTCTTCGCCGGAATCAACAAATTACTACTTCGCAAACTTCAAACCATCCAAAATGCCGCCGCCTGGCTCGTCCCAGGACTACCACGCCGGGAACACATGACGCCGCACCTATGAGAGCTCCACTGGCTCCCCATTGAGAAGAGGGTCACCTACAAACTACTCATGCACACGTACAAATCCCTGAACAACATCGGACCCAAATACCTCAACGACCGAATGAGTTTCCACAAACCCAAGAGGAACCTTTGCTCTTCCGACCTCGCCCTGGCAGAGGTCCTCCGCATCCACCGAAGCAGAGCCGGAGGCAGAGTCTTCTCCTACACCGCCGCCACAGCATGGAACGCTCTCCCAGTTGGAATAAGACGCTCGACTACCCTACTCACCTTCAGACGGGCACTCAAGACCTGGCTTTTCAACTGATCGGAGCTGCTAGACCTATTCCTCCCCCAGCGCCTTGAGACCCTCGCGGGCGAGTAGCGCGCTTCACCAACCCCTGATTGATTGACTATCGTACCCGGTGATACACACATTATTGCAGATGGGCCAGGGACACCACCTAGTCACTTGGATCTACAAAGCGGTGAGGGCTCTAAACCCCATTACCCTCACACCCCTCCGGGAAAAATAGGAAACTGAGTTCCAGAGACCCCTCCATGATAAGGAATGGGACCGGGCGTTAGAATTCCCCAAGAAAGTGTCCCGTAACTATCGTTTTAAAAGTATCCAACTTCACATACTCCATTACACCTATTTGACACCCGAGAAGCTTCAACAGTATTACCCAGACACGCCATTTACGGGCCCCAGGTCTCCCATGCCCGCCGGATCCTTCCACCATATGTTATGGGACTGTCCGGCGATCCACGCTTATTGGTCTGGAATTCATTCCACCCTTCTCACGGTCACGGAACTTACCGACATGCACACATGGGAGGCCTATGCATTGGGCATTTTCACCCATTGGCCCTGATGATGAGATACGATTTCGGTCACAGTGTACCCATTAAATTCCCAGGTTTGAAGAGTTCTGATCGTTATTTACACACACAGCAGCGAATCACTCACAAGGCTGAAGTGGAGAGTTCACGCCTAAGCATCGTTGCAGACCACAGACCATCAATCATGGACATATGTTTGATAACCATGTACCACCCATAGCGATGATACTGTCTACTGTACTGATATATATTGCGATACGACAGTAAATATTACTATGGTCTGTAATTAATATGGTGTTTACTTCCTGCGATATTTGATACAGATGTACTGTGTTATACAATGAAATGCAAATAAAAATGATTTTACAAAAAAACAAAACAAGAAAGAGTTCCAGGCCTCCAAGGACCATAAACATTCAAGGGGACTTCATCCCCCAACCAGAAATGAGCCAGGAGGCGTGTTTGCAGAGTGGTGGAGAAAGGGGGCTTGGCCTCCAATAACCTCTCAGCAATCTTGCTCTGTGGGACTTACTGGAGGTAACAGGAGGTCTTGTTGGCCCCCCAGGACCCTCAGCAGCCAAGAGGACTTCATTTCCCAACCAACAGTGTGCCGGGAGGCACATTTGCGGAGTATTGAAGAATGTGCGCAGGGCCTCGGGCGACTTGGCGGTGTTTGGTTTATTTTTCATATACTCAGGAGGAGGCCACGTGGCCCTCCTCCTGGGCCAATTTTGGCCCTGGGGAACCCATCCCTTGGGGCCTGGCCTCTGGTGTGGTTGCCCTGGTCCCACCCATGGCACCTACTTTCTAGTGATGGGGAAAACAGGGGAGCCTCAAGGCTCTCACTTGCTCTAAGCGGAGCACTGTTTGCTAATCCTTGGTGGTAGAGGAAAAGCTCCTTCAAAGCCATAGCAAACAGCTATGTCCCAGGGGTGGGCACCCCGGAACATAGCAGGAGCTGGAGCGGTGGTGGTCCCTGGATCATTAACATTTGTCACGAATTAGTAGTACATTTAGGCAAGGGGAGGAAGCAGTCCATGGGGCTGCGTGGGTCCACCCCCCCCCTGCATTTATGCCAGATTTCGACTCGGAGAGGTGGCGGTCCCAGGGCAGCGGGGAGCTTCAGGGGCCCCCCGCCTTAATACATTTGCCCAGGAGAAGTGGTGGTCCCCAGGGCAACCCCAGCATAAATTGTGAAGAACATCCCAGCGAGATGGTCGTCCCCGGGGCTGCGGGGGAGGCGATACGGGCCTCCTCTGTGCTAATTTTACATATAGCCCCTGCATCATTTTATTGTTTGCCTTGGGGAGGTGGATGTCACTGGGGCACGGGGGTGCCGCATGGGCACCCCTAGCATATCTAATAAACACTGCCCTGGGATTTGGCCCACCCAGGGTCTTCATGGAAAAGACATGAGGGAGCCGGCGCGTCTTTCTTTTTTAAAATGTTGCGTAGGTCCACCCGCGAATTTGTGGCAAAATTCAAAAAATGCTTTTAGACCCCCCCCACCATATCTGGGCGATCAGGGTATTCCTACCGTGCCTCCTTTTTATTTATCTTTTACTTTTTTGTGGGACTCAGCTTCTGAAACCACTGAATGGATTTACACCAAATTTTTTGCCTTCACTCTATTTTTGCTGAAATGTGTTTTTGTTGACCATAGGACTCTGCACTTTACCACTGCTAACCAGTGTTGAAGTGCTTATGCTCTCTCCCTTAAACATGGCAAGATAGTTTTACACCAATGCTGCTTAATTTACTTTTAAGTCCACTGTAGAGTGGTATACCATATACCCATGGAATGTAAATTAAACACTACTAGTGGCCTGCAGCACCTATTATGACACCCACGTAAGTAGCCCCTTAAAACATGCTGCAGGCCTGCCATTGCAGCCTGAATGCAGTTTTGAACTGGCAATTTAACTTGGCAATATAACCCCCTTGCCAAGCCTTAAACTCCTACGGTAGGTCCTAGATATCCCATAGGGCAGGGTGCATTGTAAATAAAGGGCTGGACATGTACATTTAAGTTTTACGTGTCCTGGTGGTGAAAAACTCAAAAATTTGTTTTTTACTACCGTGAGGCCTACCCGTCCCGTACGATAACATATAACTGACTGTTTGACTTTGTTTAATCCTCCCAGGCAGTCACACAATAGAGGGATTAGCTGTGCCTGGATGAGCGAGCAAACAGCAGGATCGGGGCGGGGCGGAACACAACCACCCTTGCAAACGAATAGACAGTGCTCTGCCTTCATACAAAGGACTGGTCACCCCTGTATTGCTCATGCAGCCAGCCTGGAGCCATAGCAGGTGAATCCAAAAAATACAAGCACTTCAAAGTGGATTCTCTAAAAACTTCTCCTACTTCAAAGGAGGCGCCGTGTATAAAAAGGGGACCTTCAGCCCGCTCTTCAGTCACTTTCTGGACCTGCGGAGGACTCTCAGCCTGCAGCTGTGGCCTGCTGTGTACTATAGAAGGGTGATTTGGTGCACCAGGAGGCACTCCTTTGCTGCCTAGAGACTGCTGTGTACCCACAGAGGCCTGCCTTGCTGCTTGAGCCCTGCTTCATCATCTGAAACCAGGATTAGCATAGTAACTCCAAGGGCTAATTTGCTGGTCTCCTGATCAGAGCCTCAGGGACAGAAAAGGCTCACACCATCTTGAACTTGCACCTGGACCTAGCCTGAGTGAGTCCTAACCCTCAAGTGGGGCCTCTCCAGTCCAGGACACTTTGTGGTGGTGCTAAAGGTGTCCAGATAGCCAAAATTCTAAATTTGGGACTTTAAAGGTGTTTGCCTAAAAACTGCTCTGAGAACCGAGAGAAGACAGGGACCAATTTGCTTGGGTATCCACCCAAGGTGCATCCTTCACTGCAGCTCCTGTTACGTTCTTCTCCAGGGCAGCAAATCCTGTTCACCGGTCCTTCACAAAAGGAGTATCAGGCATCCCGGAACTCTCTTCAGCTATAGTCTCCTGCCTCGTCCCATTGGAGATTTTCGACATTCAAAAAACCAAACAATTCTAAATGAAGAAATCTTCACCGCTAGTTCATTCAGCGGCTTCCTGACAACGGCACTTACTCTTCGGACACCGCCTGCAGCCTTGCCCCGCTGATGATTACCCACTCAGAACATTTTCTTCAGAATTTCTTTTAAGCCTGAAGGTAAGCGCCGACTGGGCCCAATCCACTTTTTGTATCTGACCTGCGGCTCCATCACGGTCAGCGATATTTTTGATTTTGACCCAGCAATTAGATGTCCACGGTGGCACTTTGATCTTTTATGCACTCATTTTACCTTAAACTCAAAATTTCCATAACTCTGGTTCTACTAATTGGATTTTTGTAATTTTGTTGTCAAATTATTTATTAAAATGTACTGTATTTTTCTAAATTAGTGTGGGGGTTTTCTTGTGTTGTGTTTTCACTTTATTACTGTTTATGTGCTGCATACATTCTTTACACATTGCCTCTAAGTTAAGACTGATTGTTTTTGTGCCAAGCTATTAGGGGGTTAAGCACAGATGAATTTAGTGGTTCACTCCGACAGAGATTGTGGCTGTTGCTTTAACAGGGGTCATCATCAGGACAAAAATCATTAGGATCACCTAGAAATACAATATTAGAAGAATAGAATTTGTATCCAGAATAAATCAGAAGAACATTATGAGAAGCCAGAAATATATATTTGTGGAAAAATTGCCATCATATATCAAAGACACAGGTCATTTTCTTACCAAACTACGACAAGTAACATGGAAACCAGACTACCTTCTAATAGTGATGGATATTTGCTCATTATATACTAGTATCCGACACAGCGATGGACTAACAGCTGTTAAACACTATTTGGATTCTAGAGATATCCATTGTTATAAGCACAACAGTACGATCTTACAAATGATCGAAACATGTCTGAACAACAATCTGTTTTTATTAAAAAAAGGCGGTATTTTGACAGCTGCGCGGGGTGACTCTGGGGGCATGCTTCTCTCCCAGCTATGCATGTTTACATGTTGGCAGGTGGGAGGAGCGTGTCCTCAGGCAGACTCATGGGTGGCTGTTTGATGAACACGTTAATGAATGGGGGCGTTTCATAGATGACATCTGTGTAATTTGGCAAGGCACCATCGAATCGGCAGAAAATGTTGTCAATGCCATTAACATCAATAGTTCCAATTTACAATTCACAGCACACATTAGCAATGAGAATGTACAATTTCTAGATGTAGAAATGTATATTGCTAATGATACCATTCAAACTAAATTGCACAGGAAGGTCACGGCGGGTAATTCCATCCTACATGCCCATAGTGCACACCCAAGGCATCTCATCAGTAGTATTCCCTATGTGGAGTTCCTCAGAATGAAAAGAATTTGTAGTACTGAGGCTGACCGCAATTCCTGTCAGGCAGAGGCATTTCAAAGATTCTTACAAAGAGGTTATACTAGTAAGGCTTTACTCACTGCTTTAACCAAGGCTAATGCACACAATTTGCCAGTAACCACAATTGATCATACTGAGCCAATTACAACAAATGTCAAACCGGGCGAACACAACATAATAAGACTTATAACTATTTACAGCGATCAAGAACATCAGGTAAGAAAAATTATATTGAACAACTGGCATATTGTTAAAACTGACCTTACTCTTTCTCACATACTCCCTGATACCCCCTCCTTTACATTCCGTAGAGCTCGTTCTATGCGGGACACTTAGTGAGAACTAGTCCAGAAGTTATATTGACACCCACTACCTGGCTATCTTCCAAAACAGGCTTTTTTAAATGCAACACTTGTAGAGCCTACACATTTGGCATTAATAAACAAGAATACACAGATGCTTTTGATCCTGAACCCATACAAATCAAAGGCCATTTCACATGCCGCACTGATTTTGCGGTCTACATACTAGAATGTACTTGTCAGTTAAGGTATGTGGGAAGCACAAAATTGCAGGTATTTAACCGTATCCTGCAATATTTACGTGCTATTGTCAACACAGATCACAACTACCCGGTTGCACGACATTTCAATTTGGTACATAACAACAATCTCAAAGATCTTACTTATTATGTCATTGATGCAGTCCCAAAACTACTTAGGGGAGGAAACAGGGAAAGGAGGTTGCGCCAGATGGAGCACAATACATATTAACACTTGATGCTAAGATGCCTAATGGGCTCAACATGGGTGAAGATTTACACAATTTTCTGTAAACTCATTTTCAGCCTAGGAAACATTCTTTTAGACCATGTTAGGTATCCCTATATGGCTCTTTATGGTTGCAGATTGATCTATTTTTATGTGTGCACACGGTTTTTCGTATTTTACATATTAGTGAAATCTTTTGGCCAACTTTTAAGACCTGGTTTTCTATCCCCGTTTTAGTTCAGTTTTAACCATTCATTTTGGTTTTTAACTGGTGTAATGGAATTTTAGAGTTCTTGGTTTTAGTTGGTTACTAAGAGATTCACATCACGAATGAATTACAGACAAACCAATATTTGTGCGCACATATATTTATTAAGCTTATATCAAGTCCATAATGTGTTTATACTGTATTTATACTCATGTTTATATTTATATTTATACTCATATTTATATATTTATGGGTATATTGTTGCATTCATATCTGGATTGATTCTACAATCTAAGCATTACCTTTACAGTTTTTATGTGAGCAGGTTTTGCATATTGTTTATCTGAAACTTTATCATTTCTAGGTCCTGCTACTTTCTGTTATTGTATTATGCAAATTTTAGGGACCCCTTTTTTTACTTTCACACATGGGTACGCTATATATAGTATAACTAAGCTTAGTTGCTGTTAATGGCTGCCTATGTGATCAAGATTTCCCCTATTTTGGAGTTACTTAAACTTACTTTATTTATGCGTTTAATGGGATTTTGCAAACCTATTTATTATATAGTAACTTTTGAAACAGCTGCTAACTCCCTGTTTTTTGGAAATGTTAATTCTAGATGTGTCGCACACAGCACTTATTCGCACTTGCACTTTGTTGAACCCTCTACTGATACTGACATATGGTTGGTACATCAGTATAAATTGAGATTATGTATTCACTGATGGTACTCTACGTATGATTAACTTTGGCCACTTGGCCATATGACACTTGTGTATAACCTCTAGTTTTGCTAGTAATTTTCTCATATATAATACTTTATTGCAAATAACTCTTAGAGGTTGAGTATACAATATAGAGATTTTTTAATCAGGATACTATTTGTTGTTATTATGTCATTTTGTACCTTCTATGTCTATTAAGTAGGAGGGGTTCTTTCTTTTACGTTTTTGTATAGCATTATTTAAGACATGCCATTGGCTTAGCACGTCATGTGATGAAGACCGGGGTGACCCGGTCGAAACACGTCATGCAGTGGATGCCTTTACAACAATAAAGCACTGAAATTTGGAAGCTATTGGTGGTCCGTACCTGTTCTTTTCCGCCCGCCTGGGAATTGGAGCACAGAAGCAGGAGTTGTTTCTTATATATATATATATATATATATATATATATACACATACACCTCCCACTTGACCAACTCTAACTATGCATTGGCTGTAATAAGCTCTATAGGGCTATCCCTTTGGTGTGCAATGTCAGAAACAGTCAGCAAGAATACATCAAATCATTTATTTATTTATTATTTTATCTTATCATTTATTTCTGTCATTTTCTTTTAAATTTCTGTAAATTACATTTTCTTTATAAATGGTAAAAACACCATAGTTTTCTCTGTGTCCATGTAAACGATACAGATCATAAATAATACAAAAGCTATACAATTGTGTTAAATGTGCACATTTGGCATGGATGTGCAAAGATAAAAATAACATCAAAAAAACAATATTAAATATGTACCTATAGCATCATCACATTTATACTAACCTCACATCCATCACTACAAACCAAACATTCTCATACACACATCACATCACATTCCTAATTTTTCAGCTTAGAAATGGCTAGCAACAGAAAAACTCATGGTGAAAATTCTTCCTTAATGTCCATGGTTGGTAAGCTTGAAAAGCATGGTGATAGGTTAATGCTCAGATTATATTATTATATTGCTATCACATCAGATGCAGAAGAAACAAATGTTAACAAATCTCTCGAGACCTTTTGAACCAGGCGCGATTCTGTTCATTTGCGGTACTGCCCACTGTGAAGGAGAGAAATTGCTGCTTTTTAGTCATTACCTGCTGGTTTAGGTGATCCTGGTTTCCACACATTGCTTTTGCTAAGGATGATTACTTTTTGGTTTCACCAGGGATTTGGAACCCTGTAGAATCTATGACCCTGGAAAGAAGAAAAAAAGACAAACTGAGGTTGGTTCACAGTAGGCGTTTGTCACAGGAATTTGCAGACAATGTGCATGAGAAAAGTGGAGACAGAGACAAAATGTTCAAGTTTGAGAGAAAGTTGGGAGCTAAAAGAAGAAAAGGAAAAGTGCTTCAAAAAGTATAATGAGAAGTAAGGAGCTGAAGTAATGGAGAACGAGTCACAAATTAAAAGAAAATGAGGAAACCCATTAACGAGTGGTAGGAGTACAAATCACAAGCAGCAGAACAAATACCAGAGATTTGTCTAGGAACGATGGCTAAGTGACCTGCAGAGTGTGGGTTTGTCTAAAATAGACAAGAGTCAGTACCTGAAATGATTGCTATCAGTGGTATTAGGAATTTTGGGGTGCCTAATGGACTTCCCAGGTGCTCGGTGTATAATGTGGAATAGTAGGTACCAGGTGCCCCTCTCTGCGCAAGGCCCGCATGGTGTGGACTGGGAGAATGACTCCAGGATTCCACATCAATAGCATTACTAATGTGTAAACCAAGCTGGGGGTGACAGAGTTCTGAGAAATGTTTAATCTCTTGGCTTTAATATATGCCGTACCTTGTGCTCCAACCTCCGTAGTGACAGTTTTACATATGTTTACATCTGTATACCTCTTCCCGTGTTATTGTATTTCTTGTTAAGTTCGTACAGGGTTAGGAGGCAGAGTGTATTAAAGAAGCTTTGAAAACCTCTTGAGAGGAATTTCCTGTCCAAGTTCCAAGCCCAGCTTCCTCCAGCTCCCCTGGTAAGGTGACCACAAGTTACAGATTTCCCCGGACAGTCCAGGTTTTCAGAGGGCTGTCATGATGCGTTTCTTCATTTCCAAGACATGTCCCAGCTTTTGGAGAATAGTCAAGTCATTCTGCAAAGCAGAATGAAAACTATGATCTCCTTTCAACGGGTGCTTATACAATCTGAAGTGATTTAAATTATCTGTTCCTTTCAGGCAAAGCAGGAGGAGGGTGGCTGCGTTCTTGTAGCAGAAGGAAGGCAGAGTGGGGAAGGAGGGCAGGGTGCTCACGGATGAGGTCCAGCCACGGCTAATGTTATATAAAGTAGAGTAGCTTTGTAAATGTATATATTAGGTTGTCCAGAATTCTAAAGCAAAAAAACTGGACATTTCACAAAAATAGAAGAACTATATTTTACGTCAAGCGAGCGCACAGAATGACAGCGCTCCTCAGCTGAGAATTACAAAACAGCAGTAAGAACATACATCAAATGCTATTTTTAAACCCAGTAGCTTGCCTGTGAATTAAATTGCTTTCTTTGAACAACTGCTAACTATCCCCGCTTTGTAAAACATAAAAAATACCTCCCCCAGTTTTTAATCGACCCTCTCCAAAAACCGGGACATGAGCTAAATTTCTCAAAATCTGCCCAGACAGCTGGTGAAAAACGGGGACCGTCCTGGCAAATCCGGGACGCCTGGTCACCCTACTATATACATATACATTTACAAGGCTAATTTATGTATATATGATTTCTAGTAGGTGCAGAAATCGTATGGTGGATATATATACATATATATACACACACATACATACATTTACAAGGCTACGCAAAAACCAGGACAAGCCAGTCGTAAAAGTAGCACAAAAGGCTTTACTCCGGCTTTTGGGGGGGAACTGTCCTGGTTCTTGCGTCTTAAAATCTGCTTCCCTGGCGACCTTCATTTTGCTTACAAACATGTATCACCAGGGCTTTAAGTGGGCAGGTCCTGCCAGTACTCAGCATCGGCAGCTCTTAAAAGCAGGTGCTGGTATGGGTCCCTACCGGGTGCTCCGTTTTTGCCCTCGGAGTGAAGAAAAATCTTAACTCTGCAGCAGTACCAATGCTTTATATGGGCTGTTACTGCCCGGTACGGAGCACCAGCACTATTTCATTTTGAGGAGAGTACCGGCACTTCTCAAGCGAGACGTAATACTTTTAATTGGAGACTACCTGCACTTCTATTTTTCAATTTCAAGCACTGAGCAGTACCACTGCTCAAAGCCTTTGATGCAACTTCAGAGACTTGTTTTAGTTCTTTTAGTCTTATTTAAGAACTGAAGAATCTTCAATGTTTTTTACAACAAAGTCACAGTTGTTGCTTATTTATATTATGCAGCTAACAACCATTGACAAAGTTAATATTCCTGGCTGAATATGTGATCTTTCTTCGCATGCGTTTACCATGCATGCCATAACAATGCGGTCGTTACAACGACTGCGTTATTTTGCATACCGTTGCAACGCAAGGCGTAACAACGACTTGCGTTAGGTGGCGCTGGATGTTGGAATAGTATAATTTACTATTCCAACTCCAGTCTGAGCAGACACTAGTCCAACACCCTCTGCACCCCAACGCAAGTCGTTCGGACTTGCGTTGTAACGGTATGCGAAATGACAACACAATGACCGCGTTGTTATGGCATGTGTTGTTACACATGCGTGGTAAACGCTGTTTACCGTCCTGGCTTGTTGTCGCTGTAATGTTACTTGTATTATATATCTGGATGCAAAGACCGAAACCGCAAAATACCAGTCGGCTGCACACTATGCTAAGCACAGGTTTTTTTAAGCTGGTTGTTTTAAGCCACGCCCCTAATTATACAAGCCACGCCCCGCGAGTTTTTCCACCCCACTTAAAGCATACATGCCAACCCTCCCGATTCAGGTGGGAGACTACCGATTTCAAGGCTAGTCTCCCGCCTCCCGATTCCTGCAAGCAAAAACCCGATTCCTCGGGGTTTCAGCAGACAGGGCTTGGTATTGTGTAACATGCTAATTCTTCCAGCAATAGTCAGTGGCGATGCGGGGGCTCTAGGAGGGGTGAAAAACCAACAAAGCCTCATCAACAAGCGAATTGTCTTTTAAAGACCCGTGAAGTACTCGGGGGCGGCTGTGTATGTGTGCCTGGGCTGCCACACAGGTGGGGGGGAAGTTTTGGTATATGCACTGCCAGCAACCTGCCAGGCCAGTGAGTGCAGATAACTTGCATCACCCTCTCTCTGCAGCCATTGCGCTCCATCCTTCTGAAAGGTAAGAAAAAAACGTGCATTTGCGTTTCAAATGTCCGATCCTGCAGCAGCCACTTCCAAGGCCCATACATGACATTAACCCGATTCAAGGCCCCATTCTCCCGATTTTTTCTAAAAAAATCTCCCACTTTGCTCTTCCGAAATGTTGGCATGTATGTTAAAGCTCCGTGCATCATTCTGCATCCGTGACCCTCATGAATGATTCATGTCACGGTCTGCGCTCCTGTGGCCATTACACGTTTATTTAAAGTTCCTTTCCTCGAGGGCTCCATCTTTGAGCCTGTCTCCCTCTCCTCGCAGCTTCGGCCAGTTCCCGCCTGTTGCTATCCCTGCACCTCAGCACAGCTCAGGGCCCACCGCCTCACCTGGCTCCCGCTGGGACATGTTTGCCTTCAGCGATAAATGTATATTTATTTTCACAGCGGCCGGGCCAGAATACAAGACAGAAAGGGACTGCGCGACCGCCTCCTTTTAATGCCGGAATCCCACAGCGCATGCCCAGAAAACAAGAGACTGCTTACACGGAATGTACACGGCGCGCAGCCGCCATAGTACTACTGCGCATGCCCAAAAAGCAAGATACTACTTACAGACGCATGCGCATAGAGTTCAGCCGGTATTGTACTACTGCGCGTGCGCAGAAAAGAAACCTCACGCAAAGATAGTGTTAATGTTCTAACTAGATGTGCCACGTCAGAGGGAAGCTTAGAAATACAGCTTCTACCTGTATGTCTGTGACTGCCCGGCTGTCTATGCCTCCCCTAAAGCACCATATGTGTATGCCTATGCCTTACCTAAAACTGTTATGGCATGCGTGACGAGGCACACAAATACTGTTTTAAGCAATATGTTGTAATCTATTTTTGTAACATAAAATGCAGATCTGAAAGGAAAATGTTAGTTTTCACTAATTCATGGGTTTCAAGCATTTAAATTTGGACACAAGAAGCTTTTTTTGTTTCAATAATAACATATAATTCTATATAAATATGTGTATATTAATACCTATATATATATATATATATATATAGAGCGGGCCCTCGGCCAATAAGAGGGCGGCAAGATTGACGTTCGCGATGTTGGAAGCCTCATGGACACTTGGGCGCTGATGAAGGCTGACAAATTGCCGAAATGCATTCGCCGTACAAGAAATAAAGTTTGCTTTGCTTCCAAGGTCTTCCCCTGTGTGGTCTCTGCTCTCTCGCAAGATGGAGGTTTGTCGGATATATATATATATATATATATATATATATATATATAGATATATATATATATATATATATATATATATATATATATATATATATATATGTATATATACATATAATATATATATATATATATATATATTACCTACTGGCGGTCGCCAGTAGGTAGTTATAGTTAGGACTAGGGGTGAGCGGAATTTGCGTAATTGCGTTACGCAAATCTCCGCGAAACTGCAAAAAATCTCCGCGAACACGCAGAAATTCCGCGAACACGCGGAATTGCTTGTTCGCGATATTTTTTTCCTGTTCGCGATCGCTGTTTGCGTGCTCGGGGTGAAATATCTCGCGAACACGCATATTGAGAACGCGAACAAGCAAAAAATTTCGCGAAGTCGCGGAACGCAGATTTTTGGGCAATTTCGCGTTCTCCGCGGAACGCGAAATTACTCAAATTCCGCAAATTCCGCGAACGGAACGGAGTTTACCGCCCAGGCCTAGTTAGGACCCCTTTTCCATAGGAAATCCGCAACATTCTATTTTGAATAACTTTAGCGCCGGTCGACGAATCCTCGCGAATTTCTCAAAATAGGTGGGGCGCTACGCTCCGCTCCTACCCTGAAAGTCTCGGGGGGATTCGTCAAGCGGGGGCTGAGATAAAAGGGGGGTCCCAAAACGCGTTTTTCCCATGCATTTTTCCATAGGACCTTTAGACAGGGCTGCAGCCCGAACGGCTGAACAGAATTACTAGAAATTTGGCAGAGAGGTAGTCCTCAGGTCAAGGAAGTGCCTTTTGTAGGTTTGGTGTAAATCTGTTCAGTAGATTCTGAGAAAATAGCCTTTAAATCAATATATATATCTGAGCCAGCTTACGGTACGCTTACCGTAAGCTTACCGTACGCGTACGGTGGCGTGCGCGAGCGCGATTCTGATTGGCTGTTACATCTAAGTAAACATTCGAATCGGTCGAAACCAGGAAGCGGCGGCCGCCATTTTCTCTCTCGCACTCTGAGGGGGGGGCTGTAAATAAAGACAAAAAACATATAAAGGGGCTGTTTAGACAGCGCCCATGCACATAGCCATGTTAGTTGAGTCCTCAAAGGCCAAAAACGGTAAATTTTTATTTTTTGAAAATTTCGCCGATTACGCTTACCGTACGCGTACGGTGCGCTTACGCTAAAAATTTTAATAAAAAAAAAAAAAAATCTGTGCATGGCATATTATTGTCATCACTTACAAATTAAATTTAACAGATTACCTATCACAAGGAAGCGCATAATATGTCCTCCATGTGCGCACGGTGCGTAACGTGGGCACGCGGTGCGCGTAGCGCACTGCGTGCCCACCTTGCGTGTACGGCACTAACTGCGTAAAGTGGGCGCGCGGTGCGCGCACGGAACGAACTGCGTTAAGTGGGCGTGCACGCCACGAATCGCGTAAAGTAACTTAGCATTTAAAAAACCGTACAAATTCACTGAAAAAAACATAGGTTTCACACACGTTATAGTTAGGAATTAGCATTTAAAAAACCTTGCAAATTCACTGAAAAAACCATAGGTTTCAGACATGTTATAGTTAGCGGAAATTTTACTGATAAAAAACCAATGAAATTCCCCCGTTATAGTTAGTGCAGGCAACTATAACTCACGCGACCGCAATCTTCTGCTGATGACATATGTGTCTTTATGAAAAAAAAATATTTCTAATATATGTATAGCTAAAAATTTATGGAAGAAGACATGGGCAAATAAGTGTCTAAATACAGTATTAGCATCAGCAGAAGATTGCGGTCGCGTGAGTTATAGTTGCCTGCACTAACTATAACGGGGGAATTTCATTGGTTTTTTATCAGTAAAATTTCCGCTAACTATAACATGTCTGAAACCTATGGTTTTTTCA
Source organism: Triturus cristatus (assembly GCF_964204655.1). Classification (NCBI taxonomy): domain Eukaryota; kingdom Metazoa; phylum Chordata; class Amphibia; order Caudata; family Salamandridae; genus Triturus; species Triturus cristatus. The sequence goes on from NC_140590.1 coordinate 1,861,576,551, forward strand.
GTGAATATATATATATATATATATATATTATCTACTGGCGGTCGCCAGTAGATAGTTATAGTTAGGACCGTGTTTCCATAGGAAATCCGCAACATTCTATTTGGAATAACTTTGGCGCCGATTGACGAATCCTCGCGAAATTTTCAAAATAGGTGAGGCGCTCCGCTTCGCTCCTTCCCTGAAAGTCTCGGGGGGATTGGTCAAGCGGGGGCTGAGAAAAAGGGGGGGTCCCAAAATGCGTTTTCCCCATGCATTTTTCCATAGGGACCTTTAGTCCAAGCTACAGCCCGAACGGCTAAACAGAATTACTTGAAATTTGGCAGAGAGGTAGTCCTCAGGTCAGGGATGTGCCTTTTGCAGGTCTGGTGTAAATCTGTTAAGTATTTCTTGAGAAAATAGCATTTAAAAGCATATATATATCTATAGGCGCGCACCGTGCGCGCACGGTGCGAGCACCCTGTCGTGCGCGAGCACGTTTCTGATTGGTTGTTAGATCTTAGTAAACATTCGAATCGGTCGAAACCAGGAAGTGTCGGCCGCCATTTTGTCTCTCGCAGTCTGAGGGGGTGAAAAACAAAGGTGGAGAACGTGAAAAGGGGGCAGGGTGGACAGTTCCTGACCCCCTAGCCATTGTCAGGGGGTCCCAGAAGGACCCCAATGGCCAAAAGTTGTTTGATTTTTTTTACGAAAAATCGCGGAGTGCGCGCAGCGTGCGCGCACGGTAGAAACGGAAAAATTCCGCGAACTGCGTAACGTGGGCGCGCACCGTGGTAGTTATAGTTAGGACCCTGTTTCCATAGGAAATCCGCAACATTCTATTTTGAATAACTTTGGCGCCGGTCGACGAATCCTCGCGAATTTCTGAAAATAGGTGGGGCGCTACGCTCCGCTCCTACCCTGAAAGTCTCGGGGGGATTCGTCAAGCGGGGGCTGAGATAAAAGGGGGGTCCCAAAACGCGTTTTTCCCATGCATTTTTCCATAGGACCTTTAGACAGGGCTACAGCCCGAACGGCTGAACAGAATTACTAGAAATTTGGCAGAGAGGTAGTCCTCAGGTCAAGGAAGTGCCTTTTGTAGGTTTGGTGTAAATCTGTTCAGTAGATTCTGAGAAAATAGCCTTTAAATCAATATATATATCTGAGCCAGCTTACGGTACGCTTACCGTAAGTTTACCGTACGTGTACGGTGGCGTGCGCGAGCGCGATTCTGATTGGCTGTTACATCTAAGTAAACATTCGAATCGGTCGAAACCAGGAAGCGGCGGCCGCCATTTTCTCTCTCGCACTCTGAGGGGGGGGGCTGTAAACAAAGCCAAAAAACATATAAAGGGGCTGTTTAGACAGTGCCCATGCACATAGCCATGTTAGTTGAGTCCTCAAAGATCCCCCAAGGCCAAAAACTGTAAATTTTTATTTTTTGAAAATTTCGCCGATTACGCTTACCGTACGCGTACGGTGCGCTTACGCTAAAACTTTTAATAAAAAAAAAAAACACTCTGTGCATGGCATATTATTGTCATCACTTACAAATTAAATTTAACAGATTACCTATCACAAGGAAGCGCATAATATGTCCTCTATGTGCGCACGGTGCGTAATGTGGGCACGCGGTGCGCGTAGCGCACTGCGTGCCCACCTTGCGTGTACGGCACTAACTGCGTAAAGTGGGCGCGCGGTGCGTGCACGGAACGAACTGCCTTAAGTGGGCGTGCACGCCACGAATGGCGTAAAGTAACTTAGCATTTAAAAAAACTTACAAATTCACTGAAAAAACCATAGGTTTCACACACGTTATAGTTAGGAATTAGCATTTAAAAAACCTTGCTAATTCAATGAAAAAACCATAGGTTTCACACATGTTATAGTTAGCTGGAAATTTTACTGATAAAAAACCAATGAAATTCCCCCGTTATAGTTACTGTAGGCAACTATAACTCACGCGACCGCAATCCTCTGCTGATAACATATGTGTCTTTATGAAAAAAAAATATTTGTAATATATGTATAGCTAAAATTTAATGGAAGAAGACATGGGCAAATAAGTGTCTAAATACAGTATTAGCATCAGCAGAGGATTGCGGTCGCGTGAGTTATAGTTGCCTACAGTAACTATAACGGGGGAATTTCATTGGTTTTTTATCAGTAAAATTTCCAGCTAACTATAACATGTGTGAAACCTATGGTTTTTTCATTGAATTAGCAAGGTTTTTTAAATGCTAATTCCTAACTATAACGTGTGTGAAACCTATGGTTTTTTCAGTGAATATATATATATATATTACCTACTGGTGGTCGCCAGTAGGTAGTTATAGTTAGGACCCTGTTTCCATAGGAAATCCGCAACATTCTATTTGGAATAACTTTGGCGCCGTTCGACGAATCCTCGCGAAATTTTCAAAACTAATGGGGCGCTACACTCCGCTCCTACCCTGAAAGTCTCGGGGGGGATTCGTCAAGCGGGGGCTGAGAAAAAAGGGGGTCCCAAAATGCGTTTTCCCCATGCATTTTTCCATAGGACCTTTAGACACAGCTACAGCCCGAACGGCTGAACAGAATTACTTGAAATTTGGCAGAGAGGTAGTCCTCAGGTCAAGGAAGTGCCTTTTGTAGGTCTGGTGTAAATCTGTTCAATAGGTCCTGAGAAAATAGCATTTAAATCAATATATATATCTGTAAGCGCGCTCCGTGCGCTTACCGTAAGCTTACCGTACGCGTACGGTGCCGTGCGCGAGCTCAATTCTGATTGGTGGTTACATGACTGTAAACATTCGAATCGGTCGAAATCAGGAAGTGTCGGCCGCCATTTTCTGTCTCTCGCACTGAGAAACAAAGGTGGGGAACGTGAAACGGGGGCAACGAAGAGAGTTGCAGACCCCCTAGTGTTTGTCAGGGGGTCCAAGAAGGACCCAAAAGTACGAAAAATAAATTTAATAATTTTAAAAAAAAATCGCGGGGTACGCGTACGGTAAGCTTACCGTACGCGCACGGCAAAAAAAAAAAAAAAAAAAAAAAAGAAGTAACAATCACATTTATTAAATACATTAAAGGACCCACAAGGGAGAAAAAAACCAATGTTACTGCGTAAAAAAAGGCGAGACGTGCACGGCATGGACTGCGCAAAGTGGCCGCTCGGTGCGCGAAGCGCACCGAGCGCCCACAGTGCGCGCACGGTGCGCGAAGCGCACCGTGCGCGCAGGGTGTGCGCATAGTGAAAAACCAGAAAAAAAAACAAAAAATAAATACATAACTTAGCATTTAAAAAAACGTACAAATTCACTGAAAAAACCATAGGTTTCACACACGTTATAGTTAGGAATTATCATTTACAAAACCTTGCAAATTCACTTAAAAAACCATAGGTTTCACACATGTTATAGTTAGCTGTACATTTCACTCGTAAAAAACCAATGAAATTCCACGTTATAGTTAGATCAGGTAACTATAACTTGCGCGACCGCAATCCACAATGTGTAATTTCAGATGTCATCATTGATGTCATGAGTGATGTCACTGACCATGTCATGAGTGATGTACTATGTGACGTCATCAGCAGTTTATTGTGGGCGCGCAAGTTATAGTTACCTGATCTAACTATAACGTGGAATTTCATTGGTTTTTTACGAGTGAAATGTACAGCTAACTATAACATGTGTGAAACCTATGGTTTTTAAGTGAATATATATATATATATATATATATATATATATATATATATATATATATATATCAAGCTCAATCCCCGCCTTAACTCCCTTGCACTCTCGATCGGGTGCTTTAGTAGTGCGGTGACGGAAACCGCACGGATCAGCAATCCACAGCTCACGGCACAGAAAAATGGACCAAGCACTCTCAGGAATGGATAACCCAGGGTTTATTAATGGGTTCTTCACACGACCAGACGCGTTTCAGCTATCGCCTTTGTCAATGGTAGCCGGCGCCGGTCTGAGACACACTTAAATCAATATCCACTGTTAAACATAAACAAAGGACACCAACCATACTTTGGTCATTGGTGTCGGCCATTACTGAACATGTTGTTTGTTACAACAAAACAAAATAGATGAATCAAAACGTAAATTTGTTTCAACATACTTATAGCCCTGGATGGGCTTGATTGTGCAAACCACTATTTGTTTAAATAAACACAAATTTCTACATGCATAACAATCTTAATTTCCGCCCTGGATGGGCTTGGATTCATTATGCTTTTCAGTGTATTAATTAACAGTGATAATCAATGGTCACATGTATCTATGTTGAAAGATTGATTCTACCCTAATAAGATACTAGTGACATTGATACAATGAAGACATATTTACATAAAGAACAAGCAGCATAGGTAAGTATAAACATATTTAACATTACAGATGCACTGCCATTTCCTCACCACTGTTGAGACCTCCCGGTTTTTTAGTCTGATTGTCAATAATATGTCTTGACTCTAACCTACGTAATGACAGCTTCCTGTTTCCCCCTCTAACACTCAGAGGTACTTGATCAATACAGAAGAAACTTAACTGGTCCCTGTTGCTATTGTGGCACTCCTCAAAGTGTCTGGCCACAGGATAGGTGGGATCCCTGTTCTGTATTGCCCTAAGGTGTTCCAGAATTCTTATCTTAGTGGGATGGATCGTACTGCCGATGTAACGTAGGCCGCACGGACATACCAAACAGTACACCGTGTGGCTAGTGTTACAGTTCATCAGGCTCTTGATTTTAATGGGTTCTTTAACTCCTGGTATTGAGTATTCTAGCATCTTTTTGCTGTTTTTGCATGCCCTACATTTAAGGCATGGAAAGAAACCCACCACACCCCCAAAAGGTGGAATTCTACTCTCATTCCCACAGTGACTCTGGACTAGGGTATTTCTTAGGGATCTTGCTCTCCTGAATGTAATTAAGGGTACTCTTGAAAGATCCTTCCCTATTGTAGGATCTGACCTCAAGACATGCCAATTTGTTGCAAAGATTTTTCTTATAGCAGAGGCATCTTCTATATCTTCTATATATATATATATATATATATATATATATATATATATATATATATATATATATATATATATATATATAGTTCAAACAAAGTGCCCAAAGCATTCAAGGACGCATTCTACGATGTATGCAAACCGGCACCTCATCCAGAAACCTACTAAAGGATTCAAACATTGCTGAAAAGGGGAAGAACAGAACCCACTTAGGGAAAATATGCAAGCTCCAATTTAAACTGGACTACAAATCCCAGCAAGCACGTAAATATTTGCACTCAGCATTAGCCCACTGGGGGCGAATAAATTGACATCATGCTTGTAAATAGTCAATTGGAGCCTTCTCTGCTCACTCGCTGTCAAGCTGCCTATGAATAAGAGGCTTTTGGCCTCGAAACGCGTCAGGCCAATGTTTGAAGATGCTTGTTTTTCCTTTATATAAACCGGATGGTTTGCATACATCGTACAGTGCGTCCTTGAATGCTTTGGGCACTTTGTTTGAATGTGATGTGAATCTGATGACGTCAGATATTACATCACTGTATTTAGACACTTATTTACCCATGTCTTCTTCCATTAATCTTTAGCTATACACATATTACAAATATTTATTTTTCAGAAAGACACATATGTCATCAGTGATGTAATATCTAACGTCATCAGCAGAGGATTGCGGTCGCGTGAGTTATAGTTGCCTGCACTAACTATAACGGGGGAATTTCATTGGTTTTTTACGAGTGAAATGTCCAGCTAACTATAACATGTGTGAAACCTATGGTTTTTTAAGTGAATTTGCAAGGTTTTTTAAATGCTAATTCGTAACTATAACGTGTGTGAAACCTATGGTTTTTTCAGTGAATTTGTACGGTTTTTTAAATGCTAAGTTATGTATTTATTAATTTTTTTTTCCTGATTTTTCACCGTGCGCGCGCATATATAGTTATATGATAAATATATTAAAATACATTTAACAGTGAGAAAGCTAAATGCAGCAAAGTACAACCAGCATTCCATTTATTAAAGGTTGATAATGAGTACCAATAATTTGAGCAACAGAAACAGTTTTTAAGAAGCACTGTATAAGTGTAGCGTGAAGCACTATGTAAAGATCTGAGCAGTTGGGTTTTATGGGCCAGAGTCGTTTACTTTGTAATCTGGAAACCTTGGGGCTGATTATGATGCCGGTCGAACTTTCGTCGACTGGCACTGTGGCGGAAGCAGGACCGTCTGACTAGAAGTCATCTGTCCCATCTGCCCGCATTATGAGTCGCAATGTTTATACTTTGCATTGCTGCCAACACCTGGGCAACCTGTCTCCAGAACGTTTGAATCTTAGGGCAGTCCCATAGGATATGGAAAAGCGTTCCTGTTTCCCCGCCGCCTCTCACACACTGTTCTGCAGTGCAGCGGCCCATATGGTTTGCGCAGACCGTGAGGTGTATGATCTGAGAATACGGTGCTGAATCAGCCTAAATCTGGCCCTAATAGCTATCCCTCTGGGGTATTGCATAGCGTCCCTCCAGTCATCGTCTTCCAGGAGGCCAACGTCTGATTCCCACGCCTCCCGCAGGGGACCCGGGCAGTCACGGGTATTATTTATAAGTTTTTTATATGTATGGGATATTGTCTTACCTAGCATAGGGCTGAGGAGGAGTCTATCCTCGAGTGGAGTGTATTCCGGCAGCAGAGTCCCTTCTATTATGTGACAATGGAGTGCATGTCGCAACTGCAAATAGTGAAAGTGCTTAGTGTATTGCATCTGGAATTCCTCCTGTAACCTGTCAAATGTTAACATTTCCCCCTTTTTCCAGATGTCTCCCAGGAGATCAACACCTCCGCGGAAAACTGACTATATTTAATGTAATCTGGTACTTGTAAAACATTCTTGTGTCCTAGTGTCAATTTAGTAAAACGTAAAACTACAAATATTTAAAAAAAAATAGAAGTCATAAATATAATGCAGCATTCTGTTAAACATTCACACGGTACAACTGAGTGGTAGGAATATTGTGGATCTCTGCAAATTGCGTACATTTCCTGTACACATATATTTGTAAAATGTGTAATTTACTCCTGCTATGCCCCAGTGGTCCCAAAATAATCCATGGCTTTTTAGAGTATAAAGCGTCCTGATGTCTTAATGAGCCATCTACTCCCTACTTTTAGGTCTTCCGTGCTGACAGTATGTTTGCTGTCCCTGCAATATATATTGTTTACCTTGCAGGGGTTGCAGCCTGTCCATCGCTTACTGTTGGACCAGATGCAAAAACAAGGTGATGGATGGAATGCTCAAATTAATCTCAGCCACTGTAAATCATCTGTGCTCCATTCCAATCCATCATTTTTTTGCCCACCATGCTACAATGCCACCACAGTTTGGACCAAGCCATATACAAAGCTGTCTTGACCCTATTCCTCATGGGAACAGTCCATCCCCAACATCCAGACCATGTCCTCCCAGGCTAGCTTGAATCCACTGGTAGAGTGAACCCTTAGCCCACGTCTCTGAATACCTGGTGCACTTGGGGCGCCAAATGCAAAAAAGAAGACATATGATGGATGGAGTGCTTTAATTTAATATCAGTCACATGCAATCACTTGAGGCCACATCCCAACCCATCATTTTGTCCCATCATGCCATCCCAGTTTGGACCCAGCCATATGCTAATCTGTCTTAACCTTTCTCCCAATGGTAAAAGTTCACCCCGAACTGACGGGCCAGGTCCTCTCTGGACCTGAAGCAAGCATTCTGTGACTGGTATCGGGGTATCACTCCTCATCAGCCAAGCTAACTTTCATTCAGTGGCACAGTGCATAAGGGACACATGTCTGCCCATGCCCTTCCTACTCAATGCAACATTTTGCCACTCCACTCCACTTTACCCTACTCCTCACTACAACACTCTACATCACTTTACTGTACAACATTCTGCTCCACTCTAAGCACTTCCACTCTATGCCATCCCACTCCAAGACACTCCAGTGTAAGACATTTTAAGATATGGCTCACCACTGCCCTCCATTTCACGCCACTCCACATCCCTCCACTCTATTCTACTGCACTCCATCCTATCCCACTACACTCTAATACACCCCAGTCTAATTTACCCCACTCCACTTCAATATACCCCCTCGCCCCTTCACTGCAAATTACTTCATTCCACTTAATTCTTACATTCCGGTCTACCATACTTTAAACTACCCAATCTACTCCACTCTAATGTACCCTACTCCACCTCGATCTACCTCTACTCTAATCCAGTCCAATCTACCCCACTCGGTATTTAGTGCATGATTACGATGGTGGTCGGACTTTCATCCGACCGCCACCATGGCGGAAGCAGGAACGCCCAACTAGATGTCGGTGGTCCCACTGTTCATATTACGATGCAACCGCCTTCACGGCAGTTGCACGGTGTATACTTTGCATTGCAGCATGAGCTGTGGGCTGCAGCACAAGCTGCCATACAAAATATACACATTCCAAACATCCCTGCGGTGCCTGACACATGGTGCAGGGATGTTTAGGGGCATCATATGTGCCCCTCAGGGCCTCTAGCCGAGGGACAGGGGGAAGGGGGCCCTGTAGGGGCCCCCAAAGTCACTTTTTCCCCTGCCTTTTCATGGTGGGTTAACCGCAATGAAAGGGCCGGTAGAAGGGGACATTCTAATCCCGAAGGTAGTGCCTGAGTAGGCACCGCCCCATTGTAGGGAAGAGGAGTCCGACCGCCAAACTGACAGGATCCTTGATCTTGTTGGACGCAGTAGTCTTCCCTCACCAGCCGAGATCGCACCACCTGCATCCTAATGCGGGGGTTATATTCAGTGGGCTGGATGGCGGTGGGACCGACACCGACGGCCTAACTGTAGCGGTCCCACCGCTATTGTAATCAGGGTCTTAGACACCATATTGAATTAAAAGTTATATTGTGTTTAACATATTGTGTAATTAAAATATCGTAGTATGTAATATTTAGCTCTAGAATATTGGAAATTATATGTTTTTAATATTGTTGCAAAAAATATCGATGAAATTATCTCTTTTTTCAATATTGATAATTTATTTTCAGTGATTTAATGTGATGATTTTTTTATTTAGAATTTTTTGGGATGTTGGGTTTATAGGGTATAAGTGCTGGCAGTAATTTAAAATGTATTTGAAATAACTAAATTTTATTTTAATTATATATTAACTATGATAGATTTTAATAACATTTAACAGCAGGGTTGTGGGGTTTATAAGGGATAAGGGTGGGGAGTAAATTTGAAATAAATGTAAAATTTACATTTTCTTAAATGTTATTTTAATTTAAACTGGTTTGTTGCTATTTTTGTGTTTATGAGTTATATAGTCAACCAAGAAAGCTGCACCCAGAGGATGTTAAAGCTGTACAAATTAAATTCTTAATGAGGAGAAATCTTGATAGGGAATTAAATGAACTTGAGAAACCTACATGCACACATTTTATGATTCTAAGTCCTGGTATTTTAAATCAACCTTTTTGGTCTTTTGTTAATAATTTGCATCATCATTTTCTTTTATCCAGGTTTAGATTTATTTGTATCCACTGGTCCCTTACTGTGCCTAAAGGTTTCTCAAAGATAGGAACCCTACAACCATGTGAATGCAATAATTTCTCTGACTAAGATTTGTTGCACTTTTTTTGTGGTTTTTATCCTGAGCTGCTAGTTAACCATATTTTACCCATTTTTAGAAATTGCTATTTTGCACAAGCAAGACCAGCACTGATTTATTAACAAACGCTTTATTCCCCACTAATTTGCTAAGGGGTTGCAAGGTTCTTGTCAGGGGCAATAAGTAAAAGAAAAAATATAGGTTGATAACAGCAATGGCTTGGGCCTATCTGGAAATGTTTTTAATAATATGAATGAATTTTACCTGTGCTTTTAACCTCATCCGTGGTGTAGTTTTAACTCCAAAATGTATGTGTTCATTTATGTGAAATGTACTTTTATGGCCAGAATGTGGCCGAATAAAGTTTCTATTGAATTGAATTGAATTGATTTGAGTTATACATATTTTAAAAAAAAAGTAATTTCAAATGTAGAAAGTAAAAATACTTTTTTATATCATTACTTTGCATGAGTAGGTTCTATCTATTATTGCCGAATGTCGCAGAAAAAATGTGAACACAATTTTAAAATTTGGAAATTTATTTATTGATTATTGATAAAAATGGGTGCTTTAATTGTTAACATTTTTGAATCAAACATTAAATGTTATGTATAGTTTAATATATTATTCCTAATAATGTATGGAAGTTTATAATTGTTTAAATAGGATAAAACATTTATTAGTGATTAATATTTAAATATCTCTATTTTGCTTTTGGTTTTTGGTTTTAATTGATATGTGTTTTTAAAAGAATTTATGTGATTTCACTTTTTGACAATTTTTTGGGTTGATTACTGCTTTATTTAATATTAAAATAATTATTTAAGTGGTATTTTTGGGGAAAAATTAAATATTTTAAATCAATTGATTTCTATCAAATTGGGTATAAATTGATTGGTGAAAAAATATATTTATTATAAAATTTAAATTTAGTATCGATTTATTTATAAATTCATAACAATGTAATGTATATTTCTCTAAAGATAAAATTAAAAATTAAATCAAATTATATAAATTCACAGATTATTTTTACTTAGGGCCCTATTAGGATGACGGGGAGACCGCAACCGACAGCCCCTTGGTGGCGGTTCCACCGCCATCAGACCCATCATATCTGCCAGCCAAATCTGAATGGCAGGAGGATGCATCAGACAGGCTCCTTGAGACCGCCTGTGCGACGGACGGAGCCGTATTCCCTACAATGGTGGTGGTGCCTACCAGGAACTGCCATAGGGGTTACGATGTCTCTTTCTGTCCACCTGTTCACGGCGATTAACCCGCCATGAACAGGCAGGAGTCAAGCCCCCCTTCTACCTAGGCCCTCCGATGTGGACTCGGGGGGCACTTATTGTGCCCTCCTACATATCCCTGCACCATGTGCATTGCGGCGGGTACTGCAGCCATCAGAACCCATCGCAAAGAATACAAGGTGTGACCGCCTTGCAGGCAGTTGCATTGTAATCCCTGTGGCGGGACAATCGCCGGCTAGTTTGTCCGTCCCGTTTCTTATGTCCACCCTCCATCTTAATCAGGCCCTGGTCGCAGGCAGTCGCATCGTATTCCCTATGGGGGGAACATCGACGGCTAGTTGGTTGGTCTCGCTTCTTATATCCGCCCGCCATCTGAATCGGGCCCTTAATTCTAAAACATCTGTTATTTAAAAATGCACTGTAAAATAAAAAAGTGAAATATTGTTGTGTTTGGTAAAATAAATGTATTTAAATTTGATTTAAAATTAAAAAAAACATTTACTTTTCATACTTTGATTTTAGTCAATAATTTGAAAAAAGGTAGTTGTGCATATTAAATATTTAAATTAGAAATAAACAATATGTATTTGATTCATTTGTATTTTTATTTGAAATTATTTATTTAAGTAGGATTTTTTTATATGCAACATTTTTGTAATGGTTTTAATAGACTAATTGCAAACAATTGAATTGGAAAAAATAAAAAAATTAATTTAAAGGTTTAAAAAAAACAGAAAAAATTATACTCATTTATGACTAATTTAGATTTATTATTATATAGAGATGACTTATGGGGTCATTATAATGGCGGAAGGACCGCCACCGCCGGGCACGCGGTGGCGGCCCTTCCGCCATCACAAAGCCTTTTACCGACCGTCGAATTAGGATTGCAGTGGGTACCACGGCAGACGCAACGTCCGTCTGCCGCTTCACCGCCAAAGGCAATCGCACCAATTGCCTGGTGGACCGTTCAGGGCCACTAAAATGATGGCGGTGCCTAGAAGACACCATCCACCAAATTAGGATGTGGGTTTAGAAAGGCCTTTCCATGGGAAGTCTGGCGGGGATCGAGTTTGGGGGCCCATTGCTGGCCCCCCTTGTTTCGGGGGTGTCGCTGAACTGTGGGGTACCCATGGTACCCCCTGCCTTTCCATGGACCAAGTGGCAGGCACCACGTGGTGACTGCCATATAGTGCAGGAAAATGCAGTGCAAGCACTTTTAACATTGCGTACGGAGCGCCCGCAATGTTAAAAGCCATGGATGCGCCCGCCAGTATGGCAGGCGCATCTTAATTGCAGTGGTGGGACCGCCGCATGTCTGGCAGCGGTCCCAAACAACGCTACGATCACCCCCTTAGGCTTGATTATGAGTTTGGAACAGGGGCGACGGCACAATGCTGCTTCCGCTGCGCCAAAGCCATGGAAGCACTGCCGACCGTAAATACAGTTGGCGGTTCTCTGTCCTCCCCATGGCAGTGCCTGGAAAACAGGCACCACAATGGGAACAGCAAAAAAGTTCCAGCACCGCATGAACGTCCACCTCCATGCCGTGCTAGAACTTTGTGGGGGATACAGACAGGGGGCACATTTTGTGCCCCCCTGAATGTATCCCTATGGCGGTGTGGCCATAGGGGCCCTGTAGGACCCGCTTTGTTCCTGCACCACCAGCCTTTTCATCGCAGGCTCCACCATGAAAAGGCTGGCGGTCCAGGAACTCGTAACATCCTGAGTGGGACTGCGCCAGTCCCTTCTTAGCATATTGTTTTGTGGAGCTCCTGTGACACCACCAGGGAATGACTGTTCTCTGGTGCAGCCAACGTTCCTCTGCCACAAAGACTTTAGAAGTCATAATACGGCTGACGGTGGACCACCACTGCTGTGCCACCGTGAGTCTGGTGGTCAGAAGACCGCCAAACTCATAATCAAGCCCTTATTTTGAATATATATTAGAATTATTAATATAACTATTTATATTTGAGAGTTCACAATATGTTAAAATTGCTTATTGTTTAGCACTTTGCATGGTTTAAGTTATTTTGGTGTAGTAATAGGTTTAATGATGAAATTCTACCTTAAATTAAGGTATATTTTAGTACTAACATACATTTTTTTTTTTTTTACTACTTTTTATGATTTAAGATATATGTATGCCTTGAGTAAAGTATCTTTTTTATGTAAACTATATTGTAGTGGGAATAGTGTAATATGTTTGTTTAGTGTCCAGCACCTTTGTTGTTTAGAGGTAGATTGGAGTGGGAATAGTAATATATGTATGTTTACTGTTTAGCATCTTATATGTTTAGGGGCTCATTACGATGTCGGGCGGAAAACCTCCTCCCTAAAGTCGGTATCTTTGCGACCGCGTTGGAGCTCTTCCAACCGACTAGGTCGGTTTACATTTCGACTGCCCGATTACGTTGTTCGTGGTCAGAATTTAAACCACTCATTTATTCCAAATCATTTCCGACCGACTCGCGGAATATTTGTGTCAGTCAGAAACGCATTGTACACCCCTATGGACAGCGTTTCCGCCGTCAGGATTACGATGTCAATTTCCAGTGACTTTGGCCCCTGTGGCCTTCAGTTGGTGGCCGAGGAAGCACCTTTTTTTTCCCCCCAGATATTTATATAGCACAAACTTGACCCAAAGGTATCGGGTATCAGAGCACTTTACATGAGCACCAGTTGCTTACACAAGGACACATTCATTTTTGTTAGGCATGGGGAGATTAAGTGATTTGGCCAGAATCACAGGATGTTGAGGGTTATTTCCGAGACTCAAACCCAGTTCCCCAGATTTGAGATTGACCATTCTAGCCATTAGGCTACATCCTCTTCCCATAAGGGACCCTCTTTAAAACCCTGAACTGTGTGGTTAAGGGTTTTTCGCACAAACCCCATTTTCCCATGAGAGCCTGTATTACGATCGGTTGTCAGGCGTTAAACGAGCTCCCATGGGAAACAATGGGAATCCGACCGAATCGTGTTTAGTCGCATCATTATCCAGTGGTCGGAACTGCTGACCACAAGTCGGTCAGTCCCGAATCCGAGTAGGTGTCGGGCGGAGGCTTTCCGCCCGACATCGTAATGAGCCCCAGAGTGTCCATCACCTTCTATGACTTAAGTTAGTTTGGAGTGGGAATAGAAAATTATATATGTTTAGTGTCCAGCACCTTCCCTGACTCAAGGTAGTTTGGAGCTGCGAATAGTAAGTTATGTCTGTGTAGTGTTTCATATTTTCAATTAACAAACACATACATATTTTTGGCAAACGTAATTTTTATTTATATAGATAAGACATTGAATTTGGTATTTTAACTATTTATGTAATTTTAATATACCAAAAATGTAGATTTATTTTAGAAACATAGATCAGGATTTATTATTAATTGTTTCCATGGTTTTTTAGTTAATATTGTAACATAAATAGAATAATATATATATTTTTGATATATGACCAGTAGATTAATTGCAGTTTTGAGAATATAGTATAAATAGACATTTATTACTATTTGTAATGAAAGAACTTTTAAAATCACATTTATTAAGTAATAATATTTTTGTTCATATTGTTTAATTTACATCTTTAACAATATATTGTCATATTTAATATAATCATACATATTTTAAAGTAGTATAGAAAAATGGAAAAGACAGTTTTGCATGTAAATAGACATTAAGGGCCTCATTACGATGTCGGGGGAATGTGCAGAGTGGGAATTGACCAACCATAGCTCGTCGGTTAAGCACACCTTATTAGGATGCGAACGCACTAGGTGCAGTTTCAAACTCCCATTTCTCTATGGTAGCTGGTACTGCGGGTGGAAATAGCCCGCAGCATAAGCTACCATAGAGAAATGGGAGTTTGTGTTAATCACTGCACCGTGTGGCAGGCACCTCATGGAGCCTTCCACACAATGCAGAGGTTTTCATGGGTTCACCATAGGTGCCCCCCTGGGCCACAGCCAGAGGCCGTGGAGGGATGGGGGCCTTGCTAGTACAAGGGCCGTCCCACCGGTGAAGTATGATTCGTATGTGAAAAATACATACGAATCGTATCGGGAAAAAGTCCCCGAGACGTCCCGGACAGTTTCACGTACAACTCGTAAAACTGAAGTCGAACCGCACAAGTACGATCCGTACCGGCATCCCGAATTCACAAGCATATGGAAAACGTCCCGTACGGACCAAACTCCGTACGACCCGAATCATGGGTAAACTTGTGCCCGGGATACGAGTCGTATGGATTTTTGTCCGTGCGGGACGTTGCATGTCATCACCGTACACCCCCCTGTATGTCGGCACCGTACCCCAGCCCCTTACTTGTACGCACCGTACCCCAGCCCCGTACCCCAGCCCCGTACTAGTACGCCCCATACACCAGCCCCGTAGCCCAGCCCTGTACTTGTATGCACCGTACACCAGAACCGTACCCCAGCCCTGTACTAGTACGCCCCGTACACCAGCCCCGTACCACAGCCCCATACTAGTACGCCCTGTACACCAGCCCCGTACCCCAGCCCTGTACCAGTACGCCCCGTACACCATCCCCGTACCACAGCCCCATACTAGTACGCCCCGTACACCAGCCCCATACTTGGACGCACCGTACCCCAGCCCCATACTAGTACGCCCCGTACACCAGCCCCGTACCTGTACGCACCGTACCCCAGCCCTGTACTAGTACGCCCCATACTCCAGCCCCGTACCAGTACGCCCCGTACACCAGCCCCGTAGCCCAGCCCCGTACTTGTACGCACCGTACACCAGACCCGTACCCCAGCCCCGTACTAGTACGCCCCGTACACCAGCCCCGTACTAGTACGCCCTGTACTCCAGCCCCATACCAGTACGCCCCGTACCCCAGCCCCGTTCTTGGACGCACCGTACAACAGCCCCATACCCCAACCCCGTACTTGGATGCACCGTACACAAGCCCCGTACTAGTACGCCCCGTACCCCAGCCCCATACCAGTATGCCCCGTACACCAGCCCCGTACCCCAGCCCCGTACTAGTACGCCTCGTACACCATCCCCGTACTAGTATGCCACGTACACCAGCACCGTCCCCCAGCATCGCGTATGTACGGACCTTACAACAACCTCGGGTATGCCAGCATGGTACAACAACATCGCGTATGTACGCACTGTACATACCCGAGGTTGAACCGACTCGCACTGAACCAGGGCACTGGAAAACACCACAAGGAGGCTCAATTCGACTCACACAACACCACAAAACACCTCTACACTCAACAAAACATCTAAATCACTCACCATGGCCACATCCAAACAGGCAAACAGAGGCCCAAAATAACAAACACCCCTTATAACACACCCACCAACATTTCAAACTCAGGCCCACCCACAAATGGACCAATAAAAAGGGCCCACACACACTAACCATGAGCCTTTGGAACAGACTCACCACAGCAACAGAGCACACCCCAACAACTGCACCCATACATCTTAACCTATACACCTTCACACAACCTCCTTCACACATACCCCCTCTTCACATTCACACACACACCTTCACATTCACACACACACACCCACAACCAGCCACACCCTCACCCCACACCATGCCCACAGACAAGAATCCAAAGTTCACAAGGGAGGAGCTGGACATCCTTGTCAATGAAGTCATCAGAGTCAAGCCACAGCTCATTGGAACATTGGTCAGACAGACCAGCATAGCAGAAAAATCACGCCTGTGGCAGAGGATCGTCGCTAGGGTCAATGGTGTTGCACCCATCAGAAGGACCAGGAACGAATGCCAAGCCAGGTGGTACGATCTGCGGAGGGCAGTCAAGAGGAAGATGAACGAAGCCTACGCCCAGACCAACATCACTGGAGGTGGGCTGCCCTGCAGACCGGTACATTACCATCCCTGGGAGGAGAAGGTGATGGCCCTGCTCCCGCCGGTGGGAGTACACAGACTACAAGGACTTCCAGAGCCTGGTGAGTATACAAACAACTCATGGAACATGGGGGGAATGGCAGCCACACCCCAACTACACAAACTGCATGCAACTACCCCCAAGCCCTCACCGGACACAACCACACTCAAAAACAACGCTCATGCCACTAAGATGTGTATGCCACATTCACAAAGAAAGGCCATGCCATGTCCAATGCTACACGAACCACCAACACAACAATGGATGTCTGTCATTCTGGGAGGGGGGGCCTCACAAAACGCATTCTTCAACTCACAATCACACACCATTGCCCTGATCCCATATGGCACAGGTACATACCCATGCACCATGCTCAATGCACAGGAACTGGCAAAGTACTGACAAGATAGCTGACACTTGGCCCTGATTTAGGCAGCACAAGGCCCTCCTCGCAGCACAAGGCCCTCCTCTGACAACTACAAACTCAAACAACAACACAACAAGCTCAAATATCTAGGACAGGAACTTACACTCACTCTCATTGCAGCATGCTCCATGGGGGGACAGCTGCAACACCTGGGAGACCCACTGCCAAATCACACTACACCCACCAGAAGGCCCTGTCACACACACCCCTCACACAACCACACACCCCCGGGACAGGCAAAGTATTTACACACTCTCACAATGGACATGTCTCACAACCAGACTAATACATAGCCCCAGAAGCAACCAAGACTAAAGCCAACAGGTCAAAGAGTCAGGAGCACATATCAATCTTGCCCCCGCAACATACCCATCCACAAGTGAACATGCAGGAGAATGCTAGGCACATACAACTACCTGGAGGAACTGTGACAGCTTGAATATGTATGAAAAATGGATGTCGCATGATACAGCATTAACATTGTCTTTCTCTCACACACAGGACACCCAGATGGATCTCCCCCCAACAATGGGGGGGAAGAATCACAGTCCCAGGCTCGGGAGGAACCGGATCCCACCAGCAGTGATGCCTCTAAACCCTCCGCGGATGACCTCGATCCACCTGGCCCCTCTGGTGTCCGACACCCTGCAGCACCTGCTTCAGGAACATATGTGCCAACCACCACCCCCATTCCTGCCACATCCCAGGAGACACCCAGGAGCCCTGCCCGCACTGAACAACTGAGCCAGTCTGACCTGGAGGGACCAGGTTCGCCGGGCACCCAGGAGGAGGCAGACAACCCCGCAACCGCCATCCCTCAGGGGTCCCGGAGACCCGATGTGCCCACAACAGCAGGCCAGGCTCGTGTGGGCAGGGGTGGTGGGAGTGGAGGCAGGCGGAGGCGAGAACCTGACCAGCCAGCTGAAGGGACCGGTATGACACACGTGCGCAGCATCATCGACGCATACTGGCGTGACACCAGGGTCCTCAGCCAGGTACTGGAGACCCTCACAGAGATCAAGAACCAGCAGGCCGAGCAACACGCCAGTCAACAAGAACACCAAGGATGGATGGAGGCAAGACTGGCTGAGCTCCTGGCGGTGCAAACGGACATAAGCCATTGACTCCGTCGGATCACCGGCAACATGGGCAACCCTCCCTGTGCCACCAGGCGAAGACCAACACCAGCCACAGGGAGGGAGGAGGAGGAGGATTCATCCAACGGAGCGTCCCAAGCATCGTCAAGGCCTGCATATGAGGGTCCCGCAAGGAAGCTGGGTCGTCCACGGAAAAGACCGTGAGAAGCAGCAGGCCATCCACATCACCCAGGTCACCTGGCATGGCACCTAGCCTTCATGTGCAACATCATTCAGCTCATTGACTGACATTCTCTGCCACATGGTCTTGCTGGTCACAGTCTGACCAATGATGCCGAAGACTGTGGTCTGGACTATGATGACTTCAAATGCCAAGTATACCATCTCCCCTTGTGAACTTTGGATTCTAGGATCCCTGTACAGCACCTATTTCTTTGCACAAATCACACCCCAGACCTACAATAAAACACATTAATTGGAATTTGATGTTGCAGTCATTTTGCATGAGTCCACAACCTAGGTGTGGGGAAATGTTAAACTATGCCTGAGTGTTGAACTAACGCCAGCCATACATACCCTGGGATCGTAGTCTGGTACAGGACACACATGGGTCGCAATGTATCATCCAATACAGACATGGAGCACAATACTCAAACGTGATGGCCTCAAGCTAATGAGGGGGGGCTTGCAATACTGTGCATACAGACCAATGTGGAAGAGTATCATGAAGGCGTAGAGGTCATGGGTCATATGGAGGGGCCCGGGGAGGGAGTCCCAGGTCTGTTTGGCCAGGTGGGAAAACTTTCGGCTGCATGCTGTAGTCCTGTGGATGTGAAGAATGGTGGACAGGGCAAGATTGGATGCAGGGAGTTGGACAATGGGGTCTTGGATGACAGACGTCCAAGGTTGGTTTGGGGTCTTGGGTTGGGGCCTGCCTCCTGTGTGTGGGTGAGGAGTTCGAAGGTCATCCTGCAGCAGACATTGAGCCATTGCAGCTATCTCAGGTGGACGGTGATGTGTTTGGGGCGCGCAAAGTCGAAGATGAGCTGTGCAGATGCACCCGGGATGTGGACAAGTCAGCAAGGATTTTCGCTGTTCTTGCTCCGTAGAGGGTGGTGCTGTAGTTGAGCCGGCTGGTGTCGGGGACCTTGGTGACGGGCGGTCTTGCCTTGGAGTGGATCTAGCTGTGGATCATGTGCATCATGCGGAGGGTGTTGCAGCATGAGGTACAGATGCTGTTCATTTGCATGGCAATTGTGAGCAACCAGTCCATGATGAACACAAACTTGTGTGCGTTGCCACTGGGTGCTGGTGCAGTGTCCCGGTCATTGGTACACAAGGAGTTGACACAGCTGTAAGGGGACAATCCTCAGATGAATACCCAATTCTTGGCCAAGTCCATCCTCAGGTGGCTGATGTTTAGCCATTTTGTAACACACCTCATGCCTCATGTAAGTTAGGAACTGGAAATGGCATGGTCTTTTGTGAGTGTGAGGAGCAGATGGCTGTCAATGGCATACGAGATGATGATGAGGTTGTGTGCGCATGTGATGGAGGAGAGGGTGGTCATGGACACATTGAAGATTGACACGCTGAGAGATGACCCCTGGGGCATTGTCCAGATGACCACAGTGTACTACATGCGTAAGGCTCCAGGCAGACTCCCCGGACTTGCTTGTGAGCTAAGACTTGAATTCATTATGGTCCAGACTCTTGATACCAGTGTTGGAGATGTGTGAGCTGACAGTTTGGTAGCACATTGTGTAGAATGCTGTTCAGAGTTCAAGGGGGGTGGCCTCACCATTGTTGAGTGGTGCAAACTTGGTGGTGGTGGTGGCCATGCTGACGGTTGCAGTGGTGTGATTACTGTGGGAGATGTTCTTGTGCAGGTTGCCTGGAGCTCTTAGCGTTTGCCTCAGTTTGTCAGTTGCTCGTTGACTGTCTTCTTGACGACATTTCCTGGGTAGGGAAGCACGGTGATGTTCCTTGATAGCCTGCGGTTCTGCCGTCCGTTGTCTAATAAGGGCCTGGGTCACTGCATGCCTCCATCTACCATGGAATGTGCCTAACTAAAAGGATACATACATGACGTGCTGGGCGGGGGCTACAAGGATGGGGAATGATGTGTAACAGATGTTGTGTTGGAAGGGGCCTGATGGTGATCCCCAGTGGATGTGGCACATGAGCCGGGTGTTGTATTTCCTGCAGATGGAAGTCCAGAACCTGAGGGGGTTTGTTCACACGGATAATAGTGCTGTCTGCCTCTGTGTGCCAAGCCTTGCATGTATGTCCATGAGCCTGCAGTGCTAGAAAGTTGCAAGGGATTGCCTCTGCCTTGCAAGGGGGGGCAGTCTTGTGGATTGGGAGCTAATGTCAGTGCACTCACAATGCTGATGAGCTACTTGATGTCCTGTGTTTTGGTGCCTCGGCCCTATCTGAAGGATCTCAAATTGTCCTTGATGCTGATATGGTGATGTCTGTTTGTGCCGTTTTATAGGCTTTGAAGGCAAAGGATTGTTCATTGTGTCGCTATCTTGGCACAAGAGTCCGGCCACACCTGTGTGAGTCCAGTAGGTCTGCCTTGTCCCAGGTGGATTAACTGTTGTTGTGCTTCACAGGAAAGTCCGTCAATGTGGCAACATTGGTGGATCATTTGCTGATCCAGTGTGTGAGGTTGCAGGGTGTGGCGGTGGTGTTGGTTCCACAGTCCCACACAGATTGTCTGGGGTGACTTCCATCAAGCATCTTTGGGGGATTGGTAGTGGGGTGTGTGTTAGTGCGTTGCCTGTCCGAGACGTGGATGTAAATGTTGATGGACCAATGATGGATGGTGGTGTTGCTCTCCACCAGCCAGAACTCACTGGCCCCCATCCACATGTAGCCTGTGGAGGTGAGGGCGTACGTGAAGATGGAAGTGTTGATGGCTTTGCCAAATTGGGGATGTCAGCCTGGAGATCTGTCTAGGAGTGTTACCCTGGGAGTTGCCAGGGGGTTTGTGCCAAGCCGGATTTCTACCTTTGAGGGTGGACTTGTGAATAAAATGAAATTCATCCTATGGGATTCTTGGGGACGTCCCTGTGGGTGCTCTTGTATCCGTCTGAGATGGCAATGAAGACGATGTGTGCTTTGGGTGCATTTATCAAGCTCACTGCAATGAGGGTGATGTGTGGCCCTGTTGTGTTGAGGAGGTAACAGACTCAAATGGTGTGCTGTTGGACGGAGACACTGTGGAGTAGGAGGGACATGACCTGGTTGGTGTGACAGGGCCTGGAAGGCGGGGCATCGTTGTGTAGGCAGTTGGAGTTGCACACCCTGCATGCAAAGGGTTTGTGTATGCGCTTAGGGGATGCCTGAGAGCATGCTGCAGAATTTTGTGTGTACATTGCTTGGAGGGTGGCTGCAACATGAGCCTGTTGTGTGATGTGGGTCAGGCAAGGACATGAGGGCCGTGCACTGTGCACGTTGCAGGTGCTGATGGTCATGCATTTGGAACGGCGTTGGCACAACAGTGGCAAAGACAAGCTGATGACAGCATGATGAATGGGTGGAGGGAGGTAGGAAGGAGCATCTTAGAGGCGTGTGGCTCTCAGAAACATGGAATTGGGTGGGCCCCTGCGGCAGGGGCTGCAGCAGCAGGCGGCAGGCTCTGGAAAATAGGCCAAAACTATCACACAAAGCCATGGATGCCATAAAGGACAACTGCAACAGGCGTACGTAAATGAAGGAGTGTCAGGTAACTCATGTCTCACTCAGAGAAAATGGAGGAAACAATCATCAAAGATGACTGACACAGGATCTGTGAACAGAAGGACGAGCAGAGCACAGGCGACACATCCTCAGCATGCGGTGACAGCCCGTTGGGGGGAGCAACCTGCACAAATACATACACAACCCTGGACTTCATGCACAATACAGATTAATAGCCATTAAGAACTGCATGCATGTTGCCAAAGTACACATACACTCAAATGCACAATCTGTGACAACTATGCCATAGATGACGCCTGCAAAGTGGCAAGAGACGTGCAGTGACAGAGATGAGGCACTTTGGAGGCTGAGGAACACCTTTATTATACAGACTCAGCACCAAGGGAAATGCATCCATATGAACAGACTCACATGTCACTTGACTTAACATGTGGGACATACTCTGGACACCCCCTTCACAACACGGATGTTCTAAATCCAAATGAACTGGCACACAAGTTAAGGGGATGAGACAAACACCTCCTGCTGCACACAGAGCAGCTGCAATTCACCATTGAGCCTGTAATGGGGATGTCCGACACTATGTCCACCCGTAGCATCACGTATGTGTCTGAGGGAAGTGTCACCCACACTGATGTCTTAATCAGAATCCAAAAACGTATACAGGTGACTGTCACGAAGGGTGATTATCCATTCATGGGAGTGATGATACATGTAAAGTGCCCCATGGTGAGTACAAATGTATGCATGGTAACACAACATGCACAGAAGCAGTCCTCACACATTCCCAACCCGTACCACCACCAAAAAGCCTTGCTGCAAACCTTACCCAAACTGACATTTCCACATGTCCGTGCATGGAACGCTGATTCAGCACACGTTGCAATACTCATGATAGTAGGAGGACAACGATGACACGAGCAGACAACAGGTGCAACAACCTGGGAATGACAGACAGACTAGAAGTCAGCACTAAGAATTTCCTCAGCACACATGGTCAGTCACTGAACATGAACAATGTTGTACCCATGCAAATTGGTAAGAAAGTCTCTCAGCAAAACGGTGTGGCATTACATCATCACTCAAGTGACACATCAAAACACACATCTAAGTCACTTTGTCATAACTCAGCTGGACACAAACATTGCAACACATGCTACCCAAGGCTACAAGCGTGCACACTCAGACACAGTGACTCACCATTGTGAGAAGAAGGTGCGTATGAGCTGATTCCGGATATCCTCCTCCTCCTCCTCCTCTTCACTTGCCTCGTGCCGAAGCTCTTCATCCTCCACGGGTGGATGTTCCTGCTCATCCGGATCCAGAATGAGTGGCACTGCCTTCTCCACTGCCATGTTGTGCAGCATGCAGCACACAATGAAGATTTTGCAGACCTTCTCCGGGGCATATGAGAGGGAGCCACCGGTTTTGTGAAGGCACCTGAATCGGCTCTTCAGGAGGCCAAACGTCCTCTCTATCACTCGCCTGGTCTGCCTGTGTGCATTGTTGTACCGGTGATCTGCAGCTGATCCTGGGTTGCGGAGAGGTGTCATCAGCCAGGGCAAGTTGGGATATCCAGAGTCCCCTACATGGAAACATCATGGAAATAAGTGGGTCAGGAGATGCCGTAAGAGCCAAATATAACACAACACACAGGACAAACAGAGTATACCCACCAACAAGACATGCTCATCCGTTGTGCAGCCGCAGCATCATTTCTGGCACCCTGCTACGCCTCATGATGTAGGCATCATGTGCTTACCCTGGAAAACGTGCACAGACATGGGAAATCATCATGTTAGCAAGGCACACCACAAGGGCATTTATGGAGTGGTAATGTTTACGGTTGCGATAGGCTACTTCCTGTGCCTGTGGTGGTACCAAAGACACATGTGTGCCATCAATGGATCCAATGACATTGGGCATCCCTCCCAGGGCATAGAATTCAGCTTTGACATCTCTCAACTCCCCAGGAGTAGGACATTTGATGAATTCATTAAGGTGCGCCAACATGGCTTACAAAACATCCCACGCAGGACACGGCTGAACATTGTTTGGGACATCCCCCCAACATCAGCTATGGTGAATTCAAACGTACCTGTGGCAAAAAAATGTAAGGATGCCATCACCTTCATCTTGGGGGTCAGCGCAGTAGGATACCTGTGTTGCGGTTGGAGGTGTGGTGTCAGTTTCTCCGTCAGATCCTCAATCAACTGTTGAGTGAATCTCTACCGCCGGATGCAGTCATGTTCCCTCATGGTAGCCAAGTCTGGCATTGGTCGGGGGACAGGTAGTGCCCTGCAGAAAATTGGATTGAATAACGAAGTTTGAGAGTCTACAAACATCTATGTCAATGAACAGAGCACATGCTAAACTGCTCCTAAACATCATGTAACTATGGAGTCTGGTGTGTGCAATACATCCAGGACACATATGCCAGCTTGCTGGCACTCCTACAAAAAGCCAGATAAACCTGTTGATTGTCATGTGTACCTGACATGCCATGAAACGAGCTGTGGGCCAGTCGGAGTGAACAGCCAGAAACATCACATGAGTGACATACATCCGACGAGCTGCAATTAAAGCAGGGCATCTCATACAGACAGCTGACGGCAAGCGATACGCACAGGACACATGGAATGTCATATGTACAGCTCAAACACATTGCGATGAATGGGTACACGTGTAAACAGAATACACAGACATTGCGACGACGGCGATATGTCTTCCTGTGAAAATATGATGTCCGATGCACACAGAGCCTGCCAACGTGGAAGTACACATGGGGCATGGTGTGTGTAGATGTGTGCCAGGCCCATCTCCACACAGACACATGTCAGATGCAGTAACTGCAGATGTAGTTGACGGAACACTACCAGCAAGCTCATGGGAACACAGGACACACACAGGACATAGTCACATAGGGGCACACTGGTCGTGACATGTCAGTTGATAGAGTGTCCATGTCCCTGGTATCAGGGGACAGCTGAGGGTGGTGGTGACTGTGCCATACCAGTGAGGCTGTGCTTGACACGTTTGTACTACAGGCACACATGTGCAAAGTGAGAAGGGGAAGTGTGCCACATAGTGCCTGTCAGGTCCTCAGATCCTCGGAGACGTACGATGCTCTATGGGTTCCACCTCCTGATAGCTCAAAAGGCCTGATGTAGAAATACAGACTCTATCGAGTGATCAGGTGAGGGAAGGAAAGGAAGGGGACAGCAGGGAGGGAGATCTGTGAAGACAAAACACATAAGGATCAATACCTATAATCAATATCGTATGTACTCCATACAGTGACCGTCCCTCACAATAATATATACTGTGCCCATTGTACCTGTAAACAAAAAAAAAATGTTGCCTTTGAGTTTGTGAATAGTCTCTGAGAAGCCACTGGCTTGATCTTGTTCTATAAATGGGAGAGCAAAATTAATTCAGGGCCTACACAGCCATATCGATACTTGTGAGAGCAAGGCAGAAGTATATAGACAGACTCTTCACAACCAGGGTGTACCTACCATTCCACAGCCACCAGTCACTGGGGTAAGGAGCTAACTTCCACGGAGCTCAATCAGACCCTGATACACAAGGCGAGAAGTAGAAATAACATTAGCTTTACCCTCTTTGGATTTCGAGGCTGCCCACTGGCGTGCCAGCCAATCCAAGAACAATTCCACTGTTACCAAGCCTTCAATGGCATTTCCTGGTTTCTCACTCTCACAGCAAGCATGTGCACCACCCGGTGCTAAATCCAAATGCGAGGTAAAGGTAACAAAACTAATTCAATGTACGTGTCGTCTGGGGTCAGGCGGCATTGTATTCATACAGCCCGGAACTCCAGAAAGCACACTCTTATTTAAACCATAGAATTGTTTCCGCCACAGCGGTGGGGACCTTCCTGGTCCGAAGAATGGGGAGCGTATAGCAAGCCTGCAAGAGTCGAATACGACTCGTCCAACAAGCCTGCGAGTCGCTTCCTCAGAGCCACAACAAAGTACCTTGAGTCCCCCGTTTATACCAAGGGCAGATTCGAGACATAGAAGGGAGGTGGTAAGCTCCCTCGGAACAGCAGCGTAAAGTAACTGTCAGGTAGTGTGGCTACTATTAGCATATAACATACAGGCGCTACCACGTATACACAAAATACCACACAGGACGTTTCCCAAAAGCTATACCGGTGCAACCGCACCCCTACCAGTTCATGGCGTCTTCGTCCTTCCGACTGGGAATTAGCAGCGCTGCTCCTCGGGAACCCGGAAGTATTTCTGGAGTCCCCGGCGAGCGTCCTGACGTCAGCGCTGGCGTCCTGTTCGCGGGAAATATGGGAAATGTAGTTTATTTTTGCCGACGCGCTGGGGCTGCGCGAGGCATCAGTGTTCTACGGCGGCCACGGTGGTTCGTGACAGTACATCCCTCCCCCGAAGAACACTGACAGAGGCAAGGTTTCGTAGGGAATCTTTTATGGAAAAGATTCGTGTACAGCGGTGCATGTACTCCTGATGCTGGTTCCCAGGAGTCTTCCTCGGAGCCATACCCCTTCCACGCAACCAGATACCACAGCTTACCCCTGTGTATTTTAGAGTCCAGGATACCCCGTACCTCATATTCCGGTTCCTCATTGACCAATACGGGAACTGTTCCCTTCTTAGGGGCTGTTTGGGAAGGCTTCAGGAGGGACACATGAAAAGCAGGATGGATACGGAGAGAAGAAGGTAAGGCTAGCTTGACCACAACAGGATTGACCAATTTAATCACTCGATAGGGTCCAATATACTTAGGATTAAATATACTGTATCGTTTGAATCTGATATGTCTAGTAGACAACCAGACGTAATCTCCTTTTTTATACACCGGACCTGGTCGTCTATGTTTGTCCGCATATGCCTTGTATTATAGTTTAGCTGCGCTTAGTTCTTTTTGTACTTCCCTCAGCGTTTTCTGTATACCGGAGATTCTATCCTGTACTTCGGGTACTAACGTAGTCCCTAACGGCATCACTAGGGGGGTAAACCTTGGATGAAAACCGTAGGAGCAAAAAAACGTGGATTGTTTCGTGGAGCTATGCACTGCACTGTTATATGCCGCCTCTGCCACCCACAGTTTGTCCACCCACTCTTCCGTTGTGACGTTTACATAGCAGCGGAGGTACTGTTTTAGAGTTTGATTTACCCTCTCAGTTTGCCCATCTGTCTGGGGGTGGAAGCTGGTCGAGATGTTTGGGACTATACCCAGCACTGAGCACCATGCTCTCCAAAAGTTGGCGGTGAATTGGGATCCCCTGTCTGACACTATATGTTTTGGCAACCTATGTAACCTTACTACATGTGTCAAGAGTAAGTGGGCTAACGTACTGGCAGAGGGTATCGTTTTGCAGGCGACAAAATGGGCCATTTTTGTCAGGTAGTCCACCACAACCATTATTACTGTATGTCCTTTATCCACTGGCATCCCTACTATGAAATCTATGGAAATGTTGTCCCATGGTTGTATGGGAGTAGGAAGGGGGCGCAACAACCCGGCTTGTTGAACGTGGCTGGTTTTCATTTGATTACAGACCTCGCATTCTTTTATCCACTTCGTGATGTCTGTTCTTAAGGAAGGCCACCAAAATTGCCTAGAGATTCTGTCGATTGTTTTGGTTATACCATTATGCCCGGCACTGGGAAGGGAATGACACCACTCAAACACTCGTTTGCGAAGTGCTACAATAGGTAGCAGTAGTTGTCTACCCCGAATAGGTAAACCTTCTTTTACCTTCCAATCCTGGTTCTTCTTTAGCCAGTCTATCCATTTCCTAGTATGGATGTTTTTGGCCACATTCCGCAGAAATGCATCGGTATAGGTAAACCCAATCAGATTACTTGAGGGTATGATAGCTCTTTTGGGGTCGATTGTAGATGAAGTTGCGGTGGTTTGCCGGGTCAAGGCATCGGGCTTTTTATTATCCTTCCCAGGTCTGTATGTTACCACAAAATTGAAGCCAGCAAAAAACAGGGTCCATCGCAATTGTCTGGGAGTGAGGTGTCTAGCAGCCGTCATGAATTGGAGATTCCTGTGATCGGTGTAAACAGTAACGATGTTTCGAGCCCCTTGTAAATGGTGTCTCCAATCCGTGAATGCTTCCTTAATGGCAAGCAGCTCCTTTTCCGCAATGGTGTAATTGAATTCTGCGCTGTACAGCTTCTTGGACATGAAGGCCACTGGATGTAGCTGTCCTGTCTCTTTATGCCTTTGTGAGAGCACTGCCCCCACCGCTGTATCCGAAGCGTCCGCTTCCACTGTGAATGGTCTCTCAGGATCAGCATGCATGAGGACTGGGGCCGATGCAAAAGCACGTTTCAGGGCATCGAACCCCTCCTGGGCAGAGTCTGTCCACTGGAAGGCTGTCTTCTTTCGTAGTAGGCATGTCAGGGGGGCCGCCAGGTCTGAAAAGTGATCGATGAACCGCCGATAAAAGTTGGCGAATCCAATAAAGCATTGAATATCACGGATGTTCAGGGGGCGGGGCCATTCGAGTACTGCCTTCACCTTTCTTTCCGACATTTCCTGTCCTTCTGGTGTCAACATTACTCCTAAGAATTCAACAGAGGTTACGTTGAACTCACACTTGCTGATTTTGCAATATAAGCTGTGCTTCTGGAGGGTCTTCAAAATGGTCTTTACGTGGTGAGCATGAATCTCTCTGCTAGATGAATAGATCAAAATATCATCTATATATACCACCACGTATTTATCCAGGTATTCACTTAATACATCATTCAAGAAGTATTGAAACGCAGCGGGAGCATTGCACAACCCGAAGGGCATAACAAGATATTCATATAGGCCGAATCTGGTCTTAAACGCAGTCTTCCACTCGTCTCCACTTCGCATGCGAACCAAATGGTATGCCCCTTTTAAATCCAAACGCGTGTAGATCACTGCCTCCTTAACTTGCTCCAGCAATACATTAATAAGGGGCAACGGATATCGATTCTTGATGGTTACTGCGTTTAAGGAGCGATAGTCCACACACACGCGGAGCTCGCCGTTGGCCTTCGGGATAAAAAATAAAGGAGAGGCCGCGGGCGACTTGGAATCCCTTATAAAACCCAGCTTTAAGTACTTATCCAAGTACTCCCGAAGGTGCTGTGTTTCTGGTTTGGTTAGAGCATACACTCTGCCGGTGGGGACTACGGCACCAGGTTCAAGATCGATTTGGCAGTCGTATGACCGATGTGGGGGCAGAATCTCTGCCTCCTTCTCATCGAATACCCCTGCATATTCCTTGTATTCCTCTGGAAGACTCACCTCATGCTCTTCGGCGGTGGCAATGTGGTGGCATCGCGCCAGTGATGACGCTGGATTGTCTTGCAGTTGATTGCAGTGTTTTTCGCAATATTCCGAAGTGAATCGAAGGGTTCTTGCCTCCCAATCTACTATAGGATTGTGGGTACGTAGCCAGGGCAGTCCGAGTATCACCCCATATTGAGGGGCTTGGATGATGCTGAAATTCAGGCGTTCTACGTGAGTAGTTCCGGTCCTTACCTTGAGGTCACCAGTATGCCGACTTATGGGTCCAGAAGTTAATGGTCTCCCATCGACTGCAAACACGGCTTCTGGCGAGTCTTTATCTAATAATGTGATCCCCATAGTGGCTGCCTGATGTTGATCCATGAAACAGCCTGTAGTTCCTGAATCTACCATGGCTTGTACTAAGTGCCATCTATCTTGTATTTCCACGCGTATATCTATATAGAGATGGTTGTGTTTACCAACTGAATTGTTGTCAAGGGAAGGGATGACGGCCTGGCTTGAAGGTGCCCCTTCCTTCTTCTTCAAGCTTGGTAGTTGTCCGACGGTGGCCCGGTAATGGCTGCCGCTGTCTTTCGGTAATCCTCCCTCGTGGATTTGGAACAAAGAGTACATTCTTTGAGGAAGTGCCCCTTCCTGCCACAGTAGAGGCACAGCCCTTTCTTCCGTCTATAATCGCGCTCCTCTGACGTCAAGGGTGCACGCACTGCTCCTATTTCCATAGGTTCTGGCTTAGACCCAGAGGTATTGTAAGATGGGCGAGCCGATTCTACCCTATAGGCAGGTCTATCTCTTTTCTTTTGTTCTCCCTTACGTTCACTCAGCCTATGATCTAATGTCAAAACTAATTGAATAAGATCTTCACAGGAGTGAGGTTGCGGGTCGATTTGGGCCAACACATCCTTCATTTCTTCCTTTAGTCCCTGATGAAAAATGGCCGCTTGTTTGACTTCAGGCCACTCTGTCTCAGTGACCAAGCGTCGGAAATCATTAAGATATGCTATCAGATAACTATTGCCTTGCTTTAAACTCAACAACTCCCGATCCGCGGAGAGAGTGGCCGCTCGGCGATTGAAAGTTCTTTCGAACGCAGCCAGAAACGCCTCCCAGTCGTACATCAACGGATCGTCCCTTTTAACTAGCGGGACTGCCCATTGTGCTGCATCTCATATTAAGTAAGATATTAAGAAGGCCACCCGGGACTGGTTAGTACCAAAGGCCTTTGGCCTGCATGAGAAGTGCAATAAGACTTGTGTGAGGAATATCTGAACCTTGCCCGGGTCCCCATTAAATCATTCTGGAGAGGCTAACGGAATCGGGGTAGGGATTTCCACGACCACAGAAGGGAGTGCCGAACCAGTAGGAGCCCCTATGCTAAAAGGATTCCGCTGTATCCGATCTACTTGTGCCTGAAGAACTGCGGTTTCTGCCCTAGACGCGCTTAACTCACTCTGAACGACGGCCAAGGCGGCCATCACGTCTTCTAAGGTGGCCATGGCACCGTACGTCCGGGAGGATGTGTTAATCTTGGGCTGCTAATTCTGTCAAGTCCTCAGATCCTCGGAGACGTACGATGCTCTATGGGTTCCACCTCCTGATAGCTCAAAAGGCCTGATGTAGAAATACAGACTCTATCAAGTGATCAGGTGAGGGAAGGAAAGGAAGGGGACAGCAGGGAGGGAGATCTGTGAAGACAAAACACATAAGGATCAATACCTATAACCAATATCGTATGTACTCCATACAGTGACTGTCCCTCACAATAATATATACTGTGCCCCTTTGTACCTGTAAAGAAAAAAAGAATGTTGCCTTTGAGTTTGTGAATAGTCTCTGAGAAGCCACTGGCTTGATCTTGTTCTATAAATGGGAGAGCAAAATTAATTCAGGGCCTACACAGCCATATCGATACTTGTGAGAGCAAGGCAGAAGTATATAGACAGACTCTTCACAACCAGGGCGTACCTAGCATTCCACAGCCACCAGTCACTGGGGTAAGGAGCTAACTTCCACGGAGCTCAATCAGACCCTGATACATAAGGCGAGAAGTAGAAATAACATTAGCTTTACCCTCTTTGGATTTCGAGGCTGCCCACTGGCGTGCCAGCCAATCCAAGAACAATTCCACTGTTACCAAGCCTTCAATGGCATTTCCTGGTTTCTCACTCTCACAGCAAGCATGTGCACCACCCGGTGCTTAAATCCAAATGCAAGGTAAAGGTAACAAAACGAATTCAATGTACGTGTCGTCTGGGGTCAGGCGGCATTGTATTCATACAGCCCGGAACTCCAGAAAGCACACTCTTATTTAAACCATAGAATTGTTTCCGCCACAGCGGTGGGGACCTTCCTGGTCCGAAGAATGGGGAGCGTATAGCAAGCCTGCAAGAGTCGAATACGACTCGTCCAACAAGCCTGCGAGTCGCTTCCTCAGAGCCACAACAAAGTACCTTGAGTCCCCCGTTTATACCAAGGGCAGATTCGAGACATAGAAGGGAGGTGGTAAGCTCCCTCGGAACAGCAGCGTAAAGTAACTGTCAGGTAGCGTGGCTACTATTAGCATATAACATACAGGCGCTACCACGTTTACACAAAATACCACACAGGACGTTTCCCAAAAGCTATACCGGTGCAACCGCACCCCCACCAGTTCGTGGCGTCTTCGTCCTTCCGACTGGGAATTAGCAGCGCCGCTCCTCGGGATCCCGGAAGTATTTCTGGAGTCCCCGGCGAGCGTCCTGACGTCAGCGTGATGAATACAGGCCCCAGCTAGGCCCGCAGGACACAAGGGTTCGCTCTCCTGCAATGGAATCTATAAGGAAGTTGGCACGGAAACTGCAAAGTACAAAGACAAGGTTTATTAACCCTTAAGGGTGGTCCTACAATCCATACAATACCCTTCAGTATTGCATAGAGTAGCACCCAGAACTTGCGTACACAGTCCCCTTTTATACAATACAGAGGGGCTCATAAGTGGGTGGATACAGCATGAGGCAAGGAATGTTACCTTTTATGGACATTTTCGATACAAGATCAATATGTGGGCGGAGCTGACATACTCCTTGAGCCCGCGAAAACATGGTCAAGCAAGGACTAACTGATAACAGATGTGGTCAAGCCTGGGCATGTGCCAGGCGGACAAAGGAACTATTTATAAACTGTTACTAGGCAGATTACAAGAGCAACTAACACGAAGACAGGACTCTTCTCGTGTTGAGCACGTGGAGACATAACAATACAAAATGGAGTCCAAACTTCAGTCAACATAACGAAAGAGACATGTGTAAGGCAGGAGAATTCATGTCTTTAGTAAATGCTTAATCACATTGTGGTTTCAATTTACAACAGACGACCCTTTCAGCATTTACTGAAGACATCCGGTTTGTTAGGATAATCATCGTATATGTCAATTGTCATCATTTCTTCTACTTCTTTGGCTAAACGTTTCTGATAAGTGGCATTGGAAATAGCTTTCTTATCGGGGATACAGAATGATACACATAAGGAACAGAGCAAGGGACCACATTGGATACAGATGCAGCAAGAAAACAGAACTGCTATAATTATACAGAGACCAGTTAAAACCTTCCAACCCCAAGCAGTGATCAATGCCCAAAACCATCCAGAAAAGGACCAAGTGCCGTTTTCTGTATGGATTTCAGCTGCAATTTTATGCAACCTGTTGATTGCATTATAGACTGACGGTGTGTGGTCAGGGATAAACACACAGCAACTACTCCCAATAATTTTACAAGCTCCACCTCGATCAGCTAACATAACATCTAACACCATACGATTCTGCAATGCAACAATTCTGGTAATCTGCAATTCTTCCGTAAGATTCCCAAGAGCAGCAGCGGTTTGGTTTGTCACAGCCTCTACCACTCTTGTTAATCTTCGAACCTTCCTACTATTTAGGGCAGCTCCAACGAAGAAAAACAATCCTAAATTAAAATCAATGTACTGCTGCAGACTGGTGTCAGTCTGATCCACGTCATCAATTGATAGAGTACGTTTATACCTATTTACAGTCACATTATTTAACAACTTCAAATCCTTATGATAGGATGCAGGTGCCAAAAATACAGGAGGCAATAGAAATGCTACATAACATACTCCGGACCAACCGGCTGGCAAACGGTAATAACCTTTATTTCCGCATACGAAGTATGTATTATGGGATGCTAAGAAGGTACTGTTATTCAACCCGTCGATGTTTAATATGGTAATACAATCGCTAACACCAACAGGAATATAACCCACACTCTGGACACACAGGTCTGCTTGAGCTTGTGCCACTTGAATCACAAATTTGTCTTTTCCCACAGTGTCTCTGGTGTTCGTGAAAACATAAGGAATCGATTCATTGTCTGGTCGATACTCTTCCCATTCCCAAATTGTCCCATTCGCTTGCGGATATCCATCTTTATCCTGATGACATTCTTTATTGAGTCTGAAGAGTAATCGTCCCACTGTGGGTTTCCGAGTGGCAAAAAGCAAAGTGTACCATGCTCTACAAGAGCCATTATGAGAGAAAGGAAGAGGTATGAATGGCGTTCCTCCTTTCTTCTGATGAGCTGGCATCATACCACATATCCAACAGTTCGTAGCATTCGTGGCAGCGTGGGTATGATGCAACATCTGGATGAAAGTGTTATTCAAATAAGACTGACGATGCTTCAATTCTTGATACGGAAGGGTATAGAAGTAGTGCTCCTCAGGCACTGGAGTGGTCAACACAAGTAACTCTCGAGCAGGAGTCACATCCTCCACAAACCATGTGGTTATCCCAACAATAGCTACTGTGAGCATAAAGCCTGTTGCACAAAGAATTGTCTTTTTCTCCATGTCAGAATAAAGAATCAATATCTTCCTGAAACTAAAGGCTTGTCAGAACTCTTCCCCTTGGGCAGCGGTCGATTTCTTCATCAACGGGCCAAGACGGGTGTCACTACACTAATGCAGGGCTGATCCCCCCCCCTTGCCTCATTGGCTCTCCGTTTCACTAACCCAAGGGCCGTTCTGACAACATGTCCCGATACTGAAGGATTCACTTTCTTGGCCTCAGATGATATCGCTTTCCTCCAGGAGTCGCGTGATCCGGAAAGAGCTCCTCAGCGTTGTTCGGTTCCACAGCACGACCTTTCTCTGTGGTCAGAATCTCTCGTTGATCGGTCAATACAGCAGGCTCCACCAATCCGGGCGGTACTTTGCGGCAGTGCAGGGAATGGATCCAATTCTTTCTGTTGGAAACTCGCACAGCCGTCCTCGTTGCCAGTAAGACTTGCTCAGGACCAACCCATCTCGGCTCCAGGCTGTTCGTCCTGTCAAAGATTTTTATCATGACATGGTCGCCAGGCCGGAGACCATGTCCTTCACCGGTGGACCGATCAGGGAGCGCCTCCCGGACCTGTTGATGAATAGAAACCAAGTTATCCGTTAACTGTGCCAGATAATCATTCATCATTACACAAGGTACATCATACACAGTCTTAGGTTTTGGTGGACCCCAAATATTCATTGGACGTCCAAAGACAATCTCGTACGGTGTAAGACCGATTCGAGAGTGCGGTACCAACCTAATTGACAACAACGCCAGCGGTAAAGCATCTGGCCAAGTCAAAGACGTCGAAGCTTGGATTTTAGCGATCTTGAGCTTCAGTGTACCATTATACTTCTCGACTAGTCCTGCAGATTGAGGGTGAAATACTGCGTGGAACTTCTGGGTGATGCCCAGACCCTTCAAAACATACTTTATAACATCCGCTATAAAGTGGGGTCCGTTATCACTCCACAGAAGTCTACAAACGCCATATCGAGGGAAGAACTCCTTCAACAGCATCTTGGCGGTAGTCATTGCAGTATTGTCTTTCGTAGGGTATGCCTCAACCCATTTGCTAAAGGCACAAACCACTACTAGAACATACTTCAAATTGTTACAGCGCTCAAGCTGGATGTAATCCATCTGCAGAACCTCAAAGGGTGCAGTAGGTGTTACAAATCCTCCTGCTGGGGTTCGAGTACCCTTTCCTGGGTTGTACCTCAGGCAGATCATACAGGTCTGCACCACCCTCTTTGCCGTGCTAGCAATCTCTGGATGCTCCCAGACTTGGGTAAGCAATTTTAAAATTGCGGAAGCTCAAACATGTGCTAGCCCATGTGCCATCTGAACCATAGGTTGTACAAAAGCCGTGGGTAATTTCCATCTATCCATCTGCTTATTTCTCCAGCAACCCTCATCATCCAATTCTCCCTCACTGGACCATTGCTCCCGTTCTTTATCAGAAGCGGTCCTCTGTATTTCTCGCACTTCTTCCTTCGCATCGTGCCATCTTTCTACTTGCGACTTCACTACATACATGGCAGTAGCACCGGGCTGCATCGCAGTCTCCCGTGCCACCCGGTCTGCTAACGCATTCCCTTCTCCAACTTTATCGACTACCTTCCTATGGGCGCTACATTTAATGATGGCAATTTTCTTCGGATATGTCAATGCAGTTAAAAGATTATGAACTAACTCCCCATGCATTATTTGTACTCCATGTGACGTTAAAAACCCTCTCTCCTTCCAGAGCAGGCCGAAATCGTGCGCTACTCCGAAGGCATAGCGGCTATCTGTATAAACATTCACACACAATCCTGTACTGAGCTCACATGCTCGTGTTAATGCTATCAGTTCCGCTGCTTGAGCTGATTTCTGTGGTATGCGTGCTGTCTCCACTAGTGTTTGCAATGTGGTAATTGCATACGCTGCTGAAGTCGTACCATCTGGTAGCTTCAGGCATGACCCGTCCACCCACAGTTCTCCATCTACATCTGAAAAGGGCGTATCCTGGAGATCAATACGACCCTTTGTTTGTTCCTCAGTCACAAGGATACAATCATGTGCTTTCCGTGCCTCAGACTGAGTCTCGGGGTATGGCAGCAATGTGGCCGGATTTAACGTCACGCACCTCTTTAACGTAATATGAGGAGGCAAAAGCGTCAGCTCATATCCCGTTAAACGGGCACTGGTCAAATGCTGCGTCTTTGTCTGATTAAGCAGGGCATCAACAGCATGGGGGACTAATACCAACAGCTTATGAGATAACACAATTCCCTCGCTTTGGCGTATTGACACAGCTGTTGCCGCAACCGAGCGAAAACAACCAGGCAATGCTCGGGCAACAGGATCAAGTACAGCCGAAAAATATGCACAAGGGCGCTGCTTGTCGCCGTGCATCTGCACTAAAACTGATAATGCACATCCATCTTTCTCATGCACATACAGCGAAAAAGGTTTGGTATAATCAGGAGTCCCTAACACTGGTGCTGAACAGAGGGCCTGTCGCAATTTCTGAAAGGCAGTGTCACACTCATTCGTCCAAGGAAGCGGGATAGGTGTGTCTTTTGTCAAAAGGGCTAACAATGGCTTAGCTATGTGTGAAAACCCTAGTATCCATTGCCTACAAAACGACACGAGACCCAAAAATGCACGCACGTCCTTCTGCGTGGACGGCGTCGGCATGTCCAGAATTACTTGGACACGATCTGGTGTGAGTGCACGCCCCTCCTTAGACAAAAGGTGACCCAGATAAGTCACCTTTGGTCTACAGAATTGCAACTTTTTCCGAGATACTTTGTGATTGTGGGATGCCAAAAAGGAAAGCAAAGACAACGTACTCGTTTCACACAACTCCGGAGTGTCGGCCGCCAGCAAGATGTCATCGACATATTGAATGAGGGCGACGCCCTCAGGCAGAACAAAGGAGTCCAATTGTCTTTTCAAAGCTTGACTGTAAATGCTAGGGCTTTCTGTGTAGCCCTGAGGGATTCTACAAAATCGGTAAGACCTATTATTTAGAGTGAAACCAAAGAGGTATTGACTATCGGGATGAATGGGAATTGAAAAGAAGGCATTTTTCAAATCAATAACTGAAAACGTGGTCGCCGTAGGCGGGACCAAAGTAAGCAACGTCGTGATATCAGAAACCACTGGGTACTGAGGTATCACGATCTTGTTTACTTCTCTCAAATCAATGATAAACCGATAGACTTTGGCATCCGTATCCTTTTTCAAAATGGGTAGAATCGGGCTATTACAGACGTTATAGGGAACTTCTTCCACTACTCCCACCTTAATCAAATCCTGCACAATCTGTATAAGAGCCTCTTCCCCCTCCTGCGAAATACGATACTGTGGAAGGCGTGGTAACACCGCCCCGTCCTGGACACTAATGTGAACAGGCGGAATCACCATCTGTCCCACATCAGTATCCGAGGTAGCCCACAAAGCGCAAGGGAGGGTAGCTAACACAGCATCTTCTGCAACCACACACATCCGTTCAGACAGGGGGTAATTGTTGTTTAATATCACCCGCACTCCAGCAGGGGAGCAGCGGCGTCGTAGCTCTGAAGTGCTTCAACATATCAAGGCACATAATATTGTCCGGCGTGTTCGGGGCAAGCAGAAATGGACAGGGTGCAGAAAAAGAATCAACCTGGAATGTGAGGGGCCGCGAAAGAGGGCTGCGGGAGAGTGTACCATCAAACCCTACCGATGTAACCATTAAGCCAGATGGGGGAGCCCTCGGAACCAATTGTTTAGACAGCGCACTACGAGTCGCTCCTGTATCCACTAGGAACTGATCAGTAGAACCCAAAACCTCAGCTGATACGTAAGGACCCTTCTGATCAACCGGCACCTCAACTGATTCTAACCCCCATCCAACGCATTCCTATGCATGCTGAGAATCATGGTACCCAGAACGGTCAATCCCCGACACTTGATACTGGTTTTGTCGATCGAAAACATTAGGCCTATCTCGTTGCTGCCCGGCAGGGTCAAAACGAGCGTGATCATTAGAATTCCCTCTAAAATTCGAGAAACCCCCTCTACCTCTCGGGCCACCCTGATTGTGTCCCTGACGCGAAGCATGCAACGCTGGGCAATCTCTGGCCCAGTGTCCCGATTGCTTACAATACGCACATTGATTCCTGTTCAAATCAGATCGGCCCGAGGGAGGACCATAAAATCCTCCCCTACCTCTATTTACACCCCGTCGGGGCGGACCATATACTTGTGCTAACATCACCTTCGTTTTTAAATCCTTCGATTTCTTCTCCTCCTGCCCCTTCGCTTCTTGCTCCTGGCGCTCATAGTACTGAGCTATAGTCAGGAGGGCTGTCGGGGTCGCAGTAGACCAAGAACTTTCACTCGCCTTTAGGCGGGCTGCGATCGCCGGTAATAAATTCGCCACATATTTATCAGCAAAGAGGTGTCGACCCGTATCATCCGTAAGTGACTGACCACTAAAATCATGAAACGTCTCCTCAAAGCGCGTAAAGAAATCTGCAACTGATTCCTCGACTTTCTGCTTGCAGGAGGCCAGCATATTCCAGTCAATCTTTTTAGGGGGGATGATTGTCTTCAACTTAGCCAGAATAGCAGCAGGGAGATCTAAGATAATCTGAGGTGGTTTCTGCGCGGGCTTTCTCTCCCTATCCTCATCCTCAAGCTCAGACCACCGAGCCTTAAAAGCGGCAACATCGTCCACCTTCCGCACAGATCGCCACATATCTGGTGGTAGAATAAGCCCAAAGAACAAATCTATATCTGCTAAGGTCATAGTACAAGAATTCAAGGCCCCCTCGACTTCTTCGTAAAAGGCCGCTGGATTCTTGCGGGGATCAGGCAACGCATTCTTTAACGCCATGACGTCAGCCCTGTGCCAGGGAGTATAAACCCAATTACACACAAAATATCCCTTAGCATCGGCGGAGGTAATATCCGAGCTAGTCCCCGTTCCTTTAGGAGGAACATACAAAGGCGCCGCCTCTCGCATTGGTTTAGCATGCACTAGGTCGCTCTTATCTGACTGAGAGGTGGATGAGTGGCCATCTCCGGTACGCGAATCCGACCGCTTCTCCTCCTCGACTTGTTGGCGTGCTTTCTCTTTAAGGTCCCTCGCCGCATCCCGCAACGCAAACAGTCGCCGAACCGCATCAGGCGCCTTAGAGGGAGAGAAAACACCATTACGCAATGCTTTAGCATCTAATACCACATCGTCAGGTTCAAAGACACTGGAATATTTCCGGAAAGCAGCAATCACTTCCTCAGAAAAGTGGCCCAAAAAATACAACCTTTCTCTATCCTGCCACAACTCCCAAGAATCCAACAACTCAGCAAGGGATAACTTGCCCTTAAGTGCACGATAGGAAACTTGCCGAAGCTCACCCATTCGCTCAGCCGATAACATGGACCGCGTGTCTACCTTACCCGAGCCCGATCCAGAATCTTGTGGCCTCGGGGCAGACGCGCCGACATAAGGAGGCGGAGAACGATCTAATAAATAAAAATCATCGTCATGATTATCAAGGACAGGATAAAGTGATTGACGAACAGCATATTGACCCGAGACTTGCAACCTACGCTCTTTCTCTTGCCTCTCCGTCTGTTCTTTTTCCTCCCGACGCTTTGCTTCCTGTGCTCTCGCATGATCATTCTTCCGTTGCTCTTTATCAAACAGCGCTTTCTCACGTTTCTCTCGCTCACGCACTTCCTTCACCCATAATCGCACACATTCAAACATGTCTTGACGAGCATGCCGTTTACACATACACTGTTCCACATACTCAATCTTACGCATATCAAACGACCCATACAACGGCCACCGTAACTCAGGATCTTTTCTGGTATATTTCCTCCATACTGTGCTGTACATTATGGAAGAAAGACCATGCTTCACATACATATCCCTATTAGGAGTCCCCTCTGGGGAAGCTGGAGCAGATTCCTCGAGGTTTAACTGGTTTCCAAAGCAGCAGCACCACTTACGGAGTGCGCTAAAAGCAGGCATGCTCAAAAATAATGCAGAATATGCAGTATTATCAAAAAAATGGCACTTAAACGTTGTGCCGTTCAAAGTTACACAGTTCCGGAGAAATATCTCCACATTACCTGCCTATATGTGTTGCAACGCATATATTCTCACAATAATCAATACAAGATATGACCGGTCATCACAAATCAAAGTCAAATAGCCAAACCAGGCTTCAAAAACTCGGAGCAAGTACCGTACAACGGTTCTTACCAATCAAGAGTCCAGATTCCAACTGCCAAGCTCCGAAATTCGCCCAAACGGCTGTCACGGCAGGACCGACAGAAGAGGTCTCAGTCGAGGACCGGCGCCACCCAGATGGTCAGCTCGGAAGGGAAGGAAGAAAAACCTCGGGATGCCAGGACTAAAATGCCTCTGGCAGTGATCACATCCCCGGCCAAATTCCTCACCTTCGTCGCGACCAATCCTTCGAGCATCCGAGTCGCCGATGAGCCCCACGTGACGGGCGCCAATTGATGAATACAGGCCCCAGCTAGGCCCGCAGGACACAAGGGTTCGCTCTCCTGCAATGGAATCTATAAGGAAGTTGGCACGGAAACTGCAAAGTACAAAGACAAGGTTTATTAACCCTTAAGGGTGGTCCTACAATCCATACAATACCCTTCAGTATTGCATAGAGTAGCACCCAGAACTTGCGTACACAGTCCCCTTTTATACAATACAGAGGGGCTCATAAGTGGGTGGATACAGCATGAGGCAAGGAATGTTACCTTTTATGGACATTTTCGATACAAGATCAATATGTGGGCGGAGCTGACATACTCCTTGAGCCCGCGAAAACATGGTCAAGTAAGGACTAACTGATAACAGATGTGGTCAAGCCTGGGCATGTGCCAGGCGGACAAAGGAACTATTTATAGACTGTTACTAGGCAGATTACAAGAGCAACTAACACGAAGACAGGACTCTTCTCGTGTTGAGCACGTGGAGACATAACAATACAAAATGGAGTCCAAACTTCAGTCAACATAACGAAAGAGACATGTGTAAGGCAGGAGAATTCATGTCTTTAGTAAATGCTTAATCACATCGTGGTTTCAATTTACAACAAGCGCTGGCGTCCTGTTCGCGGGAAATATGGGAAATGTAGTTTATTTTTGCCGACACGCTGGGGCTGCGCGAGGCGTCAGTGTTCTACGGCGGCCACGGGGGTTCGTGACAGTGCCCCATCACACATGACATGTGAACACACCTCATCACACATCAATGTTGAACATGAATGAGGAGACATGTGCATCATCACAGCCTGACACACCTAGGACCTGCACAGGTAATTCTGCAATGAGAATGAGTTGATGTTCAGCCTTGTGCGAGTCTGCGACATCCATTCCTGGCGTGTGCGCCTCTATCACCAGTGTAAGCGTATGAAACACACCGTACACGCGCTCTGAGAGCGTGTGTATGGCCCGTATCACTATAGTGGTGTTGGCGTAGGAGTACGCCTGGTACGGATCGTACACACGCTCTCCGAGCATGTGTACAGCCCGTATCACTAGAGTAGTGTTGGATTGTGAGTACGCCTGTTACGGACCGTACACACGCTTTCCGAGCGTGTGTACGGTCCGTACCACTATAGTGGTGTTGGCGTAGGAGTACGCCTGCTACGGCCCGTACACACGCTCTCCGAGCGTGTGTACGGCCCGTATCACTAGAGTAGTGTTGGATTGTGAGTACGCCTGGTACGGACCGTACACACGCTCGGAGAGCGTGTGTATGGTCCGTACCACTATAGTGGTGTTGGCGTAGTAGTACGCCTGGTACGGACCGTACACACGCTCTCCGAGCGCGTGTACGGCCCGTATCACTAGAGTAGTGTTGGATTGTGAGTACGCCTGGTACGGGCCGTACACACGCTCTCCGAGCACGTTTTCGGCCCGTATCACTATTGTAGAGGTGCCGTACGTGTACGTGTACGCGTGAAATGCACCGTACATGTGTGTGTATTTTCAAATTTCATATTGTACAAGTATTAGGCCCAAAATGCATGCTGGTTGTCATGGATACAGAGATTTCAGTTGCAATGTGTCCATCAGGTGGCCAGGAAGAGTCAGTTTGCCAAACATTACAATGTTGCAAAGTGGTGGTTGCCTTGCAATGATGCTCAAAATTTGAATCATGCAGATTTGTGTCATTGGTGTAGGTTTAAAGGGATTGGTGTAAACATAGGATGCTAATGATACTGACCAATCACCATGTATTCCTGTAAGTGAAAGCCCCTGAGCAAGACAGATATAAGGCAGCCAGCACCCCTGAGAGGGCACTTGCCTGCACAACTTTCCTGTCGACCACATTGCTGCAGCCTCAGATTCCTCTGGCACCATGTCACGGTCTGTGGAGAGGGCACAGCCATTCACCCAGGAGGAGAACCAGGCCCTGCTGGATGTGCTCCTCCAACAGTACCCCAGCCTGTATGGGAGACCAGGGGTTCAGGTGAGTGCTGACTCCACTACCTTTGACTGTGCACCTTTTTTGTGACTGTCACTTCTGGCATTGTGTCCAAGAGGGACAGACAGGCAATGTTGTTTAGAGTGGGTCCTGGGGGGGGAGGGTTATGTCCCTCATACAGAGCATGATGTAGTTCCTGTGTGCACTCCTGCCTTGGATTGTGCTTACTGGTGACA
Organism: Triturus cristatus; assembly: GCF_964204655.1. Taxonomy (NCBI): domain Eukaryota; kingdom Metazoa; phylum Chordata; class Amphibia; order Caudata; family Salamandridae; genus Triturus; species Triturus cristatus. The sequence goes on from NC_140590.1 coordinate 1,861,619,351, forward strand.
TTCACTGCATAGTGCATGACACATTCAGCATGTCAACTCCTTTGTAGATTTTAAAAATACAGTCCTGAGGTGATTGGATGGTCCCCCCAGTGTGACAGGTGACTGTACCAACAGATGTGTCTGAGTTGAGTGGACCTGTGGGGAGAGTGTCCAAGTGATGTGTACGGCCTCCTGACCATTGATGTGTGTGAATGTTCCTTGTCATGTGGGTGAGTGTCTATGTGAAGTGTTGCACCACAGCTGCATGGAGGAGGCAACAGCTCTACCCATCTGATGTGAGAAGTAAGCTGTGCTGTGTGTCTGACTTGCTGAGCTAGCCCGACACCTGTGACACCCCACAGGCAAGTGGCACACGTGCAGAGTGAGGGTTGTATCCGCTGTTGTGAAGGGCAGGTGATTGCTCAGTGCCTGGGTGTGTCTGTGTACTCTGCTGGGGTTGCATCAGTGGACTGTGGCATGTGACTGCTTGGAGGTGCTGTCCATCAGCCTGCTGTTGCATGTGAAGCACAGTGTGTGCCATGATCATGGAGTGTGTCGCACCCCTTCTGCCACCTGTGTACTTTCAATGCCATGTAGTGCATTGGGTCTTCCACAGAGGACAAGGTGTATTTGAGATTACAGCAATTCCTGTCTGCATCCTCTGCCCTGTTCAACATAGCAAAGATGTTCAAATGTGTGTCTATGGGACATGGAGCAGGCGTAGTGATGTTGTCTCACTTTGTCATCCTCACAGGTAACTGCCTACGAGAAGGGACAGATCTGGAAGCGGATCGTCAGGGCCGTGAGATCGGTGGGGATCGCAGTCGGTGCCTAGCCCAAGTGAGAAAACGATGGCAGGACATTCGGTGCTGGACCCGGCGGATTGCCCGGGTCCAGCTGGAGCTCTCACCACCTCGCCCCCAAGGCGGGCGCTGACGCCTGACCCCCCACATGACCCGTGTCCTGGCGGTGGTCTTCCCAGACCTGGATAGGCAGTTACAGGAGAGACTGCAGCAAGGACGGGGTAGGTACATGGCTGTTTGTTGTGTTGTGTGTCACCAGCTTTTGGAAGTGCTCTGTAGCCTGGATACCCTGCCGTAGTTAATATGTGCATTGCCTTTACAGTTCCCCAATGTCAACCGGTGCTCTTATTCATCCCTTCCCCTCCTTGACATGTGTCCCCTGTCTGTGTGTAATCAGATTTGCACATGGTCATCTAGGCTGCCAGTTAATCCATTGCACATTGCTTTCTGCATCATGTGGGAGGGTGGTGTGTGACATGTGTTGGTACCTTGCCTGTGCCCTGACCTGTTCACTATTCTGGGGGTCCATATTTGTTTGCACTAATGATCAGTCTCAACATAGGAGTGTGAGGTTTCAACTGAACACCTTTGCAGCATGCATGACCAATGTTGTGGGCTCAGACATGATGTGCATGAGTGGGAGGTATGCATAGTGCCATGGCGGTTGCTCAGGTTACAGTAGCCTAATACCATGCACACGGATCAGTGTGCCCACCACAGTCCCCCGAGACACCCTGGCCTCATAATCATGTGTGTCACCCCAAAAATGTGCCCATTCTCTGTGTGTTCAGCATAGTTCTTCCTCTGTGGCATTGTTCCCTGGCCTCATTTGTACTTATCCAATGTGTACTACATGTGTCCCCTGTACAGGGAGACACCCTTTGGCTTGTGCATACTCACACTGGGCAGTGCCTGTGTGGCTATTCACAACAATCTGTTGATGGTTGTATGTCACAAAAATGTAATGCCAGCCTCAGGAGGTGATGTTGTGTACATTTGGGAATTGTTGCTGCACATTTTTGGTATCCCTGGTTAAGAGGTGTCACATCTTGATCTGTCTCAATCACATTGTCCCAGGTATGGGGGATTTGTGCGGGAGAGGCCGACATGGACTACCCTGATTTCTCCTTGCCAGGTCTGACCTGTGTGTGTGCGAATTGGCTGGACAGAGAATCAACGTGCAGTGATCCAGTGATGTTGGCGCAGGGGTTATTGTTTGTGTTTTGCAGCCTGTGTCATTTGTTTAAGAACATGATTACTGCTCATGCATTGTTGGCACCTGTGTGTGTTTCAGCTGCAAGGCAGTTTGGTCTTTGTGTGCTGACATCTGCGTGGACATTCTGGCTTGCCATGAGGGTGTCTCCACAGTCCAGCTATGCTTTTTTACAACACAATTGCAGGCCCATTATCTTATGCATTGACCTGGGTTTGGACATGTGTGCCACTCCACATGACAGGCATTGTGTCTTATGTGTAGACAACTGTGTCATCAGGTAACGGATGCCCATGTGCCAACAGACATAATTGAAGTAGTTAGTCAGAAAGGATTGTCCCTTGCCAATCCCAACACTCATAAACAGCTCTACATGTTTAAAATGCTTGACTTTGATGTTTTGTGGTTCTGCACAAGAATGTGCCTGCATGACAGATGTCTCAAAAGGAGGTGCACACCAATCCACTTTGACACTTTCATGTAACACACTTGGACATTTTGTTATACGCCACTGTCATAATTAAAGTGTTTGGCAGATTATCCATATTCATGTTACTACAGTGTAATGGTTCTTGTGTACGTCCTTTGATGGTGGAGATACTAAAGTACCGGTGTTAGAATTGGGAATCTCTAGTTGGCACAGGTATGCACTTGCGACAAGCAGGGACTCTCAATTCTAAGTCAGAGTAAGGGGATCACCCTTGTAAATAACCCCTGCTCACCCTTTAGGTAGTGTGGCGCAAGCAGTCAAGACTATTCTCAGGGCGTCCTAGGTTAAGCATTTGTGAACACATACAGTAATGCAAGGACACACCACAAATGGACACCAGCCAAGGTTATATCAAAAATAGGTTGCTTTATATAAGGCTTAGCACAAGACCAGAATAACGATTAAAATGACCACATTATTATTTTAAAGTTCAATGTTCTAGCAAAAAGGCTTAAAATGCAAAAATAGGCTTCTTTTACTCAATCAATCAATCAATCAAAATCAGCTTTATTCGGTGCAATACAAGTCACCATAAAAGCACAACAATTAATTTAAAAAGAAACAATACATATAACTACATTGACACAGTTTCAAAATACATTTGTAATAGTTAAAAGGTCACATCAGTGCAAACATCGCAATATTATCCATATTCAAATCAGTTCGTGGGCAGGATAAAACCTATTAATTTGGCACCTTCACCCAGGGATAGACCCTTGATGCCCTTTGGTATTTCTTATTTTAGATGCAATTCTCAAGAAACTTGTTATACAAGCCAGGGTCAAAGGGTCTTCGGCCCTTTGTAAATATAACAACGCAACCTTGGCTTGTCTAAACTTTCCCTTTTTTAAAATTCCGACTAGGTAACGACGCCTGGGAAAAAAATAAAAAGGGCATAACAATACAAAATGAAGGGTATCCTGCGGAGATTTGTTATCGCAGCTGCAGGTTCCCTTCTGCTCAACCGTAGCAGTATAACCCAAAGGGTCCGCTAAAAAATGATGTATTTGGTTTAGCCTAAAACGAGTAAAAAGAAACCTAGTTTGAGCATTATGTATTAAACCGAGGTATGGTTCCATGCCTCCTACTGTCTTGGTCATACAATAAGCACGGGCAAGGGATTTCATACCTTCCTTGTCATTTCTGCAATCTGCAGCCTTAGTTAGGAGCAAACTCTTAATTTTGTTCTTATCTTGGCAAGTGATCGTTAGTGGGTTGGAAAAAAGATCAGAACAACCTATTCCCTCCAGTGTTGTTTTTACGTATTTGAGCCACGGGATGCACATCCCTTTATCTCTACTAATACAATCAGTAATAATCTGCCTTCCCAGTTCCGCCTCAATATTAGACCAGGTCCTGATCCATGCCAAAACAGGTCTAATCTTAATCAGGTCCTCAATATATGGTTTCCCTAGTTCGGCGTGGACAATATACGCTGGTGAGCTCTGCGGCAATTTGAGTATCTTACGCATGAATTTATTCTCTTCGATCTGTATTTGCCGAGCCCCAGCGAAGCCCCAAACTTCTGCTCCATACATTACTTTAGAGCAGCATATGGAATTATAGAGATGCATAACTTGCTCAGGTGACCACCGGCCCAATCTGCGACCATAATTCAATATTGCCCCAGATGATGAAACCAGTTTTAGACTCCGTTCTTCAGTTAAAAGTTTAAAATTTAAAAGCCCATCAAATAAAAGACCCAGGTAAGAAAATGTTTTCACTTGTTCTAGTATATGCGCACCTAATCGGAATGTGTATTTTTTACAGGGTTTTGTGCCTGCAGTCAAAACATAGGACTTAGTTAGATTAGCAGACAGATCTAATGTGTCCATGAAGTCCACAAAACCGTCTATTAGACATTGCAGGCCTCTTGGGGTACGTGCCAGGAGGACCGCATCATCTGCGTATAGCAGCACTGGGATTGGACGAAGCCCTACTCTTGGAGTATCTGCATTTAGCTTACACAATGCCTGTTCCAGTTCGTTTATATAGAGTGAGAATAAGAACGGGGCTAAAATACAGCCCTGCCTTACTCCACTCGTACAACGAAATGGTGCAGTTGTGTCTCCAGTCAAATTGAAACGTACTTTTGCAGAGGTGTTCCAGTGGAGTGCTCTCATGATGTTTATTAACCCTGGGTCTACTCCTAGTCTAGTCAAAAGGCTCCATAGTTTTTCTCTATTTACACGGTCAAAAGCTGCCGATAAGTCCATAAAACCCAGATAGATAGATTGGTTACTGGCTATAGTGTATTTTGCCACCACAAGATAAAGATTCAGGCATTGATCTGTTGTTGATCTGCCACTCCTAAAACCATATTGAAAATCTGAGATTATATGAAACTCCTCGGCCCAATCCAATAAACGATTTAATATCATTTTGCCTAAGACTTTTGCTGTCACGTCAATCAGGGATATAGGACGATAACACTGCGGGTCGTCCTTTCTTCCCTTTTTAAAAATAGGTACTATGGTAGCTGTTGACCATGAGCGTGGCATACCAGTGGCGATAGAGGCATTAATGACACGTGTCAGTATTGGGGCCCAGAATTCTATATTATATAAAAGGAGATCTGGGGGTATCCCATCTGGGCCTGGTGCCTTGTTAGCTGATAATCCTGAAATCCCCACTTTGGTTTCCCCAACGGTAAATTCGATCCCTGACCTCCATGGGCACATTTCCTCACCCACCTCTGTGTTTTCTGTTGAGAAATCATAGAGGTTTTTAAAATGATTAAACCAAGACTCTGGAAGAATTGAAGTACCAATTATCGGCGCTGCGGAATCCTGGAAACATGGATTGTTTATAGTTTTCCAGAAGGTCCTTAAATCTCTCCTTTCCGCAGCTGCCCTTAAGGTTTCCCAGGTTTGAAACTGTAATGAGGATCTCCTGCATTTAACTGCCTTTTTATAGGCGGTCCTACAGTGTGCTATACGTGATTTGTCCCTTGGCCTCATCTTCAAGGATTCTTTAAGATCTTTCTGTGCCCTTGCACAATCTTTATTAAACCATCTTGGTGCGCTATCTTGTTTCATAGGGCCCGAAGTTTTTAATAGCCTGTCTATGTGTGTTGCCAGTGTTTCAAAGGCTTTTGTCACGGCCCAATCGGCCGCCAGGGAATCAAAACAGGTTTCAAACTCCTTACCTCCTTCCTTGATTAGAGTTTATAAAAGGTATCTCCATCAATGCGGGACCATCTTAAGCGCCTCCCCTGGTCCGTAATCTTTTCTATACTGCCTGTCTGTACACTTGTTTTCCCTTTAGTGGCTGGGCAATTTTTAATCCATACTATAAGTGGATTGTGGTCACTAAAAATGCTCCAGTCAACACTAGCCTCTTTTATCCAGTCCCAGAGCAGATTTGAGACTAGTATAAAATCTATAGTAGAACTACACCCCCTCCCTTTGAAGGTTGTTGGGGCACCAGCGCCTTCTTCAACCTCTACCAGATCAAGTGTATGTTTTAAAGAATGAGTTTTCATCACCTTCTCTAGCTCGCTTCCCTCCTTGGTGTGTTCAAAGTGCAAACCATTCCGTATAGTACATCCAGACCAGTCTCCCATAGAAAATTTCAGTTTTTGGCACAAGTGACAATTTAAATCACCCACTAAAATTATTTGAGGGGCCACAGTGGGTTTTCCCTGCTCCATCACCTCAGTCAAATGTTTATTTAAATCACATATTATAGCACCTTCCTTATTTGCAGCTGTAGCATTATAGAGATTTACAAGAATAAAATTTATTTTGTTTTTATGGTATCTTAAACCATGGAAATAATTGGAACACCAGTTCAAATTGGTCCATACTCCTTCCAATTGCAGGTCTACGTAAATGATTAATCCTCCTGATGGCCTGCCTGGTGTTAATTTTTGAGCCGGGACAACAAAACATCCGTAACCTTCCAAGTGGAAGGGATTATGGTCCACCACCCACGTTTCCTGGAGACAAATCACATTAAACCTAGTTACATATTCCCTCCATTAAATGTTATCGAATTTGGGGGATAGGCCAGCTATATTCCAGGATACTAGGCCAATGTCCCCAGTCATTGATTTCGCCCCACTACTCAGATTACAGGGGGGTGAGACAGTTAGTCAGTCAACACCCTCCATTCCAGAGAGTGTGGCAAAGCGGTTAGAGGTGGGGACATTAAATGTAGGACCCGCCATTGTCTGAGTGCTCCGTTGTGTTGGACTCACATAATTACCTACCAAGGTCTTTGGGTAGAAGTAACTCAGATCATAAGTGGATATGCCTCCCCCATAGCCCTCTACATACCAATCTTTGATATGATTAACCACTCTATGATCTCTGAAGTTAATGATGATGACATCCCCCTGTACTTTTTTTGGTCTTTGTCCCACCCAACCTAATCTTCTGACATGGAGAATTTCTCCGTCTATGTTGGGGGGGTAATGGCCTATTAACTCTTAACCAATGCATCGTTTTATTCTTGAGGGTTTGGCAACCTTCATTATTCTCCGGATCGAGTTCTGGTACCCCAATTAGTGCAATAACATAAGGAGCTGCCTCCGGAGGGAGATCAATGTGCCGGGAGGATCTCCTGAGCATTTTAACTATGGGGGCTCTTGTGCCCGTTTTACTTGGCCCAGTATACTGCTTGTCTGGAGCCCCACTAACTCTTATCTTCTTTGGGTCAGTATGCTTGGACTGTGTAACTGAGCTAATATCACAGGAAGAAGGGGGTGCCTTATCACCCTCAATAGGATTTGTTATCTTCATCTCTGGGTCGGATACCAGGCCAGACAGATTTAGGGGGCGTCTATTCGTCAGTAATTCCCTCAATGTATTTGTGTTGGCCGTGCCCATATCTTGTATGAACCCCAACTGTTCAGATATTATCTTAACCCTTTCTACCAGGGGAGCTATCAATGATTTGGCTAGATGTTCTATGTCCCTCATTAGATCTTGGTAGTGATGTACTACCGGGTTAGTTAAATCAATGTTACAATCTGACGTGTCTATTGTGTTCGCAGGACTTGCACTATTTGGAATTATACTGCGGCTTCCTTTTTGTTTATTTGTGCCTTGCTTCCTTTTTTGTTTCCGGGGACCTGGTTGTCTATCTTCTAAGTTAATTGTACCCTGCCCCTTTGTGAGAGAATTATTTGCTGGTTTAGGGCGCTGCTCCTCTATAGAGAGATCAGCTTGCAAATTTGTATTATTTTCTATGGTGGGCAGTTCCTTTATACTCATTTGTTGATCAGTTATAATTTGTGGTGTTATGGGACTACTCAAACATTATTTTGTTCTGTGCGTTTGGTATGATTAGTGTTGGGTAATGGGGTGGTGGCCAGCTGAATGGCCCCCAAGGAAGAACGTTTCCTCATTAATTCAGAGGATAGACGCCTTTCCGTATTCACAATTTCATGTTCTAGAATCGAGGCTGCCCTCGTAATGAACTGATCTAGGGTGCCTCTAACAGATCCCCCCACCAACGATTTCCTTCTGGAGCTAGGCCTGGTGTTCATACTCTTAATATACAGGAAAAACTTGTCTTTATGGGTTGTTCCAATATTATATGGCGGGATGATTAATTAACAGTGAGCGAGGTCCTTGATCCACAATAATAAATCGACCTCACCACCTTTCACACTCTTATAACATACCCATCTGATTGTCTCATGTCATAGTTCAAACGCCAAGGTCGTAGTGTCTCAAATAACCTTACGATAGTGATGCGACTCCACTCCACCCAGTTTATCAAATCGAATCCACAAACGGGCGAGTTTAGGCCATAGATGCAATCAGCATATAGTGCAACAGTACTTACGGATCCTGCCCCACTACAAACGTTAGGGGGTATGCCCAGCCCAGCCTTCACCGGTCTTCGACGGGCAAGGACGGGCCCGCCCTTGGCCCGGGCTTTGCCTGGGTGCCGCCCGCGCGCGTCCGGTGCTGCGGTGAATGTGCGTGACTTTTATGGTCCCACGGGTGCCGCCTGATGACCACAAAGGCAGGCGCCCAGAGAGACCACTGGAATGCTGGGAGTTTGAGTCCACTTCGGCCGTTCCCCTCACGGCGATCAGCGATCACGGGCCAAATCCCAGGTTCAACCCCCTGCGGCCGTTCTCCTCACGGCGAATAGCTGGGTGAGTAATGCGGTTCAGAAAGTCAGCAAAGCGCGTCCCCAATACTCAATTCTGCTTCTTTTCAGGCTTTGTACGGTTCGTACCTGGGTGTGCGACTCGTTCGCATTAAAAACAAGGAAAGTACGAGTCAAACAATTGTTGCGGACTCCGGGGTCCGTGACGCGCACGCTGCGGTGCAAACAGAACAAAGTACCTTAAGTTCATGGGGTCCGCGACAGACAGTGCGGGACAAGTTGATGGGTCCGAGTCGTAGTTCGGCAGCGTATTCAGATGCTGGTCGGGTCTCGGCGTCGGGACGCGGCGTTGGTACGGGACATTCAGGGATACGTGCGGATGGCCCGGATCAGCTTGCAGAGTCCATGGCATTCGGCGTTCGAGCCTTACCTTCGGTGCGGATAGTTCGGCGACACTTCTCGGCACCGTACAGCATACGGGGAGGATCAGCGTACTGTGGCTTCTCGGCTCTGAGTACGGCACGGTGCAGTACATTAGCAGCGTACGGACCGTACCTGCGGGACGATGGAACTCGGGTCCGGCGTACAGGGTTCGGCAGCCAGTGTTGTACGTCTCGAATCGGCGGGGAAGGTTAGGTGCGATGCGACCGGGAGGGATACGACGCGTACTAACGCTTTTGGATCAGCGTAGACGCACGGTGCCGGGCGGCAAAGACACGGCTTCGCGGCGGATGGGGTACGAGGCGTACTGGGGCCAAATCCAGCGGGAAACAAGCACAGATCGTCCAGGCAACTCAATTTTGGAAGGCAGATGAGTCCAATGGTCCTGGTACTCAGTTCAGGGGGCGAGCTATCTTCCAAGCCCTTGGAGATTGTTGAAACAAAGTTGCGAAAGGAGAGTTTTCCTCTCCTTTCACAGCAAGGCACCAACTGCAGGCCAATCCCGCAGGTTAGGGAAAGTTACTCCTCCTTCAGCTTCTTCCAGGTCCTTCTAGTCAGGCAGAGTTTCTTCGAGGTTCAATCAGGATCTGATTTCTTAGGAGCAGGGCTCCTACATTTATAACAAGTTTCTTTTGTCTTTACAGGCCAGGGGGGCCTTTGCATAATCCCAGCCCAGTTCTTTTCAGTGTGGAGCACTTTGTTGTTGGGACTCTGGCTTCTCCTTTCAGTAGGCAGGGCAGAGGCATCAGACGCTCCCCAGGGGGTGGAGCCAGCATTGTGGTGGCAGAGCACAGCCCTATTCAGAGTCAAGATGCACTCCTCCCACCCATCCTGGTGTAATCTCCCTATTCACCACCTGGCAGCCCCAGCCTGTCTCCTGGAACTTCCCAGCCCTGTCACTCCAGCTACACACAAAGAAGATAACCCCTCCCAGCAGAGGCGGACTGAAAGGGTTAGGCACGCAAAGGCTATCTTTCTAAAAGTAGCATTTGCAAACACGGGATATTAAAATAAACTTTACTAAAATATGTATTTTATTATTCTGAGTTCAGGCATACTAAACACGAATTTCTACCATGCTTCCTGAGCCTGCTAGGATTATAGAGTGTTATAATCTAGCAGCCCATTCTGGCCTATGGAGAGCAGGTAGCCTTACAATAGTGAAAAACGAAAATGGCTGTAATTCACTATTAGGACATGCCACACACTTCAGGGCATGTCCTACCTTATCCTTCCAATGCACCCTGCCCTAGGGCCTACCATAGGGGTGACTAACATGAAGGTAAGGGAAGGTTTAGGGACTGGCAAGTGGGGACACTTGCCCAGTCTGCATGACAGTACCAGACTGCATGCAGGTTCTGCAATGGCAGACCCTAGACACATTTTACCAGGCTGCTTCTGTGGGTGGCACAACCAGTGCTGCAAGCCCACTAGCAGCATTTGGATATACAAGCCCTTGGCACCCCTGGTGCACTCTACTAGGGACTGACAGTAAACCAAATAAGCCAAACATGGAAGTCAATTCACATAATACATTTTACCCTAGGGAGCACTTGCACTGTGGCACTGGATGGCAGTGGCACAGTGCCCTGAGCAGCTAACACCAACACAAAAATACATTGAGGCACAGACAAAAATGGAAGGGTGACCCACGCCAATGGTGCCAGGTCTAACACGTGTCCCCTCCAGCTGAAATGTGGGGAGAACTACCCTACCCCAGGGAGTTCCTCTTCACTAAGGCGGAAAAACCTGGACAGAACGTCAGCATTGGCGTGATCTGTGCCAGGGCGATGCTCCACCGTAAAGTCCATACCCTGTAGGGAGATGGACCACCTCAACAGTTTTGGGTTCTCCCCCCTCATTTGCATCAACCATCTGAGGGGCCTGTGGTCGGTCTGAACCCGGAAGTGAGACCCAAACAAGTAGGGTCTTAGCTTCTTCAGGGCCCAGACCACAGCAAATGCTTCTCGCTCTATCGCACTCCACCTTTGTTCCCGTGGAAGTAACCTCCTACTTATGAAGGCTACAGGTTGGTCCCAGCCCTCCTCAGTCATCTGTGAGAGAACAGCCCCTACACCATGCTGTGATGCGTCTGTGTGCACTAGGAATTCTTTGGAGAAGTCAGGAGCCAAGAGCACAGGCGCCGTGCACATGGCAGTCTTCAGGGTGTCAAAGGCCTTTTGACAGGTGTCAGTCCATATCACTTTTCTGGGCTGCTTCTTCAAAGTCAGCTCTGTCAAGGGGGCAACAATGCTGCCATACCCCTTGACAAACCTCCTGTAGTACCCTGTGAGTCCTAAAAAGGCCCTCACCTCTGTCGGGGTCTTTGGGGGCTCCCAAGCCAGGATGGTTTCAACTTTGGGTTGGAGGGGCGCCACCTGGCCGCTCCCTACTTGGTGTCCCAAGTACACCACTGAACCCTGCCCGATCTAACACTTGCTTGCCTTGATCGTGAGGCCTGCCTTGCGCAGTGCCATCAACACTTCCCAGAGATGTTGCAGGTGTTCTTTCCATGTGCCGCTGAACACTGCAATGTCATCCAGGTTACCAGCGCTGAACTCGGTCAGCCCAGCCAACACCTGGTTGACCAACCTCTGGAAGGTGGCAGGGGCATTCTTCATCCCAAATGGCATAACACGGAACTGGAAATGCCCATCTGGTGTGGAGAATGCGAACCTCTCTTTGGCCCCATCAGTCAAGGCGATCTGCCAGTACCCAGACGTTAAATCAAACGTGCTGAGGTACCGTGCAGCCCCTAACCGATCGATGAGCTCATCAGCTCTGGGGATGGGGTGCGCGTCAGTCTTCGTGACTGAGTTGAGTCCTCTGTAGTCCACACAGAACCAGAGTTCGGGTGTGGCACCCGGCGCTGCAGCCTTTGGGACCAAGACCACTGGGCTGGCCCAAGGACTGCTGGAGGACTCAACCACCCCTAGAGCAAGCATCTTTGAGACCTCCTCTTTGATGCAGGCTCTGACCCTGTCAGTTACCCTGTAAGCTTTGTGCTTCACAGGTAAGCTGTCTCCTGTATCCACATCATGGACGCACCAATCTGTGATGCCAGGAACCAGGGAGAACAGGTCAGGAAACTGCCCCAGCAGCTGGCGGCAGTCATCCTGTTGTTCAGGGGTCAGGGTGGGTGAGAGGTTAACTCCATCCACTGACCCGTCTCGCTCTGAGGCTACCAAGAGGTCAGGAAGAGGCTTGGACTCCTCTTCCATCCCATCATCGGTGGCCAAGAGCATGCCCACTTCGGACCTGTCCAAGTGGGGCTTCAGTCGATTGACATGTAGGACCCTTAAGGGGTTCCTAGGAGACCGCAAGTCCACCAAGTAGGTGACAGAACTCTTGCGCTCCACAATCTCAAAGGGTCCTGTCCACTTGTCGTGGAGTGCACAAGGCTCCACAGGGGTTAGGACCCATACCTTTTGACCAGGTTGAAGCTCAACCAGAGTGGCATTCTGGTCGTACCACCGCTTCATTTCCTCCTGGCTGGCTTCCAGGTTTGCCTCAGCAAGTTGCCTGAAACGCCTAGTCTGGTTCCGGAAAGCCAGCATGTAACTGTATACATTCTGGGGAGGTTTCCTGGGAGATTGCTCCCAGCCTTCCTTGACCAGACTAAGAGGTCCTCGTACTGGGTGGCCATACAAGAGCTCAAAGGGACTGAACCCCAGAGACTTCTGTGGCACCTCACGGTACGCAAAGGGAAGGCATGGTAAGAGGACGTCCCACTTACACCTCATGGGTTCCTCAAGACCCATAATCATGCCTTTTAGGGTTCGGTTGAAGCGCTCAACCAACCCGTTTCCTTGGGGATGGTAAGGGGTGGTGAACTTGTATGTCACACCACACTCTTGCCAAAGGGATTTCATATATTTCGATATGAAATTGGTCCCCCTGTCAGACACCACCTCTAGAGGGAACACTACTCGTGAGAAAATTCCCATCAGTGCTCGTCCCACCACGGGGGCCGTCACTGTCCTCAGAGGGATGGCTTCAGGGTACCGGGTGGCATGGTCCACCAAGACCAGGATAAACCTGTTGCCCATGGCTGTCTTGGGGTCCAGTGGCCCCACAATGTCAATCCCCACTCGCTGGAATGGGGTACTGACCACAGGGAAAGGTTGGAGTGGAGCCCTCAGCTTCCTTCCACTCTTACCACTTGCCTGGCAAGTCTGGCATGTCCCAAAGGAAATGATGGACGGAGTGTTGAACATTGCAAGCACTCACCCCCAGTCAACTGATCTGGGTTTAATCCATCACCGTTCTTTAGCCCACTCTGCCACCCCAGTTCAGACATGGCCATATGCAAATCAGTCTGACCCTGTGCCTCATGGGAACAGTCCAGCCCGAACTGCCAAGCCATGTCTTCCCTGGACCGGAAACAAGCTTCCTAGGACCGGTTTCTGGCATTTCAGCCGTCTTCAGCCAGGCTTGCTTGAATCCAGTGGCAAAGTGAGCAAGGGACTCACGTCTGAGCATACCCTGCCAACTTATGGCGAACAAAGCAAAAACCAAAGGAAATGATGGACGGAGTGTTGAACATTGCAAGCACTCACCCCCAGTCAACTGATCTGGGTTTAATCCATCACCGTTCTTTAGCCCACTCTGCCACCCCAGTTCAGAGGGTATGCTCAGACGTGAGTCCCTTGCTCATTGCACCATCAGGATTCAGGCAAGCCGGGCCGACGAAGGCTGTGATGCCAGAAACCGGTCCCCGGAAGCTTGTTTCCTTCCCAGTATAAGAATTGGCTTGGTAGTTTGGTTTGCCCTGTTCCCATCATGCACTGGGACAGGTACAGACTAATTTGCATGTAGCCAGGTTCTGAGCTGGGATGGTGCAGTGAGCTAAAAAACGGTGATGGATTAAAACCATGATCTCTTGACTTGGTAAGAGTATTCTGCATCATTCAGAAACTCTGTCCATCACCACCCCCTTTTTCCCAAATCGATTTTATCCACACTCAGTGTGGGAGGGTATGCTCAGACGTGAGTCCCTTGCTCATTGCACCATCAGGATTCAGGCAAGCCGGGCCGACGAAGGCTGTGATGCCAGAAACCGGTCCCCGGAAGCTTGTTTCCTTCCCAGTATAAGAATTGGCTTGGTAGTTTGGTTTGCCCTGTTCCCATCATGCACTGGGACAGGTACAGACTAATTTGCATGTAGCCAGGTTCTGAGCTGGGATGGTGCAGTGAGCTAAAAAACGGTGATGGATTAAAACCATGATCTCTTGACTTGGTAAGAGTATTCTGCATCATTCAGAAACTCTGTCCATCACCACCCCCTTTTTCCCAAATCGATTTTATCCACACTCAGTGTGGGAGGGTATGCTCAGACGTGAGTCCCTTGCTCATTGCACCATCAGGATTCAGGCAAGCCGGGCCGACGAAGGCTGTGATGCCAGAAACCGGTCCCCGGAAGCTTGTTTCCTTCCCAGTATAAGAATTGGCTTGGTAGTTTGGTTTGCCCTGTTCCCATCATGCACTGGGACAGGTACAGACTAATTTGCATGTAGCCAGGTTCTGAGCTGGGATGGTGCAGTGAGCTAAAAAACGGTGATGGATTAAAACCATGATCTCTTGACTTGGTAAGAGTATTCTGCATCATTCAGAAACTCTGTCCATCACCACCCCCTTTTTCCCAAATCGATTTTATCCACACTCAGTGTGGGAGGGTATGCTCAGACGTGAGTCCCTTGCTCATTGCACCATCAGGATTCAGGCAAGCCGGGCCGACGAAGGCTGTGATGCCAGAAACCGGTCCCCGGAAGCTTGTTTCCTTCCCAGTATAAGAATTGGCTTGGTAGTTTGGTTTGCCCTGTTCCCATCATGCACTGGGACAGGTACAGACTAATTTGCATGTAGCCAGGTTCTGAGCTGGGATGGTGCAGTGAGCTAAAAAACGGTGATGGATTTAAACCATGATCTCTTGACTTGGTAAGAGTATTCTGCATCATTCAGAAACTCTGTCCATCACCACCCCCTTTTTCCCAAATCGATTTTATCCACACTCAGTGTGGGAGGGCATGCTCAGACGTGAGTCCCTTGCTCATTGCACCATCAGGATTCAGGCAAGCCGGGCCGACGAAGGCTGTGATGCCAGAAACCGGTCCCCGGAAGCTTGTTTCCTTCCCAGTATAAGAATTGGCTTGGTAGTTTGGTTTGCCCTGTTCCCATCATGCACTGGGACAGGTACAGACTAATTTGCATGTAGCCAGGTTCTGAGCTGGGATGGTGCAGTGAGCTAAAAAACGGTGATGGATTAAAACCATGATCTCTTGACTTGGTAAGAGTATTCTGCATCATTCAGAAACTCTGTCCATCACCACCCCCTTTTTCCCAAATCGATTTTATCCACACTCAGTGTGGGAGGGCATGCTCAGACGTGAGTCCCTTGCTCATTGCACCATCAGGATTCAGGCAAGCCGGGCCGACGAAGGCTGTGATGCCAGAAACCGGTCCCCGGAAGCTTGTTTCCTTCCCAGTATAAGAATTGGCTTGGTAGTTTGGTTTGCCCTGTTCCCATCATGCACTGGGACAGGTACAGACTAATTTGCATGTAGCCAGGTTCTGAGCTGGGATGGTGCAGTGAGCTAAAAAACGGTGATGGATTAAAACCATGATCTCTTGACTTGGTAAGAGTATTCTGCATCATTCAGAAACTCTGTCCATCACCACCCCCTTTTTCCCAAATCGATTTTATCCACACTCAGTGTGGGAGGGTATGCTCAGACGTGAGTCCCTTGCTCATTGCACCAACAGGATTCAGGCAAGCTGGACCGACGAAGGCTGTGATGCCAGAAACCGGTCCCCGGAAGCTTGTTTCCTTCCCAGTATAAGAATTGGCTTGGTAGTTTGGTTTGCCCTGTTCCCATCATGCACTGGGACAGGTACAGACTAATTTGCATGTAGCCAGGTTCTGAGCTGGGATGGTGCAGTGAGCTAAAAAACGGTGATGGATTAAAACCATGATCTCTTGACTTGGTAAGAGTATTCTGCATCATTCAGAAACTCTGTCCATCACCACCCCCTTTTTCCCAAATCGATTTTATCCACACTCAGTGTGGGAGGGTATGCTCAGGCGTGAGTCCCTTGCTCATTGCACCATCAGGATTCAGGCAAGCCGGGCCGACGAAGGCTGTGATGCCAGAAACCGGTCCCCGGAAGCTTGTTTCCTTCCCAGTATAAGAATTGGCTTGGTAGTTTGGTTTGCCCTGTTCCCATCATGCACTGGGACAGGTACAGACTAATTTGCATGTAGCCAGGTTCTGAGCTGGGATGGTGCAGTGAGCTAAAAAACGGTGATGGATTAAAACCATGATCTCTTGACTTGGTAAGAGTATTCTGCATCATTCAGAAACTCTGTCCATCACCACCCCCTTTTTCCCAAATCGATTTTATCCACACTCAGTGTGGGAGGGTATGCTCAGACGTGAGTCCCTTGCTCATTGCACCATCAGGATTCAGGCAAGCCGGGCCGACGAAGGCTGTGATGCCAGAAACCGGTCCCTGGAAGCTTGTTTCCTTCCCAGTATAAGAATTGGCTTGGTAGTTTGGTTTGCCCTGTTCCCATCATGCACTGGGACAGGTACAGACTAATTTGCATGTAGCCAGGTTCTGAGCTGGGATGGTGCAGTGAGCTAAAAAACGGTGATGGATTAAAACCATGATCTCTTGACTTGGTAAGAGTATTCTGCATCATTCAGAAACTCTGTCCATCACCACCCCCTTTTTCCCAAATCGATTTTATCCACACTCAGTGTGGGAGGGTATGCTCAGACGTGAGTCCCTTGCTCATTGCACCATCAGGATTCAGGCAAGCCGGGCCGACGAAGGCTGTGATGCCAGAAACCGGTCCCCAGAAGCTTGTTTCCTTCCCAGTTTAAGAATTGGCTTGGTAGTTTGGTTTGCCCTGTTCCCATCATGCACTGGGACAGGTACAGACTAATTTGCATGTAGCCAGGTTCTGAGCTGGGATGGTGCAGTGAGCTAAAAAACGGTGATGGATTAAAACCATGATCTCTTGACTTGGTAAGAGTATTCTGCATCATTCAGAAACTCTGTCCATCACCACCCCCTTTTTCCCAAATCGATTTTATCAACACTCAGTGTGGGAGGGTATGCTCAGACGTGAGTCCCTTGCTCATTGCACCATCAGGATTCAGGCAAGCCGGGCCGACGAAGGCTGTGATGCCAGAAACCGGTCCCCGGAAGCTTGTTTCCTTCCCAGTATAAGAATTGGTGTGGTAGTTTGGTTTGCCCTGTTCCCATCATGCACTGGGACAGGTACAGACTAATTTGCATGTAGCCAGGTTCTGAGCTGGGATGGTGCAGTGAGCTAAAAAACGGTGATGGATTAAAACCATGATCTCTTGACTTGGTAAGAGTATTCCGCATCATTCAGAAACTCTGTCCATCACCACCCCCTTTTTCCCAAATCGATTTTATCCACACTCAGTGTGGGAGGGTATGCTCAGACGTGAGTCCCTTGCTCATTGCACCATCAGGATTCAGGCAAGCCGGGCCGACGAAGGCTGTGATGCCAGAAACCGGTCCCCGGAAGCTTGTTTCCTTCCCAGTATAAGAATTGGCTTGGTAGTTTGGTTTGCCCTGTTCCCATCATGCACTGGGACAGGTACAGACTAATTTGCATGGAGCCAGGTTCTGAGCTGGGATGGTGCAGTGAGCTAAAAAATGGTGATGGATTAAAACCATGATCTCTTGACTTGGTAAGAGTATTCTGCATCATTCAGAAACTCTGTCCATCACCACCCCCTTTTTCCCAAATCGATTTTATCCACACTCAGTGTGGGAGGGTATGCTCAGACGTGAGTCCCTTGCTCATTGCACCATCAGGATTCAGGCAAGCCGGGCCGACGAAGGCTGTGATGCCAGAAACCGGTCCCCGGAAGCTTGTTTCCTTCCCAGTATAAGAATTGGCTTGGTAGTTTGGTTTGCCCTGTTCCCATCATGCACTGGGACAGGTACAGACTAATTTGCATGTAGCCAGGTTCTGAGCTGGGATGGTGCAGTGAGCTAAAAAACGGTGATGGATTAAAACCATGATCTCTTGACTTGGTAAGAGTATTCTGCATCATTCAGAAACTCTGTCCATCACCACCACCTTTTTCCCAAATCGATTTTATCCACACTCAGTGTGGGAGGGTATGCTCAGACGTGAGTCCCTTGCTCATTGCACCATCAGGATTCAGGCAAGCCGGGCCGACGAAGGCTGTGATGCCAGAAACCGGTCCCCGGAAGCTTGTTTCCTTCCCAGTATAAGAATTGGCTTGGTAGTTAGGTTTGCCCTGTTCCCATCATGCACTGGGACAGGTACAGACTAATTTGCATGTAGCCAGGTTCTGAGCTGGGATGGTGCAGTGAGCTAAAAAACGGTGATGGATTAAAACCATGATCTCTTGACTTGGTAAGTGTATTCTGCATCATTCAGAAACTCTGTCCATCACCACCCCCTTTTTCCCAAATCGATTTTATCCACACTCAGTGTGGGAGGGTATGCTCAGACGTGAGTCCCTTGCTCATTGCACCATCAGGATTCAGGCAAGCCGGGCCGACGAAGGCTGTGATGCCAGAAACCGGTCCCCGGAAGCTTGTTTCCTTCCCAGTATAAGAATTGGCTTGGTAGTTTGGTTTGCCCTGTTCCCATCATGCACTGGGACAGGTACAGACTAATTTGCATGTAGCCAGGTTCTGAGCTGGGATGGTGCAGTGAGCTAAAAAACAGTGATGGATTAAAACCATGATCTCTTGACTTGGTAAGAGTATTCTGCATCATTCAGAAACTCTGTCCATCACCACCCCCTTTTTCCCAAATCGATTTTATCCACACTCAGTGTGGGAGGGTATGCTCAGCGTGAGTCCCTTGCTCATTGCACCATCAGGATTCAGGCAAGCCGGGCCGACGAAGGCTCTGATGCCAGAAACCGGTCCCCGGAAGCTTGTTTCCTTCCCAGTATAAGAATTGGCTTGGTAGTTTGGTTTGCCCTGTTCCCATCATGCACTGGGACAGGTACAGACTAATTTGCATGTAGCCAGGTTCTGAGCTGGGATGGTGCAGTGAGCTAAAAAACGGTGATGGATTAAAACCATGATCTCTTGACTTGGTAAGAGTATTCTGCATCATTCAGAAACTCTGTCCATCACCACCCCCTTTTTCCCAAATCAAGTCTGGCATGTCCTGCAGTGAGTGTCAGAACTCCTGCGCATTTGGGGCCAATAAAAGTGGGTGACAAGCCTTTCAAAGGTCTTGTCCTGCCCCAAATGCCCTGCTAATGGCACATCATGAGCCAGCCCCTGTAGGAAGGCTCTGAACTTCTGGGGTACCACCAGCGCACGGGCTGACCCAGGTTCAGCAACCTTAGGCTCGGAGTATTGAAGGACTGGGTTTTTCTAAGACCCAGCGGTGCCAGGGAACAACACCTGAAACCTTCGCGGGTTACCTGTTCTGGCGTACCAAACACAGAGACACGGGACACTTCCAGCGACGTCAGAGATCAGCGTTTATTTACTGCAGGGATACAGAGGTCACAAGAAGTACACAGCGTGTAGGTTCTCGGAGACTGCTTCAATTTGCAAAAGTGGATCGCTCCTTTTATACACGTTTTTCCCATAGAACAGTATAGTGAACAAAGATTACAACTCAGTTCCCACAATAAACTTCAAAAGGGTCGCGTTCATGTTTCAGGAGGCCGGAACATAATTACAATAGTATTGCCAGTTCCCAACTGTAAAAACATATCCTCTCTGCAATAAAACACATTCCATCCTGATCGTAAACACATTAGGGGAAGGGACAAGAACAGATGCAAGGAAGGACAAGGATGCACAACAGATTAGAGAAGAGTGTTAGGAGTAATAAAGGGAACTTGATAACGGGATCAGAGACACCGTGTCTAATGTATGTATGGCTGAAACAATAGACCGGCACGGCAAGATGAGCCTTGAGCGGGGCCATCTGCCTTCGTCGTGTCATTTCCCTCGTCATAAAAGTCATACTCCAAAGAACACGTGTCCCTCGTGTAAGCTTGGGAGTCCCAGGGTCACGAAGCGGACGAAGTCCGTTTGCTGGCTACTTGAGGGCAAGAAACAAAATGGATGCCGTATCTAAAATGGAACCCGAGGGGTCAGATGAACAAACCCAAAAATCAGACGAACCATACGTGGTTGCGTAGCGAAACTGCGTACACCCACTATACTCGTCATTTGCGGTTCGTAGATACCCAACTCACCCATATTCGTCACCACCCAAAAGTGTCGTCCCGTCCCACACGGAACCTCAGACACTCCTTTTGCCCTCATGTAGGCAAGCACTAGTCAAGATCGGAATCTATCTCAATATTCATCAGATCGTTCAATTGCTGCTGGAACATCATTCTATTCATCAACGTCTCCTTGGTAACAGATGGTCGTCTTATACACGTTGTAGCACATAGGCCACATAAGGCAGGACCACACTGTACACAAAGACAACACGTGAACAGAAACGTTACAACAACTCCTACGATCATCAGAATCTTCCAACCCCAAGTTGACATCAGGCCCCAAAACCATCCTAGAAGCGTCCAATTACCTTCGTCCACGTGTATGGACTCGGAGATCTTGTGCAACTTCGAGATGGCTTGGTAGACAGTTGGAGCATTGTCAGGAATAAACATGCAACAACTCGAATGGATAACTTTACACACACCACCTCTATCTGCGAGAACAACATCTAGAACCATACGGTTCTGCAACGTCATGAGTCTATCCGCCTGAAGTTCAGCTGTGAGATTACCAAGGGCACTTGCAGTAATATTAGCAGTCGACTCTACTACACGTGTCAGCTGTCTTAGGTTCCTACTATTAACCATAGGTCCCCAAAACGGCAAGAAACCCTTAAAGAAGTCTCCTGCTTCTTGACCGGCAGTATCCTCTTTGCTAATAACGCCTCTCACAACTCTAGTTTTGTGATAATCTGAGGCAACTGTGAAAGTCGGTGGTAAAAGATTCGCAATATAACAGGTACCCGAAAAATCACGGGGTAACCATGTATATGCGTGTTCATAACATACAAAATAAGTGCCTTTAGCGGTCAGAAAAACAGGGGAAGAGAGCATCGGCAGAACATACGTGTCAGTGCAAGCACTGTTCCCAAGTTGTGCTCTCGGATTTCGACCCAGACCTTTCAAGCAGAAATTACCGAGGTGTGGTACAATCCATATTGGGGATGAGCTCCTAAGCTGTCTATCACCCACTGACGTACTATACTCAGCCTCGCTCAGATCCTTATAAGCCTGTACCTCTTCACTTGGGATAAGCGATGCATCAAAAACATCTCTATCTAAATCCGCTATCGCTATCGCCAAAGGTTTGTGATACGGCCCAGGACCAAAATTGGCAGAACGTGGCTCTCGACTGGGGTAGGAATCTAGTGCACTACGGAACATAGTTTGGAATGCTCGAGCCGAACCCTGGGAGCTGTACGGAAGGACCAAATATGGAATACCCCTATCCATGGTATGTGGCATTAACCCACACACCCAACAATTGGTAGTATTCATCACCAACTGATGCTGATGTAGAAGTTGAACGAAGGAGTTATTCATAAATTCCGCACGCCTAACCTGTTCATGTTGAGGCAGAGGATGAAAAGAATGTGGGGAAACAGTGGTGAGGGAGCTTAGTTTAGGAGAAGAGGTAGGTGAAACAGAAGGTAATAACAACTGTACTCCAAAATACACTCCACCCACCAATAACATAGATACGGTCAGGAACAATAGGAACACCTGAAGCAAAAAGCATTTTGTACATACAACTCTTCTTAATTCTGATCTCTGCGCCGACATCCTTTCTACTTCCAACAGCTTAGAGAATGCCATCCTCTACAAACCGTCCGTGACGTACTTGACGCACTTCGTTCTGAGTAGCGATTATCAATCCCCAGGAGTTCCCAGGAATCGACAAAAGTAACCGACCTAGCGTCAGAAACCTGCTAAACAGAAAGGAGTACCCGCACGGCCCTACGGTGACCCGGATGGAGGGGTTTCCTCGAAAAGTTCAAATTACAAATCTCTTAGCCGTGGGACAGCACATAAAAACTCAAAAAGAAAGGATATAATTGTCCATAATGTTCATAACATCAAAAGCAAATATACAACTAATTTTTATTAGTCCTTGAACGAAGAAAGTATCGACTTCTTCCAGGTCGAGTTTGCTCTACAAACAATTGTTCAGCTGGCGCTACAGTATTCGATGAAGTGGACAACGAGTCAGACCTTGGGCTCTCTGCTACCGATGACTCCACATGTGGGTTTGGCAGTGACAAATCATTCCCCACAGGTTGAGCGTCGCTAAACGGCACAAAGTGCAAAGGAGTCTCAGTTTCTGTTGCCGAAATCCCAGTCCTCACCCAACCATCCGTTGGTAAGGGGATCGGTACCTTTTTCGTATGGCTGGCGTGTACCCAATTCTTCCGGCCCTCCAGTCGAACCGCAGTCCTCGTCGTCAATAAGACTTGAAAGGGTCCTACAAATCTTGGCTCCAAGTTACGCTTCCGACCAAAA
This sequence comes from Triturus cristatus, assembly GCF_964204655.1. NCBI lineage: Eukaryota > Metazoa > Chordata > Amphibia > Caudata > Salamandridae > Triturus > Triturus cristatus. The sequence continues at coordinate 1,861,641,908 of NC_140590.1, forward strand.
TTTCGGGTAACAACCCAGTCTCCTGGCCGGAGCTGGTGTCCAGGGCCCTCTGTCTGCGCCGGTAGAGCTTCAAAGACCTGTTGATGGATTAACCGTAGTTTAGTGGTCAAATCATGCAGGTAATCAATTAACATTGGATACTCAAGACTATCAAAAGCCCTTGGTCTCGGGACCCCCCAAATATTCGCAGGGCGGCCGAACACAATCTCATATGGGCTAAGCCCTACTCGAGAGTGTACGGTCGCTCTGGTCGATAGGAGAGCCAGAGGCAAGGCATCAGGCCATGATAGACCAGTCGTAGCCTGGATCTTGGCGAGTTTTAGTTTTAGGGTACCATTGTACCCTTCAACCAAACCCGCTGCCTGTGGATGATTAGCACTATGGAATTTTTGACGAATTCCAAGACCCTTGCACACACTCTGCATTACACTTCCCACAAACTCACTTCCATTATCCGACCATACAATCCGTGGCATTCCGTACCGAGGAAAGTATTCCTTCAGCAGGATTTTTGCTGTGGACAGGGCAGTGTTATCCTTAAGAGGATAGGCCTCAATCCATCTGGAGAACGCACAAACCACAACCAAAACATACTTTAGGTTATTGCATCTCTCCATATGGATAAAGTCCAGCTGGATAACCTCAAAGGGACAAACAGGAGGAGCAAAATGACCAGGTGGAGTGGGAGTGCCCTTGCCAGGATTGTGCATCAAACACACCATACAGTTCTTAACCACTCTCTCGGCACACTTAGCAATACCCTCATTTCTCCATACAGGGGACAAAAACCTACATATCCCTTTCGCACTGATATGTGACAACCCATGAGCCATCGTCACAACAGCTAATACGTACGCATCTGGTAACATCCACCTCTGACATTCCGTCAGGTCAACCCAACATCCATGCATGTCCAACTTTCCCGTACTTTCTTTCCACTTAGACTTTTCGACTTTAGTAGCTTCGTTCTGAATTGCTTTCACACTCTCAATAGTATTTTCACACATACCAGTCTCTGTCGGCCACCTCACTGAACTCGTGACATACATTCGGGTCGCAAGATCCTTAGCCGTTTCTTTAGCAATCTCATCCGCAAACGCATTACCACGACCAACATCATCCGTCACTTTCCGATGTGCACTACATTTAACAATCGCCACTTGTTTAGGCAGTGTAAGTGCATCCAAAAGGTCATTCACAAGCTGCCCATGCTGAATCTTCGTACCATGCGATGTCATAAATCCTCTTTCTCTCCACAATCTTCCAAAGTTATGCGCAACACCGAATGCATACTGACTGTCGGTAAACACATTCACTCGCTTTCCTTTGGACAAAACACACGCTCTTGTCAATGCAATCAACTCTGCAGCTTGCGCTGAATTCTGATTCAATCTCGCAGTTTCCACAACCGTGCTCAACGTCACTACAGCATACGCAGTCGTCACATCACCATTCGGCAATTTAAAGCACGAGCCATCCACATACAAAGTACCATCGGGATCTGTCAAGGGAGTGTTTTTTAGGTCCACACGACCTTTTGTTTCTTCCTCAGTTCGTAAATAACAATCATGTGGTGGCACATCATCTGATTCCATATTAATCGGCAACAATGTCGCCGGATTCAGTACATTACAACGTTTGATCTGTATATGACTTGCCAAAAGGGTCAGCTCGTACCCAGACAACCTTGCACTCGTCAGATGTTGAGTCTTTGTCCGATTCAAAAGAGTATCAACTGCATGCGGAACCATCACCATGATCATATTATCCATAACAAGACCTGCGGACTGCCGAATAGACGCTGCTGCTGCCGCTGTCGCCCTCAAGCAACTTGGCAACGCTCTAGCTACCGGGTCTAAGGTCGAGGAAAAATATGCACACGGGCGCTGCTTGTCACCAAATTGTTGCGTTAAAACACTCAACGCACAACCTTCCCTCTCGTGAACGTATAATGTGAATGGCTTGCTGTAATCAGGAGTACCTAACACAGGAGCCGAACACAGTGCATCACGTAGTTCAGAAAAACTTTTCTGACATTCCTCCGTCCATGGCAAAGGAGTCGAAACGTCCTTGCACGTGAGAGCTATCAATGGCTTCGCTAACAGTGAAAAATTCGGAATCCACTGTCTGCAGTATGACGTGATACCTAAAAAGGCACGCACATCTCTCTGGGTCGTCGGCACAGTCATTCGAGCAATTGCTGCAATTCTTTCAGGGGTCAACCTTCTTCCCGCCTTTGACAATAAGTGACCTAAGTAGGTAACTTCTTGACAACAATATTGCAATTTAGAAGGTGACACTTTGTGGTGTAAGTCACAGAGATGCTGCAACAGTGACACAGTAGCAGTCTTGCAAACTTGTTCAGTATCTGCAGCTACCAACAGATCGTCAACGTACTGAATCAAAGCCGCACCAGTTGGCAGCACAAATGCATCTAGTTGACTTTTAAGAGCTTGGCTGTAGATCGATGGGCTCTCACAGTAGCCTTGAGGTGCGCGTTTGAACCGGAAACTGCGACCTCCTAATGAAAATCCGAACAAATCACGACTTTCCTCAGCAATCGGAATGCTAAAGAACGCATTCTTCAGATCGATTACCGAGAACCATGATGCAGAGGCTGGAATCAGAGTCAGTAAAGCTGTAATGTCTGGAACCACAGGAAACTGCGGGACAACAATTTTATTTACTTCCCGTAAGTCAATAACTAGACGATACACAGGAGGCTTGGACGGATCAGTTTGTTTCAAAATAGGCAACACGGGACTATTACACACGTTACCTCGTGTCTCCTCGATAACATCTTTACCGATCAGATCATAAATGATTGCTAATAGTGCCCGTTCACCATCAAGGGAAATACGATACTGGGGTATGCGTGGTAAGCGCGCATCAACTTTCAATTGAACAACATAAGGTGGGATATCCAGCAGGCCCACATCATTGGGACCTGTCGCCCACAAAGAAACCGGAAGAGAACTCAATTCCGGCGGGAGCTTATCGATCGACAGATACATAGGGGAAATCACATTCTCACCCAATGTAAGCTCCACACCCGTAGGAGAGCAGTACAAAGTCGCATGTAACCTCTTCAACAAATCCAAGCCCAAAAGATTCTCACCACAACCAGTAGTCAAAATCAAAGGAGCTTCTAACTCATGAGACCCAATCGTAAGGGGCAAGGGGCTAGAAACTGGATTGCTAACGGGGGCGCCAGAGAATCCAACGGAAACATTCGTTAAGCCAGACAAAGGTGCGCCAGGGAGTTTCGAATGCATAATGGAACTTTTTGCTGCACCAGTGTCCAACAGAAAAGGCTCAACGACGCCCATTGTGGCTACTGCAACATAAGGCCCTCTCTGATCAACCGGAACTGATACTTCTCCCTTCCTTTGTCTATGGCTGTCCTAGTAGATACCATCCGTATCGACATCACGCTCAACGTAATAGTCATCCACATGATACTGTGCAGATCTACCAGACGATTGTTCACGTCGATCGAAACAATTCTGCGAGTCTGAGGAAGTGGCAAAACACTCGGCCTGATTCTGAGTAACTCCACGACCTCTACCACGTGAAGCTTGTTGAGGACCACCACGACCTCCTCGAGCTGACACACCATTATTCCTATCACGGAGAACCGGACAATTAAACTTCAAATGGCCCTCCCCTCGACAGTACGCACATTGATTATATCCCAACACAAAACGAGGTGCGGGAGAGTCATTTCGCGTCTGCGATCTAGAGAACTGTGATTGCGATCTATTTGGCTGTTGCGAATCATTGAAATTCGAGCGCGGAGGATACGCTTGCTGCAATAAGACCTTAGTTTTAAGATCCTTTGTTTTCTTATCTGCACGTTCACTTTCCTCCTTTTCCCTATTTTCGTAATATTGGGCCGTAGCCAATATTTGAGCAGTGGTAGAAACAGCCCATGAACTCTCAGAATTTTTCAACTTATTGCTAAGTTCGGGCAATAAGTTCGATACAAACTTATCAACAAACAACCGCTGACCACCTTCTGAACCCATGTCCTGGCCACTATGATCGACAAATGCTTCCTCGAATCTCGTAAAGAAGTCGGATACGCTTTCATCCCTCTTTTGCTTGCACGCGGACAACTTGTCCCAATTAACGCGCATCGCCGGCATAAGCGTTTTCATAAGGGTAATTATCCTCTGGGGCAATTCCACAATAAGCTGCTCAGGCTTAGCCCCACCAACTTGCTGAGCGTCTGCCGCTGTAAGGGCAGCCCAATCACCGCCCAACTCGGCCGCGTGATTCTCGTGACGAATTTTCGCCCAAATCGGCTGAGGCACTACATTGCCAAACAACATATCAATATCAGCAAGGTTCATAACAGTAGCATCCACCAATTGGGACAACTCCTTATAATAACCCGCTGGATTTTTACGGGTATCAGGCAAAGTTTGCTTCACCTGTAAGACTTCCGATCATTTCCAAGGGAGGTGTATCCACACTCTCTGAAAACGGCCTGGGACAGCAGGGTTAGCAGTAGGATCACCTGGCATCCATACTGGGGGAACTTCCCGCATCGGATATTGACCAGGTTTTGCCATCCACGCTGCAGTCTCTTCCTTAAACAATGCTCGAGGTTGCACTGTACATCGAAATGATAACAGACGTTCTAGAGCTTCTCGAACCTTGTCACCCACGATCACACCAGTTGTGAACCGATGCTGGAGATCAGAATCCTCTGACGGTACATTATCTATCACATCATGATCCCACTCCTCTTTCAACGATTTACACAATTCCTCAAACACGAATCGTTGAGTGGGCGCATTAAACTGAGAAAATGTTTCAAACACTACACGCGAAGAGTATTTAACAGGATTACGAATCCATTTACGTGCCATTTTTACCAGTGATTCACGTTCCCTATCATCAGGAAGCTGACTGCGCCGCTGAGCGGCATCAGAAAGAGTCGAGCCGAGTATTGGCCCAAAAAGCGGAGAATAAAGAGTAGCAACAGCAGTCAGGAGACGACTACGAACAGAAGGAGAAGAGGAAGAAGATGCAGGCGCAGCAACAGTAGGGGTGGAGGCAATAGGAGCAGACGCGGCACCAGGAGTAGTGGGAACGACAGACTGAGGAGGGACTTGAAAAGGCGCAGTAGGAAGAGAAGCCGGTAAAAGAGGAGGAACGATCTGTGGCACAAGGGGATTCGGGAGAGCGGGAGGAACGGCGGGCTGACCAGCAGCCGCCAAAACAGCAGGTGGAGGAAGAGGTAGAATCACAGGGCCCAGAGTATCGGGAGCATAGGGAGGTGGTGATTTCAACAGATAAGACAATAGCGAATCCTCTACCGCTTCTTCTCCCGACTTATCAACATTAGACGGTAGCACCGGATAACATTTATCCACCGCCATATGATGAAGTCGAGCACTAACTTCCTGCTCTTTCTCATTTTTGTCCCGCTGATACTGTTCAGCATCTTGCATCACCGCAATAACACCATCTCTTTTATTTTTCTTACTCTGTTTGATTTCTTTCTGCTTGGCCTCTTTCTGCCATAACCGGAAGGAATCAAACATGGCCGGCCTAGCCTTCTTTTTAAACAGTTTAGCTTCCAAATTATCTAAAACGGCAGTTTCGAAACTACCATGAGATGGCCAACTAAGGACACCATCATTTTTAGTGTAGCGGACCCAATATTCATTATACACAATAGGACCCACGCCATGGCGACTATAGAGCTCGTAAATTGGAGTTCCAACCGGAGGTATCGGACATGAATCCTCCAGCCGGGAATCCATTCTGCAACATTTGAGAAACCCAAACAAAGTACTACGGCTAGGCATCGCGCACACTAACCGAGTTTACAAACTTCAAGGGCTATCGAATTTATGATATCCTCGCAAAAAAGTTTGCAAGAACCTCGGTTTTTGGCAATTGCAATCGTCAAATAAAACCCAACAACTAAGAACCACGAATGCTATGGTACCATGCAAACAACAAAGGAACACTGGGAGCGACCCACAAATACTTAACTGAAAGAACAATGGCGTCACCAGGAAGGCCCGTCTATCGTCTCGCCGTACAAAGGACTACGCCAGGCGCCAAAACAGGTCGACAGTCAGGGCATCAGTCCGTCGCAGCCGTCAGGAGGCGGGGACCTTCGCGGGAAAAGACGTCGGGCCACTTATTTCGACAACTGGATCGATGAAGCGGGGTGCACCTTCCCTCGGAGATTTCACACGAAGTTCCTCACGATCGTCGGGCTTTGGACCGGTACCGTTGATGTCGCCCCACGTTGGGCGCCAACTGAAGGACTGGGTTTTTCTAAGACCCAGCGGTGCCAGGGAACAACACCTGAAACCTTCGCGGGTTACCTGTTCTGGCGTACCAAACACAGAGACACGGGACACTTCCAGCGACGTCAGAGATCAGCGTTTATTTACTGCAGGGATACAGAGGTCACAAGAAGTACACAGCGTGTAGGTTCTCGGAGACTGCTTCAATTTGCAAAAGTGGATCGCTCCTTTTATACACGTTTTTCCCATAGAACAGTATAGTGAACAAAGATTACAACTCAGTTCCCACAATAAACTTCAAAAGGGTCGCGTTCATGTTTCAGGAGGCCGGAACATAATTACAACAGTATTGCCAGTTCCCAACTGTAAAAACATATCCTCTCTGCAATAAAACACATTCCATCCTGATCGTAAACACATTAGGGGAAGGGACAAGAACAGATTCAAGGAAGGACAAGGATGCACAACAGATTAGAGAAGAGTGTTAGGAGTAATAAAGGGAACTTGATAACGGGATCAGAGACACCGTGTCTAATGTATGCATGGCTGAAACAATAGACCGGCACGGCAAGATGAGCCTTGAGCGGGGCCATCTGCCTTCGTCGTGTCATTTCCCTCGTCATAAAAGTCATACTCCAAAGAACACGTGTCCCTCGTGTAAGCTTGGGAGTCCCAGGGTCACGAAGCGGACGAATTCCGTTTGCTGGCTACTTGAGGGCAAGAAACAAAATGGATGCCGTATCTAAAATGGAACCCGAGGGGTCAGATGAACAAACCCAAAAATCAGACGAACCATACGTGGTTGCGTAGCGAAACTGCGTACACCCACTATACTCGTCATTTGCGGTTCGTAGATACCCAACTCACCCATATTCGTCACCACCCAAAAGTGTCGTCCCGTCCCACACGGAACCTCAGTATAGGAGGTCGTTCTCCCAGTAGATCAAGTGAGTTCCGGACTGATCACCTTTGGCCTGGGCTGCAGCCTGCTGCCGCATACCCTCTAGAGAGGGGCACACTTTCTGCTCCCTGCAGAATTCCTCCCTGGTGGGGCCTCCTTCTTGCTGCCAATGGGTCAGCTCAGGCAGGTCCTCTGTTCCCCGGTAGGCTCCAGGGCATCCCCCTCAAGGTCTGCTTCCTCCTGGGCCATGGGAACTTCAGGAGCCGGTTTCCCGTGCCTCCCCCGCCCTCTCTCTAAGGCTGGTTCCTGGGCCTCTTCCTCAGGCTCCAGGGTCCCTTCAACACCCCTACTGGCTGCCATTGACCGGGTGGTCACGCACGCCCAATCAGGTAAACCCACCATCCACAGGTGAGCTGTCTTCTCCACCTTTTCCCAAGGGGAGCTCTCCAAATCATTACCTAGGAGACAATCAACAGGCATGGCAGTTCTCACAGCGACTTGCAGAGTACCAGAGACCCCCCCCCCCACTCAAAGGGAACCTGAGCCATTGGACACTGACTCTCTGTGTTGTCGGCATTGACAACACGGCAGAATGCGTGTGGGACCACCTGCTCTTGAGACACCAGGTGTTGCTTGACAGCATTCACACTGGCTCCTGTATCTCTAAGAGCCCCCACCCTCTTGCCATTTATGGTCACCCACTGCCCATACTTTTGAGTATTGGGGGGCAGTTGGGCCTCAGCGACCATCTCAATGTGTCTCCTAATGAGACTAGTGTCATCTGTACGGGATCCCCCACCCCTTGGACATCTACCTCCCTCCCAAAGGCTACACTAGCCACTTGCCTGGGGGGTGGAGCACCAGGGGGTGCTGGTTTACCAAACATGGGGCACTTGGGATCCATGGAATAGTGCCCCAGGTTGTTACACTTGTAACAGCTGGGGGGCCCTCTTTGAACAGGGTTACCTGTCGGGACCCCGGTCTGCTTCGGGGGTGGGGGTGGCTGAGAACCTTTCCCTTGGTTCCCTTGGGAATAACCTTGGGGCCCTCGGTAGAACTCCCTCTGTTTACCCTTGTCCACCCCACTCTTCTGCTGGGGACCCTGACCACCTTTGGCGGGGCCTCCCACGGGGCCCTTGTGGACCCTGGTGCTGATCCAGCGGTCCGCCTCCTCAGCAAGCTTCCTAGGGTTAGTCAACTTGCTATCGATCAGGTGCTGGCGTAGCTCAGGAAAACAATTATCAGACAAGTGCTCCCATGCAATTAAATCAAACAGCCCTTGGTAATCATTCACTTTGCTACCCTTCACCCAACCATCTAGTGCTCTGGAAAAAAAAGTCACATATTCTACATAAGTGGTACCAGGTTTCTAAACCTCTGCCTGTACAATTCAGGAGTTAACCCATACCTTGTCATCAGAGCTTCCTTCATGTGTGGATAGGATGTGTTGACATCAGAGGGGAGATCCAGCAGTGTGTCCCGCCCCTCACTCAGGAACCTTCCCCACAACCCCGCTCCCCAATCTTTCTCAGGGACCCGGTGGGAAGACATGGCTACTTCATAGGCCCTGAACCATTGCCCAATATCATCCTGCTTATAATACTCTTTCACTACATCTTTAGGAATGTGCACCCTTGACTCTGTTAAATTGCTGCCTCCAGAGGGAGAACGGTCTAAACTCTTGGCCTTGAGATCCAACTCCCTCATTTTTACCTCATGCTCCATGGCCAGCCTTTGTCTTTCCATTTCCATTTGCAGTTTTGCCATCTCCACTTCATGTGCTCTTGCAGCACTCCTGTCGGCCATCTCCTCTGGCGACAGGCCTCTGCTAGGCTCAGAAATATCTTCGGGGGTATCACCTCCAGCGCATTCTCTGGGATGTTTGAATCGTACCAGGCCCTCAGCGCCTTTGTGTACTGTTCCTTGTTTTTCAATCCAGTTTGGTTAATTCTGTACTTGGAGAGGTATCCTTTCAAGACTTCATTTGTGCACTTCAGCAGTGCCCTCTCCTCCCAATCTATGTCATCAACTCCAGAGAATATAGAGGACGCCCTGCCTCCATTGACTGAGCTAGGCATGGTTTCTTAACGTGGAGATTCTTCAGCAAAACAAAAATCAATACTGTGTGGCTGCGTTATCGGTCTGAACTCACTACGTGGCGTTCACTCAATCACTGTACATGAATCACAAATGCAAATTCAAAATCCTCACCGCTGACCACCAATGTTAGAATTGGGAATCTCTAGTTGGCACAGGTATGCATGTGCGACAAGCAGGGACTCTCAATTCTAAGTCAGAGTAAGGGGATCACCCTTGTAAATAACCCCTGCTCACCCTTTAGGTAGTGTGGCGCAAGCAGTCAAGACTATTCTCAGGGCGTCATAGGTTAAGCATTTGTGAACACATACAGTAATGCAATGACACACCACAAATGGACACCAGTCAAGGTTATATCAAAAATAGGTTGCTTTATATAAGGCTTAGCACAAGACCAGAATAACGATTAAAATGACCACAGTATTATTTTAAAGTTCAATGTTCTTGCAAAAAGGCTTAAAATGCAAAAATAGGCTTCTTTTACTCAATTCTGCTTCTTTTCAGGCTTTGTACGGTTCGTACCTGGGTGTGCGACTCGTTCGCATTAAAAACAAGGAAAGTACGAGTCAAACAATTGTTGCGGACTCCGGGGTCCGTGACGCGCACGCTGCGGTGCGAGCAGAACAAAGTACCTTAAGTTCGTGGGGTCCGCGACAGACAGTGTGGGACAAGTTGATGGGTCCGGGTCGTAGTTCGGCAGCGTATTAAGATGCTGGTCGGGTCGCGGCGTCGGGGCGCGGCGTTGGTACGGGACCTTCAGGGATACGTGCGGATGGCCCGTATCAGCTTGCAGAGTCCGTGGTGTTCGAGCCGTACCCTCGGTGCGGATAGGCGGCGACACTTCTCGGCGCCGTACAGCGTACGGGGAGGATCAGCGTACTGCGGCTTCTCGGCTCTGAGTACGGCACGGTGCAATACGTTAGCAGCGTACGGACCGTACCTGTGGGACGATGGAACTCGGGTCCGGCGTACAGGGTTCGGCAGCCAGTGTTGTTCGTCTCGAATCGGCAGGGAAGGTTAGGTGCGATGCGGCCCGGAGGGATACAGCGCGTACTAACGCTTTTGGATCAGCGTAGACGCACGGTGCCTGGCGGCAAAGACACGGCTTCGTGGCGGATGAGGTATGTTAGAAGGCGACCTCAGGGGAGGCAGGAAGGGTAACTGGCCACCCTGAGACCTACCCTCGGGGTATCGTAGCCGGGCACTGGCGGGAGACTCCTCAGGGGGGAGAGTCTCGTATCTAGGATCGCACACACTGCACCACACGACAAAGAGACACCACACCGTATGTTCTTGGGAACAGATCTTTATCTATTCAGCTTCGTAGGATCTTTATGATCAGCAAGGTGGATATGTACAAGTAGAGCACGGGCTCAAAAAGAGTCTCGGTAGGGAGAGGGGGTAGCGGGACAGTCTCGGGGGTCCAGCCGGACCGAGGGAGTCTTTAGGAGCCGCGAGTCACTCGGCGGGGCTCGAGCACAAGGTCGGCGGTCTTACGATCTTCAGGGAGCCGCGAGTCACTCAGCGGGACTCAAGCACAAGTTCGGAGGTCTTACGATCTTCAGGGAGCCGTGAGTCACTCAGCAGGGCTCAAGTATTCCAAGGTTGCAGAGGAGGCGCGACCACGTCAGCGGGGCTCTTCGTTGTTCCAGAATCGAATCTCCCCGATAGTCCCAGAGCACCCCTTGTTATAGGTCGACTCCTCTTTGATGTCCGGAGTCTGTGCAGGCAGGGGTCTTGTCCCCTGGGGTTTGCTTGTTGGCGTTTCCTGCCATGTCGTTTCTTGATCCTTTCAGGGCCGGGTCGGGAGGAGTCCCAGACACACAGCAGGCGTGGAGCCAGCCCTCGGGGAGGCCGGAGGGCCGATCGAAACCCATCTTCCCAGGGGAGGTCAGAGGTGCAATGGAAACTGCTCCTCCCTCTCTCGCTACATGGGAGCACGATGTCCTCCAGCCGGGGTGGCGCCTCTAGGCCAGGGTCGCGCTGGGGCCGGGTGGCCATCGTGGGTGTACGAAGTGGGCACGCGGGCTCTGTGGTGCTGGGGGAAGATGGAGGGCCTGGACGGGGAAGTCCGGGTCGGGTGTGTGTGTGTTCTGGCAGGAAGGGCCGGCTAGGCCGTGTACTCGGGGGCTGAATGAGGTGCATGGGTCAGGGTGTGTGGCGCGGGGACAGCAATGGCCATGCCACGAGGCCGGGTCTAACACGCGTCCCCCCCAGCTGAAAGCCGGAGAGAACTACCCATCCTCTTGGGGGTTCTCTTCGCTGAGGCGGAAGAACCGGGAGAGGCCGTCAGCGTTGGCGTGGTCAGTACCAGGGCGATGTTCTAGGGTGAAATCCATCCCCTGGAGGGAGATTGACCACCGCAGTAGCTTGGGGTTTTCTCCTCGCATCTGCATGAGCCATCGCAAGGGGCGATGGTCGGTTTGGACTTTGAAATGGGTGCCAAACAGATAAGGTCGTAATTTCTTGAGGGCCCAGACTACGGCGAACGCCTCGCGCTCGATGGTGCTCCATCTCTGTTCTCTAGGTAACAGCCTTCAGCTGAGGAAGGCTACGGGCTGGTCTAGGCCTTGGTCTTTCACTTGTGACAGGACTGCTCCGATGCCATGCTCGGAGGCATCAGTTTGGACTACAAACTCCTTGGAGTAGTCGGGGGCCTGGAGTACGGGGGCAGTACACATGGCCGCTTTCAGGGCATCGAACGCCTCTTGGCAGGCAGAGGTCCACTGCACTTTCTTGGGCTGTTTCTTGGACGTGAGTTCCATGAGGGGACCGACGAGGCTGCCGTACCCCCGGATGAATCTCCGGTAGTAGCCAGTGAGGCTCAGGAAGGCTCGGACCTCCGTTTGAGTAATGGGTGGTTCCCAGGCTAGGATGTCGTCGATCTTGGGCTGCAGGGGGGCGACCTGCCCGCTTCCGACCCGGTGCCCCAGGTAGACTACCGAACCTTGCCCAATCTGACACTTGCTGGCTTTTACTGTGAGGCCCGCCTGGCGCAGGGCTGTTAGCACCCTCCGGAGGTGCTGGAGGTGCTCCCTCCATTCGGAGCTGAAAACCGCTATATCGTCTAGATATGCGGCGCTGAACTTTTCCAGCCCGGCCAGGACTCTATTTACCAGTCGCTGGAAGGTTGCCGGGGCATTTTTCATCCCGAAGGGCATCACGCGAAAGCGATAGTGCGCATCCGGGGTGGAGAAGGCGGACCGCTCTTTGGCTCCTTCTGTGAGTGCAATTTGCCAGTAGCCGCAGGTTAGATCGAATGTGCTGAGGAAGCGAGCAGACCCGAGACGGTCAATGAGCTCGTCTGCCCGGGGAATGGGGTGAGCGTCGGCTCGGGTGACCTCATTGAGTCCCCGGTAGTCCACGCAGAATCGGAGTTCGGGGGCGACACCAGGGGCAGCTGCTTTCGGGACCAGTACCACGGGGCTGGCCCAGGGACTGTCTGAGGGTTCGATCACCCCCAAGTTCAACATCTTCGAGACCTCGGCCTGAATGCAGGACCGGACCCGATCAGGGACTCGGTAGGCTCGGTGCTTCACCGGCGGGCTGTCTCCGGTGTCCACGTCATGGACACACCAGTCGGTGACTTGGGGGACAAGAGAGAATAAGTCGGGGAACTGCCCTAAGAGCTGGCGGCAGTCCTCACGTTGCTGGGAAGTGAGGGATGGAGAGAGGTTCACTCCTTCTACGGAGCCATCCTTCTCCTTGATACACAGGAGATCAGGGAGGGGATCTGACTCCTCTTCTGCCCCGTCATCGGTGGCCAGTAGGAGACTCAGCTCCGTCCGCACGAAGTGAGGCTTGAGGCGGTTCACGTGAAGGACCCGAAGAGGGTCCCGAGGTGACTGGACGTCCACCAAGTACGTGACCTGGCTCTTCCGCTCAATAACTTTGAAGGGCCCGGTCCATTTATCCTGGAGGGCGCAAGGTTTCACTGGGGCCATGACCCATACCTGCTGGCCCGGCTGGAACTCGACCAGAGTGGCATTTTGGTCGTACCAACGCTTCATTTCCTCCTGGCTCGCCTCTAGGTTGGCCTCGGCCAGTTCTCGAAACTTCCTAGTCTGGTTTCGGAGGGTCAGGACGTATCGGAACACATCTCGGGGGGGGTCTCGGGCCGCCGCCTCCCACCCTTCCTTGACCAGGCTGAGGGGCCCCCGGACGGGATGCCCGTAGAGTAATTCGAACGGGCTGAACCCCAAGGATTTCTGGGGAACTTCCCGGTAGGCGAACAGGAGGCAGGGGAGCAGTGTCATGCCCCGCGGTCCGGCCCCTGGGTGCAGTGGGTATTTAAACGACGAAGGGCGTACAGACGCCGCTTCGCGTTCTAGCTCAGAGCCCCAGTTCCGTCTTTGTCTCTTGTTGCCTGACTTCCGGTTTCCCGTGTTTCCTGTTTGCCAGTGTGAAGCCGTGGACGAGTCGCTTCGGACACGTCCCGGCTCCGGGATTACTACAGCCTTTCCCGCTGGCGTATCTTAGAGGCGCTCCTTCCATTCCGAGTGGCCAAGCTTGTGGACGCACCTTCCACCAAGGCGTCCAAGCATGTTTTGCCTTCCCAAGTAAGGTCTAACTGTTAATTAGTCGTGCGGGGTTTATCCCGTCACTCGTCTCTCCTTACCTCGGAGTTCGAGGTGGGCTGTTTGTTATTTCCTTTAGCCGGTAATACTCCTTTTTTGAGTTTCCCTCTCCAGTATGTACCCCTCCGGCTAAAAGTTGTGTTTTGTTGTATGTAAGCCTGTTAAGCCCTACCCTTGCTTATCAGGCTTGTGTTGTGTCGTGTTGTGTGTCAGCCTGTTATTCCAGACTCAGGCTTGTATCGTGTTTACGCCTTCTGTTGGAGTGACTCCACGTCCTGTGCATTAGTTGGAGTCAGACTTGGTGCTCTCATCCCACTTCTAGCATCAAGAGCCTCCTTGGCGCATACACTACTTGTCCCTACCCTATGTTCTCTTAAACCCGCATCAGGCATTCTAGGGTGATTTGTTGCGAGGACCATTGAGCAGGGATTTAGGTTTTCCACCTACCTACTTTAAAGTCACGGTACGCGACCTTCCTACACCTTGTATACGCATATGAGGAATTACACCCTTACCTCTTTTATAATACCTATCTTTATTGTTCTCAGCTTGAAAAGTGGCTTACACATTGTGCATCTGAGTCCTCCTCTGGGAACCGATCATAAGGGGGTCCTGTAGAGGTATACCTACTTATTCCTGTAGGCCATATCCAGGAGGCTGACCTTAATTCCGGTAGGTGTGTGGATGGGAATGAAATAAAGAAAGCTCCAGGGAAGTGCTGTAGTTGTATTCATGTACCTGCCTTTGTGTTACAGCGAAGAGGCTCGTTTATTCCTTCCCAATAAGAACAGACACCTGCCTGCTGTCTCGGCTGCCAGAATCATCCTTCAAGACCTGCCTGTGTTTCCCCACCTATCCTTGTTTTGTTTCCCTGTTTTCCCCAGCGTGTCCTTCGTACTCTAGTGTTTGATAGAGTCGGAGGAACGTGGGGGACGACTGTGGACTTTCTCCAAGGTTCCGGGCGCTCCTGCAGAACATTCGCAATCATTACAAGCAGGACGTCCCACTTACGCCGGAGGGGCTCTTCCAGGCCCGCGATCATCCCCTTCAGAGTCCGGTTAAACCGCTCTACTAGGCCATTTCCTTGGGGATGGTACGGGGTGGTGAACTTATAGGACACTCCACATTGTTGCCACAGGGACGTCATGTACTTGGAGATAAAGTTTGTCCCGCGATCGCTCACGACCTCGCAGGGAAAACCCACACGGGAAAAGATCCCCATCAACGCCCGGCCCACCACGGGGGCCGTGACGGTGCGTAGGGGAATGGCCTCAGGGTATCGGGTGGCATGGTCCACTAGGACAAGGATAAAGCGGTGACCTTGGGAGGTTGGGGGGTCCAGGGGCCCCACGATGTCGATCCCGACCCTTTCAAAAGGGGTACTGACGACAGGGAAGGGTTGGAGGGGAGCCTTGCGCTTTCCTCCGCTTTTCCCACTAGCCTGGGATGTGGGACAGGACTTGCAGTGGGCTTCTACATCTGCTTTCATTCTAGGCCAGTAAAAGTGAGTCACTAGGCGACTGTAGGTTTTGTCTTGGCCCAAGTGGCCTGCGAGGGGGACTACCCATCTTCTTGGGGGTTCTCTTCGCTGAGGCGGAAGAACCGGGAGAGGCCATCGGCGTTGGCGTGGTCAGTCCCAGGGCGATGTTCCACGGTGAAATCCATCCCCTGGAGGGAGATTGACCACCGCAGTAGCTTGGGGTTTTCTCCTCGCATCTGTATGAGCCATCGCAAGGGGCGATGGTCGGTTTGGACCTTGAAATGGGTGCCGAACAGGTAAGGGCGTAGTTTCTTGAGGGCCCAGACTACGGCGAATGCCTCTCGCTCGATGGTGCTCCATCTCTGTTCCCTGGGCAATAGCCTTCGGCTGAGGAAGGCTACGGGCTGGTCTAGGCCTTGGTCATTCACCTGGGAGAGGACTGCCCCGATGCCATGCTCGGAGGCATCAGTTTGTACCACAAATTCTTTGGAGTAGTCGGGGGCCTGGAGGACGGGGGCAGTACACATGGCCGCTTTCAGGGCCTCGAACGCCTCTTGGCAGGCAGGGGACCATTGCACCTTCTTGGGCTGCTTTTTGGACGTGAGTCCCGTGAGGGGACCGACCAGGCTGCCGTAATTCCGGATGAACCTCCGGTAGTAGCCCGTGAGGCCTAGAAAGGCTCGGACCTCCGTTTGGGTAGTGGGGGGTTCCCAGGCTAGGATGGCGTCGATTTTGGGCTGTAGGGTGGCGACCTGCCAGCTTCCGACCTGGTGCCCCAGGTAGGTTACGAACCTTGCCCAATCTGGCACTTGCTGGCTTTCACGGTGAGGCCTGCCTGGCGCAGGGCGGTCAGCACCCTCCGAAGGTGCTGGAGGTGCTCACTCCACTCAGAGCTAAAAACTGCGATATCGTCGAGATATGCGGCACTGAATTTTTCCAGCCCGGCCAGGACTCTATTTACCAGTCGCTGAAAGGTGGCCGGGGCATTTTTCATCCCGAAGGGCATCACGCGAAAGCGATAGTGCCCATCCGGGGTGGAGAAGGCGGACCGCTCCTTGGCTCCTTCTGTGAGCGCAA
This sequence comes from Triturus cristatus, assembly GCF_964204655.1. Taxonomy (NCBI): domain Eukaryota; kingdom Metazoa; phylum Chordata; class Amphibia; order Caudata; family Salamandridae; genus Triturus; species Triturus cristatus. Next base: position 1,861,658,315 of record NC_140590.1, read on the forward strand.
TTTGCCAGTAGCCGCAGGTGAGATCGAAGGTGCTGAGGAACCGAGCAGCCCCGAGCCGGTCAATGAGCTCGTCGGCTCGGGGAATGGGGTGGGCATCGGCTCGGGTGACTTCATTGAGTCCCCGGTAGTCCACGCAGAAGCGGAGTTCTGGTGCGACCCCGGGGGCAGCTGCTTTTGGGACCAGGACCACGGGGCTGGCCCAGGGGCTGTCCGAGGGTTCGATCACGCCGAGAGTCAACATTTTCGAGACTTCGGCTTGGATACAGGACCGGACCCGATCAGGGACTCGGTAGGCTCGGTGTCTCACTGGTGGGCTGTCCCCGGTATCCACATCATGGACACACCAGTCGGTGACCTTGGGGACCAGGGAGAAAAGGTCCGAAAACTGCCCTAGGAGCCGGCGGCAATCCTCACGCTGCTGGGGAGTGAGAGACGGGGAGAGGTTCACTCCCTCTACGGAGCCGTCCTTCTCTTTGGTGCACAGGAGATCGGGGAGAGGATCTGACTCCTCCTCGGACCCATCATCAGTGGCCAGCAGGAGGCTCAGCTCCGTTCGCACAAAGTGGGGCTTGAGGCGGTTCACGTGGAGGACCCGGAGGGGGTCCCGGTCCATTTATCCTGGAGGGCGCTGGGTTTCACGGGGGCCATGACTCATACCTGCTGGCCCGGCTGAAACTCGACCAGAGTGGCGTTCTGGTCGTACCAGCGCTTCATCTCCTCCTGACTCGCCTCCAGGTTGGCCTCGGCCATCTCTCTGAACCTTCTAGTCTGATTTCGGAGGGTCAGGACGTAACTGAACACATCTCGGGGGGGGCCTCGAGGCGCCGCCTCCCAGCCTTCCTTGACCAGGCTGAGGGGCCCCCTGACGGGGTGCCCGTAGAGTAACTCAAAGGGGCTGAACCCCAAGGATTTCTGGGGAACTTCGCGGTATGCGAATAGGAGGCAGGAGAGCAGGATGTCCCACTTACGCCGGAGGGGCTCTTCCAGGCCCGCGATCATCCCCTTCAGAGTTCGGTTAAACCGCTCTACCAGGCCGTTTCCTTGGGGGTGGTAGGGGGTGGTGAACTTATAGGACACCCCGCATTGTTGCCATAAGGACTTCATGTACCGGGAGATAAAGTTGGTACCGCGATCGCTCACGACCTCGCGGGGGAAACCCATGCGGGAGAAGATTCCCATCAACGCCCGGCCCACCACGGGGGCTGTGACGGTGCGCAGGGGGATGGCCTCAGGGTAACGGGTGGCATGGTCCACCAGGACGAGGATGAACCGGTGCCCTTGGGAAGTTGGGGGGTCCAGGGGCCCTACAATGTCGATCCCGACCCGCTCAAAAGGGGTACTGACGACAGGGAAGGGTTGGAGGGGTGCCTTGCTCTTCCCTCCGCTTTTTCCACTTGCCTGGCACGTGGGACAGGACTTGCAGTGGGCTCCTACATCTGCTCTCATTCTGGGCCAGTAGAAGTGGGTCACGAGGCGACTGTACGTTTTGTCCTGGCCCAAGTGGCCTGCGAGGGGGACATCGTGGGCCAAGCCCAGGAGGAGGTTTCGGAAGCGTAGGGGCACCACCAGCACCCGGCCGGACCCTAGCTCCACCGACTTCTGTTCGCTGTACAGGAGGTCATTCTCCCAATACACCCGGTGCGTCCCCGTCTGGTCGCCTGCGGCCTGGGCCTCTGTCTGTTGCCGGGGCCCGTCCAGGGAGGGACAGGTAGCCTGCTCTCGGCAGAACTCTTCTCGGGAGGGGCCCCCCTCGTGGCGCCACTGGGCTAATTCTGGCAGATCGCCGAACTCGGTGACTGGGGTGGAGTCGGAAGGCGGGGGTTCGTCACTGGCGATCGACTCTTCTGGTGGGGACATGGGGGGACCCTCGGCTGGGACCATCCTATCTTCAGGGGTCGGGCGTCGTCGACTTCCCTCAGGGGGGTCAGTCGAGCCGCCATGGATCGAGTGGTGGCGCACACCCACTCAGGGAGGCCCATCATCCCTAGATGGGTCTTGCGCTCAACTTGTCCCCAGGGGGAACTTTCCAGGTCGTTCCCCAGGAGACAGTCGACGGGTTGGGAGGTTCTCACTGCAACCTTCAGTTTACCGACCACCCCTCCCCACTCAAAGGGCACCAGGGCTACCTTACATAGGCTTTCTGTGTTGTCGGCTGAAATGACAGAAAGACGTTGGGGAGGACCTGGTCTTCGTGTACTAAATGGCTAAGGACACCGGTGATGCTGGCCCCGGTGTCACGGAGGGCTTCTACTTGTTGGCCACTGATCGTGACTAGCTGCCCATATTTCTTTGTGTTAGAGGGCAGGAGGCTCCCAGGGACCATCTCTCTATCTCCTAAGGACACTAGGGCCATAGCGGCGGGTTCCCATTCCTCGGCCTCCTCAACCTCCTCCCCCAGGGCTACATTGGCTATCTGTCTAGCCGGGGGTGCTGCCTGGGTGGTGCGTGGGGCCATGGGGCATTCAGGGTCGTTGGCGTAATGCCCGGGCTTCTGGCAACGGAAACAAGTGATGGATACCCGGTGCCCCCGTCTAAGGGGGGGGCCGGATACAGCTGGTGGGGGTGCCTGGAAAGGTGGAGGTTGGGACTTCGGGGGACTAGCCTGGGACTCTCTCTGCCCTCCCTGGTTTCCCCCCCCTCTCTGGCGGGGTGGTCCTACAGGGCCCCGGGAGACCCGGGTGTTGGTCCAGCGATCCGCCTCGACAGCCAGCTTTCTTGGGTCCGTGAGCTTGCTATCAAGCAGATGCTGGCGGAGTTCCACAAAGCAGTTGGCCGCCAGGTGTTCCCACAGCATAAGGTCTGTTAGTTCTTCCAGGGTGGTTACCTTGCTGCCCTTGATCCATCCATCGAAGGCGCGGCTGAAGAAATTCACATATTCCACCCAGGTGGTACCCAGGATCTTCCTGCAGTCCCGGAACCGCTGGCGGTACATCTCCGGGGTGAGGCCGTACCTTGTGAGGAAGGCCGCTTTCATGTGTTCATAGGATGTTTGCATGGAGGTGGGTAGGTCGAGCAGGGTGTCTCTCCCTTCGCTCAGGAATCGTCCCCACAATCCAGCCCCCCAATCCTTCTGTGGGACCCGATGGGAGGCCATGGCGACCTCGTAGGCCCGGAACCACTGCTGAATGTCATCATTTTTGTAATATTCTTTGACCACATCCTTGGGGATGTGGACCTTCTGTTCCGTTGGGGCGGCCGCCTCCCGGTTCCCCGGGGGCCGCGTTTCTTCGTTTCTCGCTTTCAGTTCTATTTCCTTCAGGCTGCGTTCATGTTCCAGTTGAAGTCTCTTTCCCTTGTGTTCTCGTTGGAGTTTCTTCTCTTCTAGTTCTCCTTGTACTCGCAATTGTTCTACTGCTAGCTTTTTCTCGGCTAATTTCAGCTCGCCCTAGATTTTGAGTTTGGCTAATTCGAGCTCGTGATGGCGACCTTTTTCTCTGTCTGCGAGTTCCTCCGGGGATAGGCCCCCGCCTGGTACGAAGCCTCGCACCTGGTTGCTGCTGCGTTCTCCTTGGGAGGGTCCAGCTTCGTCGTGGGGCTCCCCCGCTCCTTCTGGCCGGGAGGCTCCAGAATCCACCCAAGCTTTCAGTGCCTTTTGCATATCTTCTTTGGTGTTGAGACCAGTGGTAGCGATTCTGAGTTCCTTACAGAATTGTTTTAGTTCTTTGTGAGTGTACTCTTCCAGCTGTTCCACCTGGAACACGGTACTGGCGTCGTCTTCTATGAGAACCCCGGTGTTTCCTTCTGCCATCTTTGTCGGTAGTGCGTCAGCCGTTCACGGTACGATCTCTAGATTATGGACCCGAATCCCGTCGCTTGCCACCAATGTTAGAAGGCGACCTCAGAGGGGCCCGGAGGGGGCCCTGACTGCCCTGAGACCCACCCTCGAGGTATCGTAGCCGGGCACTGGCGGGAGACTCCTCAGGGGAGGAACCTCGTATCTAGGATCGCACACTCAGCACCACACGACAGAGAGACACCACACGAGGAGTTCTTACGAGCAAATCTTTATCAGATTGGAGTAGTAGGATCTTTATGATCAGCACAGCAAATATATACAAGCAGAGCGTGGGCTCTCAAAGTCTTGGAGGGGAGTAGGAGGTAGCGGGACAGTCTTGGGGGATGTGGATCAAATGCAGGAGCGTACCCGTCGCACAGCTCACAATCCTCGAGCTGGGGGATACGGTTATCGTCGTGGGATCCGGCGGGACCAAGAGAGTCTGTGGGAGCCGCGAGTCACTCAGCAGGGCTCGGTTACAAGTTCGGTGGTCTTACGATCTTCGAGGAGCCGCGAGTCACTCAGCAGGGCTCAAGCACAAGTTCGGAAGTCTTACGATCTTCAGGGAGCCGCGAGTCACTCAGCAGGGCTCAAGCACAAGTTCGGAGGTCTTACGATCTTCAGGGAGCCGCGAGTCACTCAGCAGGGCTCAGGTGTTCCAAGGCGAATCTGCCGGACAGTCCCAGAGCACTCCTTGTTATAGGGCGACCCCTCTTTGATGTCCGGAGCCTGTGCAGGCAGGGGTCTTGTCACCTGGGGGTCGCTTGTTGGGGGTTTCCTGCCATTGTCTTTTGATCCGTTCAGGGCCGGGTCGGGAGGAGTCCCAGACACCCAGCAGGCGTGGAGCCAGCCCTCGGGGAGGCCGGCAGGTCGATCGAAACCCACCGTCCCAGGGAAGCGCAGAGGTGTGATAGAAACTGCTCCTCCCTCTCTCATCCCAAGGGGAGCGTGATGTCCTCCAGCCGGAGTGGCGCCTCTAGGCCAGGGTCGCGCTGGTGCCGGGCGGCCATCTTGTTGCATGAAGGGGGCACGCGGGCCCGGTGTGGCCGAAGGGCAGAAGGCCACGGACGGGGAAGTCCGGGTTGGGTGCGTGCGAGTTCTGGTGGGAAGGATCGGCTAGGCCGTGGGTTTGGGGGCTGGTGTGAGGTGCAGGGGTCAGGTCTAGCTATGTTACGAGGGCCGGGTCTAACACTTTTCCTCTCCTTTCTCAGCAAGGCACCAACTGCAGGCCAATCCCGCAGGTCAGGGAAAGTTGCTCCTCCTTCAGCTTCTTCCAGGTCCTTCTAGTCAGGCAGAGTTTCTTCGTGGTTCAATCAGGATCTGATTTCTTAGGAGCAGGGCTCCTACATTTATACCAAGTTTCTTTTGTCCTTACAGGCCAGGGGGGCCTTTGCATAATCCCAGCCCAGTTCTTTTCAGTGTGGAGCACTTTGTTGTTGGGACTCTGGCTTCTCCTTTCAGTAGGCAGGGCAGAGGCATCAGACGCTCCCCAGGGGGTGGAGCCAGCATTGTGGTGGCAGAGCACAGCCCTATTCAGAGTCAAGATGCACTCCTCCCACTCATCCTGGTGTAATCTCCCTATTCACCACCTGGCAGCCACAGCCTGTCTCCTGGAACTTCCCAGCCCTGTCACTCCAGCTACACACAAAGAAGATAACCCCTCCCAGCAGAGGCGGACTGAAATGGTTAGGCACGCAAAGGCTATCTTTCTAAAAGTAGCATTTGCAAACACAGAATATTAAAATAAACTTTACAAAATAAACTTTACTAAAAGATGTATTTTATTATTCTGAGTTCAGGCATACTAAACACGAATTTCTACCATGCTTCCTGAGCCTGCTAGGATTATAGAGTGTTATAATCTAGCAGCCCATTCTGGCCTATGGAGAGCAGGTAGCCTTACAATAGTGAAAAACGAAAATGGCTGTAATCCACTATTAGGACATGCCACACTCTTCAGGGCATGTCCTACCTTATCCTTACAATGCACCCTGCCCTGGGGCCTACCATAGGGGTGACGAACATGAAGGTAAGGGAAGGTTTAGGGACTGGCAAGTGGGGACACTTGCCCAGTTAGCATTACAGTATCAGACTGCATGCAGTTTCTGCAATGGCAGACCCTAGACACATTTTACCAGGCTGCTTCTGTGGGTGGCGCAACCAGTGCTGCAAGCCCACCAGCAGCATTTGGATTTACAAGCCCTTGGCACCCCTGGTGCACTCTACTAGGGACTGATAGTAAACCAAATAAGCCAAACATGGAAGTCAATTCACATAATACATTTTACCCTAGGGAGCACTTGCACTGTGGCACTGGATGGCAGTGGCACAGGGCCCTGAGCAGCTAACACCAACACAAAAACACATTGAGGCACAGACAAAAATGGAAGGGTGAACCACGCCAATGGTGCCAGGTCTAACAACCGGTGTCAAGTCATCCATAGTTCAGTGGGCACATGTATATGTACTTTCTGCGACAACATTTATTTACAACAGTGGCTTGTTTAGCAAAGCTGCCAGATCCTTCAATTACTGTGTAAATGTGTTTTGTTGTGCGCCTCCTTGTGAGGCTTATTTCATGCAGGCACATGTGTGTTCTGTGTACAAATTGGCACATTCGAACATGCTAAACATGTCAATTGTGATTAGTCTTGTGAGAACCAAGGGATAAAACATTTTTTGTTTTTGTGTTGCCCAGTACTTACAGGTCGCAAGGTGTATGGACACCTGGAGTATTGAGGTGTGTCATTTGTGATTGTGTGCACCACTACTGTTTGTTTCAGGGTAACCAAGAGGTGGCATGACTTCATTGTATTGCTGTGCTCACCTGTTCACAGACACTATATTCTCCTTGCATTTGTAATGAAATAATTGGGCTGGTATGTCCTTTTTTCCCTTGTGTCCAAGTGGCATAGTGGGTCTAACGACTGGGGAGCACAGGGCCTAGATATGTAAGGAATAATGTAGCTGGTACTCATGATGCTTTCCTGATATGCAGTGTTGCATAATGTGTTTGTACTCACGTGTCAGATGTATACAGGTGACTGATGGTTTGTGTACTTTCTCCTTGCCCACAGCGTCATCCACGGAAAATGAGGGAGACACCGGCACGGACCAGGAGGAGGGACCCAGCACCAGTGCCACCAGTGCTTCGGAGTCTGCTGGAGCCAGTGGCACGGAGGGCGTGGAGAGTCAGTCGGAAGACCTGTCTGGTGGCGACACCAACTACAACGACGACGGGTCCGAGGCTGACCTCATCGAGGAAGCGGAGGCTGCTCCACCATCTAGCAGCAGCCCACCATCTGTCCCCGCCTCCTCCGTTCAAATCAGCGCCCTCCCAGTAGCTCCAGTCCCTTCTGTTCGTGCAGAGCCAGTGCATGTCTCCTTCGGCCCAGGCACCGCACCCCCTGCCCCTCTCACCCCTGCTGCCCTCAGTGAAGAGTCTGTGGACATCCAGCGGCAGTTGCAGGTTGGGCAGGCATCGGTGCTGCAGGTCCTCCATGGCCACATCAGACTGCTGACCCAGATGGTGTCGTTCATGGAGGGCATGTCAGCAACGCTGTCTGGCCAACAACGGCTTCTGCGTTCCATGGGCTCTTCCCTGCAGGCAGCAGTGATTCTCCTGCAGCGCTGCGTCCCCCCCTACAACAGTAACATCCACAATACCCTCTCCCATATCTGTCCCAAGCACACACAGACCTTCCCACACACACACCACACCAGACACAGGCAGCACACGACCAATGAAGGGCAAGCACACACCTCCTGGCATGCACACTCAGGGGGAGTTAGGCACACCCACAGGGTCGGGCACTAACAGGCAGACACACGGCCACAGTGTGAGTTCGCATGCCTCAAAACCCTCTACCTCCACAACTCCCCTTGGCTCCCCTGCTACACTGTCACCCCAGCAGATGTTTCTGGCTGGGCAGGACCTCGCCCCCGCTGAGCCACCACCACAGAAGCGTGCGAGGAAGTACCCAGGCAGGGGAGTTGAGTCCCCTCCCACCTCACCCACTTCCACCATGAGCGCAGCGCCCCATCCCGCGGCCACCACATCCTCCCTTGACCCTGGGCAATCCTGTGGGGCAGGGGCTACCCTGGACGCACTGGCTGCGGTGTGCAGCGCAGAGCTGGCCTGCACCTTTGGCGCTGCCACCCCCCCTGTGTTGGACAGGTCCACCCCTGCACCCACCACACCTACCCTTCCCCCTCCTGCCCCTGCGGTGCCTGTGGCTTCCCCACATGATACCCCCCCCCCGGTCAACGAACTTGAGGGTTCCAGTGTGCAGGCAAGCTAGGGGGAGACGCTGTCCCATACGTCCCCCCAAGGACTTCAATAATGACTGGCCATTGTCCTTTGTATATAGTCTTCTGTTCAAAGTTATTTTTTGTGCTGAATAAAGCCTTTTTTTTGTTTGAACACTATTGCATTTCAGGTACTTGATGGTGGTGCTGAAGCTCATGGAGTTGGTGTGGTGGTAATGTGTTATGGATCTGAGAAATGTTTTTGTGTGATGGTCATGAGGTTTACCATCGTATCTGCGTGCCATTACAATGTCTCTGGTATGATTCATTGTTAGTGTGTGTTCCTTTGGATTGGAGACATTGGCCCAAGGAGTGTTCCTTCCTCTGTGGCACCTGACAGCTTCCCTGCAAAGACTTGCCTAATTGTTGTGCTGACCTGTGTCTACATTTCCTTTGTTGGATGACGGATCCCTTAAACTATGGCCAAGCCTGCTCACCGATGTCTGCGGCTGCATCGTCTGTGCCATCATTGGTAGTCACTGTACTTGTGTATTGAGCATGTGTAAATGCATTCATGTGAAAATCTCCATTTTCAGCACTATGCATGTGTGCAATCCCGGTCTAGCACACAAATGTTAGTTGTTCTGCAGAGTATTTGGGCACCTGACTGACAATTGTGGGCATTGTATCTCTGGGAATTCCACCCTATTCCTTCCATGGGAGCCAATATCTTGGTGGCTGGCCCAGCACCTGTACATTCGTATCAGTCCTGGGATGTGCCTGACAGTGTGTGTTCCTTTTGGATCTCTAATTTTGGTGCACATTTACATGACTATACAGTCTTGTGTACTGATCTCAGGGTGTGTATTGTGCTGCATCTACCATGGGTGGGTATGCATGTGTTATTTGTCCTCACACCCACATGTGGTGTGTCATGCATTGGGGGAAAGACTTCCATCTTCCTGTGAGTGGGACCCTGCTGTCAGTGATGTGTTGTTAGGGCACTATCATCATAGTCCAAACTTAGGGATGCGTACATACACGCATGGAGTTGTGTGCATCTGATACTGATGTACACCCACCCACATGTCTCTGGGCACTGCTGGTATTCCTCTGCACCCCCCATGTCTCTGGGCACTGCTGTTAGTGATATGCACCCACCCACATGTCTCTTGGCACTGCTGTTAGTGATATGCACCCACCCACATGTCCCTGGGCACTGCTGGTATTCCTCTGCACCCACCCCATGTCCCTGGGCACTGCTGTTAGTGATATGCACCCACCCCCATGTCCCTGGGCACTGCTGGTATTCCTCTGCACCCACCCCCATGTCCCTGGGCACTGCTGGTATTCCTCTGCGCCCACCCCGATGTCTCTGGGCACTGCTGTTAGTGATATGCAACCACCCCCATGTCTCTGGGCACTGCTGTTAGTGATATGCACCCACCCACATGTCTCTGGGCACTGCTGTTAGTGATATGCACCCACCCACATGTCTCTGGGCACTGCTGTTAGTGATATGCACCCACCCACATGTCCCTGGGCACTGCTGTTAGTGATATGCACCTGCCTCCATGTCTCTGGGCACTGCTGGTATTCCTCTGCACCCACCCCCATGTCCCTGGGCACTGCTGGTATTCCTCTGCACCCACCCACATGTCCCTGGGCACTGCTGTTAGTGATATGCACCTGCCTCCATGTCTTTGGGCACTGATGGTATTCCTCTGCGCCCACCCCGATGTCCCTGGGCACTGCTGGTATTCCTCTGCACCCACCCACATGTCTCTGGGCACTGCTCTTAGTGATATGCAACCACCCCCATGTCTCTGGGCACTGCTGTTAGTGATATGCAACCACCCACATATTTCTGGGCTCTGCTGGTAGTGATAATCAACCACCCCCATGTCTCTGGGCACTGCTGTTAGTGATATGCACCCACCCACATGTCTCTGGGCACTGCTGTTAGTGATATGCACCCACCCACATGTATCCTGGCACTGCTGGAGTCCTCTGCAGCCACCCCCCCACCCACCGCACCCTTGGTGCAGTACACTGCTGTTCTGTGCATTCACACACACCAATATACTGATTAAATGCTGCACCAGGCCCTGAGCCAACATTTGTGGCGTGTGTACGCCTTGTATCCATTGTGTACTGGTGCCCTAGGGGTACGGGTGATGCGGTCCATAACCCCGCATTCATAGGGTGGGTACGATCCTTACCACTAATTCCCCAACATAACCACTACAATGTTGGTACGAACCGTACCCACGCTCTGGGGGCGTGGGTACGGTTCGTGGCAACATTGTAGTGGTGACGTAGGTGTACGCGCCGTACCCACGCCCCCAGAGCGTGGGTACGGTTCGCAGCAACACTGTGGTGGTGATGTATGTGTACGCACCGTACCCACGCCTTGAGGGCGTGGGTACGGTTCGTGGCAACATTGTAGTGGTGACGTAGGTGTACGCGCCGTACCCACGCCCTCAGCGCATGGGTACGGTCCGTCCCACCATTGTAGTGGTGACGTAGGGGTACGCGTGGTACGGGCCGTACCCACGTTCTGAGGGCGTGGGTACAGCCCGTACCACCATTGTAGTGGTGACGTAGGGGTACGCGTGGTATGAGCCGTACCCACGTTCTGAGGGCATGGGTACGGCCCGTACCACCATTGTAGTGGTGACGTAGGGGTTCGCGTGGTACGGGCCGTACCCACGTTCTGAGGGCGTGGGTACAGCCTGTACCAGCATTCTAGTGGTGACGTAGGGCTACGCATGGTACGGCCCGTACCCACGCCCTCAGCGTGTGGGTATGGCCCATACCACCATTGTAGTGGTGACTTAGGGGTACGTGTGGTACGGCCCGTACCCACGCTCTGAGGGCGTGGGTAGGGTCCGTTCCACGCGTACCAGTACGTCCACACTACAATGATGTGACGGGACGTACCCACGTTCTGAGGGCGTGGGTACGGGCCGTACCAACATTGTAGTGGTGACGGGTATGCATGCGCGGGTATTAGTGGACACGCCCCCCGAAGTGACCAGACCCTGGAGGTCAGGTATTTACAGTATATGGTATATTTTTAATTATGTAGAGGTTATGTTTTCTGCCCCTCGCACCCCCTATGCCCCTGGGTGTTGTTCTGACATTCTGCAGCGTACGCGGCGGTTTCTGTGCACCAGGTCGTAGGCTATGAGGGCCGGGATGACACGTAGGATGGGGTCCATGGCTGTCCGTCGCGTACCGCTGCTCCTTGTTTGCGGCGTTCTCAGTTTCCCGGGAGTTTTTGGCTGCCGGAAAAATATATACGTGCGGAGTGACGTCGGCACGAATCGTACTTGCTGGTCCGTAGAACGCTGCCTGACTCCGTCCGGACGTCACGTACAAGATGTCCTGGATCGGAATTGTGGGTATTTTTTGCACGCTCGTAAATTTTTACGAATCGTACGGAAATGGGATATCGGGACGAATCGTACTTGCTGGTTTGTAATGTGGATTTCCCGGGTACGAGTCGTATGGAGAAAACGCTCCGAACTACGATTCGTAACGGGGGTTTTCCATGATCGGAATCAGGTTCCATTCGTCCTGCTTGGCAGCTTGGCAGTGCATTTAGCGCTGTGTTTGAAGCGCGCTTGTTTTTAAAGTACCCGTTTTTTATTTATTTTTATTTTCTTTCTATTTGCCCTGTTTTTAGTGGGGTAGCTGTCCCCTTACCTGCATATAATTGGTCTGCTCACCGCTGCTTAGCGGGCCCGGTTCTGAGGGTTTAGGAGCTTAGTCTCGATCTTTGTTTGGGCGCCATCTTGGGAGGGGTAGTGACGCTTTCCCAGCGCCATATTGAGTGTCCTAGTGGGGCGGTTCTCACCTCACCTGGCGGCCCTACTTAAATCAGTCCTCTGCGCGCAGCGGGATCGCGCAGCGGGTGCGCCCTCGCTGTGCCAGAGTCTTGCCAGAGTCCTGCCCGTCTGCGCCCGTCAGCGTCTTGGAGGCGTCGGAGCGACGGGTGGGGTTAGCTCTGAAGGATTAGGAGTGGTGCGATAGGATGGTATGTTATCCGCCGCAGGAGCTGCGCTCCTTGCAAAAGGTATCGGGCGCTTGCCATACAGTCTTTCCTGGCCGTTTCAGGGGTAAGAGGCGCTGCCCGGCCTGTGGCTGGACACCAGGTACTGTCCCGACTATCCAACTGAATACGGGAGCGGGCAATGTGAAGCATATTTGCATGCTTTTAAATACCAGATCTGTGCCCAGACATGCTCAGGAGATCTTTGATCTCATTGTTACGGAACAACCTCTTTGCCTGATGTTGACAGAGACATGGCTTGGGGATTTGTCCAATCCTGATATCGCCATAGCAATTCCTCCTGATTATTATATTTTTAGGCAAGATAGGCTGGAGGGGAGGGGTGGTGGTGTGGCACTTGTAGTGAATAAACTTGCCGCCTGTTCCATTATCCCTATGGATGCTATCACAGGCTCGGAATCCCTCGCCTTCTCTATCGTACTGGCCGCCCACCAAGCTCTTAAAGGGCTGTTGGTTTATAGACCCCCTGGACCGGCTGGCTCCTTTTTCGAGGAGCTGCAGTCAGCTATCTCGATGCTGGCCTTAAGAGCGGAGCATTGTGTGTTGGCTGGAGATTTTAACTTTCATATGGATGAGGGAGAGGACCCTGAGGTGATTAAATTGATCGATATTACGGCCCCTCTAGGCCTTGTCCCTCACCTCTCCGGTCCAACACACGATAGGGGCCATACCCTGGATCAGGTTTTCTCGACGCTCCCCTTAGAGGGGTTAGAACTTTTACCGGTGCTTTGGTCTGATCATAGATTGGCCAAATTTTATGTGCCAGGCTTGGAGAAACCCTCTAGTACCGTTTTTAGACAGCAGGGACTGGGAGTGAGGGCATTCCATCGGGTGACCCCAGAGATGCTAGCTCAGGCTTCTCTTGATCATCCTTGCCCCTTTTCGGGCGATTTGGAACGGGACCTCGAGTCTCTGCAGGCGTGGCTGATGGATAGGCTAGATGATCTCGCCCCTGTGAGGACACCCCGAGCAACATCAAAGCGGGTTTCTGCCCCTTGGTTTACGGAAGCACTGTCAGCTTCTCACCGGCAGTGCAAGGTGGCTGAGAGGGCGTGGCGCTCACATTATGACCCGGCGGCCAGGCTGCTGTATAGGACCACGATTAAAACATACCATCGCGATATCCTCCTTGAGAAAAAGGGTTATTTTGCCAGGAGAATAGAGGCTGCCTCCAATTCCTGCAAGGAGATTTTCACCATTGTGAGGGAGTTCACGACTCCACGGTCTAATCTAACCCAGGCCGCGCCCACTGAGTCGTGGGTTTCTGCTCTTGCCAACTTCTTTACAGCTAAGATAAAGTTGATTCAGGACTCCTTTCCCTCAAGGATGGTGGAAGCGTGCCTCAGCTTTGCGGATGAGCCAGTTCCATCGGCTCCTGAGGAGTTCATCTTGGCCGATTTTCCGCCTATTTCAGCTGCATCGTCATTGGCATTGATGGTCAATCTTAAATCTGGGTCGCCTCTTGACCCATGCCCTGCCAAATTCTTGGCGAAAATGGCAGCGGTTGTAAATCCCTTGGCAAATCCACTCTTGAATCTCTCTTTATGTGAGGGGGTGGTCCCGCAGGCCTGGAAGCAGGCGATGGTGATCCCCCTCCTCAAGAAGCCTGGCCTAGACCCTGAGGCGTTGGCCAATTATAGGCCAATCTCTCTTCTTCCTGCGCTGGCTAAAATTGTGGAGAAGCACGTGCACACCGTGCTCTCTGGAAACCAATGATCTGCTTCATCCTACTCAATCTGGCTTACGCCCCAATTTAAGCACCGAGACGGCGCTTTTGGAGGTGTCTGAAGCCATTAAGGAGGCACTGGATTCAGGAGGTAAAGCTATGCTTGTCATGCTTGATTTGTCGGCGGCCTTTGACACCGTCCCCCACGAGGGTCTCCTCGTCAGACTCCATGAGATCGGTCTAAGGGGGACGGTGCTCAGCTGGTTTAGATCATTCTTAGCGGACCGTCGACAAACGGTCTGGGTTTCCCCAAGCTCTGCCGTGATGCCGCCTTTGGGAGTCGGAGTCCCTCAGGGCTCTGTGTTGAGTCCGACTCTTTTTAACATCTTTATGACTCCATTGGCCGCTCTGTCGGAGTCCTTGGGGGCCCAGATCGTATCCTATGCCGATGATACTCAGCTCCTCTTTACGTGTGGGAAAGGCGGGGAGTTTGACGGAGAGAGTATTCGTGAGTGCCTTGGGGCTGTTTTCAAATGGTTCCAGCTGAACAGCCTCAAATGCAACTCAGATAAGTCTGAGGTACTCTTTTTTGGTTGTACCTCTGATCCAGATTGGCAGGAATGGTGGTCGACTAATATGTTTCCTCCTGCACATTCCTCCCAGCAGGCAAAAAATTTGGGAATTAAGATCGACAATGGTCTGACGCTGAGATCTCAGATCCTCGGTCTTACGGGTACATGTTTTGGCCTCCTGAAGATGCTCCGGAAGTTTCTTCCTTTGCTTTCAGAAGAGCAGAGGAGGATCACTGTGCAGGCCTTAATTGGCTCCAGATTGGACTATTCTAATGTCCTATATCTGGGTCTTCCGGAGTATCTGCTACAGCACCTTCAGGTGGTCCAGAACTCGGCTGCTCGGGCTATCTTCGGCCTTCATAGGCGAGCCAGAGTGTCTGGCCTTCTGCAGTCGCTGCACTGGCTGCCTATCCGGAAGCGGATAGTCTTCAAGGCGTTGACGCTGGCTCATAAGGCTCTCTATGCCTCGGGCGCGAAATATCTGCAAAGGAGGCTTACTTTTTATCGCCCGGCTCGATCTTTGCGATCCGAATCTCTCTTCCTTGCGGTGGTCCCACGAGTCAAGAGGGCCCGCGTAGGGGGTCGTTCCTTCAAGCTGAAGGCATCGCAGCTTTGGAATGCTTTGCCATTGTCTGTACGTAGCACGTCTAATTTGCTGACCTTTAGGAAGGGCCTTAAAACTTGGCTCTTTGCCTCTTAGCATGCTTTCTTCCTCAGTTTTGCTGTCTTTCTTTTGTCTCTCTGTGTTATGATTTTATGTTTTCAAGCTGCCAATAAAAAGCGCCGGGACACTCCAATGGAGTAGCCGTGCGCTATAGAAATCCTAAATAACATAACATAACATAACATAACACCTATATATTGTTCAAATTTGTAATACATTTAACATTTTTATATTTTTTTTAGTTTAAATTTATGTCACCTTTTTCTTTTACTGTATTTTTATATTGAGTTCAATGGGGAAATAGGTTTTTCCAATTTAATTAAGCAGCCATTTTTTGTGGCACTAACTATATTTTGTATTCTATCGCTGTTGTTTTTTGGTTGTTATTGAAGATCGAGGTCGCAGTTGGGAGCTGCATTTGATCGGTGAAGGTAATTTTGTTTACGTTATTTTCAAGTTAATTTAGGGTATGGGGAGATGGTTAGGTACTATATAGGGTTTGTAGTGTGTTATTTTTTAAAGTTGTGTAGTGTAGCACGTTTATACTAGTATATGGATTAGCGTGTAGTAGCAGGTGTTGTGTGAAATGTAAAGTATTGCAATATATGTGTTTGTGCAGGAGGGATGTTCACAAGCTCCCATTGAGAAATGGGAGTTTGCGACTGGAACTGCCGACCTGAGGTTGGCCTGTCCCCAATTCGTAGCAATGTTGACCGACATCGTAATCAGGCCCTTAATGTGGACGATATTACTGTAAACGATACAGTGCCCGATGGTGATATCAAAGTTTTTATGATGATTTTTTTAGTTGATATATCTGTATATTTTTTATTCAGTATAGGTTGACTTTATTTTTGTTGCTGATATTACTGACGATAATTTTGTAGGTCGATATTAGTGGTGACGATATTATGTCAGTAAACCCTTTGAGTCTGGATGGCCTGGGGACCACGTTGGCACCATTAGCCTACTCTAGCTTGGACTAGGTGGCTCAGGTGGTGTTTTCCAACACCTGGTTTTTGCAGTCTTGGATCCACACAGCTCAGTCTTTGGTACCTGCAAGATGCAGAGGAACAATTTCACTGCTCCACAGGAGGTCCTGAGTTGTTGAAGAAGCGCAGGCAGTCCTCCCAGGCTTTAAAGGAACATCAGCTTGCAGGGTGAGATGACTTTGGTAAAATTGTCAAGAATAAGTGAACAGGCCGACAGGGCTGGTGCCAGGTCAGTGGCTTTTTCAGCAGTTCTTGCTCTCCCGGCTTTTTGGTGCTTCTTTTAGTCTGCAGGATCTGTTTTTCTGCTGCAAGTCGCTTCCCTAAATACTGAATTAGGGGCGTTAGGTAATACCCAATGTAATACCTACCCTTGGGGTCACTACACCCACTATATGACCACTTCATGTGGGAAGTGGCCATAACCCCATACCATAATTCCTAAGTTTGCCATCACTAGGGTGGCTAACTTCGAAAAGTCACTTTCACTTCAGGTAGCCCACCTTAGGAGTGGCACTAGCCTGAGGGTGGACCCGCTTATTTGACTAGCTAATTTTCACATCTCTCCATGTCCCAAAGGTCTCTGGACAATGTGGGTCGGGTTCCTCTCCTACTAGAGAAGCCAGATTTGCATAGCAGATGTGGTGGGCTCTTCAAAGCCCACCTCCGTTTTATTATTCTGCAGGTCATTCTGTGGGAGGGGGATGAAAACACCCTCTGTCCGAGCAGGCTTTTTTTCTGGCATCCTGAGCGCAAAGGCCCTCATCCTTGGAGGTCAGAAACTAGTCCATGGTGGCAGGTTGGTGAAAAATAGCCAGTCAGCACACCAGTGGCTGGTAGCAAATAGCTATCCTGCTCGGTCAACTGAGAGGACATAGAACTATTGGGAGCTGAATGCTTCGCAGAAAAGCAGATGAGGAGTGAACAAGGTGTGTTATTTGTGATTACCCCTTTTTTAAACCCTAGCAGCTCAACCATTGGCCATCTCCTTGCTCTGCAATCCTGCTTTGTGGGCATCTCCTTTGGTGGCTGAGATCATAAGATTAGCTTGTTTGTGGATCAGCTCTTGCTTACTTCCTATCGATCACTACCTCCCTGCTGGATATAGTTGACAGATGTGACAGATGTGCCACATTTGAGGCAGTCTCGGTCATCAAAATCACCATCACCAAATCTAGCATGCTCAATGTAACTATAGCCAGGTAAGATCTCCCTACTCTGAAAGCCCTAGCGCGGTTACAATGGGCACCAAACACGATTAGGTATTTGGGGGATAATCTAACTCTACGCTGTCCACTTCGACGCAGGCTAAATGAACGTAACTCCGAAGGTTCATCCTAGCAGATCTAAGACACTGGAAACCCTTCATTGTCTCTTGACTGGGCCACATTAATGTCATAAAAGTGAATGTCATCTCATGGGCCAAATATCTTTTTCCAGTCCTGGAAAACTCAGATCCCCCAAGATAATACCACTCGCTTACAGTAGGACCTTCGCTCCTTTATCCTCAATGGGAAGCAGCCAAGGATCTGTAACTCTTTCCTGATGTGGCCTAGAGAAAGTGGTTGACTGGTCTGCCCATATATTCTCTAGCACTATTGGGTCGCCCACTTACATCTTTTGGGTGGTCTGCTAGCGTGTGAATAATGGATCCCACCTGGATCTGGCAGTGGCCTGCCGGCCCCTCAGGGCTCTAGCATGGCTATGCCAGCAAGTTCAACTGCGCAGCACCTTTAGGTATGCATGTGTGTATATATATATATACATATATGTATGCATATATATGTGTGTATGTGGGTAGCACCTATACAGTCCATCTAGCTATGCCCACTAGGACAGTACTGGACATATGGGAATGATTGGGAATCATGAAGGGGCTTACTACCGTCTCCTCCTCCACAGTCTAATTGCATGCAAACTCGATCTTTGTGGGAGCCTCCATAAAATCCTTTGAGCAATGTAAGGCAGATTACCATCTCCCTGAAACAACGAGGTTTAAGTACCGCCAGCTAAATAATTGATTTTTGCACCCCTCTTAATTATTATGGGGGGCCAGATTGTATACTCAATTAGAAAAATTATTGAGAACAGTACGGTTCTAAGGGACTAATTGCCAATATATCCGGACCGTTCAATACTCCACACCCCCTCAAACCCACACATTTTAAACTTTCTGGCAGACTTCCAATACAGAGGGCCTTTTGTCTAGGCAATGGGAAAACCTCTGGTGAGACACTCCTAAAACCTATTGCAGCTTATCCCACAGGTAAATGGCTTATAAGATCATGGTTCAATGGTATTATACACCAGCTTACTTGTCCAGCATATACCCCTCTGACATCTTCCCTCTGCCATCAGTGCGTACAAGTAGTGGGATATACTTGCCACCTCCGGTGCTCCTGCAGCCTCATTACCACATATTGAAAAGCGATCCTGAAACAAGGTCACCATAGGGAACCCACTCCCCGCCTCTTACCTCACAGTTACACTAGGTGTGCAATACCTTGCCTTGGAAGCGATGACCCACGCTGACTAGAAGCTTCTTAACCATATACTGAAGGCTGCACAGCTGATATTAATATAGTTGAAAAAGACCACTGCCCTCCCAATTGCTTAATGTTTCCCCGCCCATGGGATGTGACGGCGATGCAACAACTTTCCCACAACTTACTTCACATAGGAGTTAAATGTAATTAGGTTTGGCAACCGCTGATCCGCTATCTCGCCTGCTTGCAGTGCACCTGCTTCAACCCAGCGAAGCTCGGAGCATTTCAACTTCTTAATAACTTTTCATCCATGCTTAGCTTCAATCGAAAGGCCATGTCCCCATCCACCATAAGCGTCGCCCCTATATACTCTATTGCACAACTTTGCTCATACTGTGGAACTGCATGTTGACAACATTGACCTGCGAACCCAAGGGGGCCGGAGACACTGGTAGATGTTTTGCATGGCAGCCAGCTATTAGGACTTGGTGGAATGTGTTTGTCAGAACCAGCTCAGCAGACAACAGCTGACGCTTGACAGTTTCCATGCTGGCTTCAGTGTCTCACAGAGCCTCTGCCTGTCAGTGGCGTCCCAACGCCTTTATCTGGAAGGATTTGAAGGCATGTGGGCTTATAGTGCTCTTTCTCTATCACCCAGGTAAACCAGGGTCACCTCTGCCTGTCCTCCCAAAAGTAGCTGGGAATACTCCTTCCCGAGCACTACACTCGACAACCCCGGTGTCTTCCCACAGGAAGAGGGGTGTGCCCTCATTGGAAATTTATATTCACCCTTGTTGTGCCCATAATTGTAGCACTCACACTGGGACTGGTTACCACTACTCCCATTGGAGTTATTTTTAGGGACTTTTGAGTAATCCTTGCTTTTAGGTTTTTCTACTCTTTAATTAGTTGGAAACCCTGAGCACCTATGGATGTCACCCCCAAATACTTTATTATTATTTTTTTTAATCTTATATTTTTGAACTAATGCAACACTCACCTTTATGGACAGGAATAGTCGTATGGGGTGCGGAAGATTTTTATTAATACACGAGTATTAATTTTAATATCTGTACGAATTAATAGGCTTTTAACTATTTTTATATTTGAAAGAATTAAACGTATATTTTTTAAAACCCATATTAATGCCTTTTGGGACAAAGTGAAAGGAATATTAGGGTAACGGGAGATGAATTTGTATTAATACCCAGGTATTACTTTTAATACCCAAGTACTAAATACTAAGGGCACGATTACTATGTCAGACACCGCTATTACGATGAGACCGCACCATACGCGGTCACATTCTCCTGTTTCTCTATGGGAGCTTGTGTTACAGCCGTAAACCGGCCGTAACACAAAATTCCACTGAGAAATGAGAGATTGTGTTAATCCCTGCACTCCATGCCAGGCACCTCAAAGTCGGAGGCCACAAGGACAAGGGGCCCCCAAACTCGCTTTCCAACAGGCTTCCCATGTCAGAAAGCCTGTGGGAAACCAATCCTCTTTATCCCAAAGGCAGAAACGTCATACAATGGAACTACGTGCCGGTCTCTGACTGGCTGAAGGGCTCCTAGAGTCTGTCGCAAGCCAGCTGTAATGACCGGCAAGTTTCAATTCAGACCAGCTGTATTGTAATCAGCTGGTCAAAACTGAAACAGGCAATCTCGGTCGTAAAGCCTCTGACCTAAGGTCAGAGGCTTTACGACCGAGATCGTCATAGGCCCCTTGGTCTTTAAATACATTTATTTTTAGAATTAACCTTAAATAATGTTTAATAGCACTGCTACATTCACCTTTAGTGATAGGATGTAAGGGATATAGGGGTAATGGGCGGGGTAGTGTATTAATACCCAGGTAATACTTAATTTTTACAAACTAACTGAAATTTCTTTTAAATAGAAAAATGAATACAACAGTGAGATTTTAAGAGACATTTACATTTTAAACCACAATCATTATGAATAAATAATAATTACAGCAATACACTTTATTTTAGATTGAGCTACAGGAAACAAATAAACACCATGTTTTTTCATTTTTAAATTTATTTGCTAATAGTTGAAAAATTGACAATTTGCAAAAATAGATATATATACCTTTTTAGAGACAAAACAAAGCCTTTATTGCAATTAATAACATTTTCCCCCAAATAATGGTAGAAGTGTCCCATGCGTTTACATTAGTGTTAATGGTGAAAAGTGTCCTTTTTTCCGATGGTACGCAAAGACAGACTCTCTCTTTCTCAGTGATGACGACTAAAAGGACCTTGTCCTTGCATATACACGATGATGCACCCAAGACAGTATAAAGGAAAACCACAAATCACATTTCAAGTGTTTACTGTAATCTTTTCACTCTTGTACAAAAAGGGTGCCACAACTGGTAGATTGATATGAAATAAAACGTTTACTTATAAAACCCGAACAATGAGCACCACAAATATTCATATTATTGTAAACACATTAGGATTCTACCTCCTACGTATCACGATATTCGCATTCGGTCCACTGAGAGAATAACGGGGTTACACCTCTGCATTTAATACTCAAAAGATTGACTACATTGAAAGCCTTATTGCTCTAGTAACGTTGCCTCTTCTGTTTGAAAGCATTGTAAATGTCTCCATCCGAAGAATTCAATACATAGTACCTGCTGGAAACGGAAACAAATAAAAAACAATTTGCTAGTTTGCTTATTATTCAGAACAAACGTTTTAGCTTTGCTAGCTTAGGGCCTGATTAAGAGTCTGGCGGTCTCGCAGTGGCATGGGGGGGTCCACTGTATTGCAGATTACAACATACAAAGTCGTTCGGTGATGGAACGCCTGCTGCGCCAGGGCGGTGGCGCAGGAGCGCCACAACGCAATATGCTGAGTGGCGCAGACCCGAGCAGCATATTTTGAGTTCTTGCACCACCAGCATTTTCAGGGCAGAGCCCCAACATGAAAAAGCTGGCGTGCCCCCATGCAATGAGAATACATTCAGAGGGGAACAACATGTGCCCCCCTTATCTTTATTTCCCCCAGTTTCAGCACAGCATTGAAGTCACTGCCCATGCCAGGCTGGAACTTTTTGGCAGTTCCCATTGCGGTGCATCACCATGGGAGAGACCAAAGAACTGCCGACCACATTAGGAGCTGCACATTTGCCGTCCCCGCTGCGCTAAAGTCGTAATCAGGCCCCTAGGCATGTTTAGGAGTTTTTTTTTAAATGCCTGTATGAAAGTGCCCCTTTTGGACATGGTTAGCCCCATGATTTGCATGATATCTAATGCAACTTTGACCGAAGAGCAGTGGGTTCCTGCTAACCAGGTTCCCCTGTGCCAGTGTTATTTCCTTAAAATGATGTAAATGCCTAATTGTTCCACAATTGGCAAGGCCCTTAGCACCTCTGTAAGTCCCTAGTAAGGGGTACCCTATGGTACCTTACACATTAAATTACTTGCTAAACTTGCGCATGTGCACAACACAGCAGTCAGCATTCCAGCCCACTGTACATAACGGCTCTCCATAGCGGCTGCTGGTACTGCGTACTAAATTACATGCCTAGACGCGCTTGCGCATCAGATTGCGGTTAGCATTCTAGTTACCGGACGCTTTCCAGGGTTTCTGAACCAGACTGTCAGTAATACCACTTCTGGGTTAACTGACCAGCATAATATACTTATGAGAAAGGGTTCTCTACCTGTATGACTCAATGTGTGCAGAAAGTCACGAGTTATAAAAAACAAGGCCAGTGCATAAAACGAATTAATAGTGAACCACAACAGGGAGGAAAAATATATCAAGAAGGGCTTTTATTCAAATGTAGGATTGTAATACATCAACATGGTTCCATAATAAATATAGATATCCAGAACACATCCCACAGCTAGATCACTCAAACCTCAGACATACCTTCTCATGTACTCACATTCTCACACGCCTACCAATATCAGACATTTACTCGCAATATACATGAATAGAGATCCCCCAAGAAAAGGGATACAGGAGAACACATGAGGCCTGGCAGAGAGATACGCATGTGCCTCCTGAAAAAATAAACAAACAGATCAAGATAAATAAATCAAAAACAATCAATAATACAATGAGGAGACAATTTTTCAAAAGTAATAAATGTTCTTAAAGGACATCAATACGGGGATTTTCTCTATTTCAATACATTCCAAGAAGTGGAATCCAGCGCCGACACGCGTTTCGGTGTTAGCCCCAATATGGGCATCACCTTCCTCAGGGCGACAGAATCAACAACACAAGAGCAGTGGGATGTGCCTTGGTGGCAAAACAAGTGTTAGGTGGGTAAAGGTGGAGTGCTGATCGCAATATAGAGAGATGGAGCCTTGGCTGCAGACACGCACTATATACGTGATGGGAAAGTGCAGGTACGGCTCTAAATAACGTTTGGCCATTAATACGAGGCAGTTCAGATAATAAAGAACTTCTAGTATCGCATCCGCAATGTAAACCAATTCTGGTAGGTGGAGGCGGGGTAAGGATGGCTGCAGCTGTGTGTAGGTAGTCCCTAGCAGATGGTGGCGAGGGGGGATCGCTGGGTCCCAGGATGCAGTCGAAGTTTCAAATAAAAGGTCCCAGGTGGAAGTGTCAACAAAATTCCTGAATCCGAATGAGGGTTCCAAG
Organism: Triturus cristatus; assembly: GCF_964204655.1. NCBI lineage: Eukaryota > Metazoa > Chordata > Amphibia > Caudata > Salamandridae > Triturus > Triturus cristatus. Next base: position 1,861,681,432 of record NC_140590.1, read on the forward strand.
ATGTAAGGTCTGAGCAAAGGGGCAGCTCGCCCCGTCAATAAGACTGCGGTGACTGTAAGGACGCATGCAGTGGGCTCCGTACTCAAAAAGTCAGGTAACATATCTGGCGGGCGGCATGGAGGCCAGAGCGGTGTGGATGCTCCTGTAATGACCAGCATGTCTCACTCGAACTAAGGAGACCCACAACGGCGGGAACTTTTGCCCGACTGAGTTTCGCATCAAGTACGTTTTTCCTCCCTTCTCAGTCCCTGCAAAGCAAAGCCTAGACATCTATTGCATGGATACTTTTTTTTCCGACACATTTTTTGGGCATTTAGTTTAATATCCATCCATACTCATATAGTTCAGCAATTAGTGATATCACAATACAGCACTTCTTTGGCATATATATGAAATCATCCTGTACTAACTTTGGTTACAATTAGAAGAAGCCATAGAGAAGGTTATCCATAAAGTACTTACACGTGAATCATAGTCTCATACGTTAAAGTCTTATTTCGCCTGTACGTTTTAGGAAAATATTATTTCGGTTATGTATACTATCACATAATATATACCAGTCAGTAAATATCCCACAGATGTTATCAAAAAAGGTAACTATACAACTGGTGAATCATACTAACTATCTAATTACCTGTGCAGTGGGGCCAAGGGTTGTGTATTTGCTAATACGTTAAGCAGGCTGTGTGGAGCAGGGGCATGGGAGGCGGGGGGCCGGCTGGGCGCCTGACCTCCAGTGGGTCATTCGCCACACGTCGGGCTGTAGGTTCGCAGTGTCCCCAAGTTTTATGTGTGAGCTGGGCTGTGTGTGCAGTCCCTATCTGGGCATTGTCGAGTGGTGTATCAGGGTCTGTTTGTGGTAGCATTTTTATGTAGGTCAACTAAGTGTTTTAATTTAGGCATCTTCCCTTTGGTCATCTTCGCCGCTCGTCTGTGCTCCCCCCTCTGTCACTGCTGTCTCTATCTGGGTTTTCCCATGAAGCCAGTATCTCTTTCCAGAGGTCGGCAAGAAGGCATTGCCTCAATCATCGTACCTCTTCCCTCGTCAGTACTCTACCTTCTGCCACGGCCCAATGGGTTACATCTCGTTTCCAGGCTCCCACTGCTGGTTCAGGTACGGATTTCCAGGCCAGTGCTATTCTTCTCCAGGCTAAGACCAGGGCTAAATCTAGGAATCCGTTCCCCACTTTCCTTTTAGGAGGACGGGGGAAGAGCCCCAACAGGCACACTCCCAATTGTTAGTTCCAGTATGCACCCCACAGCTGCACACATGAGTTGTATTGTTTCCTCCCAGATCTTATATAGTGGGGCACAATCCCAAGTCATGTGTATGAAGTCTTCGTCAACACGGTTGCATCTTTGTATCCTCCAAAGGCGAGCTGAAGTTTTTGAGGTGTAATGTACATCATGTGTACGCAATTAAACTGTGCGTACTTCAATCTAGTATTGCGCAATACTTTCCTAGGGTATGCCCACATTTTGGACCATTCTGGGTCTGTGATGTCTCTACCCAGAGCAGTCTCCCAACAGGTGCGCAGTTTCGTTACGGGTGTGCGGACCATCTCCAGTTTCGATGCATAGAACCATTTTACCTGGTGTCTTGCAGTGCCTAATGTAAGGACTGAGGGCTATTGAGTGTGATTTAGGCTCCTGTTGGCTCCCCCCCATTGCCCTCTAAAGGTGCGCAGTATTATCTCATAGGTTGAGAATTAGCCTAGTTGCAGGTCGTAGCTCACAAGTAGGAAGTAGCTCTCAAACTAACAACAAGTCAACGCAGCAAGACAATGTGATGCAGTGCACTGTATGAAAGGGAGAGGGCAGGATTGCCCCATATCCAGATAGACACGGGGCCTTCCTATCCTCCCTCTCTTAAGCAGTGCAGTGCAGCACAGCAAGCTGTCTTGCTGTGTTCTGCTGCATGAAAGTGCGTTAAATGTGGCACTCAGTGCATGATGGATCACAGGTCTCCCAGTGAGTCAGTCCCTGAGGCAATCTATAAATTGATGTCTGTTGCACACATGGACTAGCATGCAGGGTGGCAGCACTTTGCTCAAACACGTTGCAGCAGATCCCATCAGAGATCATGGGAGACGCCTCTCACGGCCAAAGGTCTAGCCTCAGGTGTTGCTGTCAAAGTGTCATTTGGTAAATTGGCACTCACTTATATGTGGCGATCCACAAAAAGCACACGTGACGCCTCCCCACAGGTGACTGACGTAAGGTCTATATTTGCTCACACTCAATGCAACACACATTTACTATCCTTAGCAGAGCAGTGCAAGGAGGCTCGAAGGCCCGTACCATAACATACTAAACTGCTGAAGTAGCAATGTGTAGCCTTTATCTCAGAAGTAAGACAAGGGAGATGTTTGTCAAGCAACACATTACTTCAGGAATACAGCGACGTGTAACGTGTGAAGCATGTATGCAGCCCCTGAAGTCCAAAGTAACGGCCCTGGTACAGTCCTGTTGGTCCGTGTCATTGGCCGTAGAAGCGGAGTTCCCCAATGAGTGTGTAGGCGGAGGAAGAAGGGCCTGCACCTCCCTCATCGTCCCAATGGTATCATTTTCTCTGCTCCGTGGAAGTGAAGGGTCTTTGGTATAACTCTCTGTGGTTATGCCGCATTGCACCAAGCCCAAGGGGGCTTGTGCCCTCCAGCTCTTAATGCAACCATCACGCGTCAATACAGGACATGGCGATGCAGCGAGCAAGACATATTCACATACCTTTAAACTTCCACCTGCTTCTGGCCCCTTCCTTGTCTGACTTGAGACGATTGTCCACGATGAGTGCAGGTTAGGTTTCCAGGAGCTGCAGTATTTTACTCAACCTAGAATGATCCTGATTTCCTCAACGTTCTGAGGCTTGTGGCTGTCTTGATGTCTGAAAAATCTGCTGATTCCCTCACCCAAGATTATGACATTCAAAACCTCTTGCTTTGTTTTTTTAAACCCACATTTGTTCTTGTGGAATGCCAGACCACACATCCCTATTCGTGGCAATGTGTTCCCAGCCACGTTGGCCCTATTACAATTAGGCCAGTAAATAGGTCAAACTTCCTGCACACAGGAACTACTGATAGTGGGTACAATCGGTAACTTGCCGGTGCAGGAATTCCTCCAGATTACTATTCTTTCTGCAAATGCTGTTTAACTGGTGGATTAATACAATGGGGTGACCCTGTGTCCCTAGGAACCTGGGTATTTAATGTATATAGAACAATGGTTCCCTTGGGTAGAAACAATGCGTATTGCAATTAGCCGTAGTTATTTCAGCATAACATATAATACATTTTTGAAACCAAGAAAAAATTTTAAAAAAAGGGGAAGGAACAAGAACACAGAGAAAGGGTTTTCGTTGATTTATATATCAGAATTGATGGCATTCGTTATGTAAACAAAAACACATTGCAGGATTTTATACTTCCAAATTCATACAGTGATACACAATGGTGAAATAGTGGTGCTCAGTGGTGAAATATATACACAGTGCAGTGAGGTGGTGTGGGTGGTTTGTTTTTAAGGGCCAGATTCAAAATGCAGTAACAGGTAAGTTAAACAAATTATATAGTTGGTTGCAACTGTGTCCTGCAATCTGTGCCACAGTAGATCGTCGACGTTTCAACCCTACGGGCGCTTGTTGGAGTGTCACAAGCGGGTCTTCATCAGGACTGTGGGGGAGGAAGGGCCGCCTAGGGGAAGGAGTATTACAATAGAGAGTGTTCAAGTTCCTAGTATTTGACAGTGAAATTAAATTCAGAATTGAATTGAATTAAGTAGGCTCACCCTAGGATTTCAGGGGCGGTCAAATCAATTGATTGAAGGGTTTGGTTATTCTAGCAGGATGTCTGTGAAAATTAGAGAAGTGTTGTAAATGCTAACTCAGATGTGAGTAAAACACAAGTGCATGGAATAATTCTTAAATCTTACCAACTGTGATATGAATTGCACAGAAGATCTAAAGGAAAACAAGATAAGAGGAAATTAATCACTAAAACAGGAGAATGATTAGGAAATGGTATAGTCAGGGGGCAAAACTCACCAAAGAATGATTGCTTTCCTGAACTGGTAACACGGAGTCCTCACGAAACACTGCTTCCTTGTTGTGGAGCAAGTGAAAAATGAGCTCCTAAATACTCTTGGCAAAGGCTTGATTGGGCTCCAGCTGGGAGCTTAATGATGATTGACAGGTGTGTTCAAAGGAAGCATCACAAGGCCTCACTGGCACGTGGAAAGGCTGCAGCTGAACTGTAGCTGAAAGCAATCAATTATGCACTGCCATGCAGATGCGTGCGAAGGAAGTGAAAGACGAGTTACGAATTGTTAGTTAACTCGGAAATGCGCTGGCGAAGGGATTGGGTGGGGTAAAGTATTCACAGTAATACTACTGATTATGTGGATGAAATCAAACAACAACTGAGTGTTCAAGATAGCTATCTCCCCATACGCAGAGATCTCACGGGCGAGATCAGCAACCTCATACAAGCTTTGATAAAGGATGGAATGCATCAAGGATTTCTAGGTAAACAGGAAGGAGATTTCCTCATCCAGAAGGAACCCAGGTTACCGGCTATCTATACCCTACCCAAGGTACACAAGCGCCTCAACAAACCACCTGGTAGACCGATTCTGGTTGTGGCTCAATCCTGGAACCCCTGAATCAATTTCTGGATCACTTTCTTCAGCCTTGTGTACTAGATACCAAGTATCTAGTACACAACAGCAGTAACAACCAAGTTGAATTTTTAGATATCAACATCATAAACTACTAGAAGTACATCTCCATATCAAACCAACCGCAAGAAACACTTTATTACATTTCCAAAGCTATCACCCCCGCAGCCAGAAACAAAGCATTCCTTTCTCACAATTCCTAAGAGTCAGACGAAATTGTTCTAGCCTTACAGACTTTGACAAACAAGCTACCATCATGAAAACCAAATTTCTAGAAAGAGGCTATCCCCATCGCCTCATAAGAGAATCATATAAAAGAGCTAGATTCTATGACAGAGACTGCCTGTTGCGGAAGGAGAAAATAGAAAAACAAAAACAATTGGTATGTATAACAAGGCATTCAACATTGAATGCCAAAGTCAAATACATTATCAATAAAAACTGGCATATTTTAAACTGCAGCGCCACCAATACCACCAAATTAGAAAAACCTTTATATGCTCACCGCAGGAACAAAAATCTGAAAGACATCCTAGTACATTCCAAATTTGAAGATGGCAATACCAAAACTCAGTACATACAGAAATCCATTGATGGACAACGTCCCATCAAGGGCACATTCAAATGTACTAACTGTAAATCCTGCGATCTCATTAATACAGGTGAGAACTATAAACAGTTGTGCCACCACATTTGTTTATCTTTTATCTTTATGTAACCCAACATTTATTTTACCATTTGTTATGATTTTTAGTATGTATAGAATAAATTTGTTTTTAATTGTGAATGTATACAGAATTTATAATTAAAAAAGAATCACAATCTTAATTTTTGTTTCGTCTTACTGCCTAAACTGGTCTAACCACAAAAAGGAAAATATCTACTATTGCTATTTACAAGAATTGCCTAGGTTGTTATTCTACAAATATATTTTACCCTGTCCTAGGAACTTTCAGGGGGTCCTCATTATCTGCACAAAAAATTAACCTACAACCTGTTTGTATAGGACTCTGTGTAATATCAATTTACAAAGAGGATAGCCACGATAGACATCTCTCATGTATTAGTATGCCTTCTATTGTTTTATAAAAATTGTTGAATTAGATACTAAAGTGTCACCCTCTACTCTCTACTTTATGCAATCTCTGTCCTCTACACTATCCAGCTCTACTATACTTTATATCTCTATGTGGCCATATTAATATGCCTTTCAACTTCTTATAAGCTTGATACACTCTCCATTTGCATCTGCTTCTTACTCTGAACCACCCTGTGTTCTCTATATTAGCTAACCTCCCTATACTATCTATCCGCCTACCTATAAACTGTTATGGCCCAATTAAAAACATTTGGGTTTACAGATGAGGAATTTGCCCTATTAGTAGGGACTAGCAGCTCCTTTGGTAACAACTCTAGAACAGGCTCCATAAATAATGATGATACAAATAAACTGATCGATCTCAAGAAAAAACTAAAAAGAATAGAAGCCCATGGAGAATTTATGCTTGAATACTTAAAGGCAGGAATTATCCCACAAGGCTTACGAGTCCGCAATATACTTGGACTATTTGTTCATCATAAGGAATTTTTAGAAAAGTGGAGCATGATTGCGAGCCGCTGCTCACGAGACCTCATGATATTGATCATCGAGACAGCCAAAGAGCTGGCATTGTCACTTAAAGTAGAACTAAAAGAACTAGAAGAATTAATAAGAAAAAATAACAGTATAGAAGAAGCAACAAAAAAATTAGAGGACTCTAATAGAGAACTAGCTTCCTTCGCAGAATATCTTAACAAAAGAAAAGTAGACAAACTAACAAAAGACAAAAGGTTCAACACACTAGAGAGAACATATCCCTACCTCAGTGTAGACTTCTACAAACATAATCACTTCCTAAATGACCAAACCTCAAGACAGCAGAAAGTTAGAACCTTTTCGGACACAACTGATTCCGAAAATGAGGGACCATCCCACCATTATGATACACCAGATGCATATGGTTCCTTTAACCCTAAAAACTCCTATCAGCCTTTTTTAGAACAACGAGGGAGAGGCAGGGGCAAACAAAGAGTCCGATTCCAAACACAACCCCAATCCAGAGGGAACTACCAGGGGCACCATTATCAACCAGACCCCCAACACCTGTTAGAAACGAGAAACAGGCAATACTGGAAAAGCGGAATGTAATCCCCATCTTCAATCTGTCATCCCATCAACTAGAACCCCCTGCCATAGACCTTCTATCTAAGGGCCTCTCTTTTGTTCCCCATACATCAGCGAATACTTTTGAACTCTTTCAAGACATTTTTTCTTTTTTTAGAAAAATCAGACTTAACAAATTCTTCACAGACAATGAAGAGAATACAGACCCAGACTACAGTATAAGTAAATTGAGATTACCGTCCACATTCACCCCCACAGTAGAGCAATTAGGACCAGAGGTATCTACCTTTGAAAACACGGTCCTCAAACAACTTGAGCAAGACTTAAAATTTATTCCTAAACCAACCTACAATCTAAATAAACAAGAATTCACAGCAATGAAAAGCCTAATAGAAAATAAGCACTTAACAATAAAATGCTGTGATAAAGGTGGCGGAATTGTCGTCTTAGACACTGACGACTATAAAAATAAGATGCTCGATATGTTACAAGACAATACCTTCTACTCAAAAATACAGACTAATCCCATCTTTGAAATAGAAAAAAGAATATTGACTCTAACCACTCATGCCCTAGACGAAAAACATATCACAACTAAAGAATATGATTACCTTAACTCCTCAAAAAATAAAACAGCATGTATATATGGAGTACCAAAAATCCATAAAAGTCTCAACAACCCCCCCTACAGACCGATAGTCTCTACCATCGGCACAGTCACTGAACCTTTATCCAAATTTGTGGATAACCAGTTAAGACCTTATATATCTCAAATTACATCTTATGTGCAAGACACAAGAGATATCATTAATAAAGTTGAACATCTAACTTTCAACAGTAACTTTGATGTATTAGTGACCCTCGACATCGAGTCACTATACAGTAATATTCCACAACAAGAAGCAATAGAGGCTACTGACTGGTTTATAGATGAATTCAAAATACCCTGTTCCAAACCATTCATCAAAGAGTGCCTACAAATTATACTTACAGAAAATATTTTCTCATTTGGACACCATCTCTTTCGCCAAACTAAAGGCGTCAGTATGGGAGCATCTGTAGCCCCATCGATAGCCAACATCTATATGGCAAGATGGGAGTCCAAATTCATTTACAATGAAATAGCTCCTTTCTTTGAATCTGTGACCCACTGGTCCAGATATATTGATGACATCTTCTTTATCTGGACCGGTGGGGACGACACACTCCCAGAATTCATTCAATGGCTCAACCTAACAGACCCTCACCTGAAATTTACAAGCAACAGCAGTAACAACCAAGTTGAATTTTTAGATATCATCATCATAAATAGAACGGGACTACTAGAAGTAGATCTCCATATCAAACCAACCGCAAGAAACACTTTATTACATTTCCAAAGCTATCACCCCCGCAGCCAGAAACAAAGCATTCCTTTCTCACAATTCCTAAGAGTCAGACGAAATTGTTCTAGCCTTACAGACTTTGACAAGCAAGCTACCATCATGAAAACCAAATTTCTAGAAAGAGGCTATCCCCATCGCCTCATAAGAGAATCATATAAAAGAGCTAGATTCTATGACAGAGACTGCCTGTTGCGGAAGGAGAAAATAGAAAAACAAAAACAATTGGTATGTATAACAAGGCATTCAACATTGAATGCCAAAGTCAAATACATTATCAATAAAAACTGGCATATTTTAAACTGCAGCGCCACCAATACCACCAAATTAGAAAAACCTTTATATGCTCACCGCAGGAACAAAAATCTGAAAGACATCCTAGTACATTCCAAATTTGAAGATGGCAATACCAAAACTCAGTACATACAGAAATCCATTGATGGACAACGTCCCATCAAGGGCACATTCAAATGTACTAACTGTAAATCCTGCGATCTCATTAATACAGGTGAGAACTATAAACAGTTGTGCCACCACATTTGTTTATCTTTTATCTTTATGTAACCCAACATTTATTTTACCATTTGTTATGATTTTTAGTATGTATAGAATAAATTTGTTTTTAATTGTGAATGTATACAGAATTTATAATTAAAAAAGAATCACAATCTTAATTTTTGTTTCGTCTTACTGCCTAAACTGGTCTAACCACAAAAAGGAAAATATCTACTATTGCTATTTACAAGAATTGCCTAGGTTGTTATTCTACAAATATATTTTACCCTGTCCTAGGAACTTTCAGGGGGTCCTCATTATCTGCACAAAAAATTAACCTACAACCTGTTTGTATAGGACTCTGTGTAATATCAATTTACAAAGAGGATAGCCACGATAGACATCTCTCATGTATTAGTATGCCTTCTATTGTTTTATAAAAATTGTTGAATTAGATACTAAAGTGTCACCCTCTACTCTCTACTTTATGCAATCTCTGTCCTCTACACTATCCAGCTCTACTATACTTTATATCTCTATGTGGCCATATTAATATGCCTTTCAACTTCTTATAAGCTTGATACACTCTCCATTTGCATCTGCTTCTTACTCTGAACCACCCTGTGTTCTCTATATTAGCTAACCTCCCTATACTATCTATCCGCCTACCTATAAACTGTTATGGCCCAATTAAAAACATTTGGGTTTACAGATGAGGAATTTGCCCTATTAGTAGGGACTAGCAGCTCCTTTGGTAACAACTCTAGAACAGGCTCCATAAATAATGATGATACAAATAAACTGATCGATCTCAAGAAAAAACTAAAAAGAATAGAAGCCCATGGAGAATTTATGCTTGAATACTTAAAGGCAGGAATTATCCCACAAGGCTTACGAGTCCGCAATATACCTGGACTATTTGTTCATCATAAGGAATTTTTAGAAAAGTGGAGCATGATTGCGAGCCGCTGCTCACGAGACCTCATGATATTGATCATCGAGACAGCCAAAGAGCTGGCATTGTCACTTAAAGTAGAACTAAAAGAACTAGAAGAATTAATAAGAAAAAATAACAGTACTTCTACAAACATAATCACTTCCTAAATGACCAAACCTCAAGACAGCAGAAAGTTAGAACCTTTTCGGACACAACTGATTCCGACAATGAGGGACCATCCCACCATTATGATACACCAGATGCATATGGTTCCTTTAACCCTAAAAACTCCTATCAGCCTTTTTTAGAACAACGAGGGAGAGGCAGGGGCAAACAAAGAGTCCGATTCCAAACACAACCCCAATCCAGAGGGAACTACCAGGGGCACCATTATCAACCAGACCCCCAACACCTGTTAGAAACGAGAAACAGGCAATACTGGAAAAGCGGAATGTAATCCCCATCTTCAATCTGTCATCCCATCAACTAGAACCCCCTGCCATAGACCTCCTATCTAAGGGCCTCTCTTTTGTTCCCCATACATCAGCGAATACTTTTGAACTCTTTCAAGACATTTTTTCTTTTTTTAGAAAAATCAGACTTAACAAATTCTTCACAGACAATGAAGAGAATACAGACCCAGACTACAGTATAAGTAAGTTGAGATTACCGTCCACATTCACCCCCACACTAGAGCAATTAGGACCAGAGGTATCTACCTTTGAAAACACGGTCCTCAAACAACTTGAGCAAGACTTAAAATTTATTCCTAAACCAACCTACAATCTAAATAAACAAGAATTCACAGCAATGAAAAGCCTAATAGAAAATAAGCACTTAACAATAAAATGCTGTGATAAAGGTGGCGGAATTGTCGTCTTAGACACTGACGACTATAAAAATAAGATGCTCGATATGTTACAAGACAATACCTTCTACTCAAAAATACAGACTAATCCCATCTTTGAAATAGAAAAAAGAATATTGACTCTAACCACTCATGCCCTAGACGAAAAACATATCACAACTAAAGAATATGATTACCTTAACTCCTCAAAAAATAAAACAGCATGTATATATGGAGTACCAAAAATCCATAAAAGTCTCAACAACCCCCCCTACAGACCGATAGTCTCTACCATCGGCACAGTCACTGAACCTTTATCCAAATTTGTGGATAACCAGTTAAGACCTTATATATCTCAAATTACATCTTATGTGCAAGACACAAGAGATATCATTAATAAAGTTGAACATCTAACTTTCAACAGTAACTTTGATGTATTAGTGACCCTCGACATCGAGTCACTATACAGTAATATTCCACAACAAGAAGCAATAGAGGCTACTGACTGGTTTATAGATGAATTCAAAATACCCTGTTCCAAACCATTCATCAAAGAGTGCCTACAAATTATACTTACAGAAAATATTTTCTCATTTGGACACCATCTCTTTCGCCAAACTAAAGGCGTCAGTATGGGAGCATCTGTAGCCCCATCGATAGCCAACATCTATATGGCAAGATGGGAGTCCAAATTCATTTACAATGAAATAGCTCCTTTCTTTGAATCTGTGACCCACTGGTCCAGATATATTGATGACATCTTCTTTATCTGGACCGGTGGGGACGACACACTCCCAGAATTCATTCAATGGCTCAACCTAACAGACCCTCACCTGAAATTTACAAGCAACAGCAGTAACAACCAAGTTGAATTTTTAGATATCAACATCATAAATAGAACGGGACTACTAGAAGTAGATCTCCATATCAAACCAACCGCAAGAAACACTTTATTACATTTCCAAAGCTATCACCCCCGCAGCCAGAAACAAAGCATTCCTTTCTCACAATTCCTAAGAGTCAGACGAAATTGTTCTAGCCTTACAGACTTTGACAAACAAGCTACCATCATGAAAACCAAATTTCTAGAAAGAGGCTATCCCCATCGCCTCATAAGAGAATCATATAAAAGAGCTAGATTCTATGACAGAGACTGCCTGTTGCGGAAGGAGAAAATAGAAAAACAAAAACAATTGGTATGTATAACAAGGCATTCAACATTGAATGCCAAAGTCAAATACATTATCAATAAAAACTGGCATATTTTAAACTGCAGCGCCACCAATACCACCAAATTAGAAAAACCTTTATATGCTCACCGCAGGAACAAAAATCTGAAAGACATCCTAGTACATTCCAAATTTGAAGATGGCAATACCAAAACTCAGTACATACAGAAATCCATTGATGGACAACATCCCATCAAGGGCACATTCAAATGTACTAACTGTAAATCCTGCGATCTCATTAATACAGGTGAGAACTATAAACAGTTGTGCCACCACATTTGTTTATCTTTTATCTTTATGTAACCCAACATATATTTTACCATTTGTTATGATTTTTAGTATGTATAGAATAAATTTGTTTTTAATTGTGAATGTATACAGAATTTATAATTAAAAAAGAATCACAATCTTAATTTTTGTTTCGTCTTACTGCCTAAACTGGTCTAACCACAAAAAGGAAAATATCTACTATTGCTATTTACAAGAATTGCCTAGGTTGTTATTCTACAAATATATTTTACCCTGTCCTAGGAACTTTCAGGGGGTCCTCATTATCTGCACAAAAAATTAACCTACAACCTGTTTGTATAGGACTCTGTGTAATATCAATTTACAAAGAGGATAGCCACGATAGACATCTCTCATGTATTAGTATGCCTTCTATTGTTTTATAAAAATTGTTGAATTAGATACTAAAGTGTCACCCTCTACTCTCTACTTTATGCAATCTCTGTCCTCTACACTATCCAGCTCTACTATACTTTATATCTCTATGTGGCCATATTAATATGCCTTTCAACTTCTTATAAGCTTGATACACTCTCCATTTGCATCTGCTTCTTACTCTGAACCACCCTGTGTTCTCTATATTAGCTAACCTCCCTATACTATCTATCCGCCTACCTATAAACTGTTATGGCCCAATTAAAAACATTTGGGTTTACAGATGAGGAATTTGCCCTATTAGTAGGGACTAGCAGCTCCTTTGGTAACAACTCTAGAACAGGCTCCATAAATAATGATGATACAAATAAACTGATCGATCTCAAGAAAAAACTAAAAAGAATAGAAGCCCATGGAGAACTTATGCTTGAATACTTAAAGGCAGGAATTATCCCACAAGGCTTACAAGTCCGCAACATACCTGGACTATTTGTTCATCATAAGGAATTTTTAGAAAAGTGGAGCATGATTGCGAGCCGCTGCTCACGAGACCTCATGATATTGATCATCGAGACAGCCAAAGAGCTGGCATTGTCACTTAAAGTAGAACTAAAAGAACTAGAAGAATTAATAAGAAAAAATAACAGTATAGAAGAAGCAACAAAAAAATTAGAGGACTCTAATAGAGAACTAGCTTCCTTCGCAGAATATCTTAACAAAAGAAAAGTAGACAAACTAACAAAAGACAAAAGGTTCAACACACTAGAGAGAACATATCCCTACCTCAGTGTAGACTTCTACAAACATAATCACTTCCTAAATGACCAAACCTCAAGACAGCAGAAAGTTAGAACCTTTTCGGACACAACTGATTCCGACAATGAGGGACCATCCCACCATTATGATACACCAGATGCATATGGTTCCTTTAACCCTAAAAACTCCTATCAGCCTTTTTTAGAACAACGAGGGAGAGGCAGGGGCAAACAAAGAGTCCGATTCCAAACACAACCCCAATCCAGAGGGAACTACCAGGGGCACCATTATCAACCAGACCCCCAACACCTGTTAGAAACGAGAAACAGGCAATACTGGAAAAGCGGAATGTAATCCCCATCTTCAATCTGTCATCCCATCAACTAGAACCCCCTGCCATAGACCTTCTATCTAAGGGCCTCTCTTTTGTTCCCCATACATCAGCGAATACTTTTGAACTCTTTCAAGACATTTTTTCTTTTTTTAGAAAAATCAGACTTAACAAATTCTTCACAGACAATGAAGAGAATACAGACCCAGACTACAGTATAAGTAAATTGAGATTACCGTCCACATTCACCCCCACAGTAGAGCAATTAGGACCAGAGGTATCTACCTTTGAAAACACGGTCCTCAAACAACTTGAGCAAGACTTAAAATTTATTCCTAAACCAACCTACAATCTAAATAAACAAGAATTCACAGCAATGAAAAGCCTAATAGAAAATAAGCACTTAACAATAAAATGCTGTGATAAAGGTGGCGGAATTGTCGTCTTAGACACTGACGACTATAAAAATAAGATGCTCGATATGTTACAAGACAATACCTTCTACTCAAAAATACAGACTAATCCCATCTTTGAAATAGAAAAAAGAATATTGACTCTAACCACTCATGCCCTAGACGAAAAACATATCACAACTAAAGAATATGATTACCTTAACTCCTCAAAAAATAAAACAGCATGTATATATGGAGTACCAAAAATCCATAAAAGTCTCAACAACCCCCCCTACAGACCGATAGTCTCTACCATCGGCACAGTCACTGAACCTTTATCCAAATTTGTGGATAACCAGTTAAGACCTTATATATCTCAAATTACATCTTATGTGCAAGACACAAGAGATATCATTAATAAAGTTGAACATCTAACTTTCAACAGTAACTTTGATGTATTAGTGACCCTCGACATCGAGTCACTATACAGTAATATTCCACAACAAGAAGCAATAGAGGCTACTGACTGGTTTATAGATGAATTCAAAATACCCTGTTCCAAACCATTCATCAAAGAGTGCCTACAAATTATACTTACAGAAAATATTTTCTCATTTGGACACCATCTCTTTCGCCAAACTAAAGGCGTCAGTATGGGAGCATCTGTAGCCCCATCGATAGCCAACATCTATATGGCAAGATGGGAGTCCAAATTCATTTACAATGAAATAGCTCCTTTCTTTGAATCTGTGACCCACTGGTCCAGATATATTGATGACATCTTCTTTATCTGGACCGGTGGGGACGACACACTCCCAGAATTCATTCAATGGCTCAACCTAACAGACCCTCACCTGAAATTTACAAGCAACAGCAGTAACAACCAAGTTGAATTTTTAGATATCATCATCATAAATAGAACGGGACTACTAGAAGTAGATCTCCATATCAAACCAACCGCAAGAAACACTTTATTACATTTCCAAAGCTATCACCCCCGCAGCCAGAAACAAAGCATTCCTTTCTCACAATTCCTAAGAGTCAGACGAAATTGTTCTAGCCTTACAGACTTTGACAAACAAGCTACCATCATGAAAACCAAATTTCTAGAAAGAGGCTATCCCCATCGCCTCATAAGAGAATCATATAAAAGAGCTAGATTCTATGACAGAGACTGCCTGTTGCGGAAGGAGAAAATAGAAAAACAAAAACAATTGGTATGTATAACAAGGCATTCAACATTGAATGCCAAAGTCAAATACATTATCAATAAAAACTGGCATATTTTAAACTGCAGCGCCACCAATACCACCAAATTAGAAAAACCTTTATATGCTCACCGCAGGAACAAAAATCTGAAAGACATCCTAGTACATTCCAAATTTGAAGATGGCAATACCAAAACTCAGTACATACAGAAATCCATTGATGGACAACGTCCCATCAAGGGCACATTCAAATGTACTAACTGTAAATCCTGCGATCTCATTAATACAGGTGAGAACTATAAACAGTTGTGCCACCACATTTGTTTATCTTTTATCTTTATGTAACCCAACATTTATTTTACCATTTGTTATGATTTTTAGTATGTATAGAATAAATTTGTTTTTAATTGTGAATGTATACAGAATTTATAATTAAAAAAGAATCACAATCTTAATTTTTGTTTCGTCTTACTGCCTAAACTGGTCTAACCACAAAAAGGAAAATATCTACTATTGCTATTTACAAGAATTGCCTAGGTTGTTATTCTACAAATATATTTTACCCTGTCCTAGGAACTTTCAGGGGGTCCTCATTATCTGCACAAAAAATTAACCTACAACCTGTTTGTATAGGACTCTGTGTAATATCAATTTACAAAGAGGATAGCCACGATAGACATCTCTCATGTATTAGTATGCCTTCTATTGTTTTATAAAAATTGTTGAATTAGATACTAAAGTGTCACCCTCTACTCTCTACTTTATGCAATCTCTGTCCTCTACACTATCCAGCTCTACTATACTTTATATCTCTATGTGGCCATATTAATATGCCTTTCAACTTCTTATAAGCTTGATACACTCTCCATTTGCATCTGCTTCTTACTCTGAACCACCCTGTGTTCTCTATATTAGCTAACCTCCCTATACTATCTATCCGCCTACCTATAAACTGTTATGGCCCAATTAAAAACATTTGGGTTTACAGATGAGGAATTTGCCCTATTAGTAGGGACTAGCAGCTCCTTTGGTAACAACTCTAGAACAGGCTCCATAAATAATGATGATACAAATAAACTGATCGATCTCAAGAAAAAACTAAAAAGAATAGAAGCCCATGGAGAATTTATGCTTGAATACTTAAAGGCAGGAATTATCCCACAAGGCTTACGAGTCCGCAATATACCTGGACTATTTGTTCATCATAAGGAATTTTTAGAAAAGTGGAGCATGATTGCGAGCCGCTGCTCACGAGACCTCATGATATTGATCATCGAGACAGCCAAAGAGCTGGCATTGTCACTTAAAGTAGAACTAAAAGAACTAGAAGAATTAATAAGAAAAAATAACAGTACTTCTACAAACATAATCACTTCCTAAATGACCAAACCTCAAGACAGCAGAAAGTTAGAACCTTTTCGGACACAACTGATTCCGACAATGAGGGACCATCCCACCATTATGATACACCAGATGCATATGGTTCCTTTAACCCTAAAAACTCCTATCAGCCTTTTTTAGAACAACGAGGGAGAGGCAGGGGCAAACAAAGAGTCCGATTCCAAACACAACCCCAATCCAGAGGGAACTACCAGGGGCACCATTATCAACCAGACCCCCAACACCTGTTAGAAACGAGAAACAGGCAATACTGGAAAAGCGGAATGTAATCCCCATCTTCAATCTGTCATCCCATCAACTAGAACCCCCTGCCATAGACCTCCTATCTAAGGGCCTCTCTTTTGTTCCCCATACATCAGCGAATACTTTTGAACTCTTTCAAGACATTTTTTCTTTTTTTAGAAAAATCAGACTTAACAAATTCTTCACAGACAATGAAGAGAATACAGACCCAGACTACAGTATAAGTAAGTTGAGATTACCGTCCACATTCACCCCCACACTAGAGCAATTAGGACCAGAGGTATCTACCTTTGAAAACACGGTCCTCAAACAACTTGAGCAAGACTTAAAATTTATTCCTAAACCAACCTACAATCTAAATAAACAAGAATTCACAGCAATGAAAAGCCTAATAGAAAATAAGCACTTAACAATAAAATGCTGTGATAAAGGTGGCGGAATTGTCGTCTTAGACACTGACGACTATAAAAATAAGATGCTCGATATGTTACAAGACAATACCTTCTACTCAAAAATACAGACTAATCCCATCTTTGAAATAGAAAAAAGAATATTGACTCTAACCACTCATGCCCTAGACGAAAAACATATCACAACTAAAGAATATGATTACCTTAACTCCTCAAAAAATAAAACAGCATGTATATATGGAGTACCAAAAATCCATAAAAGTCTCAACAACCCCCCCTACAGACCGATAGTCTCTACCATCGGCACAGTCACTGAACCTTTATCCAAATTTGTGGATAACCAGTTAAGACCTTATATATCTCAAATTACATCTTATGTGCAAGACACAAGAGATATCATTAATAAAGTTGAACATCTAACTTTCAACAGTAACTTTGATGTATTAGTGACCCTCGACATCGAGTCACTATACAGTAATATTCCACAACAAGAAGCAATAGAGGCTACTGACTGGTTTATAGATGAATTCAAAATACCCTGTTCCAAACCATTCATCAAAGAGTGCCTACAAATTATACTTACAGAAAATATTTTCTCATTTGGACACCATCTCTTTCGCCAAACTAAAGGCGTCAGTATGGGAGCATCTGTAGCCCCATCGATAGCCAACATCTATATGGCAAGATGGGAGTCCAAATTCATTTACAATGAAATAGCTCCTTTCTTTGAATCTGTGACCCACTGGTCCAGATATATTGATGACATCTTCTTTATCTGGACCGGTGGGGACGACACACTCCCAGAATTCATTCAATGGCTCAACCTAACAGACCCTCACCTGAAATTTACAAGCAACAGCAGTAACAACCAAGTTGAATTTTTAGATATCAACATCATAAATAGAACGGGACTACTAGAAGTAGATCTCCATATCAAACCAACCGCAAGAAACACTTTATTACATTTCCAAAGCTATCACCCCCGCAGCCAGAAACAAAGCATTCCTTTCTCACAATTCCTAAGAGTCAGACGAAATTGTTCTAGCCTTACAGACTTTGACAAACAAGCTACCATCATGAAAACCAAATTTCTAGAAAGAGGCTATCCCCATCGCCTCATAAGAGAATCATATAAAAGAGCTAGATTCTATGACAGAGACTGCCTGTTGCGGAAGGAGAAAATAGAAAAACAAAAACAATTGGTATGTATAACAAGGCATTCAACATTGAATGCCAAAGTCAAATACATTATCAATAAAAACTGGCATATTTTAAACTGCAGCGCCACCAATACCACCAAATTAGAAAAACCTTTATATGCTCACCGCAGGAACAAAAATCTGAAAGACATCCTAGTACATTCCAAATTTGAAGATGGCAATACCAAAACTCAGTACATACAGAAATCCATTGATGGACAACATCCCATCAAGGGCACATTCAAATGTACTAACTGTAAATCCTGCGATCTCATTAATACAGGTGAGAACTATAAACAGTTGTGCCACCACATTTGTTTATCTTTTATCTTTATGTAACCCAACATTTATTTTACCATTTGTTATGATTTTTAGTATGTATAGAATAAATTTGTTTTTAATTGTGAATGTATACAGAATTTATAATTAAAAAAGAATCACAATCTTAATTTTTGTTTCGTCTTACTGCCTAAACTGGTCTAACCACAAAAAGGAAAATATCTACTATTGCTATTTACAAGAATTGCCTAGGTTGTTATTCTACAAATATATTTTACCCTGTCCTAGGAACTTTCAGGGGGTCCTCATTATCTGCACAAAAAATTAACCTACAACCTGTTTGTATAGGACTCTGTGTAATATCAATTTACAAAGAGGATAGCCACGATAGACATCTCTCATGTATTAGTATGCCTTCTATTGTTTTATAAAAATTGTTGAATTAGATACTAAAGTGTCACCCTCTACTCTCTACTTTATGCAATCTCTGTCCTCTACACTATCCAGCTCTACTATACTTTATATCTCTATGTGGCCATATTAATATGCCTTTCAACTTCTTATAAGCTTGATACACTCTCCATTTGCATCTGCTTCTTACTCTGAACCACCCTGTGTTCTCTATATTAGCTAACCTCCCTATACTATCTATCCGCCTACCTATAAACTGTTATGGCCCAATTAAAAACATTTGGGTTTACAGATGAGGAATTTGCCCTATTAGTAGGGACTAGCAGCTCCTTTGGTAACAACTCTAGAACAGGCTCCATAAATAATGATGATACAAATAAACTGATCGATCTCAAGAAAAAACTAAAAAGAATAGAAGCCCATGGAGAACTTATGCTTGAATACTTAAAGGCAGGAATTATCCCACAAGGCTTACAAGTCCGCAACATACCTGGACTATTTGTTCATCATAAGGAATTTTTAGAAAAGTGGAGCATGATTGCGAGCCGCTGCTCACGAGACCTCATGATATTGATCATCGAGACAGCCAAAGAGCTGGCATTGTCACTTAAAGTAGAACTAAAAGAACTAGAAGAATTAATAAGAAAAAATAACAGTATAGAAGAAGCAACAAAAAAATTAGAGGACTCTAATAGAGAACTAGCTTCCTTCGCAGAATATCTTAACAAAAGAAAAGTAGACAAACTAACAAAAGACAAAAGGTTCAACACACTAGAGAGAACATATCCCTACCTCAGTGTAGACTTCTACAAACATAATCACTTCCTAAATGACCAAACCTCAAGACAGCAGAAAGTTAGAACCTTTTCGGACACAACTGATTCCGACAATGAGGGACCATCCCACCATTATGATACACCAGATGCATATGGTTCCTTTAACCCTAAAAACTCCTATCAGCCTTTTTTAGAACAACGAGGGAGAGGCAGGGGCAAACAAAGAGTCCGATTCCAAACACAACCCCAATCCAGAGGGAACTACCAGGGGCACCATTATCAACCAGACCCCCAACACCTGTTAGAAACGAGAAACAGGCAATACTGGAAAAGCGGAATGTAATCCCCATCTTCAATCTGTCATCCCATCAACTAGAACCCCCTGCCATAGACCTTCTATCTAAGGGCCTCTCTTTTGTTCCCCATACATCAGCGAATACTTTTGAACTCTTTCAAGACATTTTTTCTTTTTTTAGAAAAATCAGACTTAACAAATTCTTCACAGACAATGAAGAGAATACAGACCCAGACTACAGTATAAGTAAATTGAGATTACCGTCCACATTCACCCCCACACTAGAGCAATTAGGACCAGAGGTATCTACCTTTGAAAACACGGTCCTCAAACAACTTGAGCAAGACTTAAAATTTATTCCTAAACCAACCTACAATCTAAATAAACAAGAATTCACAGCAATGAAAAGCCTAATAGAAAATAAGCACTTAACAATAAAATGCTGTGATAAAGGTGGCGGAATTGTCGTCTTAGACACTGACGACTATAAAAATAAGATGCTCGATATGTTACAAGACAATACCTTCTACTCAAAAATACAGACTAATCCCATCTTTGAAATAGAAAAAAGAATATTGACTCTAACCACTCATGCCCTAGACGAAAAACATATCACAACTAAAGAATATGATTACCTTAACTCCTCAAAAAATAAAACAGCATGTATATATGGAGTACCAAAAATCCATAAAAGTCTCAACAACCCCCCCTACAGACCGATAGTCTCTACCATCGGCACAGTCACTGAACCTTTATCCAAATTTGTGGATAACCAGTTAAGACCTTATATATCTCAAATTACATCTTATGTGCAAGACACAAGAGATATCATTAATAAAGTTGAACATCTAACTTTCAACAGTAACTTTGATGTATTAGTGACCCTCGACATCGAGTCACTATACAGTAATATTCCACAACAAGAAGCAATAGAGGCTACTGACTGGTTTATAGATGAATTCAAAATACCCTGTTCCAAACCATTCATCAAAGAGTGCCTACAAATTATACTTACAGAAAATATTTTCTCATTTGGACACCATCTCTTTCGCCAAACTAAAGGCGTCAGTATGGGAGCATCTGTAGCCCCATCGATAGCCAACATCTATATGGCAAGATGGGAGTCCAAATTCATTTACAATGAAATAGCTCCTTTCTTTGAATCTTTGACCCACTGGTCCAGATATATTGATGACATCTTCTTTATCTGGACCGGTGGGGACGACACACTCCCAGAATTCATTCAATGGCTCAACCTAACAGACCCTCACCTGAAATTTACAAGCAACAGCAGTAACAAACAAGTTGAATTTTTAGATATCAACATCATAAATAGAACGGGACTACTAGAAGTAGATCTCCATATCAAACCAACCGCAAGAAACACTTTATTACATTTCCAAAGCTATCACCCCCGCAGCCAGAAACAAAGCATTCCTTTCTCACAATTCCTAAGAGTCAGACGAAATTGTTCTAGCCTTACAGACTTTGACAAACAAGCTACCATCATGAAAACCAAATTTCTAGAAAGAGGCTATCCCCATCGCCTCATAAGAGAATCATATAAAAGAGCTAGATTCTATGACAGAGACTGCCTGTTGCGGAAGGAGAAAATAGAAAAACAAAAACAATTGGTATGTATAACAAGGCATTCAACATTGAATGGCAAAGTCAAATACATTATCAATAAAAACTGGCATATTTTAAACTGCAGCGCCACCAATACCACCAAATTAGAAAAACCTTTATATGCTCACCGCAGGAACAAAAATCTGAAAGACATCCTAGTACATTCCAAATTTGAAGATGGCAATACCAAAACTCAGTACATACAGAAATCCATTGATGGACAACGTCCCATCAAGGGCACATTCAAATGTACTAACTGTAAATCCTGCGATCTCATTAATACAGGTGAGAACTATAAACAGTTGTGCCACCACATTTGTTTATCTTTTATCTTTATGTAACCCAACATTTATTTTACCATTTGTTATGATTTTTAGTATGTATAGAATAAATTTGTTTTTAATTGTGAATGTATACAGAATTTATAATTAAAAAAGAATCACAATCTTAATTTTTGTTTCGTCTTACTGCCTAAACTGGTCTAACCACAAAAAGGAAAATATCTACTATTGCTATTTACAAGAATTGCCTAGGTTGTTATTCTACAAATATAAAGGATGGAATGCATCAAGGATTTCTAGGTAAACAGGAAGGAGATTTCCTCATCCAGAAGGAACCCAGGTTACCGGCTATCTATACCCTACCCAAGGTACACAAGCGCCTCAACAAACCACCTGGTAGACCGATTCTGGTTGTGGCTCAATCCTGGAACCCCTGAATCAATTTCTGGATCACTTTCTTCAGCCTTGTGTACTAGATACCAAGTCATATGTACGTGACACGACCCATGTGATCCAACTCTTGGAGGGACAGCCATTTGATGCCAACACCCAGTGGCTGGTTACGTTGGACGTAGCCTCACTTTATACATCAATACCACAAGAAGCTGCATTAAGGGTGGTAAGGGACTTGCTCGACAGGCGCCCTAGACCACAGTGGATCCCTACAGAATTCTTGACAACCATGTTGGAAATAGCCATGCAGAAGAACTATTTTGTTTTCCTTAAACAATTCTACTATCAATGTAAAGGAGTCGCCATGGGTGCTACATATGCACCGAGTTTGGCAAATATATTCATGGACTCTTATGAAGAAGAACATTTATACAGCCTGACCAACCCTTTTCTGTAGAACATAGAGGTCTGGAAGCGATATATGTGCACGGCCTCATAGCACCCTGCGTGGCTGTGCATGGCCTCATAGCACCCTTCGTGGCTGTGCATGGCCTCATAGCACCCTGCGTGGCTGTGCATGGCCTCATAGCACCCTGCGTGGCTGTGCATGGCCTCATAGCACCCTGCGTGGCTGTGCACGGCCTCATAGCACCCTGCGTGGCTGTGCATGGCCTCATAGCACCCTGCGTGGCTGTGCACGGCCTCATAGCACCCTGCGTGGCTGTGCATGGCCTCATAGCACCCTGCGTGGCTGTGCATGGCCTCATAGCACCCTGCGTGGCTGTGCACGGCCTCATAGCACCCTACGTGGCTGTGCACGGCCTCATAGATATGGAGTCAAACAGCAGTGCAAGTCGCGGCGTTGCCTTACTCTGTGTCAAGTAGGCGTTCCAGGTGCGTTGCTCTGGGTGTTCTCACGCAACACCCATGGATTTTGACGCTGCCCCAGATTTCTAAAACCATCTAAGCCTGGGGCAGCACTGAAACCTTACGCCTCCCCACAGCAGGCGTAACGAGGAGAAATGCTTTCATTTCTCCTTGTTTTTCCTCTTTCTATGTGTGTTCCCTCTCAGGATTCTTCTTTTGCTGGAAGGTGCCCCTTCCTGCACAAAAACAATCCTGCCTATGTTGGCGTTAGGCAGCAATTTGTGCGCCAACGCAGGGGGAAAGGACAGGAATGCACCATATTTCATAAATAAGGTGCACTCCTGCCCTTTCGCATCGGCGTAGGGCAGCAGCAAGAAGACTTGCGGCGCTGCCCTCCGCGAATGCCTCATAAATCAGGCTCTTTGTTTTAGCCACACCTTTGACCACGCCCTTTGCTTTGCTAAACACTGTTTCATTTATTTCCCCCATGAAAAATGATCTGCTGTGGGAATTGTGGGCGTTTATGGTTGTCATTAGTTGGCAATGATGAGGAGGACCAAGTTCTAGACTTTTTTGTCAGGAGGGGGTCCTTATGTTTATAATTGTTTGACAGGGGGGTCTCGGCATTCAAACGTTTGAAGACCTCTGCGCTAAAGAGAGGTGCAGGTGAGACACTGCATCACAGCCCGAAAGGTTTGCCGCAGGCAGATGGATTAAACTGCCAGAATCCTGCAGTGTTCAGGTGAGATCTGGTCCCAGTCCTTGGACAATGTAATGATCAACACCACCAAATCAGGAGCGGCCGGTGCAGGTAAGCGCGGTGGGGCGTGGGCATGTTGACAGACGACGGAATAGGATTCATTTATTTAATTTGCCCTATTCAGTCGTCTGTCGACATCCCACTCCAACGCGGCACGACCCACCGCGCTTACCTGCATCGGCTGCTGCTGAACACCACACAGGTAATCTGAGGGAGAGGGGAGAGAGCTGCACCCCAGAGAGGCCGCCGAGGCTTCAGACTCTCCTGCCTGCAGGCACACAGCACAAAGCTGCCGAGGCTTCAGACTCTCCTGCCTGCAGCCACACAGCACAAAGCTGCCGAGGCTTCAGACTCTCCTGCCTGCAGGCACACAGCACAAAGCTGCCGAGGCTTCAGACTCTCCTGCCTGCAGCCACACAGCACAAAGCTGCCGAGGCTTCAGACTCTCCTGCCTGCAGCCACACAGCACAAAGCTGCCGAGGCTTCAGACTCTCCTGCCTGCAGCCACACAGCACAAAGCTGCCGAGGCTTCAGACACTCCTGCCTGCAGGCACACAGCACAAAGCTGCCGAGGCTTCAGACTCTCCTGCCTGCAGCCACACAGCACAAAGCTGCCGAGGTTTCAGACACTCCTGCCTGCAGCCACACAGCACAAAGCTGCCGAGGCTTCAGACACTCCTGCCTGCAGCCACACAGCACAAAGCTGCCGAGGCTTCAGACACTCCTGCCTGCAGCCACACAGCACAAAGCTGCCGAGGCTTCAGACACTCCTGCCTGCAGCCACACAGCACAAAGCTGCCGAGGCTTCAGACTCTCCTGCCTGCTGCCCCACAGAGAGGCCGCCGAGGCCTCAGACTCTCCTGCCTGCTGCCCCACAGAGAGGCCGCCGAGGCCTCAGACTCTCCTGCCTGCTGCCCCACAGCACAAAGCTGCCGAGGCCTCAGACACTCCTGCCTGCTGCCCCACAGAGAGGCCGCCGAGGCCTCAGACTCTCCTGCCTGCAGGCACACAGCACAAAGCTGCCGAGGCTTCAGACTCTCCTGCCTGCAGCCACACAGCACAAAGCTGCCGAGGCTTCAGACACTCCTGCCTGCAGCCACACAGCACAAAGCTGCCGAGGCTTCAGACACTCCTGCCTGCAGCCACACAGCACAAAGCTGCCGAGGCTTCAGACACTCCTGCCTGCAGCCACACAGCACAAAGCTGCCGAGGCTTCAGACACTCCTGCCTGCAGCCACACAGCACAAAGCTGCCGAGGCTTCAGACTCTCCTGCCTGCAGCCACACAGCACAAAGCTGCCGAGGCTTCAGACTCTCCTGCCTGCAGCCACACAGCACAAAGCTGCCGAGGCTTCAGACACTCCTGCCTGCAGGCACACAGCACAAAGCTGCCGAGGCTTCAGACTCTCCTGCCTGCAGGCACACAGCACAAAGCTGCCGAGGCTTCAGACACTCCTGCCTGCAGGCACACAGCACAAAGCTGCCGAGGCTTCAGACACTCCTGCCTGCAGCCACACAGCACAAAGCTGCCGAGGCTTCAGATTGCTTATGTGTGACATTCAACGGCCAAATGTGTGACACTTTGAGCGACACTTTCTTGCAAGCGCCATCAAGAAATGCAGTCTATGAAACATACAGATCAGAAATGAAACCTATTTGAGCAATGAAAAACTCTAAGATCTTGAAACTGCTGCCAAGCACCTGATCTTTGCTGCAGGCAGAGTAACCCTCTGCAAAATTGTACGGTGAGTCAAAAGTACAATCTCTCTACAGCAGGAACATTAATCACCAGCTAACCTTGACATTTTTTTGTTGCCTGAAAACTTCTGGGCACATAAGTAACTCTGCAGCAAGTGCTTTGAAACCATAAGTTATTTATAAGCACAGCACCCCCAATCTCAGGGCCAGGTGCGACTGAACCACAAGTATAACATGACATCTGTGACAAAAGCAGCAACCCACTGAGCTATCCACGTAAAATCCATTTCAGCCATGATACCCGTTCCTTGCAGCAGGACCCCTGCTGTGGTTCTTCATGATGAGTCTATTCTGGCACGAGACACACGTCCGCTCTCTCGCCATCAGGTCAGTGACGTCCCTGCCACCTCGGCTGCAGTCTGTGACATCACGCTCACTGCAGACAGCTGCTGTGCTCTGGCAGTGCTGTGATGGGCTGGAGCCAGTGGCCGGTCCGGAGAGGGCAGGCTGGCACAGAGGTGGTCTACCTTGAAGGCCACTCCCTCTGCTTCCCTCATTGATCCATTCTCAATATTTGCACAACTAGGCATTGTCTGGGACTGAAGACTTCCAATGTACTTCTAAAATCAATTTCTGTCAATATCTAAAATCAATTGCATTTGTCATTTGTTTTTATGCAATCAACTGATGCATTTCTAGTCCATAATGTAACTTCTAATCAAACGACCATCAGCTCAACACGCGATTAAACACCCGCGAACTGCATACAATGCACATTGATAAGTGGCACTTAAAGCAAACGATGAGGTCAAAATAATCAAGATTCTTCTACTTTTCTTCCAGTGATGAGAAACTTTCACGAAGAAATGAGACGATGAGAAGGAACCTCTTACTCAGAGCGCAGCTTCCAGGCAGACCAACCCTGGTGGCAGAGTCAGACATGGCTAAGAATCCAAAGAGACTTGGAGGAGTGACTTAACTCATAATATATATTAAACTCCAGGTCCATTTGAATTTCTTCTCTGTTCTTTTGTTTGATGTCTACACTCCCTCACATCTTTGGCTGTCACTGCATGAGTGTATCCTGCAGCTCTGCTGCTCATGCAGTGAATGTCACAACCGTACTACAAGCTTGATTTCCAATTTCACTTCAGTGTTCTCACAATAGAGCCAGTAGCCAGTGTGCGCCTCTGAGGAGGAGATTTGCCTTTGCTGCTGTGGATGAGTTTCAGTTACTTTTAATGGAGCCAATAGCCACAGCTTCTCTTTGGCAATTTAAGTATAACTATTTACTGTCAGGCAGTTCTTGTGAAATGTTATTCTATGTCTCCATTCACAGTATCAGCCTTTACAATATGTTATGTTTCCTCTCATGTTTGGCTTCTCATGGCTACACTCCTAATGACTTTTCTTTCTCTGAAACTGTTTAATGCCACAGGCTGTTGCTCAGGTGTATGTTATGCCAACCATTTCCTCCTCGTGTGGTATTAATTACTAGTATAACAGATTCATTCTCATTGAATTCTTTTTTTTTGCTTCAGGTAAACTTGATGAACTTTGTGGTTTTACTGAGTTAGTTTGTAAAGTTAAAATTCTATTAACACTATACTTGGGCTTCCCAAGCCGAGGAATGTAGAGGTGGTGTCCCAAACTGTCAAGATTTATAGACTCCAATGCATACCAGTTGCAACTTATGGCGCTGAAGTCTGGGGCACACTAACAGTGTTAGCATCCAGGGTGAAGAAAATAGATTCTGCCGCAAAATCCTGGGTGCACCCATCTCATCATGCAAATCTGCTAGTCATTGTGAACTCAATCTTCCATACATTGAAGACTACGTTAAGGCTCGACCAACCCTATTTTTGTTGAGAATTTAGAAAAATCCTGTGGCTCAATTAACTAGAGAGATAATGTTTGAAATGTGACAGGGGGATGGATATACCATGGTTGGCTGCGGTTCACAAAAGTCTAGTTAGTGTGAACCTAGAATGTGTATTCTCAAACCCCTCAGACCTTGGCACTATCAGTAGTAAATCCCTTCAAAGGACTCTCTATGTATCGTATAAAAGTGCCAGATTGGTTACAGAACGCCAAAAACATCAGTGGCCAGATACATGCATATTGAGAACGTCACTCCCGCGGTTTCTAGCTATTTGTTAAAACCAATTGGCCGCTGGGAAAGGGGCTTACTCTTTCGGCTGAGGACTGATACCATGAAATATGTTATCATTCCCTGTGGGCTTTATTACTCACCTTGACCTTCTACCCTGTCCTTGCAATAATCAACACAAACAATCAATGCTGCACTTTTTATTCTTTTGTTCTTATTATTTAACTCTCACCAAAAGGTTTTTGATCCCTTATTTTAAAGCTTTACCTGTGATTGATTATAAGGCAGCTTACTGGATGGTCATTGCTCTAAATGATGATGAACTAACCTTTCGGGTTGGTTCTTTTTTGAAGGCGGCGGTGCACACCCATAATTCTATGCGCCCCTGCTGAACTATAGCACTTTATTTTGTGTTTTTAAATTTGAACTGTTATGTGCTTTTATTGATTGTCTCATTATGAGACTGTGCACTGTATTACTGGAGGCCGAATTTTAATTCTAATGGATGTCGCAATTGATTTTATGTTTTTGTACTTTTATGGATATGTACTTTTATCCGAATAAAGTTTAGATTGATTGATTGATTGATTGTAAAGTTAATGAAAAGGCAATTAAAACAAGATGATCTGGAGATTTTTTTAAATCAGGAATTATAATTAATCTTAGAAATGAAAAATAATTGTCAAGTCGTTCACAGAAATCAACTGGACAAAGATATTGCTCCAATGCAAAACAATAATGCTTTTGTTATCTGTTCATTGCATAATCCTGATCTAAATGACATGCTGTGTAACTTTCATCACACATAATTCAAATTAAGCGTGGAGATGGCATAGCCTTGGCCATTTCTTAACAGTTACATCCATCTTATTCAAGATTATATAAAATAAAAATCTAAAATGCTCTTTATCATTTCCGTTAGTTTTGAATCATCCACTATAGTCTGTCCGAACAGCCTGGCCTTCTTTAAATTATAGAATAGATATTAGAGCAATGGAAGGTGGTTAATAACTTCCTCAACTACTTTTCAGATGTTATAGTCGTGTTTTTATCTGATACGCAACATGGTAAATAGCTTTGAAATCTCAAAAGCCATGCCTGTCAAAAAGAGCACCACTTTCAATCTACTGACCACCAATTAAAAACATTTTTAATTTGCTTTGTGGCATGCAGTGCAACACTTTTGTAAACAATGGTTTTCATAGTTTTTACATGTTTCATGTAATTTAGTTTTAACATAATTATCAAGATATAATCAAAATCCTTTTTTTAAATAGTTGTTTTTTAACCTCATCATAGAGATCTGAATATGACTTTGTTTTTTGAAGTCTTGCTTCAGATGTTTTGTGAGTCATTTGAGATTTGCTCCATCTTGATCTACACAAATCCTCATTCCCCTTTAGGAGAACCAGCACTTAATAATACTTCTAATACCAGCTAATCGATTAGATTTTTGAAGATGTGAATCTGTCTATCTATCTGTCTCTCTATCTATCTGTCTATCTCTATATGTATCTATCTATTAAAGAAAACACACCTAAACTAATGGTCACAACTGAAAGGCGACTGACACTCTCACGTTGTGGTTACGTACGCAACCCATAAATCACGGCACAGCCATGCAAACCATACCTCCCCCACAAACGTCAGCACCCATGACTCCCCATGATATAATAGATGCAATTATAAATAATGTAGCTTGTCAGACTACTTATTGCATTAGCTTTAACACTATCACTCCAAGTACAACCAATATAATGTATTTTTTGAGTATGCGTCGTTATTTACTGATGCGCATGCAGGTCTTGTATCGCCTTTGGTTTGGGATTGATGATTTTCGTGGCTGTTGCGTGAGTTGTGGATTTGCGGAGCCGACCATAACACTGGGAATATCTCTGTTTTCTTCAATTTTAACCCCTAACCATAACTTTCATGAAATGTACGTTTTATTATATACCTTGAAGTGTTATAACAAATATAACCATAACTTCACATTAAACTTGTTTATTCAGTGAATTTCTGACTTTTTTCATCATACACCACAACAGTTGGGTGAAGCACCTGGCACCCAGTGCCCCTCAGCCCGGAAACCAAATAGTAAAAGTGGGAACACTGGAGTAAGAACTAAACACTTTATAGGCAAAAGCCTTCCCCACTCTGGAGGTAGGATATTTTCATTTCAACTACTTATGTGTATATTCTAAAAGTAGCAATATGATGCACTGGGGTAACGAGGATTGTTTAATAATGGACACAGTAAATATTACATTAGTCAAAGATGTTAAATCCTTGGATTATTTGATCTCCAGTCAACCAAATATTTAGGAAGCTTTTATCCTATGTCCTTGAGAAAATGGCCATTAAGAAATAGGAGCAGATAGAAGTTAGAAGTCCTGGAAACACTGAGGTCAGTTCCATGGATTACAGTTTTGTGTCTCATCTTTTTGTTTGCTAACACAACACAGCCTTCTAGAATCACTTACATTATGACAATAGAAAGCAGCTTCTCTTTATAACCAGAAACAAACTCATTTTCATTTCATTTATTAGTCTTTATTTCGACCAAATTGATCATAAAAGACACAAATATTTACAACTTCACACTATCATTTTATTTTCCACTTAGTTTTATTTGGATTTTTTTTTATTTTAAATGTGCAGTAATTTCCCTTTTGGGCGGCACAGGGTCGGGTAAATACAGACAGATCTCATTTTATAATAACGTTCAATAACTACTTTGAGCCAAGCACTACTCTATACTGCAATGATGTTCAAGGCGCTTCAAAGCACATCAGGAGCAAATTTAAATTACCGCATATAACTGCAGAAAGAAAAAAAGTATGGGGGGGGGTGAAGGGGCAGATTTGGTTGAGAATTGGAATGCAGCAGAGGGAGCCTTCATATGAAGAGGTGTGAGATGAAATGAGCAAATTGTTAACTTGGGGCCTCAGGATGCCACAGAGAAAAAGAGAAGGTGTTAAGAGTTGCCAGAAAATACTTTATTGGGGCGTTATGCTAATAAATAGACCATTATGTGCAACAAGCTGGCATTCAATTGGGGTGGTAATTTTCAGCCAAAGTGGATGTTAAGCAGTCAGGAGCTTGTCAGGTTGGGTCGCCAGGGGACACTTCCTGAGACCTTTGACTTCCTCCATATGAAGGGTAGATCCTTTAGCTGCAGTCCATTTCATGAGGACCAGTGACCTGGGGTGGAAATTTAGGGGGTTATATACGAGAGCCCTGTTCCACATTCACACCACGTAAAGTGGTACATGCATAACACAGGGCTTTTATAAAGATTTATGAAGCCAAACAAAGCCACCCCCCATTGCTTTGAGTGGCCTCATAAATCATGAATAAGACGACAAAGCGCAAATCGCTGCACCGCCTTACTCTGCACCCGGGAGGCATTCCATGGGCATTTCGGTGGGTTTTCTCATGCAACACCCATTGAATTTGACACTGCCCCAGATTTACAAAGTGATGTAAACCTGGGGAAGCCTCATATCCGTACACCTTCTTAGGTGAAGCGTAATGGCACTAGGCTGCCAAAATGGCACCAACGTGGGCAGAAAGGACAGGAATGCACTGTATAGCTTAAATACAGTGCATCACTGCCCTTTCACTGTGGGGTAGGGCAGCACAGCAATGTGCCTTCCTGCTCTTCCCTATGGCAAAATCCCATAAATGAGGCCCTTAGAGTTGAAGTGAGAAGTGATCATGTGCTTAGCCAGTGACGAACTAAGTTCGCCAGCTTAGCGGTTGCCCAGTCGTTTTGGGAGCACTAGGACGATGGAAAACTAATCAAGAGGTTTGGCTGTAATGGTAGACAATTAATTTGTAATATAAGTTAAAAAAAAAACGGAGAAGTCGACAGGCCCAAACGTTGTGTGTAAAATCAGCCACTGAGCCCAGGCACCGAGTGCAGGAGGCGGCAGCCTTCACGAAGCATCTATTGAGAGTTGCTGGGGTAAGGAAGGCTCTGAACAAAATAAAGTACTGTAGCAATAAAAAGTTTGCGTTAAATTAGATTAAATGTGGCACTTCGATCACTAGGGTCCATTCCTATCCATTAGGGAAACATGTAAAATGAATGATTTGTGAAATCAGGAAATATATCTGCTCTCGGGGCCCATCACGTAGAGAGAGTGAACAAAAAGATGGGGGCCACACTTTGTGTGAAGCCTGTCTAAATGTGCTGTCTAAGAAGAAATGGCCTTGGTGCAGGCTGAATTTATCGATGTGTTCCTCAAAGGAAAGCAATCGGTCATCTTCAAAGGTCACCCGCCATTTCCATGTTTGGCTCATGCTATGCTTTGCTATGCTATGCTATGCTTTGCTATGCTATGTTATGCTAGGGGATTCGTAAAGCACATGGCGACCCGAAGGCATCCCAGCACTGACAGAAAGAGAGAACCACTGCACCAAAACAAGAGGTGTCTCCTAAAAAGCCAGGTCTTGAAGGATTGTCGAAAGCTCAGCTCGTTGCTCATGGATCCAATGTTGGAGATTAAGATTCCCTCAGCAGATTGCGCCAATAGGGCTGGGAAGGAGCACGTAGGGGACTGCTGGGGCACAAGTGACCCCACTCTCTCAGTGAGGAAGTAACAATGTAGCCCCACCCGGAGGAAGTGAGGATGATGGTGGAAACAGAAAGGAGATGTGAGCAACACAATATTCAAGTCTTCCACCGGAAGTGGTGGTAACTGTATTGCAGCCTCCTCAAGGGAAAGCTCTACAAGCCACTTACTCAGCCATTGGAGTTGGGCCGCTAGGTAGTAGAGCTCAAAGTGCAGAGCCCCAAACCCCAGAGTCTACCAGAAGAGGGAGTTTGGCTATTGCCCTCTCCTTTTCCCAGTATTCCAGATCAGGCCTCCAGGAGGCGATCTAGATCTTGAAACACCAATGCAGCCAAAGCTGATGGCAAATTTACGAAATGATAAAGGATGTGCGGGAGAATTGCCATCTTTGAAAGCGCTGGGCTATGTGACCCAAGAGACAGGGGGGGTGATCTCCAGAATGATATCTGGGAGTAAATAGCTGGCTCCACCCAGGTCTGAATCTGCATGGTAAACCTGAATGTCTACATAGCAGAATATTGAGCCCTCCCAACGCAGGGACCTCCTCCCTAATCTATGATGGACTCTGGAGAATCAGGAAATAGTGGGAACGTGAACTATTTTAACCAGTTGTCCTGAAGGTCAGAAGCGGCCGCAAAGTGCTTAAAGAGATATTTTGGCTCAGGTGTATCCAGTGAAAACCTCCCACCTCTGGAAGAGGCACTAATGAAAAGTAAATAGATGGCTGATGTCAAATGCACATGTCCTATGGGCACAAGAACATCTTAGATTCAATTTTGCTAATATTTCACGCAACACGGCACAGCCACCACATTTGCTGCATAAAGGGGAAAACACAGTGCATGACAAATCTACAAAAAGTGGCTGTTTGCTGGTGTCATATCTGCCCTGGTGCACAAGGAGGCTGCCTTGAGCTATGCACAGACTCATGCCATGGGGCAGAGGAAAGTTTGCACTGTCTTGCTCAGGATATTTTCTAGGTCTTACTTTTCCAGTCCACATTCCTGTGCGTTGACAACCGCAGAAGGATCAGATGCATTGGATGTGGGCTGTACACTAAAGCCTACATTCAATGCATCAGTTTCTGGATGATTTTTTTTTATTATAGACAGTTAGCAGAACGGCAGCAATTTAATTCTTGCAGATAGACAATATTGTCAGTACATACACGAGCAACAATCATCTACACACTTCCCCAAATATGCAGAATAGCGATTGGCAGTGCGTGGGCTCCGCCATCTCCACTCCGCTTCCGGCTGAATGACTGCCTTGAAGGGGGGACACAGAATCCCTCTGTCACTATTCCAGTTTCCCTTCCCCAGAGTTTGGGCCACTTATGGGGGCACCCCCTGCTCACATAGACAACCCACTCCACTTACATACACCAATCCATATACTCATCCCAATCCCTCACGGTTCGTCCAGAATCCGAGCCCCACTTTCTTGCTATATTGCGTTTCGCGGCCATGAGGCCGATTGTAACCCCTAGTCTTCCTCCTCTTGCAAGATCTGTTGTTCCCCATATGTTCAACAGGCCTAATTGGGGGGTGAGGTCAATATTTTCAGTCAGAACCAAATCCACCTGGGATTTCACTTCTCCTCAGTAATTTTGGATTATGGGACAGTCCCACAAAATATGGAAGAAGGTGCCTTCGTCAACACAGCCCCTCATACAGTGTGGCAAGGTTCCTCTTCCCATTTTCACAAGAGCGGTGCAGGCATAGTACATTCTGTGCAGCATTTTTAGTTGAAATGGGAACATAAAGCAGGTTCTTTGGGGGACGCAATCGCCTCCAGCCACTCCTCGTCATCTACGTGACCTAGGCCCTCCTCCCATCTCTCTCGGAGGTTTGTTAAATTATCAGGGGAATTATTTAAAATGTACCAGTATGTTAGGGAGATTGCCTTCTTTGGTATGTAATCAGAGTAGTCTGTCTTCTAATGGGGATGATTCAGGCAGGTCCTCTGTTTGAGGGAATGCTCATTTCAGTGCGTGATTTATTTGATGGTAGCGGAATATTTCTGTGAGTGCTAACTCGTGCTCCTGCTGTAATACAGTAAAAGGTTTTATCCCTTCAATAGTCCACAGGTCACCCACCCACGAGAGACCTCTGAGGTCCCATTTATCAAAACCTCTGTATCTCGCCAGTAGGCCTAGATGCATCGAGTCCCATAAAGGAGTGACCTGTGTAATTCTGTCATGCCACCCTAATGCCGTAAATGTCGTGTTCCAGATTTTGGATGTTACCAAGGTGGG
Organism: Triturus cristatus; assembly: GCF_964204655.1. Taxonomy (NCBI): domain Eukaryota; kingdom Metazoa; phylum Chordata; class Amphibia; order Caudata; family Salamandridae; genus Triturus; species Triturus cristatus. Next base: position 1,861,716,098 of record NC_140590.1, read on the forward strand.
GTTGTGAGGTTGCACGTTGCATCTTCACCCATATATCGCCCTTTGATACACTCCTGTTGTCATATTATAGCGGTCAATTCGGTAAGCTGGGTCTCCCGTTGGCCAAAGCACCCAATGATTGACTACAGCTAGTTGTGCAGCCCAGTAGTAATATTGCATGGCCGGAAGGGCAATACCGCCGCCATACCAGCTCTTTGTTAGTTTGTGTAAAGCTATTCTCGGAGCTTTCCCATCCCATAACAGTGTTCTTACAGTTGCTTCTATAGCTTCAAAATATGTCAGGGGGACTGGGTGTGGTGTATTTTGCAGTTTGTATAAGAATCGGGGTAATGCCACCAAGAGCAGCTTTCCCAGCAATGTGAGGGGTAAGGTTCTCCAGTGTTGTACATCGGCCCGGAGTCGCGGCAGGGTGGGTTCTAGATTGTGGTCATAGAAGGTCACCGGGTCTTTAGTAATGTTTAGGCCCAGGTATTGAAATCCCTCTGTCACAACCTTGGCCACGCAGAACCTTGGAACCCGGGGAGTATCACCACTCAGGACGAATATTACTGATTTGTCCCAATTTATAGTGTAGCTCGAGTAATTTTGGTATAGGGCCAAAATATGGAGGATTCTGGGTAGTGAGGCATAGGGGTTGGAAATCTATAAAAGGATGTCATCGGCATATAGAAAGATTAGATCTTCCCAGGTTTCTGACAACTTGAGCCCTCCAATCAGACGGATGCCCCTGATCCACACCGCCAAGGATTCCAAGGCCATAGCAAATATAAGCGGAGAAAGAGGGCAGCCTTGCCTCGTGCCTCTTTGTAAGGTGAATACTGCTCATCTACCTCTGTTTACCAACACCTGTGCCATAGGATCTGTATAAAGGAGGCGAATCCAAGATAAGAATTTGGGGCCAAAACCTTGTTTCTCTAAGACTGCAAATAAGAAGCGCCATTCCAGCATATCGAACGCCATCTTGGCGTCCAGTGAAACTACCAGGGCGTCCTCCTGGATAGTATGTGCCCTCCCCAGTATTCCATGAAGGCTTCTCAGTTTTGATGCAGTATTTCTACCTGGCATCAAGCCTGACTGATCAGAATGTATTATTGAAGTCAAGATCGGGGTTAGCCTATTTGCAAGCAATTTCGCTAAGAGCTTAACTTCGGCATTTAGCAGTGAGATTAGCCTGTCGGACGAACAGTGGTCCAGTAATTTCCCAGCCTTGTGGATCACAACGATGTTAGCTAATCTTTGATCATCTGGTAAACTCCCGGCCTCTAGGCTTTCATTAAACATTTTCACCAAGTGGGGGAACATCTTAGATGCTATCAATTTGTATAGTTCAATGGGGAGGCCATTGGGGGCCATTGCTTTACTTGAGTTCAAGGATCTGATGGCCTTCGTCAGTTCGTCCTCTGTAAGGTCTGACTCCAGGAGGACCCTGTCATCCGGCGTCAAGGTTGGCATACTTAGGGTGGTAATAGCTTGCGAGCAGAGTCTGTTGTTACGCTTGGTGATGGTGTGTATTTTTCTACATAGTACGCTGCAAAGGTGTCCCCTATGCTCTGCCTATTCCGAATGGGAGCTACCTCCTTCGTGGTCATTTCCAGCATCCACATAGACACTGCTTCCTGCTTCTCCAAGCAGGCTAGCAGCTTTCCTGCTGTATCACCCACATTTATAGGCGATGCAGGGTTACTTTATATCTAAGTTTCGGTGCCTCCTCGGGAGTGTCTTTGTGTTCTTTCCTTTCGACACTTAATATATGTCTGACTGTCTGCGGATCTATAGCTGTCAGATCGGACTCAAGGTAGTGGAGTTCCCTCTGGAGTTCCTCCAACCACGCCACCTTTTCTTTTTTGTGACCTGCATTTGAGGCAATGCCTTGACTCCGTAGCACCATCTTGAAGGCCTCCCAGAGAACCTGGGTCGATTCCACAGTACCCTCGTTTTCCCAAAAGTACTGCTCCGTGGTCTTTTGTAAATCAGTCTGAATGCGCGGTATCTTCAGGAACCAAGGATCAAGCGGGACAACGAGGCCCGTCGGGCCAAGCCTCGCACCATAGACCACCCAAATAAGGGAATGATCCGAGATACTTCTGGGGAGGAGACCCACATCCCCAAATGTTTGAGAGAACTGCTCCAGTCCAAATATGTAGTCTATGTGCGAGAGACTGCTGTGTGCCCCAGAGTGGAAAGTAAATTGGTTAGTTCTTGGGTCGTGTATTCGCCAAACATCTACAAGGCAGAGCACCACTAAAACTCTGCTAATAATTTCCCTGAGGGATCATGGCCCGTGCCGACCACCTATCGTGGTCCTCATCAATTGCTGCATTGAAGTCACCTCCAATGATCAATTCCCCCTGTGGCAGTTTAACAATGAGTGAGCCCAAATCTGTCAGTGCCGCCGCATGGAGTCTAGAGGGGATGTATAGTGAAATAATATTAAATAGATGCCCCTCCCAGTATCCAGAGATTGCCACGAAACGTCCCTGTGGGTCCTGTGAGATGTGTTGAACAGTAAAAGGGAATGTGTTCCGGAGAAGGGTACCTACTCGCCTGGATCCTCTGGTTACCTGAGTGTGCGACTAGTTTGTATCCCCATCTATTCAATGCACCATATGATGTCCCCTGCAAATGCATCTCCGGTAATAGGATTACCTCCGGTAGGTGTCATTTCAAGTCGTGTAGTACCACCCGTCTCTTCATCTTATCACCCTGTCCGTTCACATTCCAGGACAAGAGTTTGAAAACGTGTGTGTTGATATGAAGTCATTAAGTATCTAGTCTAATTACAATTATGACAACTGGGTAGGGTCCCCCATTGTGTCACAAGGGGTATGTGCTCACGTCTCCCGGGAACTTCTCCCCGGCCCCCTGTCTGGTGTCAGGTAGCATAATGCCACCTGTCAGTGTTGAGCGTTGCAACCCATGTGTCGGACCATACTCGCTGTCTTTTCTACAAACTACAATGTTAAACATTATCAAAATAACAGAACATTGAAATACCCACTTCCCCCCCACCCCCTTCCCTGCCTCCCTGCAGTGTGGACTCAGAATTGCCCAAACCTCCCAACTGTACAGGGCGCCTGTGTACCCTGTTCCCTGATCCTGTTCCCAACAACTCATTATAGGGACAAAGGTGTGACCCAACCTGGGGCGGCCACTCTCCTCTGCCCTTCATATCAATCGGTTCTGTATATCGCATGAAATCAAATCTGTGAGGCCTGGATGGGTCCCATTTCCACGGACTTATTTAGCTGGGCCAACATGAGTCAAGCTTTAGTTGCATCAGTGTGACAGTGTCTAGGGGGCTGCAGTATCAGAGGAAGTTTGCTCTGTCGTTTTGGCCCTCGGATTACGATGTGGTTCAGTATTTGTAGGGTTTTTATCATTTCTCAGGTTGTCTGTTTGCGTTTTACGGTTCTCAACCTTGCACCCTCCTCCAACCAGGCCCATGCATCATCAGGAGTTTTGATAAACCTGGTCTTGTCCTCTGTCGCCACTCGGAGCCTGGCAGGAAATATCATAGCATATTTCAATTGTCTTTCCCTCAGGGCCTTCTTGACTTCTATAAAGGAGCATCGCAACTTCTGTACTCCGATTGTAAAGTCTGGGAAAAAAGTGATCATCACATTTTCGAGCTTGAGAGGTGGGCCAGTTCGAGCTGTCTGTAGTATAATATCTCTAGCCCTATAATTGAAAATTCGTGCCACAATTGGGCAGGGCGGGAGACCAGGCTTTGGCAGGCTGCCTGAGATCCAATGTGCCCTCTCCTCCGAGAAGAAGGCAGAGAGACGACGGGGCTTCAGCTGCTTAGAGATAAGGTCCTCCACAAAGAGATCAATTGCCAGACCCTCCGCTCGCTCCGGCACCCCCAAAATTCTGAAATTGTTCCTCCGGGAGTGCCCTTCGAAATCCTCCAGTCTTGTCTCTAGTGCGGCCATAGTGGCCAGCAGGGTACAAACTAGCCCTTACAATGTTTTGGTAGAGGTCTGCAAGGTGACTATGGAATCTTCAGCAGACTTGACGCAGGAGCCAAGGTTTCGAAGGTCCGCGCACATTAGGGTGACTCCTGGTGCTACTGTAGCTATTTTACCTTCCAGCGCTGTGCGGGCCCCTTGGACAGCCGTCATTATATCCTGCAATGTAGGGGTCACGGCGGGGTCTGGAGTAAGTGCCATTTGTTCCTCGGATGATGGTCCCTGGGGATCTGACTTAGCATGGACAAACTTGTCTAGTTTTGTTTGGTGCGTAGCGCATGCACCTTTGCTTCCCGACATCTCTTTGCCGAGCTGGTTACTCTTTGATCCTAGGGGAGGGTCAGGCTCTCAGCCCCGGAAGGAAACAATACTGGTGTGCAGGTCCTGTGGATTAGGGTTGAACCTCAAGACACAAAGCACGCAGACCATAAAATGTCTAAGGCACACTCCGAGGTGTAAGCTCGGGCTGGCTCTCACCTCAATATCTCAAGTGGGGCTGCCCTGTAGATGAGTCAAGCACTCAGGAGAGAGGACAGGACAGGCGGGGGTGGGAAAAAGTTCTGGTCCGGCCCAGGTCCCCAGCAGGAAGAAAGACAGCGACAGTGCCAAGGCCGCGTGGGTCGGGCCAGTTCTGTAGGCACAGAGAGCATGAAATGCTGAGACTTCATTGTCATCCTTCCCAGTACGCCATGGGGCACAAGTCAGAGTCAGCCTCCTACAGCCTCCAACAAAGGGGCCGCCTCGTCGGTCAGGCATCTGGGGGCAAAACAGAGCTCGGGGGGGAGGAGGGGGAGGAAGGTCCAGGCCTGATCACTAGGCCGTAACTGAGATCAGCCTCAACATCCCGAAAAAGTTCACTGACTTCTTAGATTTTGACCCCCCCCTCTATAGTACCTCCAAGGTGTGCCAGCAGGTCACCGGCGCTCTCCTCCTCTTGACTGTGTCTCCCTCAATCGCCCCAGGGCCTTCGTTCCAGGCGTGCAGCAGCCTGTCTTGTTTCGACGCAGCTGGCTCTCTCACCTCCGAGTCCATTGTCTCCGCAGAGCTGCTCCCCCACTCATCCAGATCTTCTGGGCAGGATCAGCTCTCCAAGCCCTCTTGTCCACTCTCTCCCCACCGGGCCTCGGCCGGAACAGCAGCTGCAGCTCCAGGACGTCTCATCCGGCCAATCCCAACTGTTATGTCAGGGAGACACCCATGTGCGCAGGCTTCACCTCGTCGCTGTAGTCTTCGGCAGTTTTTCAGCACCGCACGACTCGTATTTCCCCACCAGTACAGAGCGGTCAGTGAGGTATTCATGCGAAATTGGAGATTTTAACGGATAATACAGGGGGATAATAAGGATAGTGGCCGGAGCTCCTTCAAGAAGCGGCCATCCCGGTCAGCTGTTAGCCACACCCCCTCCTCTGGATGAAATGATTGTATTATTTGTACCGGCTTCCACTAGGCATTAGTTACTGACATTTTTGGTCAGTCTATCTTTGAATATTGAGCTTTATGTCTTGTGCTGAGTCACACCAGTAATTCCCCTTGGATCCAAAGCTGGTATGGCACTGTGAAAGGGCAGTATTCCAGCTCAAAACAGCCAGTGTCCCAGTCCAACGCACACACACCACCGCCAGGCACATGCTAAAACTGGAACAGCATCACTGACTAGAACAGGAACACAGCTTCCAACACTCACCGACCCGAACACAGCAACAACTTCCCCAAAGCCATCAAGAATTTCAACAACTGGATCATCTTCTACGCTGACACCCAGGCCCTCCTCAAAGACAGTAATATAACAAAATATAGACCCCAGGCCCCGCGGAACATGAATGAACTCAGACTGATGAAACGCCACTGCTAGCAACTGCAGTACAAATGGATAATGACCCAGAACAATACAAACAGATGCACGTTCAAATCAGCCCTGAGACGTGCACACCAAATGTGCCGCTCTCGGCGCTCTGGCAGAGATAATCAATGCCAGAACCAACAAAACAAGGAAATATTTGCCATTGTGAAGGATTTCACCTCACGAGCATCCGCCTTCAACTTGATCCCTCACATGCAGGACCTCTGCAACACTCAATTCTTCAGCAACAAAAATCACCACCATTTATAGCAACTTCAATCCGCAACTGGACCAAACTGACCTCGCCAAATGCCTTCCGATCTTATCCAAAGAACCAATGCTACCCACATGACTCATCATCACCCCAGAAGAAACAACGGCCACCACGAAATCCATCTACTCAGGGGCCCCATCGGAGTCCTGTCGCCACCAAACCTACTCCAGAGGACTGCAACTCTTTAGAGCCATGCCCACACCCATTCTGAATGACTCCACCTCTTCTGCTACCTTCCCAAAAGCTTGAAAACACACAACTGCCCTCCAATTGCTAAAGAAACCCTCCACAGATCCTTCATCACTTGCCAACTACAGACCAATCTCCCTGCTACCATTCCCGGCTAAGGCATTAGAGAAAATCATCAACAGATGCCTCACCGAATATCTCAATGACCGCCAACTCCTCAACATCACTCAGTCTGCTTTCAGACCCAACCACAGCATGGAAACTGTCCTCATTGCCACCATGGATGATATCCACATGACTCTGGCAAGCCCTCATCCTCCTGGACCTCTCTACTGCATTTAACATGGTCTCCCATTTTCATGCACTACCTATGCGACATTGGAATCCAAGTACATGCACCCTAATAGATCAGCTTCTTCCTGACTGGAAGGACCCAGCCGGTCAGCTTGGCCCTGTATACCTCAGACTCCCCCACAACCGCATCTGCTGAATTCCACAAGGATCCTCCCTGAGCCCGACCCTCTTCAACGCATACATGATCCCTCCAGCCAGCATCAGCCACACTTATGACATCATTGTCCTCTCCTACGCTGACGACACATAGCTCATTCTCTTCCTTATGAACAAGACACCCGACGCCTGGTACCTGGAACAAGTTCAGTACTTGCATGACTGAAATCGTGCACTGGATTAAGATCAGATGTCTGTGTCAGGCGCTGAGCCTGGGCGCCTACCAGGAAAACGCAAGAGAAAAGACTACATTCCCCAGAAGTCCGGCGGCCGAATGGGAGGAGCCGCGGCTTCATAAACAATGGACGCGACCGAGCCGGTGCGCGTAATTCTGACTGTGAGATTAGAGCCGGGAGGGCTCTTGCCTAATGGACCATTTTGCCTCGCGCCTACATGCCACTAGGTGGGGGCTGCTAGGGAGGCTGTTTCCATTTCCCTCGGGGCGCTGACGTAAGCGCCGTCGAGTCTTGCTCGGCATCTGGTCGAGATTCCGGACGAACCTAACGTTTCCTATGGGGCGCTGAGGCAAGCGCTGCCGTACTGTGCCCTGCTCTATTCTCGCCTCAACAGGGACGCGGAGGATGCCGGTTGGTACACCGGTGTAAAGGGGCACTACCAAGGATGATGCTTGGTGGATTCAGATGGCGCTGACGTAAGCGCTGTCAGCCTGAACTGTTGGTAACCGCGGAAGGAGGAGAGGAACAGGACCCTGACGGATAAGGACTCCGGGCCGCCAGCGCTAACCAGGTTTGGGTTGTGGTGGTGCGGAAGCACTGCAGAAGACTACGGAACAAGTACTGTGGTGTTAATTTGTTGAGTCAGAACTCAGGAACACGAGAGAGACAGTGCTTCCTGGAACTTTTTGTTTGGTGCTTTGTTTTCATGAGTTAGGGGAGAGGAGTCCCGTGAATTGAAGGCCGCATTTACTTAGCACGTCCAATAGTCCAGTGCAGGGCAAGACACATGAGGTTCTCTGGCCTTTTAAACTGCTGGGCGTTTCTTCTGCAGCTAAAGGCAGGAACAGGGTATGTATTTCTGGGTATGTGTGATTGATTCCAGTTTAAAAGGGGAATGCTGGGAAGGCTTGATGTGTTTGTTTTATGTTTTATTGTATTAGGTGCGCAGTGGCATCACTGGAGAGAAGTATCTCTTGTTGACACGCAAGAACCCCAAACACACAAAGAGAGGGCTGAAGGTAATAGGCGCGTGTAGTGAGACCATATGAGAGTAGCAGTCTTGATATATGTGTGGTAACCGTGTATTCTTTTGTTACAGGTATCCTCATCCCCGCTGCTCCCTTACTAATTCCTTTCCCTCGCCTGATTGCCCTATTTCTCTGTGTGGGTATAAAGCAGAGTTGGGGACGTCTGGAGGGGGACTCCTTTGTGCTTCGCCCGGATCCTACAGAGCCGCTGTGGACCGTTACAGAATTACGCGCCCACGAAATCAAGCTCCTTACGGCCCGGGCAAAGCACAATCATGGCGTCTTTAGACAATGTATTACAGGCCCTACTGTTAGTGCAGCAGGAATTGGCTGCCTCTAAGGCAGAGACCGTGGCCCTCAGAGAGCGGGTGGATCGACAGAGTAGGAATCCGTTTGATGCAACCCAAGCATCGTCTCACATACAGGTGAACGTACCTCCTCCCATCTCCATGGCTAGTCCTGAGAGGTTTTCGGGAGACCCCCTCAAAATCCAAACATTTCTAACGCAGATTATGTTACACTTTTCGTGTAAGCCAGCTTCCTTTCCCAACAATCATTTCCGGGTGGCTTTTGCCACATCGTACATGACGGGAGCCGCAGCCAATTGGGCTGTGCCACTGGTGAAATATGATGACCCCCTGCTTTCGGATTGGGATTCGTTTCTCAGGGAGTTCGAAAGGGTGTTTGATCGAAGAGCCACCACCTTCTCGGCCGATCGAGAACTGTTAGAGCTCAAGCAGGGGAGGCAAGATCTGGTGACATACCTCACTCAGTTCAATCGCCTGATAGAAGAGACAGCGTGGCCGGAAGAGAAGAGGATGTCTCTGTATTATCAGGGACTTAGAGACGACATGAAGGATGTGCTTACGCAAATCGATCCTCAGCCTACCACGTACACCGATTTAATGAACCTCACGTTGCGTTTAGATCATAGGCTGGCGGAAAGGAAGGGAGAGAGGGTGTACGCTCACGTCAAGAAAACGGAGAGGGGGACCAGAGCCCCGGTAACCCCCCTTGATTCACATGCAGAACCCATGGAAGTGGGGGCCATTCGAGCTCCATTATCCAGAGCAGAAAGAGAGAACCGTAGGGTTTCGGGCTTATGCATGTATTGTGGGAAAAAGTGCCATTATGTGAGAGACTGTCCCGCTAAACCCAGGAAACCGGGCGGGTATTATCCCAATAAGAAGGTGGCGGTCACCACTGTACCCCCATACCTACATGATGAACCGACCTTAGGAGAGGGGGTAGACCAACCCCGATCTCCGGTGTTACAACTGCCCTCGTTGGCAACAACCGAGCTAGTGGCCTCGGAGTCACACATCGTGTTGTCTATGTTCCTTTCTGTGGGCTCACATACTCATCAGGTGGAGGTGATGATAGACTCAGGAGCCACCGGAAACTTTATTGACAGCGGGTTAGCGCAGCGTCTGGGTCTTCTTCACGTCCCCAGGGCGATCCCGGAAAGAGTGCTGGCGGTAGACGGGAAGCCATTGAAGTCAGGGCCCATTAGCGAAGTCATGGAGGAGCTAATCCTGATAAAGACAGGGAACACTCAGGATCATGTGGAGACTATTGTGCTGAACATAATCGAGGCACCTCAGTAGGAAGTCATACTGGGTATGCCCTGGTTGTGGAGCCATAATCCCACGGTCGATTGGAAACAAAAGACGGTGGTGTTTGACCCAGAGGAGTGTAGAGTGACGTGTGTACAACCCACCACCCCCACGTTCTGGCTCTCACGCAGGGGTACCAAATAGCCACTGCAGCAGAGAAGGAGACGGTCCTCAGGGCTGGACTGGGAACCACAACTGGCCCTGGTAAAGTGCTCGGCCGGCCCCCTCGGGTGCTGCCGAGCTCTGTGCCAGGGCCGGTATTCGGCCGATTTTGTTACAGGGCCGATTTTGCAGCTATGCTGCAAGAACGGCCCTGTAGCAAAAACGGCCCCTAGGGGCCCAAAACCGGCCCCCACCTGTGCGGCGCACCGGGGGATTGCCCGGTGCCCGCTACTGCCAGTCCGGCCCTGACAGTCCTTCCCTCCGTGTATGAACGCTTCAGCGATGTCTTTAGTGAACTTATGGCAGAGAAGTTGCCACCACACCGCAACTACGATTGCCAGATAGATCTCGTTTCCGGGGCGCTCCTGCCTTCATGTAGAGTGTATGCCTTATCGGAGCCCGAGACCGCTCATCTGCGTGAATACCTGACACATTATGTAGACATTAGATTCATCAGGCCCTCTCGTTCACCTGCTGCTTCGCCTCTTTTTTTTATCAAGAAAGCCAACGGTGAATTAAGGACGTGTATAGATTATCGTGTGTTGAACAAAAACACGGTCCGAAACAGATACCCTCTTCCCCTCATCCCTGTCTTGCTGGATCAGGGAGGCTGGATCAGGGAGGCTGCCATCTATACCAGGCTGGACTTAAGGGGGGTCTATCACCTGGTCCGGATAAGGGTGTCAGGCGCTGATCCAGAGCGCCTACCGCACGTTCCGCCAGGAAAGAACTACGAGGCCCAGAATCCGTGGCGGTATGGAGGCGGGGCGGAAACCATTGAAATACGCGTCGCGGGGGGGCCAATCACTGCGCGTAATACTGAATTGAGAAGCACATTGGAGGATACCCGTTAGCGAGACAAGACGGCGCAGGAGTCCGCGTCTGAGGCTTCGGGAAGAGAGCGGTATCTGGGTCGTGCTGCAAACACCGCCACCTGACTCCCGAGAAGGAGTGTTGGGTTCACTATCTAGGAACTCTCCCCGCGGGGCGCTGAGGGAAGCGTCGCCGCGGTCACAATCAAGGAACTCTCCCAGCGGGGCGCTGAGGGAAGCGTCGCCGCGTTTGAAGAGCATCTGACTCCCGAGAAGGAGCGTTGGGTTTCACAATCAAGGAACCCTCCCAGCGGGGCGCTGAGGGAAGCGTCGCCGCGTTCGAGGAACACCGGACTCTCACAGGTTTCGGAGAGAGAGCGAGAGACTACGCAACCTCTGGCAAGTAGCGCTACTCGCGAGACGTTTCCGCATTCGATTGAGGGTGACTATGCTATAAACTGTATGACAAGTTAATACGAGACTTTGGGCAAAGAGGCACCCTGGAACTCGGTGCAAGACTATTGTTTGGAAACCATAGGGAAGGGATCTTCTCGATACACGGAGGGAGGTGGGTTAGTACTTAGGGAAAGAGGGCACCGAAACTTTGTGGAAGAATGAAGTTCGTTTGGACTTTGGAGAGGGTGTGTCCTCTCAGGGTGTGATTGCTGTGAGTGAAACAGAGTGTGTGAGGTGACACAAGACTTTAGTAAGACCTTCTGAGAGTAGGCGGTTATTGTGTATAACTCCTCAGTTGTTTTCCGTTTTACTTTATTTCTTACCTATCCTCTCAGGTCTTCATCCCTGTCCCTCGCCTGATTGTTCTGGTACTCTGGGTATTTATATAGCAGAGCCGGAAACGTCGGGAGGTGGAACCCTGTGCCTCAATCGAAGCCCCAGGAACGAAGGCGGTCGTGACAGAATTACGCGACCACGAATAAAAATCCTTGGGGTTCCGAGTGACGCACACACATGGCCTCCTTAGACGAAGTGTTACAGGCTCTCCTGGTGGTACAGCAGGAATTGGCTGCCTCAAGGGCAGAAACGGCCGCACTACGAGACAGGGTGGACAGACAGGGTAGGAATCCCTTTGACGCCACACTGTCTTCATCTCCTATACAAGTGAATGTGTCTCCTCCCATACCTTTAGCTAGCCCAGAAAGGTTTTCGGGTGATCCCCTCAAGATTCAATCCTTTCTGACACAAATAGCCCTGCACTTTTCCTGTAAACCAGCGTCGTTTCCTTCGAACCATTCGAGGGTGGCCTTTGCGATCTCATATATGACAGGGGACGCGGCCAATTGGGCCGTACCCTTGGTCAAATATGACGATCCCTTACTGTCAGACTGGACTGCCTTTCGAACAGAGTTTGAGCGGGTTTTCGATCGAAGAGCCACCACCTTCTCGGCGGATAGAGAACTGTTGGGACTACGACAGGGGAAACAGGACCTGGTGTCGTATCTGACGCAATTCAACTGTCTAGTGGCTGAAACCGCATGGCCCGAGGATAAAAGAATGTCCCTCTATTATCAGGGGTTAAAAGATGACATGAAAGACGTATTGGCCCAAATCGACCCGCAGCCCTCTACTTGTACCGATTTGATGAATCTTACGTTGAGGCTAGACCATAGATTGTCCGAACGTAAGGGAGAGAGGGTGTATGCCCCTGTGGATAAAGCCGAGAGGGGGCCAAAACATCCAGTGGCCTCGGAGGGTCAGGCAGAGCCCATGGAAGTGGGAGCAATTAGGGCCCCTTTATCCAGGGTCGAAAGAGAAAGCCGCAGGAGTGCAGGGTTATGCATGTATTGCGGCAAGAAAGGCCACTACGTAAGGGATTGCCCAGTTAAACCCAAAAAAGGAGGGTATGCAGGGGTGAGGAAAGTGGCAGTAACCACGTTGCAGGCATCCCTTCCCGATCTTACGAGGGTGGAAGAAGGCGACAAGGCTCAGACGTTACAGCTGCCTTCTTTAGCGATCATAGATTCAATAGCTTCAGAATCACACGTTAACTTAAACATGCTTTTGCACGTAGGAACAGCGGAACATGAAGTCAAAGTAATGATTGATTCAGGGGCCACTGGGAACTTTGTGAACAATGGGTTGGTGCGGCGGTTGGGATTAAGGCGTCTCCCGAGACCTAGTCCAGAAAGGGTTTGGGCAGTTGATGGGAAACCCCTGATATCCGGACCCATCACTGAGGTCACGGATTCCTTAACGCTGTCCAAAACTGGACCACTGGGGGATCATGTGGAGGAAATAGCCTTCAACATTATAGAGGCACCGCAGTATGAATTGATTTTGGGCATGCCATGGTTAACGACCCATAATCCAGCAATAGATTGGAAAAGAAAAACGGTAGAATTTGACACCGAGTATTGCCGAAGGGAATGCGCTAACACTCACCGAACCCACATTCTGGCGCTCACCCACGGGTATCATATACTCACGGCGGCAGAGAAAGAAACGGTCCTCCCCGCAGTATATGGTGAATATACGGATGTTTTCAGCGAGAGTAAGGCGGAGGTCTTGCCCCCGCATCGGGAATATGATTGTCAGATAGACTTGATCCCTGGGGCAATAATGCCATCATGTAGAGTGTATGCTTTGTCCGACCCAGAGACAGAACATCTGCGGCAATACTTGGAACACTATGTAGACATAGGGTTCATCAGGCCTTCCCGGTCTCCTGCCGCGTCGCCCCTGTTCTTTATCAAAAAAGCCAATGGCGATCTGAGGACGTGCATTGACTACCGCGTTTTGAATAAAAACACCGTGAGGAATCGATACCCTCTTCCACTCATCCCTGTCTTGCTGGACCAGGTGAAGGAGGCCACCATTTATACTCGATTGGATTTGAGAGGGGCTTATCACCTGGTTCGGATAAGGGAGGGTGATGAGTGGAAGACGGCATTTAAAATGCGGTACGGCCTTTTCGAGTATAGGGTAATGCCGTTTGGGCTGTGTAACGCCCCGGCGGCGTTTCAATTCTTTTTAGATGATGTGCTCAAGGAGTACATAGATAAAACAACGGTAGTATACATTGATGATATCCTCATTTACTCCAAGGATCCTAGCCTACACGACACTCATGTGTCACAAATCCTCCAAAAGTTGAGAGAAAACAATTTGTTTTGCAAGTTGTGCAAGTGTGAATTCGATGTGGAGAGAGTGGAGTTTCTGGGGGTGGTCTTAAGCCCAGCAGGGTTAAGTATGGCAGAAAGGAAAGTGGCAGCAGTACAAGAGTGGCCCATCCCAAGAACCGTGAGGGACGTCCAATGTTTTCTTGGGTTCTCTAATTATTACAGGAGATTTATTTCTCACTTTTCCCAACTTGTCTCTCCTCTTACTCGTCTGCTACGAAAAGGACACCCCTTTTCATGGACTCCAGAAGCAATGCATGCGTTCAGCGAATTAAAACAAGCCTTCACTACTGCCCCGATCCTGCAGCATCCCCGCTCCGACGCTCCGTTCATCGTGGAAGCGGATGCGTCCGATATCGCGGTGGGAGCGGTACTCTCGCAGCGAGAGGCACAGACCGGACAACTGCATCCCATCGCCTTCCTCTCTAGGAAATTGTCCCCGGCTGAAGCAAACTACACAATGGCAGAAAAGGAGTTGCTAGCGGTCCGGAGGGCATTTCATGAGTGGAGACACTATCTGTGGGGAGCACGACATCCGATAACGGTGTATACCGACCACAGAAACCTGCAATACCTAAAAACGGCCCGACATCTTACGCAAAGACAGATGCGGTGGATGCTGTTTTTGCAGGTTTTGACTTTGTCATCACTTTTCGTCCAGGGTCGGAAAACAGGAAGGCTGACTCGCTATCCCGGCAGGGGGGAGAGCCCTTGTCTCTCAGAGAGGTCAACGAGTCGATCATCGCCCCGGAAAAAGTAATCTGCGTGGTCCGGGCGGAGACGTTTCTCCACTCAGTGCGGACACACCATACCCTCGCCCAATGGCTCCAGTGGGAAGACCAAGGGGTGGACCGGCACATAAAAGAAGGATTGCCGTTTGTTTGCGACCGTCTGTTTGTGCCCACAGAGGCGCTCCAACAGCAGGCCTTCGTGTGGTGTCATGAGTCGCTGTTGGGGGGTCATCCAGGGTGCGCAAAGACTCTTCAGCTGCTCCAGCGGCACTTTTGGTGGGATAACATGAAAGAGGACGTCCGACGTTGGATACAACAGTGTGACGTGTGCGCCCAAGCCAAGGGAGACCGTTCGAAAGCTAAAGGCAAGTTGGTACCTATGCCAACACCCGCTGGACCCTGGCAGAACATCAGCATGGATTTTGTGGTGGGACTGCCGATGGACCAGGGATGTGATGCTATCATGGTAGTGGTCGATAGTCTCACCAAAATGGGTCATTTCGTGCCATGCAAGAATCTTCCCTCAGCCAGTCACACTGCTCAGCTGCTGTTAACCCATGTGATACGCCTACATGGATTCCCGAGAGTGATTGTTTCGGACAGGGGCCCCCAGTTCATTGCTAGGTTTTGGAAGGCGTGGTGTTCGGCGCTGCAAGTAGAGGCGGCTACCTCCACCAGCTTCCACCCGCAGACGGACGGCCAGACGGAGCGTCTCAACCAAACGCTCAAGACGTATCTCCGGTGCTACTCCAAGGAAGCCAGCACCTCGTGGGTGTCGTTGCTGTGGATGGCGGAACTCGCCTATAACAACGCCTGGCATTGTTCTATCAAGGAAGCACCGTTCCGGGCGAATCATGGCTACCATGCCAAGGTTCTGCCGCTGGCGTTTCCCGAGGGCATCTGGGAGCAGCCCGCACTGGCTACTCAGTTACGGAAGCTGAGGAACCTCCATGAGCGTCTCAAGTCAAACTTGGAGAGAGCCAAAGGCGTCTACAAGACATGGGCGGATCGTCGCCGACAGGACGGGCCTACATATCAACCTGGTGACCGCGTGTGGCTTTCTACGAAATACCTTCGGTTCAAGCTGCGCAGCATCTTTCATCCGCGCTTCATAGGTCCGTATTCCGTAGTCCGTCGGGTGGGTTCAGTGGCTTACAAACTGGCCCTGCCCGCGTCTTTGCGCATACACCCGGTGTTCCATTGCAGTCTGTTGAAGCCTGCGGGTGGGGTCAGGAGGAGGGCACCTCCGCCAGTCATCCGGGACGGCCAGGAGGAGTTTGAAGTGAGACGAGTGTTGGATTCACGGATCCGGAGAGGTCGTCTGTGGTACCTTCTGGCTTGGAGAGGTTATACGGCTGAGGAGGACTCCTGGGCGCCGGCCTCGGATGTCCACGCTCCTGAGGCGGTGCGTTCGTTTCACGCCCGCTTCCCGGCCAAGCCTGGTCCTAGGAGGCGCTTGGCAGGGGGGCATACTGTCAGGCGCTGATCCAGAGCGCCTACCGCACGTTCCGCCAGGAAAGAACTACGAGGCCCAGAATCCGTGGCGGTATGGAGGCGGGGCGGAAACCATTGAAATACGCGTCGCGGTGGGGCCAATCACTGCGCGTAATACTGAATTGAGAAGCACATTGGAGGATACCCGTTAGCGAGACAAGACGGCGCAGGAGTCCGCGTCTGAGGCTTCGGGAAGAGAGCGGTATCTGGGTCGTGCTGCAAACACCGCCACCTGACTCCCGAGAAGGAGTGTTGGGTTCACTATCTAGGAACTCTCCCCGCGGGGCGCTGAGGGAAGCGTCGCCGCGGTCACAATCAAGGAACTCTCCCAGCGGGGCGCTGAGGGAAGCGTCGCCGCGTTTGAAGAGCATCTGACTCCCGAGAAGGAGCGTTGGGTTTCACAATCAAGGAACCCTCCCAGCGGGGCGCTGAGGGAAGCGTCGCCGCGTTCGAGGAACACCGGACTCTCACAGGTTTCGGAGAGAGAGCGAGAGACTACGCAACCTCTGGCAAGTAGCGCTACTCGCGAGACGTTTCCGCATTCGATTGAGGGTGACTATGCTATAAACTGTATGACAAGTTAATACAAGACTTTGGGCAAAGAGGCACCCTGGAACTCGGTGCAAGACTATTGTTTGGAAACCATAGGGAAGGGATCTTCTCGATACACGGAGGGAGGTGGGTTAGTACTTAGGGAAAGAGGGCACCGAAACTTTGTGGAAGAATGAAGTTCGTTTGGACTTTGGAGAGGGTGTGTCCTCTCAGGGTGTGATTGCTGTGAGTGAAACAGAGTGTGTGAGGTGACACAAGACTTTAGTAAGACCTTCTGAGAGTAGGCGGTTATTGTGTATAACTCCTCAGTTGTTTTCCGTTTTACTTTATTTCTTGCCTATCCTCTCAGGTCTTCATCCCTGTCCCTCGCCTGATTGTTCTGGTACTCTGAGTATTTATATAGCAGAGCCGGAAACGTCGGGAGGTGGAACCCTGTGCCTCAATCGAAGCCCCAGGAACGAAGGCGGTCGTGACAAAGGGAGGGTGATGAGTGGAAGACGGCGTTTAAAACACGCTATGGTTTATTTGAGTATTTGGTTATGCCGTTCGGGCTTTGCAATGCCCCGGCGGCATTCCAATTCTTCTTAAATGATGTCCTGAAGGAGTTCATAGATAAGTTGCCGGTCGTCTACATTGACGATATTTTGATTTATTCCAACGATCAGGACGCACACATCAAACACGTGTCACAGATTTTGCGCAGTTTAAGGGACCATAGTTTGTTTTGCAAGTTGAGCAAATGTGAATTCCACGTGGCAAAGGTCGAATTCCTGGGGGTGGTACTTAGTCCCTCGGGCTTGTGCATGGCAGAGAGAAAGGTGATGGCGGTGCAGGAATGGCCTGTTCCTAAGAATGTGAAAGATGTGCAGTGTTTCATGGGTTTCTCCAACTATTACCGGAGATTCATTTCACACTTCTCACAGATTGTCTCCCCTCTCACTCGTTTGTTACGAAAGGGAAGCACCTTTTGTTGGACCCTGGAGGCCATGGAAGCATTTGTCTATTTAAAGGGGGCATTCACCATAGCCCCTATTCTGCAGCACCCTCAACCGGATGAACCGTACATCGTGGAAGCAGATGCCTCGGACATAGCAGTGGGAGCCGTGTTGTCACAACGTGAACATCTATCGGGACAACTGCATCCTATAGCCTTCCTGTCAAGGAAACTGACGCCGGCCGAACTGAATTACACGATAGCGGAAAAGCAGTTGTTGGCTATCAAAAAGGCATTCCAGGAGTGGAGACATTATCTGTGGGGGGCTAAACATCCAGTCACGGTGTACACCGACCACAGGAACCTACAGTACATGAAAGCGGACAGGCAACTCACACAACGACAAATGCGTTGGATGTTGTTTTTTGCAGACTTTGACTTTGTGGTTACCTTTCGCCCAGGTTCGGAAAACAGAAAGTCCGATGCGCTATCCCGACAAGAAGAAGACGACAAGTCCAGGCAACGCGTTGTCGAAGCCATCATTTCTCCGGAGAAAGTGGTGTGTTCAATCACAGTGGACCCTTTCCTGGATCACATAAAAACCCATCACACGCTAGCGCAATGGCATAGGGGGGCGGAACAAGAGCCGCATCGACTGGTCAAACAGGGGTTGCCCTTCTTTGGGAATAGACTGTTCTTGCCTTCTTCGGTTCTCAGGCGCAAGGCGTTCTTGTGGTGTCATGACTCTATGTTGACCGGTCATCCGGGTTGTACAAAGACCCTACAACTACTGCAGAGACAGTTCTGGTGGGAGCACATGGGCAAGGACGTCCGTCAATGGGTAAAAAAACTGTGACACCTCTGCCAAGGGAGACCATTCCAAAGCAAAAGGCAAACTGGTTATCATGCCTACTCCTTCTAAGCCCTGGCAAAACATAAGCATGGATTTCGCGGTAGGATTACCACTAGACCAGTGTTGTAATGCAATCTTGGTGGTGGTGGACAGCCTCACTAAAATGCGACATTTCATTCCGTGTAAAAATTTACCCACAGCTAGCCAAACCGCTCAGTTGTTGCTCTCTCATGTAGTGAAGTTGCATGGACTCCCGGAAGTGATCGTGACTGACAGAGGTCCGCAATTCATCGCCCGTTTCTGGAAAACATGGTGCAAGGCCTTACAGGTAGAGGTGGCCACGTCCACTAGCTTCCACCGGCAGACGGATGGCCAAACTGAGCGGCTGAATCAAACTCTCAAAACTTATCTGAGGAGCTACTCGAAGGAAGCCAGCACCTCATGGGTGTCTCTGTTGTGGTTGGCGGAACTGGCCTATAACAACGCTTGGCACAGCTTCATAAAGGAAACGCAATTTCGGGCCAATCATGGGTATCACGCCAAGGTCCTTCCGTTGTTCATTCCCTGCGAGACGAGGAACCAACCTACCGTTTCCCTGCAGATGAAGGTCCTTCAGGCGATGCATGACAAGGTACGGAAGAACCTGGATAAGGCTACACAGCTCTACAAGACCTGGGCTGATCGCCGTCGGCAGGAAGCACCCGTTTATCATCCGGGAGACAGGGTATGGTTGTCTACTAAATACATCCGCTTTAAACTGCGCAGCGTGTTTCATCCCAGGTTCATCGGTCCTTATATCGTTGTACGCAGGATCGGTCCTGTCGCATATAAACTGAAGCTACCTGCATCTCTGCGCATCCATCCCGTGTTTCACTGCAGTTTATTGAAGCCAGCGGTCGGGGCCCGAAGAGAGGCGGTTCCGCCTGTGTGCCGTGATGGGCAACTGGAATACGAGGTCCGGAAGGTGTTGGATTCCAAGTACCGGCAGGGCTGTCTGTGGTCTCTCATTTCGTGGAAGGGATACACTGCAGAGGACGACTCATGGAAACCGTCGACGAACGTCCATGCTCCTGCGGCTGTGCGCTCGTTCCACGTGCGCTGTCCAGATAAGCCTGGACCTAGGAGGTGTATGGGAGGGGTGCGTACTGTCAGGTGCTGAGCCTGGGCACCTACCACGAAAACGCAAGAGAAAAGACTACATTCCCCAGAAGTCCGGCGGCCGAATGGGAGGAGCCGCGGCTTCATAAACAATGGACGCGACCGAGCCGGTGCGCATAATTCTGACTGTGAGATTAGAGCCGGGAGGGCTCTTGGCTAACGGACCATTTTGCCTCGCGCCTACATGCCACTAGGTGGGGGCTGCTAGGGGGGCTGTTTCCATTTCCCTCCGGGCGCTGACGTAAGCGCCGCCGAGTCTTGCTCGGCATCTGGTCGAGATTCAGGACCAACCTAACGTTTCCTACGGGGCGCTGAGGCAAGCGCTGCCGTACTGTGCCCTGCTCCATTCTCGCCTCAACAGGTACGCGGAGGATGCCGGTTGGTACACCGGTGTAAAGGGGCACTACCAAGGATGATGCTTGGTGGATTCAGATGGCGCTGACGTAAGCGCTGTCAGCCTGAACTGTTGGTAACTGCGGAAGGAGGAGAGGAACAGGACCCTGACGGATAAGGACTCCGGGCCGCCAGTGCTAACCAGGTTTGGGTTGTCGTGGTGCGGAAGCACTGCAGAAGGGATGTATGACGTTACAACGCATGCTTTTACACCGCATGCCGTTACAACGCATTTTTTACACCGCAAGATCTGTTACAACGCCAGCCTTTACAACGCATGCTTTTACAACGACGTACACTAGATGGAGTGCTGACATTAGAAATGTATAATTTACTATTCTAACTCCAGTCCACGTTGCAGTAGGGAAGGTGTTTGGATAGTAAAACTACACTATTTCTAATGTTAGCACGCCATCTAGTGCATTTCGTTGTAATGGCATGCGTTGTAATGGCATGCGTTGTAACAGATTTCGCGTTGTAATAGTTTCGTTGTAATGGTAGTGCGGTGTAAAAGTTGCGTTGTAAAGGTTGTTCACCCTGCAGAAGACTACCGAACAAGTACTGTGGTGTTAATTTGTTGAGTCAGAACTCAGGAACACGAGAGAGACAGGGCTTCCTGGAACTTTTTGTTTGGTGCTTTGTTTTCATGAGTTAGGGGAGAGGAGTCCCGTGGATTGAAGGCCGCATATACGTAGCACGTCCAATAGTCCAGTGCAGTGCAAGACACATGAGGTTCTCTGGCCTTTTAAACTGCTGGGCGTTTCTTCTGTGGCTAAAGGGAGGAACAGGGTATGTATGGCTGGGTATGTGTGATTGATTCCAGTATAAAAGGGGAATGCTGGGAAGGCTTGATGTGTTTGTTTTATGTTTTATTGTATTAGGTGCGCAGTGGCATCACAGGAGAGAAGTATCTCTTGTTGACACGCAAGAACCCCGAACACACAAAGAGAGGGCTGAAGGTAATAGGCGCGTGTAGTGAGACCATATGAGAGTAGCAGTCTTGATATATGTGTGGTAACCGTGTATTCTTTTGTTACAGGTATCCTCATCACCGCTGCTCCCTTCCTAATTCCTTTCCCTCGCCTGATTGCCCTATTTCTCTGTGTGGGTATAAAGCAGAGTTGGGGACGTCTGGAGGGGGACCCTTTTGTGCTTTATACCGCTGTGGATTGTTACAGTCTGAAGGTGAACTCAACAAGACAATAATGGTGATCTTAGGGAAATGCACTTCACTGTAGGATCCCACCTCGTGGCCAATAGAGCTAAGATTGACCCACCCCCCCCTCCCACACCAAGAACCTCAGGATCACTATCATCAACAGAAAACTCAACATACTGCCAAAATCAACGTTGTCAATGACTCATGCCACCATACTCTAAAGGGGCTGTGGAAGCATTTCAAATGTCTTCCAATCAGCACCCGAAAAACTGTCATGCACGCCCTCATCACAAGCAAGCTGGACTACGGCAACACCCTCTATGCAGATCTGACTAAATCCCAACTCCCCAGATCAGGCTATTCTGGATGTGAATGTCAATATTTGCAAAGAGGTACGAAAAGCGCTCCTTAGCCCTAAATTGAAAGCAAAGGAGGCAGGACCCAAATGGTTTGATAGGCTTTGTTTGAAGGCCCATAAAGATCTAAAGTGGGCCCTCAAACAAAAGCCCAGGAATAGGACGGCAATTAAAGCTGCCGAAGTAATTATGCGCAAGCACAAGAGGATAGGAAGAGCCAACTTGTAAAAATGGCTTGGGAGTAATTAAAGGAAGCACGCAAAGAGAGACTTAATTTATCCTTCTGGAGGATTGTGAACTGCCCTCTTTTTAATGCACTAACCCAACCAGACATGAGGCAAATGATTCCAGCTAAAGACTGGGTGGTGCATTTCGAAAATATTTACTCCAGGAAAGGTGCCCATAAGTCAGTAAAATTGATGGAAAAGGAGCTGCCCTTGACGTTTGAATAAGACAAGGTAAAAGCTGGCATACTGGGAACCGCCTTACGAAAAGCGCCAGGGCCTGATGGGGTTCCCGGGGATCTGTTCAAATCATAGGTGCAACTCTGGACCCCTATACTCACTCAACATTTTGAATTCAGTAGCCCATAGTTATATCCCCACATCCTGGAAACAATCAATCATCGTACCAGTCTTTAAAAAAGGCAATTGAGATGATCCAGTGTGCCGCCGTCCTATATCTTTATTACATTACAAGGTTAAGGTCCTGGGTAGGATTCTTCTAAAAATATTGGTGGACTGGTCTGATCATAGAGAAATTCTTTCAGATATCTAGTGTGGTTTTAGGCCGGGAAGAGGGACAATTGAAGAGAATATTAAACTATATTTGGTAATCAACAAATATACAACTGTTAAATGGGGAAACATACATCTGGCCTTCATGGACCTTGGCACAGCCTTTGATACCGTGGACAGATCAAACCTGTGGGCTGTGCTGAGGGATTTGGGGGTGGAAGAGTCACTTGTATCTTTTTTGTCTCATTTGCACAAGCGCCTATTTTTTTATTCTTATTTTTTTTATTTAATGCGTTTTTATATAGCGCGGACTTTACCCGAAGGTGTCAGAGCACTTCACAATAGGAACAGTAATGATACATAAGGAGAAAAATTACAAGTGAGCATGTACAAAAGCAAACGTTATGTTACATGAGGCAATAGTGACAATTGTGCAAGTATCAAGAGCAAACAAAATACAAGAGGTAGCAAACGATACGTTACAAAAGGAAAAAGTTACGTGTGCAGGTTACAAGAGCATACAAAGTACACGTAGAGGTAAAAAATTGCAATAAATGGCAGACACTCAAAACATAAAACAAAAGTTACGTTACATAAGGCAGTGGTGGCCGTTGTGCATGTATCAAAAGCAAACAAAATACAAGAGGTAGCAAACGCTACGTTACAAAAGGAAAGGTGACATGTGTGCATGTTACAAAAGAGTACAAAGTACAAGTAGAGGTATAATACTGCACTAAATGGCAGACACTCAAAACACAAAAACACACTGGGAAGGCACTTCTATAGGCGTGGAGAACAGAATTTCCTATAATGGAAGGACTTCCTTCAGAAAATAGAGGGCGTGAATTAAATTTGGAAGTGTCTTTGAAGGAGGAGAGCTTTGAGGTCAGTTTTGAAGGCCTGGGAAGAGATTGTGGTCCGGAGCTGAGGCGGAAGTGAGTTCCAGATTCTCACCGCATTGCCTGAAAAGGATTGGGCCATCGATCTTTCCTTCTTGAAAGTGGGAGGTTCAAGCAATACATTTTCTGCATTACGTGATGGTCTGGAGCCTCCAGAGAGTTTCAGTTTATTCGCCAGGTAGCGAGGGGAGGAGGAGTGCAAGGCTTCGTGGGTGATACAGGCAGCCTTGTAGATAGCTCTTGCCTCTATGGGAAGCCAACGGAGGGTGGATAAAATGGGTGTGATGTGGTCGCTTCTTTTGGCCCCATAAATGAAACGAGCTGCTGAATGGAGAACAGACTTCAGGGGGGACAGGTGGGTTTTGGGGAGGCCAGTAAGAAGAGAATTGCAGTAGTCCAATCTGGAGAGAACCAGCGATTGGACCAGGGTTTTAAGGTCGTGCTCCGGGAAGAAGCACCTAATCCCCCAATGAAGGCGCAGTTGGTATCGAGCAGACTTTGCAATGGAATCGATGTGGGAGAGTAGATTGAGTTTTTTGTCGAGTATGACACCAAGGGATTTTGCGCTGTCGACAATGATGGGTTTATTGTTCAGTAGATTCATCTGATCCATCCATGATTGCAATGGGGGAGGAGAAAGTGAGGAGGAGAGGAGGAGGAATTCAGTTTTGGAGGGATTCAGGGTCAGTTGATGAGTTAACATCCAGTTTTGAATGGAGTCGAGAGTAGAGCTTATGAAGGAGAGATCATGGGTGGAGGCCACCTTAAGGTAGATTTGAGTGTCGTCCGCATATAGATGATAGTGGATCCCGGATTTACTCAGGAGATTTCCCAATGGTTCTAAATAGAGATTGAACAATGTGGGTGCAAGTATAGAGCCTTGAGGAACATTGTTAGACTTGGCCCTTTTCCCCTGGAATTTTCGTTTTTTTTTAATGCATATTATCAAACAACCAGTGTTAAGGTGCAGGTGCTCTCGTCTCCCAAGATGGCTGCCACAGGCCCCTGCTACTCCAGAGTGGTCTTTACTAGTAGCACCCTAGCTGCCAGGAGCTGGCTGGAACCCCACAACAATGTTGCGACACCAGCCCGCCTTTTTTGTCCCATAGGTAAAATGGGGAAGCTCCTGGAATGTGCTGGAACCTTCTAGAAGGGAGGTGTGGTTTTTACTTTTGCCGCCTTGGACAGTGGTCACCTGACCTAGGGCTACTTAAGAGAGGGAGGGAACTTTTTCTAGTCAGTTGGCCAGTTGGGGTAAAGCAGAGCTGGGGAATCCACGCAGGAGTTTTAGGCGGTAGGGCCTAGCCAGGGACTTATGCCTCTGAAAGTGACAGGACTTAGGTACTGCCTTTTAAGTGAGTGAGGGACCCTGTACAGCCCACTGATCTAGCCCAGAGGTAGGAGAACCCAGGGACCCTCTGCCAAGCTTGACTAGGAGGGAACTAGCCACCAACTCAATCCCTACCCCCAAGGAACAGAACCCCTAAGGGCGCCAGAGACATCTGCGCCAGTAAGACTGCTGGAACTTTAAACTGAACCTTCATGCTGAAACTGAATGTTGGAATTGAATACTGAACCTTCATGCTGAAACTGAATGCTGAAACCGAATATTGAAACCTAAGCTACAACTGACGGCTGGACTGCTGGGGATCAACCAGGTACTAGCGCTGTGACCTCTGCGCTCCTCGACCTGGCCTGGGATCCTCCGAGTCAGTCCCACGCGGAGCGCTGAGCTCGCTGTCATCCTGCTTAATTTGTACCCCCCCCCCGGCGAGGGGACCAGAAACGCACTCACCGCCGCAGCCCAGGGACCAGAAGTTTGCCCCTCATCGAACCGGGGCCCACGGAGAAGCCCGGGGCCCCGCCGCTGCCGTCGCAGCGTCTGAGTGAGTTGCGGAAGGCCTGGGAAGGCCGTGAAGCCGTCTTCTGCCCCACGTGACGAGGGCGGACTGCGCGTCGCCGCCCCCGCCGCGGAGCACACTGACTGCATGGGCCCGAAGCAGTGAAGAACACCCGAGTGACTGCCCGAGACCAGGACGCCGAGATCAAGGTAACCCCCGGGGGCTGGGAGGTAGCGTGGCCGTGCCGAGGCCTGGGACTCACCCCCCTGCTCCCCGGGAGGCATGCGGAGGACCCAGTGTGCCCCCTGCTGATCGGGAGCGTCACCGCACAGACTGGCGACCGCTCCGGTGCCCAGCCGAGACTCTGATTCCCCTCCGTGGGATTGCCCCCTTGCCTTGAGACTGCCGCGTATAAGGGGACCACTTGCTTAACGCCTCATGATTACGAGTGGCGCTGTGTTCTTAAGTTCTGCTCAGAAGTGCTTCACGCCGCATGATTACGAGTAGCGCTGTGTTCTTAAGTTCTGCTCAGAAGTGCTTAATGCCTCATGATTACGAGTAGCGCTGTGTTCTTAAGTTCTGCTCAGAAGTGCTTAACGCCTCATGATTACGAGTGGCGCTGTGTTCTTAAGTTCTGCTCAGAATTGCTTAATGCCTCATGATTGCGAGTAGCGCTGTGTTCTTAAGTTCTGCTCAGAAGTGCTTAACGCCTCATGATTACGAGTGGCACTGTGTTCTTAAGTTCTGCTCAGAATTGCTTAATGCCTCATGATTACGAGTAGCGCTGTGTTCTTAAGTTCTGCTCAGAAGTGCTTGATGCCTCATGATTACGAGTAGCGCTGTGTTCTTAAGTTCTGCTCAGAAGTGTTTAATGCCTTATGATTACGAGTGGCGCTGTGTTCTCCAGTTCTACTCCGGAGCGCTAGTAATGCTCGGGGTAACGATAGGGTTGCAAGTCCTGCCTGGAAGCGCTATAAGTCTTAGGAGGTGGCGCTAGGTTTCCCAGCCCTATTTCGAAGCGCTGATAATTGCTAGATACCGCGCGTGTGTACCCGCGGCAGAGTGAAACGCTAGTGGTGGGAGGGGCGCAGCGCTCTGGTTAACCGCTGTGTTTACCGCTTCCCCTGATTCGCCAGGTATTGCCACTGGAGCTATGATGAAGCGCTCTAGAATCTGACGCTCAGGTATACAGGTGTGGCCTACTGCATAATAATGAATTACTGGTGAATCTGACGCTAAGGTATTCAGGTACCGCCTATGTGAGCATAATGAAATGCTGGTAACTCTAATGCTAATGTGTTTAAGTGATGCCCATTGCCATCTAGGGAGCTGTGCTTGCATATCATTTGATTA
Source organism: Triturus cristatus (assembly GCF_964204655.1). Taxonomy (NCBI): domain Eukaryota; kingdom Metazoa; phylum Chordata; class Amphibia; order Caudata; family Salamandridae; genus Triturus; species Triturus cristatus. Next base: position 1,861,742,270 of record NC_140590.1, read on the forward strand.
GATAAATCTTGATTGATTTTCATTGAACCTACTGTGTGGTGTCCATTATTGTGTGCGTTTCCTGCTTCAGGGGATGTGTGTGTTGTATGGTCGCTTTACACATAAGCCTTCGGGTGCCCAACCGCTTGAGTCACGTTACCCCCTTAGGGCTTGGTGACCCCAGGTCTTACATTGTTGGCGAGCGGTGGGATTAGGACCTGTGACCACACAGCACCCTTCCGGGAAGCGGAGGGCGCCACAATTGGACGCATATTGTTTTAATCTCTGCAACTGTTTATTGCTGCATTACATTCCACTGTCCAGACTGGGGGTGTAGAATCCTGGTTAGCTTGCAACTGCCACCCATATCCTAGAATTTTTCTTCCTTAGTATCTAGGTCCCCACCTGTCACGATGGAGTTCCGGTTAGCCGACCTCGAGGGGTACACTGTAAGGCAACTGAGAGATTTTGGGCAGGGGATGGGGGTGCCTGGGGTGCGGAGGGCCAAAGGACCGGAACTCCGTACCGCCTTAAGGGCATGGGTAGAGGCCCACCCAGAGGGGAGAGGGGATGAGGGACAGGAGGCGCAGGATGCACCTCAGGAGGAGAATGCACAGGAGGTACTAGACCTACTCAATGTAGATGTGTCGGAAAATGTGCCACCAGGGAGACGTTCTGGGGCCAGTAGTAGGACAGGATCTAGGAGGAGCGCGTCTCCAGAGGAGTATGAGGACGGGAGGGAGGAGAGGCAGTTAAAGTGGGAGCTGGCCAAGTTGGAACAAGAGAGAGAGAGAAAAAGGGAAAACAAGAGATGGGCAATGGAGGAAAAGAAGCTGGCGCACAAGCTTCAGCTGAAGGAGTTGGAGCTGCGCGCCCTCCAGATAAATGCGTCCAATAAGGACAATGGTGGCAGCGTACCAAGAGATCCCCAGGAGCCAAAATTCTGGTTACCCACGGATGATATCGCCAGGGTGTCTGAGGAGGCATTGGGGAGTGACCCTGAAGGGGGTGGTGCAGGGATCTTCCAACCCAGCGAGGTGGGAGAGGTGGCGGATAGCCCAGCTAGGTCCCCGGGAAGAGAGAGGGTTGTAGGGCCTCACGTCCTATCTATAAGAAGGAGTGAGACGGGGAGGTGTCCCGAGGTGCCCCAACCGCAGTCTCAGGGCCTGGAGAGTTCCATAAGGGAGCCCCAGGTTGGGAGCCTAGGCTGTCCTGATGTGCCGCCCGGTGAGGGGGAGCCCCTAGTGTCAGGAGAACCAGGGGCATCTGTAATCAGAGCTCCTGAGGTTCTGGGGTTGGCCCAGTCGCAGGGTTTAGATCCTGGGCTGGGGTACCAGGCTCAGTGGTTGCCTGACCTGGCGGGTGGGGCATCTGTTAACAGGGTCCCCCCAGAATTGACTTCCAGGGGTACTTTTCCCGTTGGGAGGGTGCGGAACTCTGGAAGGGGGTGCAGAGGGAGGAAGGTCTCGCCTCGGGCACCGGCTCAGCCTAAGGGTTTAGACCCTAGGCTGGGGAACCAGTTGAAGGTTCAAGGCCCTGGACTGGGGAGAGAGTGGTGATCTGAGGGTGCCTCGCATGGGAGGAGGAACCCCAGATGGAGAGGTAGGGGGAGGAGAGCCTCGCCCCCAATGGCTGGTCAGCCTGAGGGTGCGGACCCCAGGTGGAAGGACCAGTGGCAGTTTGGGACTGCAAGGAGAAGGAGGAGAGTGGTCAACGGGCACTACAGGCCTGGGGCTACTGCCCCCCACTCTGCGAGACCACAAGGGCCACAACCAGCTAGGGAGCCCCAGTGGGGTGGCTTCGTTGGTCCAGGGAGGTTTGTGAGGGAACCATCGGGTTCCAGAGTGAAGGAGAACCTGCGGGTGCTCCTGCAGTTGCGAGCCTGCATCCACCTTTTCTCGCCCCAAGCAGGGAAGCCCATCAAGGCATTGATCAGTCTACCCTGGCTTTTGGCTGGAAGGGGGTTGTGTTGGACTTGGCCCTTTTTCCCTTAATTTTTTCGTTTTTTTTTAATGCATATTATCAAACAACCAGTGTTAGGGTGCAGGTGCTTCCTTCTCCCAAGATGGCTGCCACAGGCCCCTGCTACTGCAGAGTGGTCTTTACTAGTAGCACCCTAGCTGCCAGGAGCTGGCTGGAACCCCACAACAATGTTGCGACACCAGCCCGCCTTTTTTGTCCCATAGGTAGAATGGGGAAGCTCCTGGAATGTGCTGGAACCTTCTAGAAGGGAGGTGTGGTTTTTACTTTTGCCGCCTTGGACAGTGGTCACCTGACCTAGGGCTACTTAAGAGAGGGAGGGAACTTTTTCTAGTCAGTTGGCCAGTTGGGGTAAAGCAGAGCTGGGGAATCCACGCAGGAGTTTTAGGCGGTAGGGCCTAGCCAGGGACTTATGCCTCTGAAAGTGACAGGACTTAGGTACTGCCTTTTAAGTGAGTGAGGGACCCTGTACAGCCCACTGATCTAGCCCAGCGGTAGGAGAACCCAGGGACCCTCTGCCAAGCTTGACTAGGAGGGAACTAGCCACCAACTCAATCCCTACCCCCAAGGAACAGAACCCCTAAGGGCGCCAGAGACATCTGCGCCAGTAAGACTGCTGGAACTTAAGACTAAACCTTCATGCTGAAACTGAATGTTGGAATTGAATACTGAACCTTCATGCTGAAACTGAATGTTGAAATTGAATACTGAACCTTCATGCTGAAACTGAATGCTGAAACCGAATATTGAAACCTAAGCTACAACTGACGGCTGGACTGCTGGGGAACAACAAGGTACTAGCGCTGTGACCCCTGCGCTCCCCGACCTGGCCTGGGACCCCCCGAGTCAGTCCCACGCAGAGCGCTAAGCTCGCTGTCATCCCGCTTAATTTGTACCCCCCCCCCTGGCGCGGGGACCAGAAACGCACTCACCGCCGCAGCCCAGGGACCAGAAGTTTGCCCCTCATCGAACCGTGGCCCGCGGAGAAGCCCGGGGCCCCGCCGCTGGCGTCGCAGCGTCTGAGTGAGTTGCGGAAGGCCTGGGAAGGCCGTGAAGCCGTCTTCTGCCCCACGTGACGAGGGCGGACTGCGCGTCGCCGCCCCCACCACGGAGCACACTGACTGCGGGGGCCCGAAGCAGTGAAGAACCCCCGAGTGACTGCCCGAGACCAGGGCGCCGAGATCAAGGTAACCCCCGGGGGCTGGGAGGTAGCGTGGCCGTGCCGAGGCCTGGGACTCACCCCCCTGCTCCCCGGGAGGCTTGCGGAGGACCCGGTGCGCCCCCTGCCGATCGGGAGCGTCACCGCACAGACTGGCGACCGCTCCGGTGCCCAGCCGAGACTCTGATTCCCCTCCGTGGGATTGCCCCCTTGCCTTGAGACTGCCGCGTATAAGGGGACCACTTGCTTAACGCCTCATGATTACGAGTGGCGCTGTGTTCTTAAGTTCTGCTCAGAAGTGCTTAACGCCGCATGATTACGAGTAGCGCTGTGTTCTTAAGTTCTGCTCAGAAGTGCTTAACGCCGCATGATTATGAGTAGCGCTGTGTTCTTAAGTTCTGCTCAGAATTGCTTAATGCCTCATGATTACGAGTGGCGCTGTGTTCCTAAGTTCTGCTCAGAAGTGCTTAACGCCTCATGATTACGAGTGGCACTGTGATCTTAAGTTCTGCTCAGAATTGCTTAATGCCTGATGATTACGAGTAGCGCTGTGTTCTTAAGTTCTGCTCAGAAGTGCTTAATGCCTCATGATTACGAGTGGCGCTGTGTTCTTAAGTTCTGCTCAGAATTGCTTAATGCCTCATGATTACGAGTAGCGCTGTGATCTTAAGTTCTGCTCAGAAGTGCTTGATGCCTCATGAGTACGAGTAGCGCTGTGTTCTTAAGTTCTGCTCAGAGGTGTTTAATGTCTTATGATTACGAGTGGCACTGTGTTCTCCAGTTCTACTCCGGAGCGCTAGTAAAGCCCGGGGTAACAATAGGGTTGCAAGTCCTGCCTGGAAGCGCTATAAGGCTTAGGAGGTGGCGCTAGGTTTCCAAGCCCTATTTCGAAGTGCTGATAATTGCTAGATACCGCGCGTGGTACCCACGGCAGAGTGAAACGCTAGTGGTGGGAGGGGCGCAGCGCTCTGGTTAACCGCTGTGTTTACCGCTTCCCCTGATTCGCCAGGTATTGCCACTGGAGCTATGATGAAGCGCTCTAGAATCTGACGCTCAGGTATACAGGTGTGGCCTACTGCATAATAATGAATTACTGGTGAATCTGACGCTAAGGTATTCAGGTACCGCCTATGTGAGCATAATGAAATGCTGGTGAATCTAATGCTAATGTGTTCAAGTGATGCTCATTACCATCTAAGGAACTGTGCTTGCATATCATTTGATTAGATAAATCTTGATTGATTTGCATTTGAACCTACTGCGTAGTGTCCATTATTGTGTGCGTTTCCTGCTTCAGGAGATGTGTGTGTTGTATGGTCGCTTTACACATAGGCCTTTGGGTGCACAACTGCTCGAGTCACGTTACCCCCTTAGGGCTTGGTGACCCCAGGTCTTACAAACACCTTGACCGACCGCCAAAGGAGATGAAAGACTGTTCGCTATTTTGATCATTTGGGATCTATCAGAGAGGAAGGAGGCAAACCATTTAAGCACAGTTCCTTCCATGCCCATTCTCTGTTGAAGAGTGTTAAGGAGAGTGTTGTGATTGACAGTGTCAAAGGCTGCAGAAAGGTCAAGGAGAATTAGAAGACAAGGCTCCCCTGAATCGAGTATCCGCAGCACGTCATCAATCACTAGCAGCAGGGCTGTTTCAGTGCTGCAGTTTTGAATGAAGCCGGACTGGAAGTTGTCCAGAAGATCATTGTCCTTGATATGGCAAGAGAGTTGTTTCGCTACACAATTTTCTGTGATTTTCGCAAGAAACGGTAGGTTAGTGATGGAACGGTAGTTGTTGAGGTCGTTCGCATCAGCAGTGGGTTTTTTAAGCAGAGGGGTGAGCTGCCCAGTTTTGAAGGAAACAGGAAGGGAGCCTTGACTGAGGGAGAGGTTGACCAGAGTGGTCCAATAGGAAAGAGAAGTCAATGGCAATGGCACCAGGGATGGAGTCAAGAGAATAGTTAGAGGGCTTTGTATCGAGGATGCATTTAAGGAGGGCATCATCAGAGATGGGGTCAAAAGTTTTGCCAAATGATTAAGGATTTGCGCTCCTCTGTAGGGGTAGGATGAATGACCTGATCTACAAGTGATTTCACCTTTTCGTCAAAGAATATAGCAAATTCCGCCTAGAAGCCTCTGTGAGGTATGACCCTCAGGGAGAATGCACTACGCACTTTCAGTTAGAGCGGGCGGTCCGTCAGGGATGCATTATGGCCCCAATGCTATTTATAATGTACATTAACAGGCTTGACCAGTTTTTATGGTGGAAGCCAGAATGGTGCCAGCATTATTGTATGCAGATGACTGTTTTAGTTGCGGGGACACCAAATGGCCCACAGTTATTATTAAATCTCTTTTTACGAATTAATGGAGGACTTAGGGCTTAAAATTAATTACCTTAAGTTCCACAATATGGCAGTTGGCCCATCAAAGAATAAGAAATCAAAAGCATACCATATCAAGGATTATTATTTAGGAAAAGTGGATACGTTTTGTTACCTTGGTATTTTGTTGGACAACCAACTAACTTGGAGACCACTGATTAAAGCACATATATAATCTCTTAATAGGGTAGCTTATGGGAAAGATTCCTTGAGTAGGTGTTTAAGACACAGTCATATGAAATCTGTTTAACATCTTTGTGGTACTTTAAAATTTGGGACCGCGTAGGAGGCAGGGCCCTACCCCTGTCTATTCCGGTATTAGCGAACCGCGAATGGCCAATGCAGTATGTACAAGTGCAATGCATAACGTTTTATCGATAAATGTACTTTGTATACGATATTACACATTGACTTCGTGGGTTCCATCTTGGAGCGGTGGCCATCTTATGGTTGCCCTCACATAGGCTACACATCAAGGACAAACACCGGCCTTTAGAACACATGTGCCTTCCTTTGACTTCTCTGTGACCTGTGCGACTTGGCTCCACCGCCCCAGGTCAGTCCGGTCCCACGAGCTCCCCGTCCTACGGCCACCTGTGATTAGCATCAGGGTTTGACACACCATAAAGCCTTTTCATCCCACACAAGCCTCCGGCTAATCTCTTTCACACCTGACTCTTCCTACTTTATAGCTTGTTTTACAAACAGGAGGTGCCCGTGTTTATTGGGGTCTGTTGATATCTGATGTGGGATCTGAGCCTCGCTGGGTAAATAATTGTGGGCTGGCTGAACTGGAATGTGGGATGGTCATCATGACTCTGCCTTTTCGTTTGTAATGAATACATATGAATGACCATATCGTAAAACAAGGAATGTGTGCCTGAAGCATGATATTTTGTATATAAGGAGAAGCCCGTTTCTGTAAGTTTAAGCAGTCTCCTGAGAACATACATTGTGTTGTACTTCTCGGATACCTGTAATTGGTCTGCAGCCAATAAAGACGATCTTTGACTTCACCTAGAAGACTCTGTGTTTCTGTGGGTCTGAAACAGGAAGAACTCGAAGTCTTAGGGTGTGTTCCCCTGCACCGCTGGGTTTTAAAAACCCAGAACTTAAGTTGGCGCCCAACTCGGGGCGATTTCAGCGGTACCGGTCCAAGCCAGAGGTTCGTGAGGAGCTTCGTGTGGAAATTCTGGAGGAAGGCCGCCACTTCATCGACCCCTGCATGTCGACGTGGTTCGAAAGTCTTTTCTGCGAGGTTCTCCGCGTCCCGACGGCTACGAAGGACTGCTGCCCTGATTAATCGCCCTGTTTTGGACCCTTGACGATTTGGTAGAGCGAAACAATCAAGAGAGTCTTCTGGTGACGCCATCGATCATCGATACCTCAGTTAAGTATAAGTGTGGAGCGTCTCCCAGTTTGTTTTGGTATCCTTCGGGAATTTGGTATCCTTCGGGATCGCTTTGATTTGGAACTTGCAAGTGCCAAAGCCAGAGGACTCGTGTATTCACGAGACTATCGTATTCGATAATCCTTTGAAGTTTGAAACTAGACTAGTGAGCAAAGATGCCTGGTTCTAGTATATTTGGTAATTGGTTTTGTTTGGGTTGTAAAAGGGATTCCCAATTGGAGGATTCGTGTCCGGTTCCTCCAATTGGAACTCCAACTTATGAGCTTTATGTAAAACATGGCGTGGGCCCCATCGCATATAATGAAGTATGGATCCGATACACCAGAAAGGACGGTGTTTTAAAATGGCCCCAAAATGGTAGTTTCGATACAGATATCTTAGATAATTTGGAAGTTAAATTATTTAAAAAGAAAGCCCGGCCGGCGATGTTTGATTCTTTCCGCCTATGGCGAAACAAAGCCAAACAGAAGGAAATTAAGCTAGCGAAAAGGAATAAGAGAGAACAAGGTATGTCAATGATGCAAGCAGATGTCCAATTTAAAGATAATGAGGAGGAACAAATGAATGAGCAATTACATAGACAGCGCAAACTAGGGATCGATAAATGTTACCCAGTTTTGTCACCCCTTCCACAAGATGAGACGAAAGAGAAATATTCCCTAATGTCCCATTTGCTAAGTTCGCCACCCCCGTATGCACAAAATACCACAGCGCCTCCACAGCTTGTGAATGTGCAGCCTCTAGTTAATGTGCCGCAAGCCTTCCCACAGCCGCCAGCTCCCCCTCAGCTGGCTCCTATCCCTACAGCGCAGCCCTCTCAAGGGCCGCCAGTTTTGTTACCTGTTGCCCCTGCGCTTCCTGCGACTTTGCCTAGTACATCAGCTGCCTCCCCTGCCTCAACTTCTCCTTCAGCACGACAACGACTAGCTAATGTAGTTACTAGTTTAATGTCGCCTCTCTTTGGGTCATCTAGTATGACCCCTGGTTTACAACGTAAGCAGTTGCGTAGTCAACTGCCTAATCCTGAAGAGAAAGAGGTATTAGATCATATGGCGCGTAGGTGGATTGTTTTCCCTTCACTCTATGATGTGGAGTCAGTTGTTAACGTTTTTCACCAATGGGACGCCCCAAAACAGAGGTATGTGTTTGAGAAAATGTGTGAATTCCTCTGTGAGGAATTGGAAGATCATGGTTCAAACTCAAACCCGCAGGAGTTGTGTCGAGTGCGATTTGATTTTGGAACAGGTACAATTGTGGTTCCCGATGTAGATGAAGCAGTTGCGACTTTACTGTCCTTCAGGAATGAGGATTGTCAACAATCATTGTTCGAACAGGAATTCCCTGTGGGGAAAAAGGTAAAAGCGCGCCAATATCCAATGCGTGAGGTTCCTCCAGTTTGGAGACCTGCTGATGCAAATGTTAATCCACCTGTTCCAGCTCATTTCCAGCGTGTTTGGGTGCATGTCCCTTGGAAGCGTTCTGAAGTAATAGTGCTTAAACAGACATTGCCTGACCCCCGTAAAAACCCTACAGGATATTATAAGGAGTTATCACAAACTGCAGAATCGTGTGTCATGAATCTGGCTGACATAGATATGTTGTTCGGGAATGTGGTTCCACAGCCTTTATGGGGATCCATTCGTAATACAGATCATGCTGCAGAACTAGGAGCCACATGGGCTAATATCGTTGCCGCAGACACTAGACAAGTTGGTGGTGCAAAACCTGAGCCCCTAGTAGCAGACCTCCCTGGAAGAATTATTACCTACATGAAAACCATAATGCCCGCGATGCGCGTGAATTGGGATAAACTATCCGCATGCAAGCAGAAGAAAGATGAGACAGTGTCCGATTTCTTTACAAGGTTTGAAGAAACGTTTATCGACCACAGTGGTCAAGACATGAGCACTGAAGGTGGCCAACGGTTATTTGTTGATAAATTTGTGCAGAATCTACTTCCCGAGTTGTGTAAGAAATTAAAAGATTCAGAGAGTTCTTGGGCTGTTTCCTCTTCAGCGCAAATACTGTCTACTGCACAGTATTACGAAAATAGAGATAAAGACGAGAAGGATAGAACAGACAAGAAAACGAAAGAATTGAAAACGAAGGTCCTTTTACAGCAGGCTTATCCGCCACGTGGAGGACAGAATAATTATAGGCAAACCCAAGGTATCTATCAGCAACCCCAACAGTTCCAGAATAATCAGCAAATGAATGGGTATTATCAACCACGTATCCCTGTAGGTCCCAATCAATGTTCATATTGCAGAGAGGAAGGTCATTTTAAGTATAGTTGTCCTAAATTGTTGCAGCGTACTAATAATGCGTATGGCGCAAGAGGTAGAGGTGGTCAGCAAGCTCCTAGAGGTAGAGGGCGTGGAAATGTTCCCCAGAACGCGCGTCCTCTTCCGCCTCAAAATACGATAAATAGCTTTGATCAGCAAGCAAATGCAGCTGGTAATACAGCTCAGTACTATAATAATGATTATTATGCAGAAGACGACAACATGGAAGGTAATGATTACTAGGACAGCCATAGACAGAGAGAGGGAGTTGTTTCAGTGCCAGTGGATCAGAGTGGACCGTATGTTAAGGTGACTACAGCGGGTGTAACAGAGCCTTTTCTGCTGGACACTGGTGCTGCAAAGAGTTAAATTATGCATTCAAAACTCCCTGGCGCGCCTTTGTCTGGCGAAATGAATGTTTCAGTAGGTTTTTCTGGCGCCCCAGTTAGGAACCCGATTTCTAGTCCTATGCCCCTTTCTGTTGGACCTTGTGAGTTAAAAGCACCCCTCATCCTAACGACAGGTTGTGGTGAAAATCTGTTAGGGTTGGATTTGTTAAAAAGATTGCATGCAACGCTATATTGTTCTCCCTCAGGAGTATAACTTACATTGGGTAAGGAAGTGATTTCCCCGATGTACTTGTCCAAGAATACATTGCCACCTGAATTGTCATCCCTTCCGGATGTCCTTTGGGCTACTGGTCCCAATGATGTGGGTCTCTTGGAAATACCGCCATATGTGGTCACTTTAAAGGCCAATGTCAGATTGCCACGCATTCCCCAGTACAAGATCTCCAATGAAGGTCAGAAAGCGTTGTTAGCAATTATCAGTGATTTGATTAAAAAGGGTGTAATTGAAGAGACAAGAGGCAACGTTTGCAATAGTCCTGTTTTACCTGTTTTAAAACGTACGGACCCTTCACAGCCACCTGTTTACAGATTTGTGATTGATCTTAGAGAGGTAAATAAAATAGTTGTGCCACAGTTTCCAGTTGTCCCTGATATAACTGCCTTGTTAACTATGATTCCAGCCTCCGCTGCATGGTTCTCAGTGATCGATCTAAAGAATGCTTTCTTTAGCATCCCAATTGCAGAAGAGAGCAGGGACATTTTTGGCTTCAGTTTAGGAGGTCGAAGTTTCCGCTTTAAACGCGCTCCACAGGGCTACTGTGAAAGTCCATCAATATACAGTCAGGCTTTAAAAGCGCAGCTTGATGCACTTGTTTTACCTAGTGGCGCTATCCTTATTCAGTACGTTGACGATTTACTAATCGCCGCGGATACTGAAAAGATTTGCAAAGAAGCTACATTGTCATTGTTGCGTCATTTGTCTGCCTCTCATCACAAAGTGTCTCTCTCAAAACTGCAATATTGTCGACAAGAAGTGACCTACTTAGGTCATCTCTTATCGAAGGAGGGAAGGAAACTGACCCCAGAAAGAATTCAAGCCATTGCACAATTAAGTGTGCCAAGAACACAGAGAGAAGTGCGTGCTTTCTTGGGCATTACTTCATACTGTAGGCATTGGATACTGAATTTTTCTTTGCTGGCAAAACCTTTGTTAGCATTAACATGTAAAGACACACCGAATCCTGTCCCATGGTCTGAAGAGTGTCAGAAAAGTTTTTGGGAATTGCGAAATGCATTATGTTCAGCTCCTGTGTTGGGTACCCCTGACTACAGCAAGCCTTTTACATTGTATGTTCATGAAAAGGACGGTTGCGCATTATCAGTGTTAACACAGCCTTTTGGCGACAGACCGCGTCCATGCGCATAGTTTTCGTCAACCTTCGACCCGGTAGCGAGGGCATTGCCAAGTTGCTTGAGAGCTACAGCCGCAGCAGCTATGTCTATTCGACAGTCTGCTGGATTGGTAATGGATAACACATTGATTGTAATGGTTCCACATGCTGTGGACACATTGTTAAACCGGACCAAGACACAGCACTTAACTAGTGCTCGATTGTCAGGGTATGAACTGACACTGTTGGCAAACCATGTACACATAAAGAGATGCAACACGTTGAATCCAGCTACATTATTGCCAATTCCAGCAGACATAGATGAGATTGAGCAACATGATTGTCTGTTTAGAACAGAAGAAGAGACGAAAGGGAGAGTGGATCTTAAAGATACTCCCCTAACTGAGTGTGATGGTACCTTATGGGTGGATGGTTCGTGCTTCAAGCTTCCGAATGGTGATACGACTGCTGCATATGCTATCACGACTTTGAACACGATCGTTGAAACTGCACGAGTGCCACATAATTCGGCTCAAGCAGCAGAATTAATTGCCCTTACAAGAGCATGCGTGTTGTCTGAAGGAATGAAAGTGAACATATATACTGACAGCCAGTACGCCTTTGGCGTGGCTCATAGTTTTGGGCGATTGTGGAAAGAACGTGGGTTCCTGACTTCGCATGGAGCTAAAATTCAGAATGGCAAGTTGGTGAATGATCTCCTCAAGTCACTGACCCTACCGTTACAAGTTGCGATTATGAAATGCAGTGCGCACAAGAAAGTCACTGATGATGTTGGTCGTGGTAACGCATTTGCTGACGAAATCGCGAAAGAGACAGCAAAAGATGTGAAGACTCGAATGTATGTTGCAGGCCCTGCAAGATGGGTTGGTGATGTTGGTATGTGTGAAGACACGATAGAGAGTGTGAAGTCCCTTCAAGCTGAAGCCACAGAGAAAGAGTTGAGCAAGTGGAGAGAAAGTACGGGTAAATTGGATGAGAATGGTTGTTGGGTTGATTTGTCAGAACATCGGTGATGGTTGTTACCTGAGGCATATGTGCTTCCAGTGGTTACTATGGCACATGCAATGGCACATATCAGTGTGAAAGGAATTTGTAAGTTGTTGGCTCCAGTATGGCAGAACGCTGGAATTCCCAAATGTGCAGAGAATGTGGTCAAGAATTGTATGGTATGTTTGAAATATAACCCTGGTAGGGGAACCCCAACTCCAGCTGGTCATTTTGCGCCTCCATCATATCCATTTGAGGTTTTGCAGCTAGATTTTATCCACATGGAAAGGTGCAACAACTTGAAATATGTACTGGTTGTTGTTTGCGCTTTTTCAAAATGGATAGAAGCATATCCCCTAAAAGACAACACTGCTTTATCCACAGCCAAAGCCCTTGTGAAATAATTTTTCCCTAGGTTTGGAATGCCAAGAATGGTGTGGAGTGATAATGGGAGTGAATTTGCGGGTAAAGTGATGAAGAATGTGTGTGAGGGATTAGGTATAAAGCAGAAGTTCCACGCTGCAAATCACCCCCAATCAGCTAGATTAGTAGAGTGCTACAACGGCACTCTGAAGCTCAAACTGGCCAAAATCCAGGCGAGCTCCGGCCTTAAATGGCCTGACGGTCTGCCTTTAGCACTTCTATCCACAAGAATGACTGTGCATTCACGAGTGGGACTTAGTCCATATGAAGTGGTTTTTGGCCGCCCGGCCAATGTATGGGGTGTGCCAAGACCGACAAAATTCAGCGAAATCAAACATCCAGCACTGCTTGACTATCTGTATGAATTGACGGCTGAATTGTGTGTTTTACACCAACAGGTGCACGATACTCTCCCCCAGGCCTCTGAAACTCCAGGACACCATATCGATCCTGGCTCATGGGTACTCGTGAAGAACTTTCAGCGAAAGAACAATGATGAGCCCCGTTGGATCGGTCCTCACCTCGTACTTCTATCGACAAGATCAGCGGTTCGAGTGAAAGGGAAAAATAATTGGATTCACGGCGCCCACTGCAAACGGATCCCTTTGCCACTACCATATGACCAGTGGGTCCAGGAGGGTATCGCTGATTCTGAAAGAGACACTGTACCTCGTTTTGTACCATTTAGTGATGCACGCGTAAGAGGCACAACTTCAGAACAAGAAAGTGACGATATTTTGCAAGAAGCTGTGCCACCGTCAATTCGTTTGCACACCACGGAGCCTGAACTCTTGTTTCAAGATCAGACAGTACCTGGCCGAAACCGCTACAACCTGAGACCAAGGCCTATGGACAAATAAAAATTCCTTTCCCTTACTATTTTTTTTGATATTATAGCTCTCCCATCTGAAGGACTTTTTGATTTTTTGTTTTTCGAACCACCATCCGGGTTCAGCCGCAGGGTCGCGGTGCCAAGACTTTGGGGTACAGGCCGAAGACGTTAGGTCAACGGTTCTGGTTGGTCTAGGGCGTTCCCTGGACTGACAGGCGTACCCCTTAGCAGAAGATACTCACCCGCCGCGAGCGGCACGATTAGAGGATGGAGTTTTTCAAGATGGAGAGACCGGCTGAGGAAATGAACTTTAAGACGAAAATATGTAAAATAATGAAGAGCAAATGTTTTATATTATTAAGTTTGTTTATACTATGTAGTATGATGGTGTTTACTGTAGGATTTGTATTCTTCTCCTCTCAAGTGCCATTTGCACCCACTGAACAGCCTATACCTCCTCCTACTGTCTCCTTACACTCTTTCCACCCTCTGCCTGAACACGAACAAGCTAGACGGTCTGAGTTCATAAACAACTCGTTTATTCAGCTCCTGCACCGGCACCAGCTAGTTATGAATACAACCAATTGCTGGGTGTGTGGGTTAATGCCACATACCATTAATAAGGGTATTCCTTATCTAGTGCTGCCGTTTAGCTATAATGGATCGTCATGGGCATTCCAGACCATGTTTCTCTTTGCATTAGATACCTACTCCCCGCGACAACCGCGTTCCATCAGACCTAGCACAAACAATAAGGCCTTAATGAAAGGAGTTGCTGATATGAGCAGAGATATCGACGCATACTCATCTATTCCCAAGGATGAATTGCGAGCTTATGTAGGTTGGAACGCGACAGGGTATAGCATTAGTCTGGGTGAAAGGCAGCGAAAAATCTCATCCCCAATTTGGGTCGTACCCTACATAGGTCGGTTCTGTTTACAAGGTAATGGTCAGAATCCAAGAGCTCAACTGGGGAAAAGTTACTGTACTGAAACATACACTTTTCCATTGCAGTTTTCCCCTGCGTTTTTGGCTGCCAAGGGTACGTATTTTGTCTGCAATGACCGAGCATATACATGGTTGCCCCCTGATTTCTCGGGCACATGTTATATTGCAAACTTGCTACCGCCAACATTTACTGCTGCCTCTGATTATCACAAGACCAGAGTTGTGAGAGGCGTGCTTAGTAAGGAGGATACTGCCGGTCAGGAAGCGGGAGACTTCTTTCTGGGTTTCCTGCCGTTTTGGGGACCTATGGTCAATAGTAGGAACCTGAGACAACTGACTCGGGTGGTTGAATCCACTGTTAATGTTACAGCTGGTGCCCTTGGTAATTTGACAGCTGAGCTCCAAGCGGATCGCCTCATGATTTTGCAGAACCGTATGGTTCTAGACGTCATACTTGCAGACCGCGGTGGGGTATGTAAGGTCATCCAGTCTAGCTGTTGCATTTTCATACCAGATAACGCTCCAACAGTTTATCAAGCCATCTCCAAACTGCATAAAATATCTGAATCTATACACGTGGATAAAGGAGATTGGTCACTGATGGGGTGGTTCTGGAAACTGTTATCTGCCTGGGGTTGGAAGATTCTGTTGGTCATTGGAATGTTCTTAGCCATTCTTTTCCTGTTCTGTCTGTGTATACAGTGTGCTCCTGCGATATGTGGCCTCTGTGCTACATTATGTGTAAGGAAGCCTGTATCGAGGGACGAGCTAAGTAATAGGATGATGCTACAGCAACATCTCCATGACTTCATGAATATAGACCTGGACTCGGATTGATATGAGTATAGGTATTGCCTATGTAAGGGCAAAAGGAGGGTCTGTGGTACTTTAAAATTTGGGACCGCGTAGGAGGCAGGGCCCTACCCCTGTCTATTCCGGTATTAGCGAACCGCGAATGGCCAATGCAGTATGTACAAGTGCTTTGCATAACGTTTTATCGATAAATGTACTTTGTATACGATATTACACATTGACTTCGTGGGTTCCATCTTGGAGCGGTGGCCATCTTATGGTTGCCCTCACATAGGCTACACATCAAGGACAAACACCGGCCTTTAGAACACATGTGCCTTCCTTTGACTTCTCTGTGACCTGTGCGACTTGGCTCCACCGCCCCAGGTCAGTCCGGTCCCACGAGCTCCCCATCCTACGGCCACCTGTGATTAGCATCAGGGTTTGACACACCATAAAGCCTTTTCATCCCACACAAGCCTCCGGCTAATCTCTTTCACACCTGACTCTTCCTGCTTTATGGCTTGTTTTACAAACAGGAGGTGCCCGTGTTTATTGGGGTCTGTTGATATCTGATGTGGGATCTGAGCCTCGCTGGGTAAATAATTGTGGGCTGGCTGAACTGGAATGTGGGATGGTCATCATGACTCTGCCTTTTCGTTTGTAATGAATACATATGAATGACCATATCGTAAAACAAGGAATGTGTGCCTGAAGCATGATATTTTGTATATAAGGAGAAGCCCGTTTCTGTAAGTTTAAGCAGTCTCCTGAGAACATACATTGTGTTGTACTTCTCGGATACCTGTAATTGGTCTGCAGCCAATAAAGACGATCTTTGACTTCACCTAGAAGACTCTGTGTTTCTGTGGGTCTGAAACAGGAAGAACTCGAAGTCTTAGGGTGTGTTCGCCTGCACCGCTGGGTTTTAAAAACCCAGTACTTCATCTTTAGAATGCGAAGTGCGTTCCCACTGTGGCGTTTGATGCAGAAATCTGGGGTTACAAGGCTTGTCATTCAATTCAAGTTGCGGAAAATAAAATTTTAAGAAAGCTATAAAGAATTCCACAGTGTCCCAGAGGAAATTGTACACGAAGAAATGGGAGCAAATTTGATAACTGATATTATTCAACTCCGTCCAATACTTCTTTCGCTCTCAATATGGCTTAAGAGTGAACTGGAATTCTACAGAAGGATTGCGATTGATTGTTTGAATTTGGAACTTAGTCATCGCATACCATGTTTAAGTTACGTTAAAAAAACACCTGGGCAAGTTGGGTAAACCTCAGTTGTTTAGTACCCGAGAGCTGATTAGTAAATCAGACATTGGCTGGGTGAAGGAGGCTTTCAGAATAATTACTTGAAAAGCTATGCTACATGTAGCTCAATCCAAAGAGAGTTATAAGGACTTTGTAATGGTTAAATCTATGAACAAAATGGAAACATACTTAACTTTGGACAAGACTTCTCATCATAGAAGACTGCTAACTTACTTCCGTTTAAATCAGTTTCCACAGCTGATGATGGGTGGCATAAGACATTAGACTGTCTTTTTTGCACAAGCGACAGGATTACTGCACCGGACACTGCATATTGTTTTTATTTGCACAAACTGGTCAGCCTTAAGGCGAGAGTATATTCACCCCCTTTTTGCTCCCCTGGATTTTTATCAAGTGAGACTAGGTTTACGTTACTTGTAACTTTTGGATTCACGGAAAACTTGAGAAATTAACTGTGACAGTTAACTATTTTATAAATGTAATGCTCGTATAAATTGGTTAAAGTTCGATTGGATAATCGGTTTTAGGTGGTTCCTATTATTCCCTACTTACATAGCGGACCCTTACATGGAGGATTTTGTTTGTTAGGTTGTATTAGGATAAGGCCTGGCGCACTTTTATACAATATTTTTTAACATGTTTTTTCCTGTGCATAGGAATTTTTAGCAATGCATTTTTATCTTTTCAAAGGTTGTACTTTAAAATGTTGTTGTATCTTAATTATGATATGTCTGTGAGTAAAAGAAATTAAGTTATGAGATGATTTGTGGATGTTTCATGTGCTTTCATGGTCAATTTAGGCCCGAATAAAGAATGTATTGATTGAGTAGTCTCGCTAGGCTCCCAGTTTGGCTAGACTCACACCTGCTCAGCCCCAGGATTCCCTTTCGGGTGCCAGTGCTCTCTATAAATCTGCGTAACATAACGCGGCAACCTCCAAGCCTTGAATGACACATTAACCAGGACAGTGGTGGACATCTCGTGCCAATATTTCTCTAATGACTCAGAAGCTTTTCAAGCCAGAATATCTGTGTATGATTCTCCATACCAAGTCAAGCCAAATAAAACTTTATTCAGCCAACATTGACCACAGAAGCACATAAAACGCACAGAAAATAAATACTAAAAATAGTCAATACATGATAAAAGGACAGACCAATATTTCATATACAATTGTCAATACAAATCACTGAACCCTCTGAACCCTTTACAAAGGCTGTATTTAACCCCTTCGCTGCTAGGCCTTTTCCACCCCTGTGCTGAGCCTTTTTTTGGGGCTATTTGGGGCAGTTTGCGCTTACGCCCCTGTAACTTTTCAATCACATAAGGTATCCACGCCAAATTTGCGTCCTTTTCTTCCAACATCGTGGGGATTTTAAAGGTACCCAGGGTTTGTTGATGCCCCGGGAGGGGACCCAGAAATTAGCTACAATACAGCTAAATGTTGCTTTCTTTGGGGAAAATTGGAAAAAAGTGCAGTAGAGAAAAGTGTCTGGGTTTTTTCCCTGCAAATGGTATCAAGAAAAGGCTTGTGGTGCTGAAATCACCATCTTACCAGCTTTCAGGGACTGACAGACTTTTTTCAGAAAACCAATTTTCCTTACAAGTTTTGGCATTTTACTGGGACATCGCCTATTTGTGCTATTTTTTGTGCTTTCAACCTCCTTCCAGTTAACAGTAGAAATGGGTGTGAAAGCAATAATGGGTCCTGGAAAGCTATACCTTTCAGAAAAGTAGACACACTTCTGAATTCAGCAAGGGGTCATTTGTGTAGCTCCTTTTGTTCGATTTTTATAGAAACTAACAGTGGAAAATAGGAAAAATTGAAAATGATTGAAAAAAACTGCCATTTGTGCCAACGTTTTCACCTGTAACTTCTAAGTATGGCAGATTTTTTAAAGCAATATACCGTTACATACGCTGGACCCTTCTGGTTGTGGGGATATATAGGACTTGTAGGTTCACCAAGAACCCGCCGAACCCAGAGCCAATAACTGAGCAGCGTCTTGCAATGGTTTTTTGCTGTGTACCGGGTATATAGCAATTAATTTGGGAAAATATAAATAGTGAACAATCTGAATTAAAGATGCCTGTGTATTTCTGAAATGGGAACAAAATATAGAGTTTAGAAACAGTAGCTAATTGTTGGTATTCATACCAGCATGTGAATTATAGGACATTTTTCAAAGTGACTTCTTTTTTACACATTGTCTTACCTTTGAAAAGGCAGAAATGCATTGTAAGTCAATAGGTAATAACACTTGCTCTACAATTCTGTGTTCTTCTAAGTCTCCCTTAAAAATGGTACCTCACTTTTGTGGGTAGGCCTAGTGCCCGCAACTGGAAACGGACGAAAACGCAACGGGAACACTCCACATTTTTACAGTGAAAATAGACCCTTTTTTGCAAAGGTACCTAGCTGTGGATTTTGAACCCTAGCTCAGTCGGCACCTAGGGAAACCTAGCAAACCTAAACATTTTTGAAAACTAATCACCCAGTGGAATCTAGGATATGTGACTTGACTGGCTCTCACCAGGTTCTGTTACCTAGAATCCCCTGCAAACCTCAAACTTTGTAAAAATAACAACACATTTTCCTCACATTTCTGTGAAGGAAAGTTCTTGAATCTGCGTGGAACCACAAAATTCCTCCCACCCCGCATTTCCCAAAATCTTCCAAGAAAAATTGTACCTCACTTGTGTGGGTTGGCCTAGTGCCCGCGACAGGAGACTGCCCAAAACGCAAAGTGGACACACTACATTTTTACAGTGAAAACTGACCCTTTTTTTCAAAATGCCTACCTGTGGATTTTGAACCCTAGCTCTGCCGGCACCTAGGGAAACCTAGCAAACCTATACATTTTTGAAAACTAGACACATAGGGGAATCCAGGATGGGGTGACTTGTCTGGCTCTCACCAGGTTCTGTTACCCAGAATCCCTCGCAAACCTCAAACTTTGTAAAACAAAAAGCCATTTTCCTCACATTTCTGTGATGGAAAGTTCTGGAATCTGCGTGGATCCAAAAAATTCCACCCACCCCGCTTTCTCCGAAGTCTTCATATAAAAATGGTACCTCATTTGTGTGGGTGGGTCAAGTACCTATGACAGGTAAGGGCCCAAAACATATTGCAGAGACATTAAAATTACCTATCACAAAACGACTTGGATTTCGTGGGGGGGCGGAATCTGGGTTTTTGGCCCCGGGCTCAGCGGCCATCTAGGGAAACCTATCAAACCCACACATTTCTGAAAACTAGACACACTGGGGAGTCCAGTGAGATATGGCTTGCGTGGATCCCCCAACGTTTCCCTACTCAGAATCCCCTGCAAACCTCAGATTTAGCTGAAATAAAATTACATTTTCCTCACTTTTATGTTTGGGAAAGTTGTGAGATCACCGGGATGACACAAATTTCCTACCCCCTAGCCTTCCCACAGGTCTCTCAATAAAAATGGTATCTTACTTGTGTGGGTAGGCAAGTCACTGCAACAGGAAATGGCCCAAATCGTACTGTGGAGACTTCGACCATGCCTATCATAAAACTACCTGGTTTCGCAGGGGGGGGGCTCTGGTGGGGCACCTAGTGGGCTCTCTGCACCCCCTGGGGGCAGATCAGGGGCTATTACCCCCATTTGCCTCCTGGGGGGGCAGAAAGACTGTGGCATCTTTTTGGGGTGTTGGGAGCATTGGCATACCTATTCTGGACAGCCCCCACCCCTACGTATATAAAAAACAAATCCCTGGTGCCTAGTGGGCTTTCTGCCCCACCCAGTGGGCAAATCAGGGGCTATCCCGCTATCTGCCTCCTGTGGGGGGGCAGAAAGTATTTTGCCTTCTTTGGGGGGGGGAGTAGAGTGGGGGCATTGGCATGGGCAGCCCCCACCCCTGGCCTAAAAAAAAAAATCCCTGGCGTCTAGGGTGCTTTCTGCCCCCATCTGCTTCCCGGGGGGGCAGAAAGACTGTGTTAAAAGTTAATGGGGGAGCAAAGGCCCCTGCCCCAAGGCTAGTGGGTGGATCCCTGCTTGGGGATCGCCCTCCTGTGGAGAACCCCAAGCCGGGATCCACTAGGGTAGGGTACCATTGGAACGAAACCTCGCCCAAGTGTTTTGGTGCCCACGAGCATCGCACCGAAAAACTGAAACTAAGTTGTAGTTTTGTTTTCAATGTAATGACGACAGCACGCATGATCAGTGCATGAAAAAAGGAGAAACAGATGTATATATTTCATCTCACTTAAGCTTAGAACAGTGTTTTTTTCTTTGTCTTAAAGCACCTGACAAAAAACTAGCAACACCAAAACAAATCACGAGTGAAGAGAACATTTGAAAGTATATCAGGGGCGGCTTCAGTTGTGCAAAATTACAGTGCTTTAAAAGCAGTAAAATATATTTTTTCCTTACCTCACCATAGAATTAGCAAATTAAAATAAAATGTAAAAGATCTTGTTCTGAAAAATCATCACAAGAGCAAGGCTTTAGGGCACCCAGTTTTGAACAGCCCTTAGGGACAGATAGGCATCAGTGGATGTAGTTAAACCTGAACCTAATTAAAATAAAACAATGGTGTGGGTTATTACTATAGGTCCAGTAGGGTTGTTCTA
The DNA here is from genome assembly GCF_964204655.1 of Triturus cristatus. Lineage (NCBI taxonomy): Eukaryota > Metazoa > Chordata > Amphibia > Caudata > Salamandridae > Triturus > Triturus cristatus. The sequence continues at coordinate 1,861,763,092 of NC_140590.1, forward strand.
AGGTCCCTGGGCTCAATATTGAGTATTGCCTTACCGTGGACTTGGTGAGTTCCCTGTTTTCCCTTTCTGCCATCCTCCTGGCTAGAAACAGTGATTTTATGTCTCTCAACTCATTGGGGTGCCTCTGTCTATGGTGCATAAACAGCTCTGGGGGCACTAGGTTAGTCCAGCCAAGAAATGTCAACGGCCCTGTCAAGCCTCATACAGTCTTCTAGAACAAACTTGTTCAAGGTAGGAGAGGGACTAGACCATATTTTTAACCACTGTATTAAAGGGGCCATAGCTATGAGATCAGAAATGTAACCCTGCCCAAGTTCTTCATGTACCATGAAGGACGGGGTACAGGGGGATACTGCTACAAGTTTATGAAGAGGGAATTTATTCTCAGGCACCTGCAAATCACTTCTCCATATCGTAAGTGATCAAAATTTCCATCAGGAGGTTTTCAATTTTTTTAATCATGCCTGTGGCGTCGCTGTTAATAAAGGGAGGTTAGCGACCCTAGGTTTAAGAAATACATCTAGATATTTAGAGAGAAACTCTACTGGTACTGCGGGCCAGATCATCTTTTGCTGGTCCACCTGCCTTCCGAAGCTCACATCATGGCAACTGCTCTCGACAACAATGGTTATCTTTATTTCCACTTGTACTTTGTGGCATCCCTCTGGGCTTTTGCCTTTCTTTAGTGTGTTTTATCTATTTCTAACCACTAATGAAAAGATAGCATCACATATTTGTCTCTTGTTGACCTTAGTACAAAATCATTAGGCATGAAAACCATAACCGAGAGCATATCTCACCTTGTAGTGATATGAATAGAAATGATATAAGCTATATAAATATACAATTTGTATCAAAGGAGTTAAAAGTAAGGACTGAAAAATGTGGCTGAAAGACAAAATAGTACAATAGGATAGGGTTGTCTTTAACGAGTGCTTCCTACCCTGAATGTCATGGATGTGCCTTGCTTAATTTATCTTATCGCTTACTGTTGTGAGGTGGTCTATGTTAGTATACAGGGAAAGCACCTCTAGGCCACTACAGTAACGATAACAGCTGTAGAAGACATTTGTTCAAATCTCGGTGATTTGCGGGCCCATTTTGTAGTGTGTCTGAGAGCTTGGGTATCAGCCCTTGAGATTCATACTGTTCCTCATTTTTGTAATTCAGAAAGCTTTCCAGAATCTCTGTCAATTTGTCTGATTGCTCATTCCGTCTGTATTTAACTTGTTCATACGTGACAATTTGGTGCATCTCTCACAACTATGGGGCCAATTACGATGGAGGTTGGAAAGTCATCGCCGGTTTCAATTTCGACTGGCTGATTATGTATCAGCCGGTCGTAATTGAAACCGGCCGGTGAATCTGGCTGGATTTCAATGGGCTCAAGGAGCCCGTCAGCCAGTTGGAACCGGCTTTTCCGCCTTTGAGATATGATGCAGTGTTTCCTGCATGGTTCCCATGATGGCCTGCCCGACATGGAAACCATGTTGGAAAGCGTGTTTGGGGGTGCTGGAGCAGAGTTTTCATTTAGAAAATTCAGGGGGTTTTGAAGCTCTAGTATGTCTATGCGTTTTATTAAATATTAATAAATAACAATTAATTATTTGTCTTGTGCAAGTGTGTTTTTATTAATCAATTCGTTTGTCTTAACATAAGATAAAGTTACACGAGGGTTAGCATGTGTGTGCTGTTTTTGTTTTCTAAAAAATAACGTGCAAGTTTTCATGTTTAAACGTTGCTGTGTGCTGTTTATTTTGAGCACAAAACGCTGTCTGAATTAATGCTTTTTTATGTTGCGAAAGCTAGATAAATGCATACACATAAGGGTATTAGTGGGGTTAACACTGTTTAATCATTATGCTGTAGTAACGTTGTTTTTATTTCTTTTAATTGAGATGGTCTATTGTGGCTTATGGAGGCCTGTATTAAGATGGCTGAATTTTGAAGCCTGGCCTCGAGTGAATATGTGAAAGACGTGACGAGGGAGACCCCTGCTGGAAATGGTCTTGAAGTTGACTGACCATGGTCCTTCTATAAAACTTTCCATGAGGACAGCAGCAGTTTTGGGAGTTCTCCAAGAAAAGTGAAAGTGTCCTTGGCAATCTCGAAAGACAAAGGAGCCTTAGAGGGAAACTCTGAACTGTGGCTCGATGGCCGAGGAGAAGCCGGATTAAATGTGATACATGTTTTATTTTCTTGGTTCCTGTTCCGTAGTCTTCGCTATGTGTATTTTTCCTGAGCGGAGGTTCATAAATGTTGCAATGTTGCATCCTTTCCTTTTCACTCTGCTCAGTGATTCAGTGTATTCTGCAAACTTAATGTGAGTTTCCATTGTAATTTTCACTATAAAAACTGTTAGCTTAGGGAGGGATCTTGCCACCCTTTTGCCACTTGCCATTTTACCTTTGCTGCGTGAGGTTGCGTTGCTGAGGATCGTGCTGAGGACTTCGTCTTGAGAGACTTTACCGAGAGACTTGTCCTGACCCGTTCTGACACTTAGTTAGAATAGGTAACTATGAGAAATGATTTATTCTGATTGATTTAACTTTGACTAATTTTAGATAAAGCAATATAATTTTAAACATGGTGTTGAATTTTCTTTCTTGTCAATTATTGGGTTTATATTTTTGATCATTATTGTATATGTTGTGTAGATTATGTTATTGATTAGGACAGTCACTAAACCAGATCTGATCGACCTGATATTGATGCAGGGTGTTTAGGTGTTTTCTTTCCACAGGTTTATTGCTGGTAGAGTATTTGAGCGTATGTTAGTGAAATGGGCCCTAGCGTATGATGAATGTATGTGCGTGTAACTGTGTGATTACTCTATCCGTGGTAGTGGGCATATTTTAGATACCCTGATCTCTATCAGGGGTCCCCAGCAGGGAACCCTTGTGTGTGCGGCCTCCAGTTGGCGGGCGAAGGGGCACCTACAGTGCCCCCCTGTTGATCCCTGCACCACGTGGCAGGCACCTTGGGATGCCTGCCACGAGGAGCAGGGATTAACAGCACCTCCCATTTCCCTATGGGTGCATGTATCGCATCTTGTTTATGCATGCTCCCATAGGGAAACGTAGGAATTTGACTGAACAGTGTTCGGTAGCATACTAATTAGGCAGTCGGGACGTAAGTCCACCCAACATCGTAATTAGGCCCTGTGTCTTTACAGCCGCAGCAGATTTTTGTTGCTGGCAGCCCTGTTACTTGTCACCGGTCTCTGCGCTCTGTTGTCTATGGGGATCTCAGGTCTCATATAGAAGTGCCACCCTCTTATTGAGAGGGGCCATTATCGTTACACTTTGGGTGATTTTATACCCAACATTGCCCCAGTAAATGCAGAGGGCTGGACATTCCCAAAGGGGAAACAACCTTTAAAATGATCCCTTCCACACATGGTAAGTACACGTAAGTTAAATATGTATGCAGATTACCCAGTGACGATTGCAGCTGGGCAGTTATATTCAAGTCTGCAATTCCATAGAAAGAGCATTTTTTTGGTTTGCAAATCATTTTGGCACAGATGGACGCATCTTCACAAAACAGTTCATCCACCTCAGCTATTTCCTGTAAAGTTTCAAACTCATCAGTCAAGTGGGGGCCGAGATAAAAAGGGGGTGTCCCAAAATCAAATTTCCCCATGCATTTTCCATAGACTTTTTTGAGATGCACTACAGTAAAAACTGCTGGAAGGAATTATACCAAATGTGTCAGGAAGCTAGATCTTGGTCCAGAAAGCATGCTTTTTCAGATTTGGTGCAAATGTGCTCAGTAGTTTTTGAACATTTAAGGGACATAAAGATTTGTATATCTGGGTGATTGGGTTTGAGGGATCCCTCAAACCCAATTTTAATAAAGTAGAGCGTTCTGATTGGCCCATGGGGATTTTCCCTTGTGCCAATTTTCTCCCACAGGAGTCATGCTCCCGCAAGAATGAGAGCTTTGACTGCCGGCTTGCAACATGAAGAAAAATGTTGCAAGCAGCCATTATAGGACTAGAGGACTAGATCAGAAAGGAAGATGCCCCTGGTCCCAATGGTCTTGCCGGGCCATTATTCAGAGAACACCCACAGTTTTGGGCTTCAACCCTAGCGTCACTGTATGCCGAATGTAGGCTCTTGGAAGAGGTCCTGCGTCATGGAGAGGATTCTGTAATGAGGCAAGTAACACTGGAAATTGTAGATAAAGCTAGAGGGTTTATTCAAATGACCCTTGTGGAACACATACGCTCCACGCTCCATGTTAGAACATGGAACCTTAAGCAACATCACACTTCTCCCTGTTTACAACTTGTAACAAAATAAAATGAGATTAGTACATACAATTTCTCAGTACAATTTAAGTACAAATATCTATATAAAACTAAATGTTGGTCACACCTTTCCTCCCACCTAAAGTGAAACAACAACAAAAGAAAGGAACAAAACACAGTTTAACAAATAGAAGAATAATGTCATAATCAACTAACATCTTATAAAATCCTTAAGATAGACTGGGCTCTTGGAAGATCTTACACTCTTGCGAATAGGATCAAAACACTGCTTTTGTGAAGAAAAACGACTGCAACTTTCTTCATTACTTCCATTGCCACATTTGGATTTTACGTGAACAACACGACTACGATTCCAGATGCGACCATCATTTGTTTTTACCGCATTTTTGAAGATCTTTACCACAGTCTTTACATCAGTGAATTTAGACCAGTTGAGACAACCAACAGGCACCTTAATTCTAACTTTGTCTCCCTCTTTGAATTCCACCAATACAGCTGATTTTCGAGCATCAAAATAACTCTTCCTTTTCTTTTGTAAATAGTATTCTTTGTTCCTCCACTGACCAATGTCATTGTGTTTTATACCCTTATCCAAAGTCATCCAGCCAGGGCATATGATAGTATTTGCAGACCTTCCTGTGAACAATTCAAAAGGAGTCTTTCCTGTCGAAGAGTGTGACGTAAACCTGTAAGCTGTAATTCTTCTTTGCAACTCTTCTCTCCAATTCAAACTGTTGACTCTTGCTAATTGAATACTTTCTTTCAAGGTCTTATTCAATCTTTCAATGGCCCCATTGGTCTCTGGATGATAAAGCGAGGTTTTTATATGTACAATTCCACATTTACTCAAATATTCCTCCATTATCTGAGAGCAAAGAACCTGGAAAGCTTTCACGTTTAAAAATAGCATCTAAAAACTTAATGACAGCCTGAGTAGAAATATCACGTACACAACTCACTTCAATCCATCATGAGTATAAATCAAGTAAAACTATTAAATATGGGGTCTGATGCTCACCATGAAGTGGTCCAACAATATCAATGGCTATTTCATCCCAGGGACACATGGGTAACCTCCTACAGACCACTGGAGTTTGTCTGGGTTTAATAATCTTATCACTCATGGAACAAGGAACGCAATAACGCACCATGCGTTCAACCATCAAATCCAGGCCAGGCCAACAAAAATCCTGCCTAATACGCTCCTTTGTTTTACAAATACCCATGTGCCCCTCATGAGCCATTTTTATAATGTTGTCCCTCAAACTCAATGGAGGAAGAAGCCTTGTCCCTCTGGTTAAGATTCCATTACTGATGGCAAGCTCATCACACACCATTAACCAAGGCTTCTCCAGCTTGTTGCCTTTATCGTGTGTAATCATGTCCATAACTTTCAGCATTTCCTTGTCCTTTTCTACTTCATCCCTCCATTCATCTTCCTTGATAAAACCTGAAGTGATTTCACAAACACTCACATCAAACTCATCAACCATGTTTTCATCTCTTTTAACATCTTGACATTCTACGGTATCTACCAAACGTGATAGACAATCTGCAGAAACATTACTTGCTCCTGGGATATATTCCATCGAAAAATCAAATTCCTGAAGTGAAATCACCCACCTCCTGATTCTAGAAGAAATGGAGTCCAGGCCTTTTTTCTCGAAAATCTCCTTCAAAGGTTTATGATCAGACCTAACAATGAATTGAGTACCCCAAATACATTTCTTATATTTATTCAAAGCCCAAAAGATGGCTAACGCCTCCATCTCAATTACCGAGTAATTTATCTCAGCTCCCCTTAAACACCTTGAGTTACAGGCGACCAAACACTCCTGAGCATCTCTTTATATACGACAAATCACCTGGTTTGTAGGCTTGTAGATCAGGTGCATTTCTTAGATCTAGCTTAACATTCATAAACTCTTCCTTACACGCCTCATCCCACACAAACTCTGTTTTCTTGCAGAGCAAACTTCTTAAACTACATGTTTTATTTGCAAAGTTTTTTATAAACTTACCATAAAACCCTGCCATACCCAGAAATGATGCTAGCTCTTCTTTCGAACATGGTTCCTTCAGATTTACAATAGTGTCTGCCAGCTCTTTTTTCGGTTTTACACCACTACCAGATATATGATGACCCAAATAGTCTACCTCTGTCACACCAAACTTACACTTATCAAAACTTAGAGTCAACCCAGCTTTTATCAATCGGTTCAACACTTTTTCAACTCGCCCATCATGTTCTTCAATGGTCTTGCCGTAAATTAACAAATCATCCTGATAACACCTGACCCTTTAATTCCCTTAACCACGTCGTTCATAATCCTTTGAAATACCGAAGCGGCTGAGACCAGTCCGAAAGGCATCCTTAAAAACTTGAAAGCTCCCATAGGTGTAATGAAAGCAGTGAGTTCCTGTGAACTCTTTTCTAAAGGCACCTGGTGATACGCCGAAGCTAAATCCAGTGTACTAAAATAGCAAGCACCATCCAAAGTCAAAACCATCTCATCTATATTAGGTAATGGAAATGTATCCACTACCACCTCCTTATTGAGTGCACGCAAGTCCACACATAGACGAATTTCATTATTGCTTTTTCTAGCAACCACAATGGGAACCAACCATTCTGTCGCCTGCACCGGCTCAATTACACCTGCATCCAACAATCTTTCAATCTCTTTTTGTACAGAATCTTGTACACTCAGAGGAATTCTCCTCACTTTTGCTGCAACAGGCTTTGCACCTAACTTCAACTTTATACTATGGTTGTACCCTTTCAAACATCCTAATGTGTTCTTGAATAACTCTCCAAATTTTTTCACATACCTTTCACCAACATTCTCAATAGACTGCACCTGCACAGGAGGATTACCATTCGGATCAAGAATAATTCCAAGCCTCGGTTGGTGTGACCAACTCAGTAGATTATCCCCTCTCTCTGCTACATAGATCTTGGCATCTGTAAATCTCTCTTTGCACTCCAGACAAGCCTGAAAGTATCCCAACATCTTTATCGGAGTGCCCCCATAACCTGTTGGTCTAACATAGCTTTTTAATAATTTTATTTTGTTTTTGAAATTCTTTTCAAAAATATCTTTAGAGATAAAAGTGAGATGAGAACAGAAATCAAACTTCATCTTTATCTCCACATTTTCTATCTTAACTCATTCTGAAGGATGTTCTAAACCACACACCTCATTTACTTGAAAACTGACCTCTTTCACATCAATCTTACCACCTCTTTTGTTTCTGAAACGACAGTTCTTTTAAAAATGCCCCTTTTTTCCACAAAAGTTACAAACCACACTGAGTGCTGGACAAAAATTTGCATTTGCCTTATGTCCACTTCTCCCACAATGATAACAAGTTCCCTGGAAAGATATCACATTTCTTTTTACATCCTCCCCAGGTTTGTCTCTTTTCTCATCCTCTCCACTCTTCTTATTATCAATGTCAGTCTTTTTTACTTCCTGGCACACAACTGCCTCTACTTTCTCTTGAGTAATTGTAGGCTTCCCTACTTTGCTCAATTCACTAACACATTTTAACATGTGTTCCACCCTTTTTGTAATAACCATTACTTCATCTAAAGGTGGTTCATCTTTTAGCCAAAGTTCCTCTATTATTTTGTCACTTCCACATTTTAGCACAAACTGATCACGTATTCTTCCTTCTTCCAGTTCCCCTTTTTGCAGCTTGACGCTAGTTTCCTAAGAGCAGTCACAAACTCCTCCACAGTCTCTTCCTTTCCCTGTTCTCTTAATCCAAAATAATAACGCTCCATAATGGTGCTTACTTTTGGCAGATAATGTAGGTCTAATTGTTTTACACATACCTCATATTCATTCAATCCTCTTTGACATATTTGACTTAGTGGTGGTAAATTTTCTAATACTTCTTGCCCCTCTCCGCCTAAATAGTGAAGTAAAAGCGCCTGCTTCCTGTCCGCACTTAAATTTGAACCACATACCCTCGCATAATTTTCAAAAATCTTCTTCCATTTTTGCCATTTCACTGGTGGTTCCCCTGAACTAGTCATGAAAAATGGTGGCGCAGTCACATTTTGCATTTTCTACTTGTGGTAAATTTCACTCCCCTCTTTTTTAAAAAAAATAATAAAATAAAAAAATAATTGAAAAAAACACTCTCCACACACTTTCTAAAATACTGCTATTGAAACATTTTTTAAATGTAATAACATGACTTGCTCTGCCGTAACTTTCAAAATGCAATGTACCATACATCTACACTAAAATCCTATTTTTAAAAGAAAATCAAGATAAATAAATCCAAATTATGTAAATATTATTTTCCTTTAAGGTGTGCTAGTCACCGTGTTGACTAACTTGCTGCTTTTCAAAAATTGTGACAAGCTTTCATTTTTTTTTTTTTTTTTAAGTGTGCTTGTCACCGTGGTTTTAACCTTGTATGCATCAATGTTCTGTTTTTTTTGTTTTTTTTTAATTGCAGGAATATTCCAATATCCACCTTTGTCCTCCTTTTTTTTCAAAGGAATTCTGAACTCCTATTCAAATATGGCTACCGCTGGCACTACTCAAACCTTCCTGTCACAATCTATATTAAATTGCTTGGTACTCTTCCTACTGTCAGACTTTAAAATGTCCGCCTCCGTCGTCACACGCACTCATTTGGTCTTCTTTTTATTGCTGATTGCGCTTGTTTTCTCAGCGCAGGCCTTGCGTGTCAATTAGGCTCTTCTCCATAGGCGATAGAGCATGTTACTCACCAACTCTGCAACTCAACCGTCGTAGTGAAACGCATGCGCGATCTGCGTTCCAGCAGACTCCTCTTTCATGCGCATTCCACTATTCCACTTCAAATTTACTTTTACTTGCCCTGCACGACATCTGCACTGGTCCGCTACACAGGTGAGGTGTTTTCGTGATCCCGCTTTGCCGTTTTCCCTTCTTTTCCTTTTGAACCTCTTTTTAAAATTCAGTGCTCGTCTTGCACGGTACTCCTTCTCCACGTTGGGGTCAATTATCCCTCTCTAACTCAGCACGCGATAGTCGCCAGTGTAATGAGGCAAGTAACACTGGAAATTGTAGATAAAGGTAGAGGGTTTATTCAAATGGCCCCATCCATAAAGGACTTGAGTCAACTGACTCTTGTGGAAAACATACGCTCCATGCTCCATGTTAGAACATGGAACCTTAGGCAACGTCACAGATTCCTTCTTCAGCCCATCTTTAAGAAGGGCTCCAACACTGACCCAAGCAACTATGGGCTCATAGCGCTGTTGGACATTGAGGGCAATACATAATGGGCAGATGCGGAAGGCCTATGACCTTTCTATCAAACAAAAGTGCAGGAGGATCAACCGTAAATAACAGATGCCCTTTCATGCCTCGCGCATCAAGCAGTAGCCCAGGCATCACTCCCCGTGTTTGCATGTTTAATCAACTACTCAACCGCCTTTGATGTAGTTGTCCAGAACATCTTATGGGGGAAAATGGAGAAGTGGAACATCTGCCCTAAACTGTTAGAAGCAATCATGTCCTTATACAAGAGGGCCCAGGTACAAGTAAAACTCACAGGCGAGACAGCCACCGCTAAGATCAACACAGACCGAGGATTAAAACAGGGCTGTCTGCTGGCCCCTGTGCTATTGAACCTCTACACAGCAGACTTGGGTCGGCTTTATCTGGGGATTCCTTAGACACCACTAAAATTGATGAAAGGAGACTCCCACTCAGTCTGCAATAAGCTCTTACTGCTCGAAACACCTCAGGAATGAGCTTGTCGCCCATCGGAACTAAACAAAAGTAGCAGTATTTTGAAAATACTCAAAGAAGAGGCTCACCAAATGGTGGCTGGGGCTGCTAAGGCTGTACTGTGGTTAATACTAGAATTATCTGGGAGCCGGGCTTAGTGAAACCGGGAACTCGTTCCTGCACTTAAACAAAATGAAAAGCAAGGCAAGTATGGTCACATACACTCTGTGCAAACTAAAAGCCACCTATGACAGCCCAAAGACCACTGCCATATGGAGGGTGGTGTCTGCCAAGCTGCTCCCTGTGCTTGATTATGCACAACAAGCATTTTCAGGCAAGCCGGCAATTGTCTTAGCCAAGAAAGATCCAGTGCAAAGCCTACAAGAAACTATTCCATCTCCCGAAGCACACAAGAAACACCTTCATCAGGCTGGAATTTCAGCTAGTGCGGCAAAACATAGAAAACTTGGCAACCCTGGTAAAATATTACTTCCAGGCAACAGCTGTCCCCGATAAGACCATGAAGGTGCCAATTAAAATAATTTTAACGAGTGCTAGCAATCCTTGGCCCACTAACCTAGCAGCGCAACAGAACATCTGCAACTTGTGGTGGAGAACTGGGACCCAAATGTGATCAGCTACACAAGCATTAAAACTGCAACATGGAAACAACTGAATCAGTGCTCACGTGTATGGGGCATGGAAGCCCTCCTAGCCAAACCTCCACATGAGTCTCTAACTCCACCACAACTGATTACCCCAGTAAAACTCCATCTACACCAGGCAGTGGGTAAACGCGCCCTAGGATGAATTCTATCAGCAAGACTAGACCTGCTTTCAATCAGGGAATCGAACCCATTCTGGAGATGGCTTGAACCCGTCACTGGCTGTCGATTGTGCAACTACAGATGGGACTCTTCAGCGCACTCACCCCTTTGTTGACCTGCCTTGTTACAAGCCAGCCAAACTTTACTGAGGCCTATATTTCTACAATGTGGGACTCACTCAGCTTCCTCTCCTATAGACCTTGGAATCCGTGACCAAAATGGCCAAATTCCGGAAAGTTATCTCGCTAGCTCGCAATCAGTTCAGGAACAGGATCAACCAACTGCCCCAGCAGTCAAGTCATCTACCATGCAGCACGGTCAGGGTCTGACAGAGCGGCCTGTATCATTGTAATTATCTCTGGTTAAATCTGTTGATCAGGACAATCCTATAGCACTTCCAGGTGCACCACAATACACCTTCCATTGCATCTCCACATGACATCTGTACTTTAAAGCATCGCACTTTGCCCGGTACTGCGCTCCGTACTTTAACTCTATGCTTCTGCGTGGCCATGTGCCATGTTGCCATCTCCCGGCTCGAGCCCGCCCGCTACTTACAGCACCAGAGCATCTCACACATCTTCCATACCCAGCTTGTATCTTTAGGCACTGTTCTCAGCACTTTAATACTATCCTGTTCGCACCGTCTAATTTCCGCCATGGATTTTTATAACCCTATGATGCCTCTTATTATTATACATGCTAAAAAATGTCAAGCCTTTGCAATATTAAGAATATGTATTTATATATCTATTTCACTTTCAATAACTCCTTGTAAGACTCTTTCTCCAATAGCTCCATGCTTTTATTGCCATTATAGGACTCGGGGAGTTATTCCCTGTTCTGAGTTTATTTTAAAAGTGTTTTATAAGGGGCAGGGTAGGGATACCCTGCATGCCTAGACCCTGTGGGGAGACCCTCACAGGGGCCAAAATAATAATAATTTAAAAAACAGCTTAGATCCAGTGGGACGCTTGTCGGATCTGGGCATGTAAAACCAAATTAAGTGGCAGCCGGTCCCACTGTGAAAAACTAAGGGGAGTGGGGCACGTGGCATCCTCCCCAAGCCTCACTGAGGCCCTCCTTCAAAGGGCTGGATTTTAAAAATAAGGGTGGGGGCACATTGACCCCCTCCCTTGCCTGAATACAGCCCCAGGTAACCCATCCCCAGGCCCATTGCATTAAAAAAAGGAGGTGGGGTGTGCAGCTCCCCCCCCCCACGCTTGGATAGGCCTCGGTGAACTCTATCTACTGGGGCCGACATACAGGAGGAGGACAGGGCTCCCCTTCTCGAGCCACCAATGAGCACCGGGGACCCCATTCTCCAGAGCTGACAAGTACAGGGCCCCGCCTTCCGCCAGCTTTAAAAGGCCCTGGAGACCCCATCCCTTGGAGTCGGCTCATACACTGGTTCCCATGTGAGCCCACCCCCAGAACACTGTGGTTTCACTGCCCTCAGGAGTGCGGGCAGGGAAAGCAAGTGCGCTCCTACCCGGCGGCAGCTTAGAAAATGCTTTAGCCAGGTGGAACCAGACTTTTGTTTCCCTGTCAGTGTTCTTGCAGGCAACGGAACTCAGAGTGCTCCCACCGAGCTGGAGCAAGCAGAAACCGCTGCTCCCGTTTGGCAGGAGCAATGCCGGCTACTGTTGCACCCAGGATGGGTGCATATAGGGAGCAGCTGGGCCCACAGGCTTCCTGAGGCACCCCCTCTGGTCCCCAACGTGCTGTTTTGGTGGGCGCCCAGGGTGGGTGCTGGGGCATGAAAACAAAGGTTAATGTGACATTATAGTTTATATTTCAATGAGAACTTCACATTTTAAACTCAAAACCACTGAAATTCACCAGTTATTGCTTTCTGTGTTAACAGTAAATCGCGCCCTAAGGTAATCATCGCGCACCCTCACCATTCCCCACTAATTACTCCGCATATTACATCCCTCATGAAATGTTCTATAACATCATTGATAATTAAGAGGCGAAGACAGTGGTGTTGGATCGGAGAACTTCATTAAGCTAGGAGGAACAACCCCTGGACAGTTCCTGAGAACACCAACTGTCTCCTACTCTTCCCGCTTCCAGAACCTCTGGAACCATGACTAGAACGTATCAGCAGTTGCTAGGACACAACACATCTTCATTGGATAAAATGAAGGTAAACAATTTCGTATAACATAAAGCAAGGAAATTACACTATATACATGGAATGCAAGCATTAATTAATTGTGCTATAGGACTTCCCCGACACGTCACATACTTTCCAAAGCAAAGATAAGTTGCAACATGTTAATGACATACGTAATCCGCTTCCCGCTGCAACAGACATGTCATGACGGTTGGGTACCTTCTCCTCATTGCAAATAGCCTTCCCCACCTTTTCCTGGTCTCCACCCAACTTTTCCAGCCACATATCTCGTTCCACGGCATTGCACATAATGACATTACGGATATTAAATTTTTTACCATCAGATAACCGCACATTATTGCAAGCAGTCCTGGTGACGCATTTGGGCACTGACCATTTTGATAATCCCCTTTTTTGAACACCCATGGTGTTAGTTCTTACCCAATCTCCAACTGCAAACACTCGTCTTCCTTTTTTTAATTTGTCATTGTGTCTGTACACATTTGTCCTGGTGCTTTTTGACCTTGCATACTAAGTTTCTTCTATGTACCTTCTGTGAACAACTCTTAAGCATTCATACAGGGGAAACTCTCGTTCCTGGTTGCCTGCCCTTAAGGAGTATAAACAGAACTTCCTTACAATCCCCACCAGTAGTCTCAGTCAATTGAACACATTCCTTCAAAACACGGTTAAATCTCTCTCCTAACCGTTTTCCCTGGGGTTATAAACCGCAGTAGTGTGGTGGGAAATGCCCATTTTGGACAGATAAGATTTAAATTCTTCTGCTAAAGATTGGGACCCATTGTCTGTAACTAATGTGTTCAGACAACCCTCCCTGTGGAAAATTTGATCACAAAACTCAATTATGTTTGCTGCTTTCATTTCTCCAGAGAATGTCACCTCTGGTCATTTTGAATAATAATCAATTAAAACCAAGGCATATTTATGTGTAATACCTTTGGCATAAAAGGGCCCTCATATATCCATGGCCACCCTTTCTCCTGGTTTGCTTGGAAAATTGGTGGGAACAATAGGAGATTCTTCTACACAGTGAGACTTGTCACTACACATGCAATCTACGCAGCCCCGTACATGTGCTTCCACATCCCTGTCCATCCCAGACCACTAAAAGGTCTCTCTAGCTTTCCTCTTCATACCGGACATACTGCTATGCCCTTCATGCAGTAATTTTAAGAGTCTGGAAAGTAACCCTTCTGGCACCACCAACCTACCATTTCTGCGCACTATTCCTTCCTCAACAGAAAGTTCTGTCCAAACTGTCCAGAACTCCCCAAATATTTTCTTGCGCACAAAACTGAATTTTGAAGGATTGGACAATTCATCCATGAGGTCTTTAATGGTAGTATCTTCCTCCACAGCTGATTTCCACTCTTCGACATAAATGGCACACTTGCATGACTCAGACACGCTCGCCACTACACAGTCATCATTAGAATCTTCTTCTTCATCTCCACAAAGTAGGGGCAAACGCGATAAACAGTCTGCGTTAACATTGCGAATACCCGGAACATAATTCAGGGAAAAATCATTCATACCCTTGGAGTCTGTGCGGCCATTTTGCAATCCTGGGAGTTGCTTTTGCGGCTCCCTTGGTAATGAACAAGTCTATGAGCGGTTTGTGATCTGACCTGATTTCAAAATGGGTTCCCCAGATAACACGTTTTAAAATAGTTCACGCCCCCCCCCCCCAGTTTGCTAGAGCTTCTTTTTCTATGTCAGAGTAAGTGGCCTCTGCCCCCTTAAGGGTGCGGGATGCGAAAGCCACCACTCATTCTTGTCCTAGATGTTTTTGCATAAGTACAGCCCCCAAACCGCAGGCACTAGCATCCACAATCATACTATGAGCTGATGGATTAAATGGTTTTAACGCCACTGCCTTCACAATTTTGTATTTTTATAGTAAGGAACGCCTCCTGACATTCATCAGTCCGTTCAAACTTGTTGCCTTTTTTCATCAGCACCTTAGAACATGTCATACACAAAAAGGAGCATAAGAGGGAATCAAACCATCAGGTTGCTCTCCGCTCATTAAACCATAAAACATAAAACCTGATTATACAAGAACACCAAACCTTTTCAAAGATACAAAGAGGCTGCTTAATAATATCTCTCCCCAAAGGCCGGCTTCATAAAGAATGCCAGTCACAACCGGATCTGAGTGTTCAATTTTAACTGTTTGTCAATCCACCAAATGGTGATTCCTGTTGTGAGTGCGATCAAGAAGAAAAAATGTGTGAAAGGTGAGAAAGTACCTCACGTAAGCATCACCAGGGGAGCTGCTGGTTGGTACTCACCAGTTTGCTCACTCTTCCATCATTGGTAACTTTCATGACCGTAAAGAAAGAAAAATAGTCGCCTAATTTTTAGAAGTGAAGAAAAAGAAAGAGAAAGAAATAACATTCGCAAGAATGCAAAGTAAGTGCTTGTGTCCTTCTATGCCAACTAGATCCCGTAGTGAGAAAAGAGAAAAAATGCTTCTCCAAGCTAAAATGCGTTATGACTCACTCGCAAATATACATACTTTATTGAATGCCATGAGTACATTTTCTCTACTACATACACCTTGCTGGTTGCTTCTTTACCCTTGTGTGATAAAATACAATTGAAGAAACCTAACAGTAACCAACTGGCTCAATGTCAGGGGAATACAATTTGTAACCACCCACCTTCTCTCGTACTCTTATCAATACTTTCATCAAATAACATAATTCGGTTATTTGTTCCAAACCATCAAAGTATACAAAAAGTAGAACATTTATCTATTAACAATCTAAAAATATAAAAACAAGTGCATTTCCAGATCACAATTAGGAAAAGGCAATCGGAATGGTCAACCAGAGCCCTCATCAAAATACATAAACAACAGCTTTAGTTCAGTCTTCCTACTGGCAGCCACGCTGCTTGCAAAAACATTAAGGAAAAAAGAAGCTTTCATACAACACAGTACATTGATTACATTGTTCAACATAATGCAATCGGGACAGTTAATACTGCAATGCAACCTATGGTAAAAGCTTCTGTCGAATTATCCAGAAGGCAAATAAAAAACGGCTAACAGCAAAAACTATTGGCCCAGATACGTCCGCTTTTTAAACTCTATACGCAATCTGGTATTGCCTTGCTCCTAGATTCAGGCAAATTGGTCTTATCCACCTCCTGCGTATCTGTCGGTATTTAGGGTAAAGGAACAAAATCTGTTCTTCAGTTTCTTTTGCTTTAGTACAGGCGGGACAAGAATCTATTAGTAAACCAACAGCCTCCTTTCCAGGAAAATTTTGGAGCAAGTTGCCATATCTGAATCTGAATCCAACATATAAACTTTTAGCAAGAGGGGGCGAGATTCGATCCAGAAAGGGTTCAAATTGTGAACATGATTTTATAGCTAAAAATGTAGATGTTAAATGACCATTAGTTAATTTATTAGCATAATATCTCCCACCACCTCTCGATACCTGGCTTTTCATCTCAGTAAACCACCTCTTGTAGCCCTGTCTGGGCATTCCCATAGGTCCAACATATTCATCGATTTGCACCAATCTGCAATATGTTTAAACCACAGTAGTTTTTTTGCACCAAGGAGTTACGGTAGTCAATGAGTTGGGGGTTATCCATAATCGCAGCCAGTAGATTAAAGGTTTCCGAGCAGCCATGTCACCAATTCACTTCATCCGTAGATCACAAAGAAGGGGAATTAAAGCAGTTGTAATAGGTACCGAAATGAGAGACCTAGCAAAGATATTTTCACAGATTGTTAATTTGTTAACAGTAGTATAGCCCCATATCTCTGCTCCATACAGTGTTCCACTTTGGGCTTTTGCACAATAGATTTCCAGTGCTGGGGATAGGGAGTGTGTTAGATTTGGGGGTCTCTAGTTGGCATAGGTACCTGTGACAAATAGGGACCCTTGCGTCTAGTCAGGGTAAGGGGCTACACTCCTAAAATAACCCCTGCTCACCCTCTTGGTAGCTTGGCACGAGCAGGCAGGCTTATCTCAGAGGCAGTGTGTAAAGCATTTGTGACCACATACAGTAATACAGTGACAACACTACAAATGGACACCACACAGGTTGTATTATAAAAATAAGTATTTTTATATAGAATTAACACAAGACCAGACGACAAAAATACACAATACTGTTTTCAAAAATAGTCTCTTAAATGTTATAAAATAGCTCAGTTCTCTCAAGTGGTAAATGCAACACTTTACTCTTATTGTACCTTAGATGCGTAGCGCAAACAAACAAAAGGGTTGCAGGGAAGGTGATGCGTCGGTTCCTTACTCGCAGGGGAGTGGATGCGTTGGTTCCTTACTGCTGCGCAGGGGAGTTGATGCTCGCTTCCTTACTGTGTGGGGAGTTGATGCGTCGGTTTCTTACTGCTCTCAGGTGCGATGCGACACGCTGGCACCTCGATGCGATACTCTTCTCCGGTGCGATGCGACAAAATGGCGTCTGGGTTGCGATGCGACAACGTTGGTGTGATGCGACACGCCCGATGGCCGTGCGGCGACTCGATGATCTTTGGAGCCGCGACAGGCCCTGCGACGCGCTTCTCCGGTGATGCGACGATGACCTCTATGGCAGCGTCCCGCATCTCCGGTGATGAGCCGCACTTCGGCGATGCAATGATGACAGCGGCAGCGGTGGCTCGCTTCCTTGCCAATGCGATGACAGCGGCTGCGGCGGCGACACGCTTCTCGTTGTTGCATCGCGCTCCCAGCTCCCAGCGACACGCAGTCTCTCAGAAGGCCCAGCACAACAGCAGGCACTTCAGTTCCCAGCAAGGGAACTCAGGGGGGAGCTGGTTGATGAAGTCTTGTATCCCTGAGACTTCAGGCAGGAGGCAAGCTCTAGTTCAAGCCCTTGTAGACTCTTCTTCAAGTTGATAGAAAGCACACTCAGTCCTTTTCTCCTCTCTTTGGCAATGAAGCAACCACTGCAGGCCAACCCCCAAACACACAGCACAGGGGTAGTCTCCTCCTTCGGTTTCCTGGTTCTTCTCCTCAGCAAAGGTTTGTCTTGATTCCCAGAAGTGATCTAAAGTTCCTGGGTCTGGGTCCCAATATTTATACTCCTTTTCCCTTTGTTCTCTGAAGGCAGAGAGGCCTTTTCCTAGTCCAAAACAGTTCTGGTCAGTCCTGGAGCACTTTGTTGACAGGTCTCCTTCTTTCCTTTCCCAGTGCAGGGCAGGGACATCAGACACACCACAGCAGGTGGAGCCAGCATTGTGGAGGGAAGGCCCAGCTTTATTCAGGTCCCATGTGCAGCTCCTCCCTCCCATCTAGATGCAGATTTCTCTATTCACCACTGGGCCACCACACCCTGTCTCCTGGAATTCCCCAGCCCTGTCACTCAAACTCCAGACAAGGAATACACAACCTAGCAGAGGCAGGTTTGGATGGTTAGACATGAAAATGCCTACTTTCTAAAAGTGGCATTTTCAAACACAGAATGTTAAAACCAACTTCACTAAAAGATGTATTTTATCATTCTGAGTTCAGGCATACTAAACTCGAATTTCTACCATGATCCCCGAGTCAGTTAGGATTATAAAATGTAATAACCAAACTGCCAATTCTGGCCTATGGAGAACAGGTAGCCTTGCAATAGTGAAAAACGAAAATGGCTGTAATTCACTATTAGGACATGCCACACACACCAGGGCATGTCCTACCTTTTACCTACAATGCACCCTGCCCTTGGGCCTACCATAGGGGTCACTAATATGTATAAAAGGAAAAGTTTTAGGGACTGGCAAGTGGGTGCACTTGCCCAGTCAGCATGGCAGTACCAGACTGCACACAGGCCCTGCAATGGCAGACCTGAGACACACTTTACAAGCTGCTCCGGTGGGTGGCACAATCAGTGCTGCAAGCCCACCAGCAGCATTGGTTACAAGCCCTGGGCACACGCAGTGCACTGTGCTAGGGTCTGACAAGTAAACCAATCAAGCCAATCATGGAGTCACTAATCCAAATATCAATTTACTATAGGGAACACTTGCACTGTGGCACTGAACAGCAGTGGCACAGTGCCCAAAGCATCTATAACCAGCAAAAACACAAGAGGCAACAGTGAAAAATGGATGGGAGACCCACGCCAATGGTGCCAGGTCTAACACGTGTCCACTCCAGCTGAAATGTGGGGAGAAGTACCCTACCTCCTGGGAGTTCTCATCATTAAGGCGGAAAAATCTGGACAGACCATCAGCATTGGCGCGTTCTGTACCAGGGCAGTGTTCCACCGTGAAATCCATCCCCCTGTAGGGAAATGGACCACCTCAACAGCTTTGGATTCTCACCCCTCATCTGCATCAACCATCTGAGGAGCCTGTGGTCTGTCTGAACCCGGAAGTGAGTCCCAAACAAGTATGGTCTCAACTTCTTCAGTGCCCAGACCACAGAAAAAGCCTCACGCTCAATTATACTCCACCTCTGTTCCTGTGGAAGTAACCTCCTACTGATGAAGGCTACAGGTTGATCTAGGCCCTCTTCATTAATCTGTGATAGAATAGCCCCCACACCATACTCTGAAGCGTCTGTCTGAACGATAAACTCTTGTGAGAAGCTGGGTGTCAGGAGCACAGGCGCCGTGCACATGCCAGTCTTCAGGGCATCAAAAGCTCTCTGACAGGTGTCAGTCCAAAACACTCTCTTGGGCTGCTTCCTGGAAGTCAGCTCTGTCAAGGGTGCAACAATGCTGCCATACCCCTTGACAAACCTCCTGTAATACCCGGTGAGTCCTAAAAAGGCTCTCACCTCTGTCTGGGCCTTGGGGGGTTCCCAAGCCAGGATGGTTTCAATCTTGGGCTGTAGGGGCGCCACCTGGCCGCTCCCAATCTGGTGTCCCAAGTACACCACGGAACCCTGCCCGATCTGGCACTTACTCGCCTTGATCGTGAGGCCTGCTCTCCGCAACGCCTTCAACACTTCCCAGAGGTGGCGCACATGTTCTTCCCAACTGGGACTGAACACTGCAATGTCATCCAGGTAGGCGGCACTGAACTCTTCCAGCCCAACCAACACCTGGTTGACCAACCTCTGAAAGGTGGCAGGGGCATTCTTCATCCCAAAGGGCATAACCCGGACTTGGTAGTGCCCATCTGCTGTGGAGAATGCTGACCTCTCTCTTGCCCCATCAGTCAAAGCGATCTGCCAGTACCCAGACGTTAAGTCAAACGTGCTGAGGTACCGGGCAGCCCCTAACCGATCAATGAGTTCATCAGATCTGGGGATGGGGTGCGCATCAGTCCTGTTGACTGAATTGAGCCCTCGGTAGTCCACACAGAACCGCAGTTCTGGCGCGACACCCGGTGCGGCAGCCTTTGGGACCAAGACCACTGGGCTGGCCCAAGGACTGTTAGAGGACTTAATCCCCCCCAGCGCAAGCATCTTGGAGACCTCCTCCTTGATACAAGCTCTCACCCTGTCAGTCACTCTGTAAGTTTTGTGCTTGACAGGAGGACTGTCCCCGGTGTCTAGATCATGGACGCACCAATCAGTGACACTGGGAATTAGGGAGAACAGGTCAGAAAACTGTCACAGCAACTGGTGAGTCATTCTGTTGCTCAGGGGTCAGGGTGGCAGAGAGGTTTACTCCATCCACTGACCCATCTTGCTCTGTTTCAGACAGGAGGTCAGGAAGAGGCTCAGTCTCCTCCTCCATTCCAGCATCTGTTGCTAGGAGCATGCCCACTTCGGACCTTTCTAAGCGGGGCTTCAGGCGGTTGACATGCAGGACCCGCAAGGGGTTCCTGGGAGACCGCAAGTCCACCAAGTAAGTAACCGGACTCTTGCGCTCCACCACCTCAAATGGTCCGGTCCACTTATCCTGGAGCGCACGGGGCTCCACGGGGGCCATGACCCATACTCTCTGACCAGGCTGAAGCTCTACCAGAGTGGCATTCTGGTCGTACCACCGCTTCATCTCCTCCTGGCTGGCTTCCAGATTCACCTCAGCGAGTTTTCTGAAACGCCTAGTTTGGTTCCTGAAGGCCAGCATGTAGCTATATACATTCTGGGGAGGTTTCCTGGGAGATTGCTCCCAGCCTTCCTTGACCAAACTCAAAGGTCCTCTCACTGGGTGTCCATAGAGAAGCTCAAAAGGACTGAACCCTATAGATTTCTTTGGCACCTCACGGTACGCAAAGAGAAGGCATGGTAAGAGGACGTCCCATTTACGCCTCATAGGTTCCTCAAGACCCATTATCATGCCTTTTAGGGTTCGGTTGAACCTTTCAACCAACCCATTTCCTTGGGGGTGGTAAGGAGTGGTGAACTTGTAAGTTACACCACACTCCTGCCAGAGGGACTTCATATACCTAGAAATTAAGTTGGTATCTCGGTCAGACACCACCTCTCTAGGGAATCCTACTCGTGAGAAAATTCCCATCAGTGCCCGTCCCACCACAGGGGCCGTCACTGTCCTCAGAGGTATGGCTTCCGGGTACCGGGTGGCATGGTCCACCAAGACCAGGATGAACCTGTTGCCCATGGCTGTCTTGGGTCCAGTGGCCCCACAATGTCAATACCCACCCGTTCAAAGGGGGTGCTGAGCACAGGGAATGGCTGGAGAGGAGCCTTTTACTTCCTCCCACTCTTTCCACTTGCCTGGCAAGTCTGACAGGTCCTGCAATGAATGTCTGAACTCTTGCACATTTGGGGCCAATAAAAATGTGTGACAAGCCTTTCAAAGGTCTTGTCCTGCCCCAAATGTCCTGCTAAAGGCACATCATGAGCTAGGCCCCAGTAGGAAGGCTCTAAAGCGCTGGGGTACCACCAGCACACTGGCTGACCCAGGCTCAGCAACCTTAGGCTCACTATACAGGAGACCATTCTCCCAGTAGATCCAATGTGATCCAGACTGATCACCTGCTGCATGGTTTGCAGCCTGCTGCCACAAACCCACAAGAGAAGGGCACTTGTTCTGCTCCTCACAGAACTCCTCCCTGTAGGGACCTCCTTCCTGCTGCCAATGGGTCAGCTCAGGCAGGTCTCCCAGTTCAGCAATCTCTTCCCCGATAGGCTCCAGGGCATCCCCCTCAGGGTCCGCCTCCTCCTGGGCCGTAGGAATCTCATGGGCCGGTTTCCCGCGCTCCTACCTCTTCTCTTAAAGGCAGGTACCTGGGCCATTTTCTCAGGCTCCAGGTCCTCTTGAACACCCTTACCGGCTGCCATCGACCGAGTGGTCACGCAGGCCCACTCAGGCAAACCCAATATCTCCAAATGAGCTCTCCGCTCCACCTTAGCCCAAGGGGAGCTCTCCAGATTGTTACCTAACAGACATTCAACAGCAATGGCTGGCCTCACAGCTACTTGAAAAGTCCCTGAGACCCCCCCCCGCTCAAAGGGAACCTGAGCCACCTGGCAGTGGCTCTCTGTGTTGTCAGCGGCAACAACTGGGTAGAATGCATTTGGGACTACCTGCTCTTCAAACACCAGCCGACAACTGACAGCTGTCACACTGGCTCCGGTGTCTCTAAGAGCTTCCACCCTCTTGCCATTTATGGTCACCCACTGCCTGTATTTCTTAGTGTTATCAGGCAGCTGGGTCCTGGGGACCACTTCACAGTCTCCTAAAGAAACAAGGGACATCTCTGTGGGACCCCACCCACCTTGGGCACCCATCTCTTCCCCCGGGCCACACTAGCCAACTGCCGGGGTGGTGCACCAATGGGTGCTGTCTTCCCATACAAGGGACATCTAGCATCATAAGAACAGTGGCCTACCTGACCACACTTAAAACAGGTCTTGGGCCCCTTGTGAACAGGTTTATCTGTCGGGGCCACTGCCTTCTTCTCAGGGGGAGGCTGGGAACCTTTCCCTTAGTTCCCTTGGGGATTACTTTGGGGCCCTTTCTGGAACTCCCTCTGTTTACCCTTGTCCTCACCACTCTTCTGCTGGGGTCCCTGCCCACCTTTGGCGAAGTCTCCCACATGACCCTTCTGGACCCGGGTGCTCACCCAGCGGTCCGCCTCTTCAGCAAGCTTCCTAGGGTTAGTCAGCTTGCTATCAATAAGATGCTGGCGTAGCTCTGGAAAACAGTTATTAGACAAGTGCTCCCATGCTAACAAATCATAGAGCGCTTCAAACTTATCCACTTTGCTACCCTTCACCCAACCATCCAATGCTCTGCAAAAGAAAGACACATATTCCACCCAAGTGGTAGACTCCAGTTTTCTGCAATTCCTAAACCTTTGCCTGTATAACTCTGGGGTCAAACCAAATCTGGACATTAGGACTCCCTTCATGTGGGTATAGGATATCTGCTCCTCTGTAGGCAAATCCAACAAAGTGTCCCTCTCATCACTAACAAAGCGGCCCCACAACCCCGCTCCCCAATCCTTCTCAGGGACCAGGTGGGCCAACATTGCAGCTTCATAAGCCCAAAACCATTGACCAATATCCTCATTCTTGTGGGAATCTTTCACTACATCTTTGGGGATGTAAGCTCTTGCTTCTACCTGCACTGGCGGTATGCTACCACCAGAGGGAGGAACCTCTAAACTTTTGGCCTTGAATTCCAATTCCCTCAATCCTCTCTCATGCTCAAAATGCATCCTCTTTTCCTCTAAGGCTAACTTCTTCATCTCTAATTCCATCCCAAGCTCTATTTTCTTGCTCTCTATGTTTTCCTGCCCATTGATTTTGAGCGTAGCCAGCTCCAACGTATGCATCCTCTCCTTTGCTCTGCCCTCCAGCTCTCCTGGGGACAATCCTTTGGAAGAAACACTGCTGCCCGCCCCTGAAGGTGCTTTCCCTCAATCTAGGCCCACTGGCCTCTCAAGCTGCTCATTCAAATCTTCTGTCTCCACTGTTGGCTCTTTAGGATGCTATGGGGCATTCCTAGATTCCATCCAGGCCCTCGGCGCCTTTAGGAATTCCTCCCTCCTGGTGAGGCCTTTCACAGAGATTTTAAATTTCTTGCACAAAGCTTTAAGATTAGGCACAGTGTAGGTATCAATTCTCTCTTCTTCCAACACAATGTCCACAGATACTATGGATGCTGACTTGCTCATTTTAGCAAAGAGACTGGCAGTTCTCAGGAATCAAAAATAGGAAAGAAGTTCCAAGGACAAATTCTCTCAAAGTTTGTGGTTGCGTTATGGTCTGCACTCACTAGTAGTGTACACCAATCACTGTATATGAATCACAAATGCAAGTCCAAATCCTCACCGCTGCCACCAATGTTAGATTTGGAGGGCTCTAGTTGGCATAGGTAGGTACCTGTGACGAATAGGGACCCTTGCGTCTAGTCAGGGTAAGGGGCTACACTCCTAAAATAACCCCTGCTCACCCTCTTGGTAGCTTGGCACGAGCAGGCAGGCTTATCTCAGAGGCAGTGTGTAAAGCATTTGTGACCACATACAGTAATACAGTGACAACACTACAAATGGACACCACACAGGTTATATTATAAAAATAAGTATTTTTATATAGACTTAACACAAGACCAGACGACAAAAATCCACAATACTGTTCTCAAAAATAGTCTCTTAAATGTTATAAAATAGCTCAGTTCTCTCAGGTGGTAAATGCGACACTTTACTCTCAATGTACCTTAGATGCGTAGCGCAAAGAAACAAAAGGGTTGCAGGGAAGGTGATGCGTTGGTTCCTTACACGCAGGAGAGTGGATGCGTCGGTTCCTTACTGTGTGGGGAGTTGATGCATCGGTTTCTTACTGCTCTCCGGTGTGATGCAACACGCTGGCACCTCGATGCGATACTCTTCTCCGGTGCGATGCGACAAAATGGCGTCTGGGTTGCGATGTGACAACGTTGGTGTGATGCGACACGCCCGACGGCCGTGCGGCGACTCGATGATCTTTGGAGCTGCGACAGGCCCTGGGACGCGCTTCTCCGGTGATGCGACGATGACCTCTGTGGCAGCATCCCGCATCTCCAGTGATGCGCCGCGCTTCGGCGATGCGATGATGACAGCGGCAGCGGCGGCTCGCTTCCTCGCCAATGCGATGACAGCGGCTGCGGCGGCGACACGCTTCTCGTTGTTGCATCGCGCTCCCAGCGACACGCAGTCTCTCAGAAGGCCCAGCACAACAGAAGGCACTTCAGTTCCAAGCAAGGGAACTCAGGGGGGAGCTGGTTGGTGAAGTCTTGTACCCCTGAGATTTCAGGCAGGAGGCAAGCTCTAGTTCAAGCCCTTGGATATTCTTCTTCAAGTTGATAGAAAGCACACTCAGTCCTTTTCTCCTCTCTTTGGCAATGAAGCAACCACTGCAGGCCAACCCCCAAACACACAGCACAGGGGTAGTCTGCTCCTTCAGTTTCCTGGTTCTTCTCCTCAGCAAAGGTTTGTCTTGATTCCCAGAAGTGATCTAAAGTTCTTGGGTCTGGGTCCCAATATTTATACTCATTTTCCCTTTATTCTCTGAAGGCAGAGAGGCCTTTAACTAGTCCAAACCAGTTCTGGTCAGTCCTGGAGCACTTTGTTGACATGTCTCCTTCTTTCCTTTCCCAGTGCAGGGCAGGGACATCAGACAGGAGGTGGAGCCAGCATTGTGGAGGGAAGGCCCAGCCCTATTCAGGTCCCAGGTGCCGCTCCTCCCTCCCATCTAGATGTAGATCTCTCTATTCACCACTGGGCCACCTCGCCCTGTTTCCTGGAATTCCCCAGCCCTGTCACTCAAACTCCAGACAAGGAATACACAACCTAGCAGAGGCAGGTTTGGATGGTTAGACAAGAAAATGCCTACTTTCTAAAAGTGGCATTTTCAAACACAGAATGTTAAAACCAACTTCACTAAAAGATGCATTTTATCATTCTGAGTTCAGGCATACTAAACTCGAATTTCTACCATGTTCCCTGAGTCAGTTAGGATTATAAAATGTAATAACCAAACTGCCCATTCTGGCCTAAGGAGAACAGGTAGCCTTGCAATAGTGAAAACGGAAAATGACTGTAATTCACTATTAGGACATGCCACACACACCAGGGCATGTGCTACCTTTTGCCTACAATGCACCCTGCCCTTGGGCCTACCATAGGGGTCACTAATATGTATAAAAGGGAAGGTTTTAGGGACTGGCAAGTGGGTGCACTTGCCCAGTCAGCATGGCAGTACCAGACTGCACACAGACCCTGCAATGGCAGACCTGAGACACACTTTACAAGCTGCTCCGGTGAGTGGCACAATCAGTACTGCAAGCCCACCAGTAGCATTGGTTACAAGCCCTGGGCACACGCAGTGCACTGTACTAGGGTCTGACAAGTAATCCAATCAAGCCAATCATGGAGTCACTAATCCATATATCAATTTACTATAGGGAGCACTTGCACTGTGGCACTGAACAGCAGTGGCACAGTGCCCAAAGCATTTATAACCAGCAAAAACACATGAGGCAACAGCGAAAAATGGATGGGAGACCCACGCCAATGGTGCTATGTCTAACAGAGTGGGTGTATGATTGTTTGTGGAATCTTAATATAGATTTAGATCTTTGACATAGGACTAGGTAGCTCTTGAGCTGATGTTCCCAACTGAGTGACTCGTTCAATCCTATGCCAAGGTAATCAAAATGTTTTACCCATTCAAGGGGTTCGCATGCGATCTTGATCTCATGTAGGCCTCCCTGTACTTTCCCAAACACCATATATTTTGTCTTAGAGGTATTAAGTTCCAATCGCCTGTCCCTGCAAAATTCTAAACATCTATCCAATAAAATCTGCAGAACCATAGGTGTTGTGGATATTAATAAGGAGTCATCTGCAAAAAGCAGGAGAGGGACTTTCTCACCATTCAGGGAGGGGGGAGTCGTTCCTGCAGCCCATTAACCTACTCGCCGCATCATTAATGAACAGAGAAAATAACGTGGGGGCGAGGACACACCCCTGACGCAACCCTCGCTGTATCGGTATCTTCTCTGTTAATGCGCCATTTTTCCCCCATCTGACCTGGGCGTAGTTGTCCCTGTGAAGTTTGGCTATCAGTGTTACCTATTCTGCTGGAGCACCTAGATCGAGCATTATCTTCCATAACAAGTCGCGCGGTACTAAATCAAAAGCAGCTCTCAGATCCACGAATGCTACATAGAGCTTCTGTTTTCATAGTAGCACATATTTCCATGTTAATAAAGTGAATCTGAAAGCTTGGTCGCACGTGCTTATTTTAGAATGGAAACTCGCCTGATAAGGGGACAATATCATGTTATCGTCCATCCAACCTTGAAGTTTATCTAAAACTTGTCTAGCAAAAATCTTTTGTAAATTGTCAATCAGACTGATAGGTCGAAAATTGGAGGGGATAGCAGCATCACCCTTTTTATAAATGGTGATTATCTCAGCTCCCCTCCAACTTTCTGGAATATCCCCACCAGCCACTATGCAATTAGACAAAAGATTTATATACGGGGCCCATATCAGGTTCTGATTTGTACAGATCACCCAGTATCAGGTCGGGACCGGGGTCTTTACCTGCCTTTAATCTACTAATTGCTGACAGGGTATCTTCTAGGCTAAAAACCAATGCTGTATCATTTGCAGTCACCGCAGGGGCAGTATTAACAAAATTATGATCAGCCCTGGGGGTATTTATGATACCAAGGTCCTCAGTCCGAGAGTATCATTTTGAAAAATGGTCCACCCAAGCCTCCGGCTGAATATGATAACTAAGGGTGGAAACATTCTCCGAGCTACCCTTTGAGACTATATGCCAAAAAAGGTGACTGTCTTTACATTTTGCAGCTAAAACCAGATATTGCCAATTTTTATCTGCAAAATCTCGCTTAACTTTGCTTAGCACAGCTTTATAACTGTTACGAGCCAGGACTACTTCGGCTCTATTATGCTCCCTGACTGCTAGTTGCAGAACCCCCTTGGCTCTCTTGCATTCGTTATTAAACCATTTATTTTCCCCTGTACTAACAGGCCTTCTGCCAGAGCTATTTTTGGTGAAAACAGTTTGTAGAACTTCAAAAATATTTCGGTGCACTGATGTAATATGCGTTAATTCAGGGGATTGTGTGCCTCCCACACTACTGCACATGTTAGTTAAAAACAGTACAAAAAGCTTATATATTCTAGTGTATAAGTCCTGATCAGCTTGGACTTTAGGCCAGGTGACTCTTTTACGGTTGTTAGTTACATGGGGCTCTTCAAGTCTAGAAATGTAACTTGAGGGGTTCCTATCCAGGTCCATGCCCCTCATTTTTAACAAAGAACTCTGGTCGCTATCGGTCCTCTGTTCGATAGTCATATCTTCCACTAACAACCACATTCTTACATCAACAAAAATATAATCAATAAAACTTGTGCAGGCGCCCCTTTTTAAAGTGGCCTGTCTTCCTAAATCGGATGCAGTTCTCCCATTACACGCCCTCAGGCTCCTGCCTGGAATTAAAGAAGCAATCGGCAAGGAGACTGATGATAGACGTTGGCCATATTCACCAGCAACCAGGTTAGGAATACCCCATACCTCATTCTCTTGCTCGAGTAAAGTACTTAGTAAGAAAGAGGGTTCAAATGAAGCGTTAAACTCCCCGGCAACTATCATTTTACAATTGGATTGATGGACTCCCACCAAATCATCTAGCAGGGAAAGTACAGAAGATTCGCTGCTATATGATTCTGACCTAGCATAAACATTAAACAAAGTCAGAATTAAACCGGTCGGGAAGACAAGCTGAATCCCCATAACATCTTGGGAATTTATTAGTAATTGCTTACACTTGCAGGCTAAAGTATTTTTTACAAGGGTTAACTGCCCACCGCTAGCCCTACCCATTGTTTTAGGCGGGTTAGCTTCCACACTATATGTAGTATAGCCATTTATGTGCACCCGATCTACGGCCCATGTCTCTTGAAAGACACAGATATCGTTTTTTCCTATATAAGAAAACCATTCTGGATCTTGGAGTTTAGAATGAATCCCCGCCAGGTTCCAGGATATTAATGTTAATCTATTATTCGCCTCGTTATTAACTCTGGGTAAACACCCATGAATATCTACACTGCATGATGGAACATTGTCACTGATTGAATCAATCAAGCTTATTGATGGATAATATTGCAACGAGGGCATGGTCATAGCTGTACTAGTGATATTATTGGATAACACATCGGTATTTACAGTCAATTGCAGATTACTAATAATCGGTTTAACAATATGGCTGTTGCCCTGAGGGTTGAAAATTGACTCATTATCAGTAACCAGGTGATCTGGGTGGAGATAACCCTTGTTATTCTCTAATTGAGAACAGACAGAAACTTCAGTATTGGACTCGCCCCTTGTGTAGCTATTAGAAGATCGTGATTGCGTAATCTTATCTGACATTCTTGTAGATAAACTGCTATTATTTGACCAAAGCACTACTGGGCTACGGCAGGAAGAGCTGGTAATATTCCTGAGTCAATCTACATCTTGTAGTTCGGAAACTGACCCCTGCCTTAATTTAGGACACTGTTGTGCATCTGTCTCGGGCCTGCAGTACTTTTTTTTTTTAAAGCTTTATTTAAATTTGAAAAAGCAAACAATACAAAGATCGTGGCTGTGCGTTCAACAGATATCAAGTAAGTAGATACACCTTGACATTTCCGGTTCTTAGATGAAAAATACCACATCAACAAGGCATCAGACATCAGGACCCCATTTGCCAATCCATCATCAGCATCTGTCCGACCTGAAACCGGGGAAGCCCTGACCAAGGATCTATCCCTAGGGTTCCAAAGCCACCCCCCTCCCCTGTGCACACCTCGGCCATGGTCAAAATCTGTGCAATCAACATCACCTGGCCCCAAGCACCGAAGACCCCTGTGTCCCAAAAATCTCATGACCACTCCACCCGCGTAACACTGGCGCCGCATAGCCTACCCCACTCCCGTGGGGACTATTCCGGAACTCGAGGGTGGTGGGGGAGAGCCAGGCAGGCCTGCAATATATGTTCTATAAGGGCCCCAGATGTCCCTCGGTTGCGCCACTGTGGGGAGGAGACTAGAGTAGATCTCGCTATTCGTGCTACAGAAAGCCATGGCAGTGAGCCATGTCCTGGCCGTGGGAGCCGTTTTACCCCCCCCCAGCGCCTGGCAATTTCTCGCTTGGCAAGGAGTAGACCCAGAGAGGCCAGTCTACGGACATTCTTAGGGAAATTTACCGTATAACCCAACAATGCGACCTCAGGAGCGGGAACCAGTGTAAGCCCTAGCATCTCTTCCAGGACCTTATAAACCTGTGTCCAGAACGATTGCAGTCTCGGACACGTCCAGGACATGTGTGCAAAATCAGCATGTGGTGCAGAGCATTTCCAGCATGTGTGTGGCCGCGCGGGATCAATGGAATGGAGTCTCTCAGGGGTCATATACCAACGGCGAAGGAATTTATAGTGAAGGAGTTTATGACGACTGTTCAGTGATACCGTGTTGGTGACTTTGCGGCATGCGGTCCATTGTTCGTCCGTGATAGGCCTACCCAAGTCCGTCCCCCACTCCTCCCGCGCCCGGTCATCCGCACACGGGACCAGAGCTGCACATGCCTTGTACAGCTTAGAGACAATATGGGCCCCTGTATCTTTATCAATCAGGATGGTGAGGGGTTCAAAGGAAGCCGGCTCAAGGGGGAATCCCTCAATTTCCGCTCTCGCTGCGCAAGAGAGCCGCCGAAGAACGAACCTGTCCATGAACGTAGCCTCACTGAATTGCGCCTCCTCTGATGCCGAGAATATGTGCCCTCCAGGGTATAAATCCCCAATCTTGGTGAGGTTAAATTTGGTTAAAGTTCGCTGCACCAGTGCCTCACCCGTGCCCGGCAGTAACCCAGGGTTGGGCATCGGGAGCGAAGAAGAATATAGCAGAGGGTGAGCTAAGTAGCGAGAAAGTCTGTGCCAGGCCCAGCTGGTAGTGGATACCGTTTGAATATCCACCGGGCTTCTGGGGACACCCTTGGGCAATACTGCAGATAAGCGACCCGGGAGAACAAAGTCCGCCTCTGGGCGAAGGAACGGGATCCGAGCATCAGGATGATACCAGGCATAGGCATGTGCACATTGAGCGACAAGGTAGTATAAATATAGATCAGGTACTCCAAGGCCACCTCTCTCCTGTGGGAGTGTAAGAGTCTTCCAGCGGATCCGGGGGTGCTTCCCGCCCCAGACCAGTCTAATCAGGAGGGACCGCAGGGTGGAAAAGAAGGCCCGGGTGAGAGGAACAGGGATGTTATTAAAAAGACAAAAATTTGGGGAGCACTACCATCTTGAGAATGGCTATTCTGGCTGACATAGAGAGCGGAAGCCGCAGCCACCCATCCACCTGCGTTTCCAGCTTCGCAATCGCACGGCCATAATTGAGGCGGATAATTTCGTCCGTGCTCAAATGTATTTGGATGCCCAAGTAACGTACCGAGTCAGAGCACCATTCCAACGGGAACTCACACTGCCAGGGGGAGGTGCCGCTAGTCAACGGGAAGATGATGGACTTATGCCAGTTTATGCCCAGTCCCGAGTGGCTACCGAAACGAAGGATCTCACGGATCAAGGGGGCAAGGTTGGCCTGCGGCTCTCTAACATACAATATAGTGTCATCTGCATAGAGAGAGGCAAGCAAGGGGCCCGTCCGGAACTGGAGACCCCTGTGAAGGTGCCGCTCCTGGAAATGCCGAATTAGGGGGTCCATAGCCAAAATGAACAAGAGCGGTGAAAGCGGACAACCCTGCCGTGTACCGCGCGTGAGCGAGAATGGGCGAGATAGCGTGCCGTTGATACGCAAACGGGCCGTAGGGCGACTATAGAGGAGTCGAGTAGTAGCAAGGAAGTTCGCCGGCATGCCCATGTGTTCCATGACGGAAAGAAAGAAAGGCCATTCTAAGGAGTCAAACGCTTTTTCGGTGTCGAGGAGGATCGCCGCAGCAGGTGTGGTCGGGTTAATTCTGTGCAGAACAGTGAATAGCGTCCGCAAATTCAGTGACGTCGAGCGACGGGGGACAAAGCCAGACTGTGCGGGCGATATAATGAATTCCATCAATTGGGAAAGTCTGTTGGCGACTATTTTGGCCAAGATCTTATAGTCGGTGTTTAAGAGGGAGAGGGGCCTATACGACCCACACAACGACTGGTCCTTGTTCGGTTTCGGGAGCAGCACTATGACTGCCTCACCAAGAGTAGACGGGAGGGACCCTCGCTCCAAAGCCTCCGCGTAGACCTCTATGAGCTTGGGCGCCAGCAGATCAGAAAAGGCCTTGTAAAAATCCCCGGAGAAGCCATCGAGGCCCGGGGCTGAAGAGCCCCGAAGCACTTTGATTGCCCCCCGCACTTCTGCCACCGTTATGGGCTCCGCCATGAACTCCTGCATGCCCCTATCCAGGAACACAAGAGCGATTTCCGATAGGTAGGCCTCACGAGAGGCCGAGGAGTCACCTAACTTGGTGGTGTATAGATCAGTGAAGTAGGCCAGGAATTCGTCCCGGATCTCGGCGGGCGTCGTGCGGAGCGTACCATCCACGCCCCTCACCTCGGCTATCAGGGACTTACTATACGGCGGTCTAAGAGCCTGCGCTAGTGTGCGCCCCGGCCGATCCCCCTCCCTGTACCTACGAGCAACATGGTATTTCCCCAGATAGAGGATCTCCCTGTCCGCGGCCTCCCAGAAGTCCGACAGCAGGCGCAGGCGCCTGGTAAGCACCTCGTCAGAGGGCGCCCGCTGTGCCTCAGTGTCTATCGCGTCTAGCTGTGTCTCCAATTGTGTGATTGTTGTGCGCAATGCCTTCAGGACCCCAGCATGTTTAGCTATGCAAACCCCTCTGATATAGGCCTTGAACCCTTCCCAGAGTACTGCTCACGAGTCCACCGAGCCAGTGTTAATCGTGAAGTAGTCTTCTATCGCCTCGGAAACCTCATGGACAAAGAGGTCGTCTAAAAGCGCCCTCCCGGGGAAACACCACTGCCGCTCAAAACCCTCAGGCCGAGGAACGTCTAAACACAGTGAGACCGGAGAATGGTCAGAGTATGTTCTCGGGAAAGTCCGCAATGCGCGGAACCAAGGGGACAGGCCCGGGGAGAGGAGCCAGTAGTCAATCCTGGTCCAAGTGTTGTGTTGCCCAGAGAAGTGTGTGTAATCAGTAGTGCTCGGATTGCGCCTGCGCCATATATCAGTCAGCGAGAACCGACTGCAGAGGTCCAGGAACGCGTGCCTTGCCCTAGGCTTAGAATCTGCGGCCCCAGAAGTGCTATCCAGCCCCACATCCAGTAACAGGTTTAAGTCGCCGCCAAGCAGGATACCAGCCGATGCAAGGGTTGCCAGCTGGGTAGCAAGCGCATGGAAAAAGTCCGGGGAATCAGTGTTAGGAGCATACACACATACAAGAGTGACCACATGACCCATCAACACCCCTCTCACAATGCAGTAGCGTCCCTCCCTGTCTCCCAGAAACGTCTGGCAGTGAAACGGGACTCTCTTATGAATCAGCACCGCGGTGCCTCTAGCATAATTACTGAAATTGGCAAAGTATCGGTGAGCGCCCCAGGAAGCTGCAAAGCGGGCGTTCACCGAGGCGTGTAAGTGAGTCTCTTGAAGAAAAGCAATGTCAACCCGGTGCCGATTTAAGTAGTGCAGTATCTGTTTGCATTTACGCTGGTTGTTGAGGCCCCGGACATTCCAAGTCATTAACGATAGATTGAGAGGAGCTTCATTCAAACCTATCTGGGCCATCGATGCCAGTCTGCAGGTGATGGGAGCAAGAAAGACGTAGTGTCCCCGTGTATCAAGAAAGTCAGCTCACACACAGCCATGTCAGAAGGATCAAAATTGCCAACCCCTGCCCCCCTCCCCCCACCCAGCCAAACCACGCAAACGTGAGGCAGTCCCAAACCTAGAAGAAAAAAACATAGCTCTAAACAGTAATGCCAAATATAACCAAACAGAAAGAGGCAGAGCATCACAACCAAAAGTGATCCCAACGGTTTCAACCAAAGGGGGGTGACAACGATCCGCAATCAACCCAGCGCAGCATAACAAGTATACTCCAAATGTTCATAAGTCCCCAGATAGCAAGAGGCAAATAGAACAAAGTTAGGATACGGGCGCCGTCTCAGCCGACACCGGAGGTCGAAAACAGGTCCTGGCTGACCGCCGACCCACTACGAGGGGGAGACCGTCCATCCTCATCCCCCCCCCGGCGGGCCTCTGCGCGGCTTGTAGTTGCTGCAGAATTCCTGCACCTCAGTGGGATTGTCAAAGAGCCGAGCTCGGCCATCGATCTCGACCCGCAGCCAGGCCGGGTAGAGCATGCCATATTTGAGGCCTAGATTCCGGAGCGCAGCCTTCACCCCTGCATACTTACGCCTGGCCTCCTGGACCACGGCGGTGAAATCTGGGTAGAGTGAGAGTCTCGAGCCCTGCCAGGTAATCTCACCCTTCTCTCTGGCTAGCCGCAAGGCAGTGTCGCGGTCTCGGAAGTTCATGATACGGGCAATAAGCGGGCGAGGCGGAAGCCCCGGGTTAGGTCTCGGCCCCAGGGAGCGGTGAGCCCTTTCCACCACAAAGCCCGGAGTGAAGGATTCTCTCCCAAAAATGTCCGCTAACCGTTGTTCCACAAAAACGTCCAGTCTGCCCGTGGCCGTGGATTCCAGAACCCCAATGATTCGCACGTTGTTGCGCTGACTGCGCGATTCCAAGTCCTCGTTTTTGCTGGCCACTTCTTTCAATATGCGCTCCAGTCTGTCCACCCTTTTGGTCTCCTGCACCGATCTATCCTCCACGGCCGAGATCCGGGCCTCAGCCTCCACCAAACTCTTGTCATGTGCCTGGATCTTGGCCCCCATAGTTTCCAGCGTCTTATCCAGGGCATCAAAGCGACCATCCAGGGCCCTGAAGCCGGCACGCATCTCCTGCAGCCAGTCCGGGGATGGGGCACGGGCCGCCGGGCCACCGGACGCGCCACCGGCGGGGTCCGGCATGTCAGGGAGGCTCTCCGCAGGCTGCTCAGCTAGTTTCTCGAATGGCAACGTTTTCTGCTTTGGGTCCTTGCGACCCATGCCCCCCACCGCCAGACGGCCACCGGCCCGCTGTGTGTAGATCAAGGGTGGCCAAGTTATGGTGCAGCGTCAGTCCGGCAGGACAGTCCAATCCTCAGCCAAGCAGCTCAGGTCAGCGGGCGATGCAGGGCCCACCGGGCACCGGACAGGTCTCGACTCCGCCGTGCAGTAGGCCAGGGCCACCACTATATGCAGCCAGCAGGATCCCGAAGGAACACCGGGGGAACCAGCGCGATGTACTCAGCAGCCGCTTTTGAAATGGTGTGTCCGGGCTAGAGTTTTGGTTTCCGTTGTTGGGGATAAAATTCAATTAAGACATGCAGATCCGGGTGAGATAAGTATTTTTTATTCTTTTTTGGGTAGCTGCAAACGAAAGAAGGATGGCACAGCCAACACGTGTTTCGCCCCCTAGTCGGCCATCAGGCCTGGGGCTTCCTCAGGGCTGTATATAGACAATGTTAAACCAAGGTAGAAAAAGGGCATGGTGTCATAAGGCATGTGTATATTATATACATAGTGAGGGTGATTTTGGGAAGAATTATAAAGTTGTAGGGAGACGCAGCATTGAAAGGCAAGATGTAAGTGAGAGAACAAAGAAAGAAAGTGAGGTGAGGAAGTGGTCAAGGTAAGCGTGCGGCAGGTACGGATAAAATCAAAGAAACAAGGTGTGTTGTCAGTGAGGGAGACAGGAAAATAGATTAGAAGATGGTACAGAGTGTCATCGATTTGGAGGGAGAGAATAAGTAGTTGTGATTGAGTAGTAAGAATTTAGAACACGAAGGTGGGTATAATTAGAGGAGAGTATTACACAAGTTTCAAATGGAAGCACATTTTGCAATTATAGACAAAAACCGGTATATATATAAGTAGGAGAGAGCAAATTGTGAGTTACATTGAAATCAACAACCGTTCATATGTAGAAAGGATATAAGGAGAAATGTGGATCACATATGATGTGCGATTAAAATCAGCATATAGACATTAGCATGGCATAACGAAATTATACACGATTGAAGTTACGCGATTTCGTTATTAACAATATTAAAGACAGTAATGCATAACAGTCAGTGTTTTGTGAATTATTGTTTAGGAAAATAGTGTTATCGAAGATTTGAATGAATTTATAGTTACAGTTGCGATTTATGAGGAGGCCGCATCCGGAAACCGGGTCAAGCACGAAGAAGAAGGAGGAAGGGTTCGCATTAGTCTAGGAACGAATGGGGATTTTGTGCCAAAAGTGACTAAGTGACTTCATATGTTTATAAAGTGCTGGTGCTTCCTAGGTCACATGGTCTAATTCATTGTTATTATTTATTAATGTCAGAATTGTGGCAAGGCATATGAATAGTATGTTGTGTCCATATTGTGAATCAGTAGCCTCGTGAGGTGTGAGGTACTGCTGTGTCATGCCATATATGGAAAAAAGTAGGCATTTTAACGGGTGGGAAAAGGAGGCATTTAATTTCATAAGTGAAAGTTCGAACGGTGCAGGTAGCGGTTTGTTGATAGTGCAATTTGTATAAAAATGAGTAGGAACTAGTTAATAAGGGTGCGATAATTGCCGAGTGCGAGTAGTGCTTTTAGGTGTTTTTATGCTTGTAAAAGTTCGAAGCCGCACGCGGAGGTTAATCTATACGGAATCCAAGATCGTGTAGATAATGGAGTGAGGCATACGCATGCTCTAGGCGATCAAGTGAGCAAGTGTAAATGAGAAAAAGGATATTTTTTGGGTTTCCTTACCGGGTGGTCAGGTAATTCGGTATTTAGTAAGAAGGGTTTAAATACCCGAAGATTTCTAAAGAGCGGAGAAAACACAAGGGGGAAGGGAGTGAAACAGGAAAAAGTAAGCGGAAGGCATTATTGAATGCTGGTTGACAGGGAGGGGGAGCGTGGGCAGGGGTCCCTTACCTCTGGTCTCGGCTAATGCCTGATGCTGCAGTTTTTAAAGTCGCGGTAGTAATGACAGCTCGTGGTAGCGAGCAAATGTAGAGGAGTCATGTGAGAACTTCCGGTTCAAAACCCGGAAGTGAACGGGTGCTTTTGCTGAGCGCCATTTTGGGTTGGGGGTCCATCGGGATTGGCGAAATTAAAAAGTGACGGTCAGCAGTAATAATGGGAGCTGAGTGAAGTGCTAGAAGATAGCAAAAGGTTTTAGAGATCAATAGTAAGAGAGAGTAAATGAATATTCCTGACATTATGTTTACTTAAAGCAAAATGCTCGAACATTAATATAGAAATAGTTAATAGTTACATAAATACATACACTCTGGTTCTATAGACTGGAAGGTGGGCAGAGTAGTGTTAATTAACACAGAAGCGTCCATTAGTCACAATGTATGTTAGCAGGTATCCGTATATATTCGTGTCTAAATAACGATATTATAATTATTTAAAAAACGATTTGCTGCAAAATTGGTGTTACAATTAATAATAGCACATATATCTCCAGGCTCTGATAAGCTAAATTAATAGACAGGGCGATGGGCAGAGTCGTGTTAGGTCACACTAAGGCGCCCTTAAAGCACAAAGTTGGTGTTACAATTAATAATAGCACATATGTCTCCAGGCTCTGATAAGCTAAATTAATAGACAGGGCGATGGGCAGAGTCGTGTTAGGTCACACTAAGGCGCCCTTAAAGCACAAAGTAAGCTATCACATATTGATGAACAAAGTCGTGTTGAGTCACACTGAGGCGACTTTGTAGCACAAAGTATGCTATCACATATTCCTACATATTGTTGTATCATCTGAAAAAATGGCAAACATCAGGAGGGTATGCTGTATGTTTCTTGATGGTATTTGGGGAAACTTATTTGGGGTTATAGTAAACAACAGACACGTTGTGTTAATCCTTGGGTGATAGGTGGTGCGGTTGTAGCAGTGTGTTGGGGCATCTAGTCGTCTCCCAACCATATATGCATTTCCGCATCCTTATTGAGCCCCAGATTGGTGGTTTTATAGTTCATTATAAGTTCACTTTCGCGTCTTCGGAGTTTGAGTTCGCGGTCTCCCCCTCTTTTAGCTTGGTGTACAATCTCCAAACCAAAGAAGCGGAAGTCTTTTTTGTGGGGATGATGGTCTTCAAAGTGTTCAGTAAGTGGATGGCCTGAATGATGTTTGTGGATGTTCCGGTAATGTTCCTGAATCCTGGTCCGTAGTGGTCTGATTGTACTTCCGATGTATGGAAGATTGCAGGGACAGATAATCACATAAACACAGAATTTGCTGTTACAGTCAATCCATTCTTTTATGAAGAATTCTCTTCCTTCAGTTAGTTGGACTTTTGTTGTTTTGTTGTTGCTAAGTTTGCAAATATTGCAATTTCTGCAGATGTGGAATCCTGGAGGTCTGTCCAGGAAGGTGCTGACCAAGTTCCGTCTGTCCACAAATTCTGATTTGCACAGGAGGTCTTTCAGATTAGGGGCGCGTCTGAATGTTATCTCTGGATATGTTTTTAGGTCTTGATTAAGGTTTGGTGTTTGTTGAAGCAGATGCCAGTGTCTCTTGAGGCTTTGTCTAATTTGGTGGTGGCCGTTATTGTAGTCCGTTATAAAACGTATGGCTGAATCGTTCTTTTGTACTTCTCCTATGTTTTGTCTGAACATCTGTTTTCTTTCAATTTTGGCCACTGTAGTCATTGTGTTTTTGAGCATTGATTGTTCATATCCACGTTGTGTGAGTCTAGACACCAATTCTTCTCCTTTTGTTTTGAAGACCTCATCTTCACTGCAATTTCTATGTGTTCTTAACAGTTCTCCCTTAGGGATGTTTCTTATGTTGTGTCGTGGGTGGAAGCTATCGGCTCCAAGTCCTCGTTTTTGCTGGCCACTTCTTTCAATATGCGCTCCAGTCTGTCCACCCTTTTGGTCTCCTGCACCGATCTATCCTCCACGGCCGAGATCCGGGCCTCAGCCTCCACCAAACGCTTGTCATGTGCCTGGATCTTGGCCCCCATAGTTTCCAGCGTCTTATCCAGGGCATCAAAGCGACCATCCAGGGCCCTGAAGCCGGCACGCATCTCCTGCAGCCAGTCCGGGGATGGGGCACGGGCCGCCGGGCCACCGGACGCGCCACCGGCGGGGTCCGGCATGTCAGGGAGGCTCTCCGCAGACTGCTCAGCTAGTTTCTCGAACGGCAACGTTTTCTGCTTTGGGTCCTTGCGACCCATGCCCCCCACCGCCAGACGGCCACCGGCCCGCTGTGTGTAGATCAAGGGTGGCCAAGTTATGGTGCAGTGTCAGTCCGGCAGGACAGTTCAATCCTCAGCCAAGCAGCTCAGGTCAGCGGGCGATGCAGGGCCCACCGGGCACCGGACCGGTCTCGACTCCGCCGTGCAGTAGGCCAGGGCCACCACTATATGCAGCCAGCAGGATCCCGAAGGAACACCGGGGGAACCAGCGCGATGTACTCAGCAGCCGCGACTCGGCGCCGCCGGAAGGGGCAAGGGAGGACAGCCCGACCAGGCCGCAGAACACATGGCACACCCAGAGAGGGCCCAAAGACAGAGGCAGAGACAGCCCGCGCGCCAGGCCCAGCGCAGAGTCCAACCCGCCCCCACCGCTAACAGGCCGTCCCGCCACCCCCCCCCCCCCCGGCTCCCCGACCGAATTAGCTCGGGCCCAAGGGAGGAAATAACGAGCGAGGCCGCGCCCGGCGCGCAGGGCAAGAGCCGAGCGCCCGGTCGCCCTCTGGCCCGCAACGGCGCAGGGAGAGCAGCAGACCCCCGCTAGTCCGCACCACGGTGCTCAATGCCCCCCCCTCCGCCCCCCCGGGTACCTGTCTCCCGGCCGGCCGCCGTCCACACACTCGCGTCCCCAATCCCCGAGTCAGCCCGCCATCTTGAGCCTCAGGGCGGTGTGGTCTCCGCCGGGCGCCCCAGCGATACGAGCGGCCCGGTCTGCATCTCGGCTCGCTCCGGGGCCGCAGGAGGACCAGCGGCGGTGTCAGGCGTCCCGCGCCCTCATCAGGAGGGCGAGGAAATCAGCTTTTGCGCCGGGTCGATGGCGGAGCTTCAGCGCCGCGCGGCCATCTCAGCTCGCGGCTTGGCCACGCCCCCGGGCCTGCAGTACTTAATTTGAATAGATAAGTTGCTTTGAGAATTTGTCCTGATGTCTAGGGCCACTAAGTCATCAGCCATCCTGGCATCTTTCATAGTAAGGCCTATCTCATCAAAAACAGAGTTCCTGAGGAGAAATTCTTTGGGGCGTGGGCAATATCATCTCTGATAACTGAACAGCAACCTTTAGTGTGCCTGATCCAGTAAATAACTTGATTGATCAAGGACTCTTCAGATTCATGCTTGATATTGGGCTGCGGTTTAGGGTCCCTGATCATAGCACCTTGATTTCTTTTGCCTAAAGCCCTATTTCGAGGGCAAGGGGTGGGAATATAATTCCGCTCTCTGCTTGTTGAACTTACAGGGAATTAGAAATCCATGTTGGACTTAATCGCTGTGGCTGCCAAGGATTGGATGATCTGGAATTTATTAGAGTATTATTATTCCTCTGCTGGGGAGAAATAGCTTTTATAATTCGCAGGGGGTACAGGGGACGCTGGAAAAGTGGTTGAGGGCTTCGGGGTCCACTGTTGCTACTAGCTACCTCAAAAGGTTCATGGGTCACCTGGGGGTAGGAAAACTGCTGCGCTTCTGATAGTTTAGTCAGAGTAGACTGACTATGCTGAGTAACTGATTTAACACTATCATTCGTGCTTTTGAGTTTACTTAAAGTGGCAGTCAGTCTAAGTATGGCACTTTTCAGCTCTCCCACTTTGGATCTCAGTTCATTAATCAAAGCCGTGCACTCCGTGCTTGTATGTGCTAATGATCCAGACAACAAGGTCTCTGCGAGGAGACTAGAGGAGGGACCAGAGACAATAACATCATCATCACCTAAGTCAGACAAAGGTAAAAAACGATTACTACAATGAACGATGTCAGTTATAACACATGAGGAAGCACATAAAGAAGGGGAGTCCGGCACATCCAGACTAAGTGGCTTCCCCTGAGTATTAATTGCAGTCATGGCATGTGCAGCAACCTTTCCAAACATGCTAGGTATGCGCTGCTGGGCAATAGATGTGCCTGCTGGAATTAAATGTGAAGTAATTTCGGGCTCGCGAGCAGTGGCGTAACGAAACTTGAGGGGGCCCACCTGCAAAGCACATGGAGGGCCCCACCTCCTCCCCCGGCGGCGCGGCCCACCATCTGCCACTTTGCTCTACCACCCAGAAATCTAGCATATTTTGATTTGAAACCTCCAACGTTTAAATTAAATGCCTCTGTATTGTCTTTCTCTAAGTTCTAATGAGAAAGTGGGAAACACTCTTAACATACAAGCTTCGCCATTTGTAACAATACTGTCAAAAGCAGATTATTTAACTGAGGCAGCAATCAGAACAATGCCAAGGAGCGATCCTATTGTCTCAGGAACTGCCTCCGGCTGAAGAACAAAGAACAACTATGAAGGGTCTGAAATAGAATTGACAATAACTTGAAACTTTGAAAGATAAAACCCAAACCTGCAATTCCATAAAAACTCGACTGACAATATACATGAGAAGTACACAAGCTATAACTCAGTATCCAGCGAAAGTCAAGAGAAATAGATTGGTGAATTATCTGCATGCCACACACTAGCGACTGTCAAGGGTTGTGCATGATAATAACGTGAACTGAGGAAGCAATTTCAATCATAATGTCTTTATTAGTAAGCACTGCAAAACAGGCAGGCAAACAAGGCTGAGGAAGAAAACTGTTTGGATGCTTCAGAACATTGATGCAGATGTTTGTCTGTTTTAATTTATCATTTCTGTAATGTAAACAATGCTAAATACAAGATTTAAGGTACACGTATTACAGACAAGTGCAAGCAACACCATAAATAACACTGCATGTAGAATAAAAACAAACCATGTCAGCAAGTACCTAATGACAACCTATACAATCTGTAGTTGGTAAAGCAAAAGAAAAAGTGCAAATACTTTCAAAGTGCAAAATAAAGCAATCACCAGTCCAGCAATATACAAAAACCAAGCATGTTTTGTAAAACAATCCAACTTTCTTCTTGCATCAAGGTGAAAATACTTTCAAAGTGCATGGTAAAAACAAGTCCAGCAGCTTCCCTTACAAGCACTGACCTGAACCACCAGACTGGGCCTTACTTCATAACAAACAGAGGCCTCAGACCTCACTGTGTCAACACTGGCGGTATTTACAATTTACTAAGAGTATAGACACGCCTGCTAAATTACAGATTCACCATTGCCTCCAAATGGCTCTATCGTCACGTGTGACCCCACCAGCCAGGCCTTGATTTTAAGCCAACAGCGCCTTGCATTCAGGGAGTTGTGCTGTGACCATCTAAGTAAGGGGTTAAACATTTCAGAATGCAAAGTGTTGTTGGATAAAAGCTATGAATGGACACGACATGGTGCCAATGACACTTGGCAGCAATGTTTTATACACACACAAGGGGAAGTTTAATTTCCTCAACACAAGCTGCAGAAGTCTGGCATCAAATAGCAAACACGTTGTGCGGAGAACCCAGAAACGTGCTGTGTTTAGCCCCCGTGTATGGACCTGAGGTGTAATTCTCTAAGAGACCCAGTGTTAAAAGCCCACAGTTGTCTCTAATGCATGTTAGTGCCAGGCAGTGGTCGAAGTGGGAGGAAAAAAGTAGGGGAACTGTGGGAGGAGAATCAGAGGGCAGGAATAACCAATGGATTGGAGCTGTGGGCGGAGTGAGAGGTGAAATTGAAAGAGCAAAATATCCCAATTTTTAGTATTCATTTCCCATTTCACTAACCGGTTCTAGCTTATTACATTATTTAACTTAACCAATAGATACACATGTATATTTAAGGTTAAATAAGTGTTATTGACATTAAAATACATTCACAAAGTGGGATACGTTTCCAATCACAGAATGTCCCAAATATCCTTAAAAGTGGAATCGCAAGCCATTTGTCTCCCAGCCATGGAGTTTCTGTCATCAGCACCTCTCCTGCCTTTTTCCACAAGAGCAGTTCAAACATGAATGGCAAAATATCCTAGTTTGCAAATGTTTTCCACATAACTATGGCTTTGCCATATTTGCCACATAATACATCATCTGCTGCATAATCTGACGATTTTAACTAATAAATTGTTTATAGCTCAAACACATCAAAAGTTACTAATCAATGTGACTTGTGCTGCTGTGAAGTGGAGGGCCCTTTGCAAAGGTTGACTGGTCACCTTTCTCATTGCTGCAGTTGTATTTTCCACTAGTACTAATAAGGAAAAATCTTTGCAGAGACTGTTAGTATGTGTAAAAACTTCAAAATAATAAAGTATCAGAAAATGTGCAGCACCACAAATACCAGTGTAGGGTGTCAGAGCACTTTACATCACACATATTACACAGAGACAATCATTCATATGTGTGTAAATCACTGTGTAGGAAATGTTACATAAGACAAAGGACTACAAGGTGTAGGAGTCACATGACAACCATACTAGTAGGCAGCATAGTTTAATAGTGATTGGTCTGCAGAAACACAAACTGAGAATTAAAAACATAATACCATGGTTGGGGGTTCTCTTTAATAATCAGAATTGATTTCTACCCAAATGAACCCTTTTGTGCAACATTAGGATAATCGAAGACTGGGGAAAAAACATACCGCTCTAATTTATACCTTGGAGTTTGCATGCAGCTCTTACATGACAGTTAATAGCTCACTGTTCCATGTTAGGATTTTAACTTATTAACTGCAAGTAACAATAGGGTCTCTCTGACAAAAGCAGTAACCCACTGACCTATTCACATTATGTGCACTTTGTGATCTGCATGGCACATGTTCTTAGCAGCATGCACATTACACCTCTGCCATTCCTTTTCATGAGTCAAACCTTCCACTAGACATCTCTCTCTAGTAAGAACATTAATCACTGGAGTTATCAAGACATTTTTATTGTTGCCCAAAAATGTTGGAGGCCAGGAAGGAGGCAGCAAGTGCTTTTAAAACCATATTATACTTACAAACACGACGCCCCCACCTGAGGTTAGCGCCCGGTGCGGTCGCACTGCCCTAGAGCCACCTTGCTCAAGGGTCCTGTGACCTCAGTGACAGAGTCACTGCCACTCTATGGAGTGCTGCTTCATAGGTCTGTCCCCAAGACTGGAGGTGAACTTCATGGATAGTGGTGGACAGGCCTTCAAGGTTAATCCACACTTGCCACCGCTAGGGTCCACCTGCTGGTGCTAAGACACCAGGGTTTTTAAGATCTTGCGGCGCCTTCCAAGGTGTAGCACAGGAATGTGCTCCCTCAGGAGAGTGGTCTGGGAGCCTGGTCATTAAGGCTGAACCTGGTTCACCAGTTCCACTTTAGCAGCTCTGACCATAGCGCCACATCCTCTCCCCCACTGAACACCATACAGTCCCACTTAGAGAAACTTGCACTGCACTGACCCACTATAAACACCTGGATGTGACTCAATTCTAATTACGCACTAGACAAGAGCAATATGCTGCCTAAAAAACATTTAACAACATCCTAGAAAAAGTAAACCCTCATAGGGAATGCAAGATTAAGTAAAGCATGTGACATGTAAGCAGGAACAACATGGTTACCTTTTTCCTTTTACACTCATTATTCTGAAATTAGTGAGTGCTTTTGCATGAAAAGGTAAGGCCATGACTACAGGGCCCAGAAGGGACCCGTTTCAGTGCCCATTGCTTAT
The DNA here is from genome assembly GCF_964204655.1 of Triturus cristatus. Lineage (NCBI taxonomy): Eukaryota > Metazoa > Chordata > Amphibia > Caudata > Salamandridae > Triturus > Triturus cristatus. The sequence continues at coordinate 1,861,807,780 of NC_140590.1, forward strand.
ATCCTTTCAAAACATAGGCAGTATGGTTTAACCCCTTCGCTGCGGCACGAATTGCGCCGCAGTGCTGGGGGGGTGAGGGGTGAGCGCGGTGCCGCCATGCTCATGACGGAACCACGCCATCATGAGTCACGGGCGAGCTGTGCTCATGACGGCGTGTTTCTGTCACGACTCCGCCCACTCTCTAATTCGCCCGCACAGGCGGGGAATTAGAGCCGCGTGGGAGGAGCAGCCGCCAACGGCCGCACCATGACGGAACCACGCCGTCATGAGCACACGCCGCCCGTGGCTCATGACGGCGTGGTCCTGTCATGAGCGCACAAGGGGTTAAAAAGACCACATCCGTAAACACAAACACACAGTCGCTGTACACATTTTGTTTTCCAATTCACCCATCAAGCAGGTATTTCAGTATCTCCAGGCAAGGTGCACTTTCCCACACAGGGAAAACAATATTGTTCAAAGAGAGAGGAGAAAACAAAAGAATCACTTCACTGGCAAACACTGTAAAGTGGCACTAATGTGTTTAGGGGTAAATAAATCAATCTGGCCACATTGCAACCACTCTGTCTTGCTTTAATTAGTTATTTATTTTTCACATTTGGAATGTTTTATTTCTCTCCACACCGAGGCTGCACTTGTGTCAGAAAAAGACGTTTCCAGCAAAAATGTTTTTCTTTTTTGGGTCCATTTCACAGGGGAGCAAATAAACGAAAGGAGGAAAGAGAGGGTAATACCCGTTTCTTGAAGTCTGGGTTTTCACTAACTGAGAAGCGAGACAGAAAGAGAGGGACGACTCGGAGGCTTAGAGGCCGTCAACGTGGCGTGCGCGCACAGTTTAATTTATGGGGACTTGGGGAGGCCGTGAGCGCAGGAGCACCATTTTATTTGCGAAGACTGAAGAGGCTTGCTTGCAGGCGCAGCCGTCTCCCTCTGCTGAGAGTGAGGATGGCCCCTGGAGCGTGAGGGCCCCCCCCCGCACCGCGGGGGCCTGTGTTACGCCCCTGCTCGCGAGGTACTGGTGCATCCGAAAGTAACAGTTCTTCACATTCAACAATTAAATTGTCGATTTGGTCGATCACACAGTTCCCTCCAACAGCTTTTGCCATCCTTTGGTTTTCTTGGTTTTTATGGCGACTGAGGACCCTTCAATTGTCTTCCTCTTCCCCATGATGAATATTTTTAGGCTTTAAACAAGATGCAATTAAACAGCACAAATGCAAAACTCCTTGGAAAGCAAATACAGGTAGTATCTCATGTATGCATCACCATGGGAGCTGCTGGTTGGTACTCACCAGTTTGCTTACGCTTTCATCATTGGTAACTTTCATGACCGTGAAGAAAGAATAATAGTCGCCTAATTTTTAGAAGTGAAGAAAAGAAAGAAATAACATTTGCAAGAATGCACAGTAAGGGCTTGTGTCATTCTATACCAACTGGACCCCGTAGTGAGAAAAGAGAAAGAAAAAATGCTTCTCCAACCTAAAATGCATTGTGACTCACTCGCAAATATACATACTTTATTGAGTGCCATGAGTACGTTTTCTCTACTACAAACACCTTGCTGGTTGCTTCTTTACCCTTGTGTGATAAAATACAATTGAAGAAACCTAACAGTAACCAACTGGCTCAATGTCAGGGGAATTCAATTTGTAACCACCCACCTTCTTCCATGTACTCTTATCAATAATGTATGGAGAGCAAGAGTCTGCCCAGATTGTATCCTTCACCGATGTCATTGACAGCATTATCGAAAATAACCATTACTTCAACTTCTCCCTCATCAGCAGAATTCTCATCCTCAAAGCATTCTCTTATCACATGTACAGAACGCTTCCAATTTTCAGAAGATGAAGAACCAGCTTTACACATGCGTGCGAAAAGACCTATATTTTTGTATTCTTAGCATTTTTCCCTGATGGCAACACATTTATCTGAGTCTGCAGTGTGTCTTATGCTACCACATCTGTAACAAACTCGGTTGTGTTTAGCAAGCTGGTTTTCAGGCTATTTTCTTTTCTCTTAGATGGATTTTTTCTACAACACAAACCTTAGCAGCATCAGATTTCTCCTTCACTTGGTCAGTGCTCAATTCCTTAACATATCTGGAAGTGTTTTTTATGCGTCTAGCTACTTCTATGGTTTTCTGTAGAGACGGATCCTTCATGTCCAACAACCTATCTTGAATTTTAATATTATTTGTCCAGTTTTTAAATGTATCGCTTAAAATCTCCTCCTGTAAGAATCTACAAGTAGACGCAAAGGTTCTTAATATGGAAATGTACTGTTCCACTGACTTCCCAGGTAATTGTGACCTAGAGAAAAATGTGTACCTCTCTACCACTATACTGACCATAGTTTTACTCCAAGGCTTTCACGACTTGTTCGTCGATTGGTACTTCTTCGTCATATTGCACCTCTTCACCTTCACCACTTTCCCCACCATCCCCATTACCTGCTTTATCACCAACATTAATGGAATTTACTCTTGTAGTGATGGGTAATGTTTTCAGCACCTTTCTGCCTTCTACCCCCAGATTATGCTTCAGTCAATCAATCAATCAATCAGGGATTTTAAAAGCACGCTACTCACCCGGGAGGGTCTCAAGGCGCTGGGGGGGGGGTTCAGCTCCGGATCTGTTGAGAAGCCAGGCCTTGAGGTTCTTCCTGAAGGTTTGCAGAGAGGGGGGCGCGTCTGATGCTGACTGGGAGATCGTTCCAGGTCTTTGCTGCGATGTAGGAGAAGGTTCTTCTGCCTGCTCTGGTTCTGCGGATGCATGGGGTCTCTGCCAGGGTGAGGTCGGCGGAGCAGAGGTTCCTTTTGGGTACATGGAAGAGACTCTTTTGTTGAGGTATTTGGGTCTGATGTTGTGGAGGGATTTGTAGGCGTGGGTGGGTAGCTTGAAGGTTACTCTCTTCTCGATTGGGAGCCAGTGGAGGTCTTATAGGTGCAGGGTCATGTGTTACAGTCGTGGGGTTCCGAGGACGAGTCTGGCTGCGGTGTTCTGGATGGTTTGGAGCTTGTGTAGCAGGGTTTTGTTGATTCCAGCATAGAGGGTGTTACCATAGTCCAGTCTGCTAGTTACGAGTGTGTGGGTGACGGTCTTTCTGCATTCATGGGGGATCCACTTGAAGGTCTTGCGGAGGATGTGGAGGAAGTTGAAGCAAGTAGAGGCGATGGCGTTGATCTGGCGGGTCATGGTGAGGGAGGAGTCTAGAATGATGTCGAGGTTCCGGACGTGGTCCGTCGGGGTGGGTGGGTTTCCGAAAGCAGGGGGCCACCAGGAGCTGTCCCATGCTGTGGGGGAGGGACCAAGGACGAGGACCTTGGTCTTCTGAGAGTTCAGTTTTAGGCAGCTGTCGTTCATCAAGGCTGCGACGCCTTTCATTCCTTCTTGAAGGCTGAGTCTGGTGTCTTCGGGGTTCTTCGTGAGAGAGAGGATGAGCTGGGTGTCATTGGTGTAAGATACTATGCTGAGCCCATACTGTCTGAATATGGCGGCGAGTGGGGCCATGTAGATGCTGAAAAGCGTGGGGCTGAGCGAGGATCCTTGTGGTACTCCACAGTTAATCTCTGTAGGTTTGGAGAGGAAGGGAGGGAGCCTGGTCCTTTGGGTTCTGCTGGAGAGAAAGGAGATGATCCAGTCGAGGGTGGTTCCTCGTGTACCAGCTTCGTGGAGTCTGGCTGCGAGAGTGCGGTGTGAGACGGTGTCGAAGGCCGCAGAGGTCTAGTAGGATGAGGGCCACAGTGTGGCCCTGGTCAAGGAGGAGGCGGATGTCATCAGTGGCGGCGAGGAGGGCGGTTTCGGTGCTGTGGTTGCTGCGAAAACCGGACTGGGAGGAGTCAAGGATGGCATTCTCTTCGATGAAGGTGGTCAGTTGGGTGTTGATGAATCTCTCTGTGACTTTGGCTGCGAAGGGAAGGAGAGAGATGGGCCGTCTGGTCGGCTGAGGGTTTCTTGAGGAGGGGCTTGACTTCTGCCCGCTTACAGTCGTCGGGGAAGATGCCGGATTCGAAGGAGGCGTTGATGGTCCGGCCTAGTTCGGGAGCTATGGTGGCGGTGACTCTGTGGTAGGTGTACGTTGGGCAGGGGTCCGTGAGGGCTCCTGAGTGGGTGTTTTTCATGGTCTTGGTGGTGTCTTCAGTGGTAGCAGGTTTCCAGGTGGTGATGGTCAGCCGGTTGTCGGTGGTGGAGAGGGGGGTGGTGTCAGGAGTCTGTTCGCAGAAGTTGTCGTAGAGGGCCTTGATTTTCAGGTGGAAGTAGGAACTGAGCTTGTTGCAGAGGTCCTGGGATGGAGTGACATCCGTGGCTTCGCTGGGGGGTTTGGTGAACTGCCATATGACGTTGAAGAGTTCTTTTGCGTTACTTGTGTTGGAGTGTATTTTGGTCCTCTTGGTGACTCTTATGCGCTGGTGGTATTCATTCATGGCGTTCCTGTAGTTGTTCGGGTCTTCAGTTGCTTTCTTGTTCTGCCAGAGTTTCTTGAGGTGTCTGCAGGAGCGTCTGGCTTCTTGGAGGTCGGTGGTGAACCAGGCGGCCTTCAAGGGGTGTTGATTGATGGGGTGGCAGAGGGGTGCAAGCTTGTCAGCGCAGCTGGAGATCCAGAGGTGTAGTTCTTTGGCTACGGAGTTGGCGTCGGTCGTGGCAGAGGGGGAGTCGTGGAGGAGGGTGGTGTTGAGGAGTTCCTCTGTAATCTTTCTCCAACAGGCGCGGGGCGGGTTTGGATGCGATGGTGGTATTGAAGGTGAAGTGTACGCAGTGGTGGTTTGTCTAGAGGGGCTGCATGGTGTGGCTGAAGTGGATGTTTGTCCCTCCTGTGAAGATGGGATCGAGGGTGTGTCTGGCTCTGTGGTTGGGGGTGGGGGTTTTGACGAGCAGCTTCAGTCAGCGGTTGGCGAGGTTGCCAAGGAGGGTGGAGGAGTCGGGGTCATTGCAGTTTTCGAGGTGGAAGTTCAGGTCCATGGAGGCGATGGCGTGAGGTGCGTGAGGTGCGACAAGGTCAGTAATGGTGGTGGAGGAAAAGGCGTGAGGCCCGGGGGTCTGTAGATGAGGGTCCCGTGCAGCGTGGTTCTGGGGTTGGTTTGGATCTGGAAGTGGAGGTGCTCTGTGTTGGAGAGGGAGTCACTAGTGCTGAAGGTGGAGAGTCGGAGGGATCTCTTGTGTGCGATGGCGAGTCCTCCTCGTGGGCGGAGTGGGCAGCCCTTTCTTTGGATTTTGTATTCGTCAGGGATGGCGGTGGCGATGTCAGGGGCCGAGGTGGTGTCGGTCCATGTTTCCGTGAAGAAGGCGATGTCTGGCGAGAGGGTGTCGAGCAGGTCCCAGATCTCCGTGGCGTGTCTGTGGAGGGAGCGTACGTTGAGGGGTATGCACATCAGGGCGTCGGTAGTGCGGGCATCTGTCGTGGGTTCAGCGGTCATGGGGGGCTGTTGATGGTGAAGGATTGGTGGCAGTGTTGGCAGGAGAACTGGCCGTGGGTGGTGTTTGGCGTTGATCTGTGGCAGTTGTGTCTTCCGGGGTTGAGTGCGAGAAGGGCAGGTGAGTGGTAGCGCTGGATGGTCGGAGAACCAGGGTCCCTGGCGTTGGCCGCAGTCTGGGAAGGGCGCAGACGGGCTTGCCTCTGGAGCACCTTCGGCGCACCAGCGGCGCACCCGCTGCGCGTGGCCGCCATCAAGTAGGGGGGGTGGGAAGCGCAGCTGGGAGGCGGGAAGCAGGAGGCGGGAAACCGGCAGGGGGGCAGCAGCAGCAGGAAGGACACAGGGCAGAAAACGGGCACAAAAAAGACAGAGAGGGAGACAGAGAGGAATAAAATACAAATCAGAAGACAGAGATGATGCAGAAAACGGGCATAAGGCGACAGAAAACAGAGAATGGCACAAAGACACACACGGGCACAAGAGAGACAGGAAACCAGAAAAGGTGGCACAGAGACAGACACAGACAACAGCGGCCAGCAAGGCTCTCCCACTGGGCCACCAGGGAAGAGGCGCAGGCAGGAGCCTGCGGGTGGAGGAGGGCCTCAACACCTACCTGAGCACCAGCAGCACCCAGAACAACAGTGATGGCACTGGATAGCGGAGCTGCGGGGGGAGAGCAGGTCTTTAGGGAAATGTGCAGATTCAGTAATGAGAGCAACAGAAATGAAACCTAATTGTTGCCACCACATGAACTGCCGGTGCAAAATAAGTAACTTCAAATAACAGGACTGAAAAGAGAGGCGCGACAGATGACTTCATCTCCTGTCATGCACATTGGTATTGCGCATGCGTCTAGCGGAACTTAAGGCTGGTCACTTGATGAGCTCCCTCCTCCATGACCGCCTCCTTGACAGGCCGGGCTGCACCCTCTCCTCTGGACCCCCGGTCTCACTCACCGCGTGCCTTCTTGTTTGGAAACAACCGCTAAGCCTTCTCTAGGAAACGCAGAGCCACCTTCTTGATGCCTGTTCTGGATGGCAGTTAACGCTATGGCAATACAGCGCTCTGCTTCGTCCCTGTTCGAGTAATGCTACCTTCCGGAAAGCTACAAAATCTTCACCACCTATTGCCTCTAAGTAGGTTTCAAAAGACTCTAACCAATCTTCCCATGGAATAGTAGGTTCCCCAGGATTTTGTAAATATTTGGGAGGGGCTAAAATAGCAGACGTCATGTCCATATTGTTAATATTGAGCTAGCAGTGAATCTAGAATCCCTAATATGTATAAAATATACCAAATATACTAGAAGGTAAATGGTGTCACAAATATAATAACAGCACAAGGTACCCTTAATGTTTGAACAGAAACAAATTACTGTGGTTTAAATCGAGAAAGAAAATAAACCAAAATAATTTAAGTAGTGACAGTGGTCAGCGCTGTTCAGGTCAGTTACACCTTGTTCGGAAGATTCTGTCAGTTTCACTGATGAAGCTGCAACATCAGCAGAAGTTACTTGTTCATGGGATGCGTAAAATCAGTAGAAGTTCCTTCCTTGTAGGATGCTTTTGTGAGTTTCCTCTTTTTTTTTTTATAACACAAAGCGTCCCATGCAGAGTTAGCTTTGCTTCAGACACAAACAGTTGCTAGGTAACGTCATCAAACGCGGAGTTCACGTCGCTTGGCAGCGTAATGACACATCACTTCAATTGTGACATCATGCCGTATTCTCACGCAACACGCTGGAGCCTCGCGTTGCCTTCGTGATGTGCGTCTCTTCACTCGTCAAGCACAGAACCGGAATGGAGAGATCTTCGCGTACGGGACCAGAATGGAGGGATCAGGAACACGCCAGAGCTTGCCGGTAAGCCCTTTCTGAATGTTAACAAATCGCAGGCCGTTGGCCATGCCGGAGTTCAACACGGAGCGCAATTATGTACACTCACAGCCAGATTAACACATTCACCCCAATACATGCTAAACAAACCGCTGCATCCTCCCTTCACTGGTCAAGCCCTTCGACGTCCAGTACTTGGCAAGTGCTCACACCACTTCAGCCGAATCACCAGGGTTGCGCAGCAACTCCAACGACTTCCCCAGGCACAGCTGCTCAACCAGCTGCTTAATTCAATCTTGCTCCTCCATGCTGCACAAAACAGCTGGGCTTAAACCTCCCGCACTGTTCCCCATCGTGGACACATAGTTGCACATCCAACCAACCGACAGTTTGGACACTTGATAGCCCAGTGCTCACAAAATCAGCATTAAGTCCGGATTAGCTTCTCCCTATCCAGTGTGCCCTCTGGGAAACACCATCCCGCCCTTGTTGCCACTTTTAAGAGGCGCAGACAGTGGTGTTGGATAGGAGAACTTTATTGAGATAGGGGGAACAACCCCTGGACATGTCCTCACAACAGCAACTGTCCCCTACTCTTCCCCGCTTCTAGAACCTCTGGTAACTGGTAAACATAACTACAATGTGTAAGCAGTTGCTAGGACACAACAATAACATCACTCCAACATCTGAAATTAAATCATCGATGGCAACACTGTGACTGGTGGGGGCATATGTTACACATAACGGAAAGGCTGAATTTAGTGTTTTGTGTTGGGTAGTGGTTTAGGGTACTAGGAGTAATTGTAGGGTTATGGGATTGATAGTGGATAAGGGTGGTAAGGATAATTTTAGTGTTTAGGGGTGGGTAATGGCAAAGGGGGTAAGAGTAGTTTTAGGATTTTAAGTAAAGGTGGTAATGGTAATCTAGAGTTTAGAGTGGGGTTAGTGGTAAAGGGTGGTAAGGGTAATTTTAGAGTTTAGGGGTGGGTGATGGTAAGGGTAAATTTAGGGTTTAGGGATGGTAAGGGTAATTTTAGGGTTTAGGGGTGGGTACTGGTAAAGGGTGGTAAGGAACAAGCAAGTTGGCCTTCTCATTTGATATTATCATGTTTCAGTAACGTCTCACTCCGCTATTCTTTAGAATAGTCGTATTCTAATTCATACATTCACCAATTCTTCAAATTTAGAGCAGTGGGGGCATTAAAACATGTGATTGGTTATCGTTTTGTATATTCCAGAAATCACCCTTTTACAAGTTATGTTATGTTATGTTATGTTAAAATGGCTTTTATAGAGCGCACGGCTACTCAAAAAGAGTGTCCCGGCGCTTTTATTTAGGGTAGGCTGCAGTATACTAACATAACACATTAAAAGAGAAAGTGTCACAGACAGAAAGAAAGCAACGAGCAAAAAAAGACCTACTGGGTGAACAACCAGGTTTTGAGGTCCTTTCTAAAAGCTAGTAAGCTGGTGGCTCCCCGAAGTGTAAGAGGCAGAGAGTTCCACAGCTGTGGCGCCAGTAGTCCAAAGGAGCGACCTCCCAAGCGCACTCTCTTCACTCGCGGGACGATCGCCAAAAGCAGGGATTCTGATCTCAGAGAGCGAGCCGTTCGGTAGAAGGCAAGTGTCCTTTGGAGGTACTTTGCTCCCGTCGCATGGAGGGCCTTGTATGTCAGGGTCAAAGCCTTAAAGGCGATCCGCTTGCGGATTGGGAGCCAGTGCAGGGTCTGGAGCAAGCCCGCAGCACTAACGCGTCTATTCAATCCAAAAATCGCTCTCGCCGCAGCATTCTGCACAATTTGGAGCCGCTGTAGCAGGTACTCTGGCAGGCCCAGGTACAGAACGTTTGAATAATCTAGCCTAGAGCCTATCAGGGCCTGCACAGTCAGCTTCCTGTGCTCCTCCGATAAGAGGGGAAGAAACCTCCGTAACATCCTAAGGAGGCCGAAGCAAGTGCCCGACACCCCCAGGATCTGGGACTTCATAGTCAACCCCTTGTCCATCTTGACCCCCAAGTTCTTAGCCATTTGGGATGAACAAGTTGGGGGGAACATATTGGTAGGCCACCAAGCCTGCCAGTCTGGCTCCGTGTCACACCCAAAGAAAAGTACCTCGGACTTATCGGAATTGCACAAGTGCCCTAAGTTTCAAAGTCGGGCAAGTGTGGTTCTTTGTGCCCCATACAGATTCCTGTGTTTGCCCACAGTTTCACTTTTTGTGTATGTTGTAGTCTATGTGAAACATCCCATGGGTCAGGTCCTCTCTGAACCAGGACATAAGCAACCCAACATCAGTTTTGCCCTGAGTGGGGTTCTTTAGTTGGGTGTAACATGGTTCCAGTGGTACAGTGAGCATGGGAACTACATCTAGGCACATCAGTGACCACTTAGTGGATTCATCAATTACTCAAAAGTTGCTTCCAATAAGTGTAACTACTGGTCTACCGGTTTTGCCCTGATTGGGGCTCTTCAGTATGGCGAAACTAGTTTTGAACTAGTCTTGGATCCAGCTGAGAGAGGACATGGTTTGGTAGTTCGGGCCGGACTGTTCGTATTGGAACAGGTTCAAGACTGGGTCTAATCTGAGGGCTGGGTATTTTCGTACGCAACTCCTTCCCCTTCCAGGTGCATAGGGTCACTCGCAATCCACTCTGCAGATTTGTCACGGTCTCTGGCCTGTGGGAGGGTAGGTCCCTCAATGTGACTTCCCCATATGTGCCTCCCAGACTTCACTCCATGACACTGACCGACCTGGGCCCACATATATTAAACCTGCCTGGGGGTGACTTACTGGTGGGGGGTGATTGTAATGCAAGCCATGAAATGGTTCTTAACCCTTGGTATCTCAAGGTGCTGGCGATTAGAGACAAACTCACGGAGACCACCAACAATTATTTCACTGAGAATGATGGTTCTGTTGATTCAGACGTGATGCTGTAGGAGGCATACAAAACGGTGATTCGAGGCAGCGGGGTGGCGGCGTTAGCGGGACATAGGAAAGAAAAGCCAAAACAACTGGAAGAGATGGAAAGTAAGATTGCCCTTCTTGAACGTGATCTTGTGACATCAGACACTCCAGATGGGGGGGGAGCGCGCGTGATACCTTGACCTCTGGTCACGTAGCACTCTCCCCAGCAGAGCCGCACTTCAACCGGATCGCCGAGTTTTGAGCCTCTCACCCCAGGGTTGAGGCTGCTGCGGTACCTCAGTATTGCTGTTTTCCCCCTGCTATTCTAAAATTGTGCCTGACTGTTGCCTGCTTATTGTATTGCCTGCTTATTGTATTTTACTGTTCTTAGTGGTACTGTCTCTCTGTATTTTGCGTATCTCTCGCGTCCGTTATGCCTACTTTCCCGCTGCTGCTGCCCCTGCGGCCCGCCACCTGTTCAGCCCCTCTCCCGCGTCCCACTCCTCTGCTCACGCCCCTCCCCTACTAAATGGCGACCGCTGCTGGGGAGCGCGCCTTATCCCTTGACCTCTGGTCAAGTAGCATTCTCCCCAGCAGCACCGCACTTCACACTTCAGCCGGATCGCTAAGTTTTGAGCCTCTCTCCCCAGGGTTCGAGGCTGCTGTGGTACCTCGGTATTGCTGTTTTCCCCCTGCAATTCCTAAATTGTGCCTGACTGTTGCCTGCTTATTGTATTGCCTGCTTATTGTACTTTACTGTTCTTAGTGGTACTGTCTCTCTGTATTTTGAGGATCTCCCGCATCCGTTCTCCTTACTTTACCTCTGCTGCTGCCCTTGCGGCCCCGCCACCGTTCAGCCCTGCTCCTGCCTCCCACTCCTCTGCTCTCGCCCCCTCCCCTACTAAATGGTGACCGCTGCACGGGCGCGCCTAAGGCAAGCCCGTCTGCGCTCGTCCGCGACTCGACCGTGACCAGCGCCAGAAACCCTGGTTCTCCTGGTCCCCACCGCTATGACTCAGCCAGCCTCCACGCTCTCAACCCCGTAGGCCATGCCGACTGCATAAGATCCTCGCCCAACACGACCCATGGGCAGTTCTCGTGCGGACACTGCCGAAGATCCTTCACCGTCGACAAGACGCCCGCAGCCGCCGAAGGGCCACCTAACGAACGACCCACTGAAACCCTGACCTGCATCCTTCTCAATGTGCACTCCCTACACCGACGCGCCGTAAAGATTTGGGACCTGATCGCCACCCTCTCGCCCGACTTCGCATTCTTCACGGAAACCTGGACCAACGTCACCTTAGGCCCCGACATCATCACAGCAATCCCTTACGGCTACAAGATCCAGAGAAAGGACCGCCCACACCGCCCGGGAGGAGGACTCGCCATCGCACACAAGACCCCCCTCCGACTCTCCACATCCAGCACGAGCGACCCTCACTCCAACACGGAACACCTCAATTTCCAGATCCAGACAAGCCCCAGGACCACACTACGCAGCACTCTTATCTACAGACTGCCAGGACCCCATGCCCAGCCCGCAACCACCATCGCCGAGCTCGCTGCACCTCACACCATCACCTCCATGGACTACATCCTGCTCGGAGACCTGAACTTCCACCTAGAGAACAGCCAGGACCCCGAATCCACCACACTCCTCGAGAACCTCACCAACCTAGGACTTAAACAGCTCGTCAGCACTCCCACCCACAGAGCGGGTCACACCCTCGACCCCATCTTCGCGGGAGGATCAAACATCTGCTTCAGCCACACCACCCAGCCCCTCTGGACGGACCACCACTGCGTCCATTTCACTTTCAACACCACCACCACACCCACGCCCGCCCCGCACCCACCTCGAAGGAACTGGAGTAAGGTCACAGAGGAACACCTGAACTCTGCCCTCCTCCAAGACCCACCCCCCCCAAGGCCACAACCAACACCAACTCCGCAGCCAGGGAATTCCACCGCTGGGTCTCCTGCTGCGCCAAGCTGGCACCTTTCCGCACACTGCCAAACAACACCCGCTGAAGGCCACCTGGTTCACCACCGAACTCCAAGAAGCCAGAAGCACCTGCAGACGTTTGGAGAAAACCTGGTGGAACCAGAAGACCACGGAAGCACGGAACAACCACAAGAGCGCCATGAAGGTCTACCACCAGCGTATAAGGGACACCAAAAGAAACTTCATCAGAGACAAAGTCAAGACCCACGTATCAACGCCAAGGAACTGTTCAACGTCATTCAACAGTTCGCAAAACCCACCTGCGAAGCCACTGACATCACACCCTCCCAGGAACTCTGCGACAAACTCAGCTCCAACTTCCACCTGAAGATCAAGGCCCTCTTCAACAACTTCAGCGAGCCTGCAGAAGACAGCACCACACCACCCACCACTGCCGAGAAGCCAACCATCATCTCCTGGGCCCCCGCGTCCGTCGAGTTGCTCTCTTCAACCATGAAGAAGACACACTCAGGAGTCCCAACGGACCCCTGCCCCCCTCACATCTTCCACAGGGCCACTGTCATCGCACCCGAACTAGGACGGACTATCAACTCCTCCCTCAGATCCAGCATCCGCCCAGACGACTGGAAGCATGTGGAGGTGAAACCCCTCCTCAAGAAACCAACGGCCAACCCAACTGACCTGAAGAACTACCGGACCATCTCTCTCCTTCCCTTCACAGCCAAAGTCACCGAAAGACTCGTGAACGCCCAGCTGACTGCCTTCATCAAAGAAAATTCCGTCCTAGACGCATCCCAGTCTGGCTTCCGCAGCAACCACAGCACCGAGACCATCCACATGCTGCGAGACCAAGGACACACCGCAGCCCTCATCCTCCTAGACCTCTCTGCAGCCTTCAACACTGTCTCACATCGCACGCTAGCCGCCAGACTCCACTACTCAGGAATACAGGGATCAGCCCTCGACTGGATCCAATCCTTCCTCTGCGGCAGAACCTAGAGGATCAGACTCCCCCCTTCCTATCCGATCCCACTGACACCATCTGCGGAGTACCCCAAGGATCTTCACTAAGCCCGACGCTCTTCAACATCTACATGGTCCCTATCGCCGCCATGGTCAGACTGCACGGGCTTAGCATCATATCCTAAGCCGACGATACCCAGCTCATCCTCTCCCTCACCAAGAACCCAGAAGACACCAGACTCTGCTTCCAGGAAGGAATGAGAAACGTAGCAGCCTGGATGAAGGACAGCTGCCTAAAACTCAACTCTGAGAAGACCGAGGTCCTCATCCTCGGACCCTGCACCTCCACCTGGGACAGCACCTGGTGGCCCTCCGCCCTCGGCATCCCACCCACCCCAACAGACCACGCTCGGAACATCGGCATAATCCTAGACTCCTACCTCTCCATGGAGCGCCAGATCAACACCGTCGCGTCCACCAGTTTCAACTGCCTCCGCATCCTCCGGAACACCTTCAATTGGATCCCCGCGACTGCAGAAAAACCATCACCCAAACACTCATAACCAGCAGACTAGACTACGGCAATGCCCTCTACGCAGGAATCAACAAAACTCTTCTACACAAACTCCAAACCATCCAGAACACTGCAGCCAGGCTCGTCCTAGGGACACCTTGCCACGAACATATGACCATACATCTCATAAGCCTCCACTGGCTACCCGTTGGGAAGAGGGTCCCCTCAAACTCTTCACCCACGCCTACAAATCCCTCAACATCAGCCACAAATACCTCAACGACCGAGTATGTTTTCACGTACCCCAGAGGAACCTCCGCTCTGCTGACCTCACCCTGGCAGAGGTCCCCCGCATCCGCAGAAACAGAACCGGTGGGAGAGCTTTCTCCTACATCGCAGCCAAGACCTGGAACGAGCTCTCGGTCAACATCAGATGCTCCCCAACCCTCCATACTTTCAGGAAGGACCTCAAGACCTGGCTGTTCTACTGACATGGATCTGCTACACCCCCCCCCCCCCCCAGAGCCTTGAGACCCTCACAGGTGAGTAGCGCGCTATATAGACCACTTATTGATTGATTGTTTGATACCACACATAAACTGTTCATGAAGCAAGCAGAGTATAGAAACATCACTGAAGATGCAGCTAAGGCCCAATATCTGGCCACTCAGCATCGTGTATATGATATTGGCGATAAGGCTAGCAAACTGTTAGCCTGGTTAGATAAACGGGAAATGGCCAACCGATGGGTGGCTGAGATTCTAGGCCAATATGGTACGAAACTGCAGGACAGATCTGTGATTGCAAGAGCATTTGCGGACCACTTTGAGCGGGTCTACACCGCTACTCAGGCCTCCACCCATACAGACTCTTAAGCATTGCTAGCCACTCTGGAACTACCCGTTCTAGAACAACTGGATGTAAAGACCTAGACACCGACTTGACAAACGAGGAGGTGTCCAAAGAGATTGGCACCCTGCAACCCAGAAAGGCCATGGGCCCCAGTGGCCTCTCAATTGAACTTTACATATCTAATGCCTCTACGACTGCCCCATACCTCATACGGCTGTACGAGGAGAGCGTGACCAAGGGCGTCTTGCCTGAAACACAGAGACTAGCCAACATTGTTGTCATACATAAAAAGGGTAAACCCCCCCAGCAGTGTAGCTCGTACAGGCTCATCTCCCTTCTAGACCCAGAAGTAAAAATACTGGCTAAAATTCTGGCAAGGCGTCTTTCACCTTATCTTCATAAACTGATACACCCAGATCAATCAGGTTGTATGCCGGCTAGGAATACTGCGCTAAATCTTCGACGCGTTTACGGAGTTCTGGGTAGAGCTTCCCTTTATGCCAATGATATTTTGCACTGTTTGGGCAGACCCCGGTTTTCCACTCACCGTGTACTTCATATATTTGCCCTATTTCAAAAGTACTTGGGTTATACTATTAATTGGGATAAATCCCTGTTGTATGTTCAGAGCAGGGACGCCCAACCCTACCTACGGGCTGCGAGGCCAAGATGGTCACAGACGGCTTTTTGTACTTGGGAATATACATTACTGTCAACTCTACAGTATTCTACAATCGAAATCTTGCTCCGCCTTTGCGACGCTTTCATTCGGACGTGCAACACTGGAAGACTCTACCCCTCACTTTACTAGGCGGTGCCACCCTCTATAAGATGAAGGCGCTTCCCCGCTTTCTCTATGACCTACAAAACACACCCTATTTGGTCCCATCACAATACTTTCACGCTATTGAATCGGAGGTGCACGCCTTGCTCTGGAACAATGGTACCCCCACCCCCCCAACTAGCTCGGGCCAAACTTACTAAAAGTTGGTAAGACTGAGGTATCGCCCTGCCTGCTATTAAAAGCTACTATTGGGCCTCGCAGCTAGTGGTTCTTAATCATTGGGTGCACCGACCCGTTACAGATCCTGCTTATGGGATGGACAGAAATAACATGCTCCCCGGTAACTATTCCAGGGCACTCTATGGAGGGGGGAAACATGCACCCAAACACACTCAAGCGTCCACCACAATTGCTATATAGCATACGGCGACAGCTGCCCTCGGGTGGAATTCCAAAATCACACAAGTCAGCACATTGCTTGACGCATACCAGCTGGGTGTGTTATCAAAACAACCAGGATTTGATAAGTGGGACTTGATAGGTCTCTTGAGAGTTGGTGACTTATGGGTAGGAGGCAAGGTGATCACGTTCAGTGATCTTCAACGGGATTATCAACTGCAATGCGGAGAAACTTTTCGCTACCTTCAAGCCCGCAGTGCACTACAAAGAGTGATACCCAGGGGGACTGACCTGCCATTCTCATCGCCCCTAGAGGTCAGACTATTAGACGACTTCCTCCATGAAAAAGCCATTTCACTGACGTATCATAAAATACTTAATAATACACTGGATACACTTGGGGGAAAATTTGTGCAAAATGAGAGGATGATGTCGGGGATATTAGCGACAAAGACTGGCAGGAGGCCCTGGCTTCACCCCTCGAGGTGGCTATCCGATCTCATTTTAAATTAATCCAACTTAAACTGTTACACAGAGCCTATTACACCAGCTCAGTGCTTGTGCAGATGGGGGTTCTGGGCTCTTCAGTCTGTCCCAGAGGATGTGGACAAACCGGCACCTACTTACACCAATGGTGGGAAAGCCCGATCCTTCAAAAGTACTGGAAAAGGGTCCTATCAGCGCTGTCTCTAGCTTGTCATAAACCCCTCCATGTTTCTCCCCGGCTTTGTTTTCTTAACATCTGGGAGGCTACTGACTTGTCGAGAACTGAGAGATTGTGGGTCTCCCTGGGTTGTATGGTGGCAAAACGCAACATTGCCAGAACATGGAAAGGAGTGGCCAAGCCATGGTTCAGAGACTGGGAATCTGAGAGTCATATATGAAGGCAGAGGATGCCCACGAAAATGGACTAGAATCGGGGGTCCTTGGAATGTAAGCAGAGGAAATTGATATGTACACCTTTCAGTGATGCTCCCCCACATTAAGCAGACCACGAAGCTGAGTAATGTTTTGTCTACGACGTGATGTATAAGACACGCGACTGCATTGTAGATCCTGTGAATCAATATGATGATTGCTGTATTATCGTAATGAGATTGTTGAAAATGATGGACTGCACTGCACTTTCTTTTTCTCTGTCCGTGTTTTATTTTATTATGTTCACGCAATAAAAAGATTTATAAAAATAAAAAAAAACTGGGTCTAATCTGAGGCAGCATGGGCAAAAGAACGATGGGTTGGAATGCTACCACAAGCGAATGCCAGTGGTTAGACCTATTGCAAGCATTCTCCCATCACCTTTTGGTTGTTTAATGTTAACATTCCTCTGAAGCAGTATTTATAGGCAATTCAACCCTATACTTCCACCCCTGCGTCCAAAACCGGGCAAACAGCCATAGTGTCAAGTCTTTCAGTTGAAGTGGACCGCTGCATCACAGGCTTAATGTGCAGGGGTTGAGTAGATCTCCAGCGTTTGAATACAACCAGGGATCATTTACCACGGTCTCATTCATGGAGGGCATTCACGGTATCCCTCCTGAAGTAGAGCACAGGTTTGAGTGGAGAGTTGTATTTATTTAACTGAGGAATCTGGTATTATCTGTTTTTCTCTCCTGAGCCTCAATGCCTTGTGACTTCCTAGAGGCGCCCTCTCTCCGAGGTCGAGAGGTTTCTGTCCAGTCCTTCAGATGGATGGTGGAGTGTTCAAGTCTGGTCGCAGTTGAGCTGTATCCATATCCGATTATCAAGGTATCTTTCTAGGTTGCCTGGATCTGGAAATTCCATGCTGCGACCTTTATGTGTTAGCAACATAGTGGCAAGTTCTAGCAGAATATAAAAAATGGCCATCTTCCAAAGTTGTGTTTTTAAACCCAGAAAGCGATTTCTTTTTGTAGCTTTTTGTTAAAAACATCCTGAAAGGCGTATATTTTGAGGTCTCCAACCACAAATGCCCCTATATGTGTTGCCTCTTGAAGTTTCCGTTTTCCCTGCTGATATGGAGAAATCAGACTATTATTTCCTTGGAGTATTCAGTTTACCAGAGTTCTGTACCCTGATTCTGTCCACATGTGGGAATTCTAGCCGCAGATCAGACAAGCTGATGAGTTCAGGAGGAAACTCTTCAAAAAGGCTACCATGATGCCTTTTTCCATCTTTTCTGGTGCTTCAGGGAAGGTTGTTTCTCCTATTCCTGTCTTCTACTGAAGAACCACGGCCTTATGGGCCTGGCGGCGCAGGGTACGCCTTAATCTCCTGAGTTCACCTGTTTTATTGAACAGAGACACGGGACACTCGGTTAGGCGTAAAAGATCGGGTTTATTAGCTGCAGCTAAGCACAGTTGTCCCAGAAGTACACTCGGTATGTTCTCAGGAGACTGCCACTTCACTCCGTGGCGCACAATCTTTTATAGCACATAGATAGCATACAGATTTACAAAGAACACTCTCAATGAATACATGGTGAACCAATGAGAAAAGTTTGAAAACAAGATATAACCAATGGGAAGAGTTTGAAAACAAGATATCAAGTAACCCAAATAAGCCTCTCCTCCAACTGTGTTTGTCACCCCTCCCCATAAGTTAATCAATTATAGTACTTGCAGGTGGCAGGACACATTTGTATGCCTTGGAGGACAGTTGTGAAATGAGAGAATACGAGCAGAGAACAGTGAAGGCCAGAAGATAAGATAAAGTCAGGAGAGAATAGTGTGAACCAACAGATAGTCGAGACAGGGATTAGTCAAACCAGACGAGGATTAGTGGACTCGGCCAGTCCCTGACATCAGTTTCGTAAACAGAGGCAGAAGGCTATTTGAAACGTTGCAGTAGGAAAAGCAGAAAAGATTTTTTTGCCGTGCTGCCTGAGTGAGGGCAACACAAAATGGCAGTGGGACACAAAATGGTGGCTGAATACGATCGAGATCGAAAATCGAATTTCCTCACTAGTCATAGTCATATGCTTTATTCGATAAAATTAATATCACAAAAAGAAACAATTACAGTAAATTACATAAATGCACAATTTAAAGTAGAAACAGATAAAGCTCCATAAATTCTATTAGTTATCATTATGTCAGGCATAAAAACAGGGACCTATGACACACTCCTCTCAGATTCATACTGGGGTATACAAAAAAATTCCATACAATTAATATCAGTAATAAATATTATACTAAAATTAATTAAAAGGTCATAACCAGATAATAAAATCAGAATAAAAACCACAGCATCGTACCGAATCAGAGTACCACATACCCTGAACCAGCTTTTTTCTTCGCATTGTTAATACGAACAGCAGCCACTAGGAAATTAGCAACATGGAAAATAGTCCGGACACTACTCAGTAATTGTAAATGTACAAGTGCTGGTCTAACCTGAGCAAACCCTATTTCCTTTAGCACCGGTAATAGATACCTTTTTCTAATGTCTGAGTAATACTTGCAAAACATGACAAAGTGTAAGGTATCTTGTAATAACAAACTATCACACTTGCAGGGCTCAGCATTATCCGGTGCACCCCATATGGGAAAATCTCCCAGAGAGAGATGAATTAAGTTAAATCGAAATCTAATTAACAGAAAACGATGGAAGGGGCGTGTTACTACCTTCAGGTAGAGTTCCAGGCCTGGTAGACTCACTAACCCAAAGTGTAGTCTAACTAGAGGTTTTTTCAGCTCTAGTTCTTCCCTTTCTGCTAGTTGAAAGTTTGCCATGGTAGATTTTATCAAATCCATGTCTAATTTCTTAATGGTACACGGAGCTGAAAAAAGCTCCGGCCGACCAAGTTTTTTAAAAGTTGATTCAATGTATGCTAACCACGGGATCCTACTGGCCATATCGAGAGCCAAACAATCTTTCAGGATCATGTGGTTCAAAGATATCTCTTCGTTGAGCCAAGTCTTGAGCCAACATAATATCGGGGCCATTTTCACTTTATCTGATACATAATCCAACCCCATCTCCTCATGTATCGAAAAAGTAGGGGTTGACTGTGGGACAGATAATAAGGTTCTTAGAAATGTATTTTCCACCACTTGGATCTGATGGTTTTGTGAAACATACCCCCAGATCTCAGAGCCATAAGTAGCTATTGCAAGGCATTTTGCCTTGTAGACCTTTAAAATAGCTTCCATAGGTCTGGCTCCTAAACGTTTTGAGAAACCCATAAGGGCTGGTGTGGATCTTGCAAATGCATTTCTTTTAAATTTCATTTGCGGACCCCAGGACCCCTTTTCATCAAATAAGAGACCTAGGTATGTAAAAACAGGGACCCTACTAACCTCATCTTTACCACAAAAAAAGTCATTGTATTTTTCTTTTTTCTTTGTTCCCCTACTATCATAACATGAGATTTTTTTGCGTTTATTTTTAAGTCAAGTGAATCCATGAATTTATCAAACTCCATTAGCAATTTATTTAGCCCGACTCCAGTGCGGGCCAGTAAAACGGCGGCGTCGGCATAAAGGAGAACTGGAATAGTTGTATCTCCTACTCTCTGAACATCCAACGAGGCTGCCTTCAGGACGGGCTCTAATGCATTGATGTATAATGTAAGGAGCAGGGGTGCCAAAATGCACCCCTGCCTAACCCCTCTTTCTGATTTAAAATGCCTTGTGCATCTCCCATCTTGGGTGACACGTATAGAGGCAATCAAGCCGCAGTGGAGGTCGGCAAGAAATTTAACTAATGCAGTGTCAATACCCATATTGATTAAGATTTGCCACAGCTTTGTCCTATTTACTAGGTCAAAAGCTGTTGATAAATCCATGAATCCCAGGTATAGGGAGCCCTTTTTAGCAACAGTGTACTTACTAATAAGGAGCTGTAGATTAAGACATTGGTTTAATGTGCTCCTTTTGGCTCTAAATCCATATTGAGCATTAGAGAGGATCCCCCTACCCTCAAAATAATCTGTCAGCCTGGCTAATATAACTCTGCCTAGTATCTTCACAGCAGAGTCTATCAAAGAGATAGGCCTATAAAAGGCTGGGTCATCTCTTAGACCTTTTTTAAAAACCGGAATAATAATGGATTTTGACCAGGAGATGGGCATTATATTTGAGCCTGATGCATTAAAGATATTAGTCAATACCTTTGCCCAAAATCTGGGATGACTTTTATAAAGGTCCGCCGGGAACCCATCCGGGCCTGGCGCCTTGTTTATCCTAGTCTCCGTTATTGCTTTAAATACTTCACTCTCCTGGAAAACCACTACTGACGTTAATTCCGAGTTGAAAGTATATTCTTGTGGGCTCTCAACCCCCTGACTACCATAGATTGTCGCAAAGTGGGCAATCCATTGTTCATCTTGAATATTACAGTCAAGTCGTGAATTATGTTCACTTGAAAAAAAAGGGTCATTGATGGTTTGCCAGAATTTCGCACTGTCCCTCAAGACCCCCAGGGACAAAAGTTTGTCCCAAGCCTCATCTTTAATCTGATTTTTCCTACACCGAATGGCCTGTTTATAGGACTTCCTTAACGCCCTACTTAACTCACTATTTCTGGGGCACTGTTTTAATGCTTTAAGGAGAGCAGAATGAGCCCTAGTACAGTCTTTGTCAAACCATCTTTTCTTTCTGGTAGTAGATTCGGGGTGCATTTGCTTCATCAACTTACTGCTGATATGTTTACAAATAATTTCAAAAGCCTCTATAATCAGTATGTTTGATGCAATAATATCCAAACAGATACTAACTTCCTTCTCTGTATTGGACAAAACCTCCCCCACAAAAATTTCTGGAATTACTTTCAACCATTTCAATCTCCTGCCTTGATCCGTTGGTATCACCTCTCGACTAATAGCCATATTTTCAGATACTGTAAAATTTAATTGTGCCCCCTGGGCCATTCCTAAAATTACAGGGTTATGATCACTAAAAACAGAAGACCCCACCTTATAAGAAACAACACTGCCTAGGACTGGGGCAGTCATAAAAATACAGTCTATAATTGTACCTGTGTCTGTACCCTTAAAGGTAGCTACCCTAGGGCCTCCCACAGTACATCCCGATTCATAAAGATTTGTGGTAGCCAAAAGTTTCTCGAGGGTCTCCCCTTGCTCAGTGTGTTCAAAGTGTACTGGGGCAGAATATGGGGGACCATCTAAATTATCAAAGATACAATTTTGTCCACATGGGTGAATGTTAAAGTCGCCCATAACAATAACCTCAGCCCACTGATTTTTTGCTTGATAGGCAGTTAAAAAGTCCTCTAGACGTAATAAAAATTGATTTGTACACTCACTATTGCGAGAGTTATAAAAATGTACCAGTAATATTTTCCCAGAATGTGGCCGGGATAGCTCCACTGCCAAACAATTATGACAGCTCGCATCGATCTGTTTTAATGAGCCATTCAATTTTAGGGAAAAAAACATTACTAACCCTCCCTGTGCTCTACCATAGTGTGCCTGTTTGGCAGGGATAAGAAAATGTGTATACCCATCTATATAAAAATTATGGTTTGTGTCCCAAGCTTCCTGAAATGCCATGATATCATAGGACTTTATCTCTTCCAGCCAGGACTTGTCCTTACACTTACTTCTCATCCCGGCGATATTCCAACTCAGAATTTTACAAATAGGAGTTTGCGGATCAATATTAACCACTAAACTATCTATAGCATTTACCCTTTGTGCCACAACCACCACTGTCTCATTGGGGGCTGTATTAACCTCCCCCAGACCTAGATTATCCCCTTGAAGTCAGTCGCAATCTTCCAAGCCAGATAGCGCATCAAACCTATTAGACAACACTAAATTTTCCCCCAACCTCCGCTCCTTATGACCTCCATAATGCTGGTTACTACCCCTTTCTAATTACGCAGCTGCGTAGAAATAGGACAGGGAAAGAGGGTGAATAGCGGATACCAAATCGTCTTGAAACCAATCACAAATATATTCTACCGTACCTCCAGTCCCTAAAATTTACAGCTATACAGTCTCCCTCCACTGACTTTGGTTTGTACCCCACCCACCCGACTCTTCTAGCGTGGAGAATTTCAGCGGAAACATGAATTGGAAGTGGGCGATTCTTGTTGAGCCAGTGGATACACTTGTTCTTCAGCTCCTGGTGTGATTCCTTCTTGCCCTGACTTAATGAGGGCACCCCCACCAGAACCACTACATAGGGTGCTGACTCCGGAGGGAGCTGAATGTTTGGTAGTGGAACTTCACTATGGTCCCTTATGTTTGTGTGCGATGCTACTTTATGTGATAAAGCCATACCAGACTCAGCCACAAACCCCTACCACCTGGATGTGCTGCCCTTAATAAGTTGTTAGAGACTGGTTCAGGGGGATTTACCCGGGGTACTGCCGTATTTCCATCTACAGCCGTTGTAGTAGAAGCTATAAGCCCCCTGGTGACAGAGGGAGGTATCTCTACATGGGTTATAATAGACCCCTCTCCCCCTCTCTCAGCATGGTTATTGACTGGCCTGGTAACTTGTTTCCCTTCCCTGCCCCGGGATGAGGCTAACAATAGTTCAAGGCAAGTTAATCTAGAGTCAATTGAATCCAAACGTTCACTTAATGGGGCCCAGGACTTCTTGATCAAATGTTCCATTTTTATCCAGAAAGATGGACTCATTTCTTTTATATTATTCTGTTCGTCAGAAGGGACGTTGATTATATCTTCACTGGCAATGCGAGTACTTCCAGGCTGAATTACGGGCTTGTTCGCAGGATGAACTTTACTAGGTTTTTTAATCTTTCCGGGGGTCTGTGCTTTATTTCTGTTACGGCTCCATTTTAAAGAGAGACCCTGTTCACCTTTAGACGGCACCACCTTAGAACTAGTAGTAGACCGAGTTTTAATTTTATCATAGCGTATGGCTCCAGTCACAGCAGGGGTAACTATATCAATGTTCATATCCGAAATATTGACAATACCTGGAGGCTCACTGGTCATGGGTGTTACTGATTCTGGTGACCCTGGTAGCCCCTGCCCACCCCCCTCCTCTACAGAAGTCATTAACACCAGAGAATCTTGGGTATAACTCCGATGTAGATCCGGAGATCGAGCTTCGGCTATCCTGCCCATGGAAGATCTTTTCTCAAAGGCAATATCAAGTGATAATCTTTTTTCTGTAAGCTCAATGTCCTTGGCAAGGGCAGAGGAGTCAAGTCAAGTCAAGTCATAAAATTTGTATAGCGCACTACATACCCAGAGGGTTTCAAGGCGCTTAGGAAGGGGAGGAGGATTATTTGTCAAATATCCACGTTTTAAGCTGCTTTCTGAACGCTAGGTGGTTCTGGGTGAGGCGAAGGTACGCGGGGAGTGAGTTCCATGTTTTAGCAGCCAGGTATGAAAAGGATCTGCCTCCCATGGTGGTCTTGTTGATGCGAGGTACAGTGGCGAGGGCTTGGCTGGAAGACCGTAGTTGGCGGGAGGGGGTGTAGAAGGACAGTCGAGAGTTGAGGCAATCTGGTCCGATGTCGTAGAGTGATTTGTGTGCGTGGGTAAGCAGTCGGAAAGTGATCCTCTTATTGACGGGTAGCCAGTGGAGGTCTTTAAGGTGACCAGAGATGTGTTCGTTGCGTGGGATGTCTAATATGAGCCTGGCTGATGCGTTTTGGATTCGTTGGAGTTTCTTCTGGAGTTTTGCGGTAGTACCCGCATAGAGGGTGTTTCCGTAGTCCAGTCGGCTCGTGACCAGAGCGTGGGTGACTGTTTTCCTGGTTTCGGAGGGGATCCAGCGAAATGTTTTTCTGAGCATGCGAAGAATGTTGAAGCAGGAAGAGGATACGGCGCTGACTTGTCTGTTCATTGAGAGTGAAGAATCCAGGATGACGCCAAGGTTCCGTGCGTGGTCTGTCGGGATGGGTGCTTTTCCGAGGGCTTCCGGCCACCAGGAGTCGTCCCATGCAGAGGGGGAAGTACCTAAGATGAGGACTTCTGTTTTGTCTGAGTTCAGTTTCAGACGGCTTTGTTTCATCCATTCGGCAACTTCTTTCATTCCATCGTGTAGGTTAGTTTTGGCGGTGCTGGGGTCATTGGTGAGAGAGAGGATTAGTTGAGTGTCGTCCGCGTAGGAGATGATGTTGAGGTTGTGTTGGCGTGCGATGGCCGCGAGGGGGCTCATGTATACGTTGAAGAGGGTGGGACTGAGTGAGGATCCTTGAGGTACGCCGCAGATGACTTCAGAGGCCTCGGACTTGAATGGAGGAAAGCGGACTCTCTGGGTTCTTCCGGTGAGGAACGAGGTGATCCATTCAAGTGCTTTTCCTTGGATTCCGATGTTATTGAGGCGTTGTAGAAGGGTGCTGTGGCAGACTGTATCGAATGCTGCAGAGAGGTCGAGGAGGATGAGGGCGACTGTGTCTCCATTGTCCAGTAGAGTTTGAATGTCGTCTGTTGCTGCGATGAGGGCGGTCTCAGTGCTGTGTTTTGCTCGGAAGCCAGATTGTGAGGGGTCGAGGGATTTGTTGGCTTCGAGGAAAGCGGCGAGCTGGTTGTTGACGGCTTTCTCGATGACTTTGGCCGGGAATGGAAGAAGCGAGATGGGGCGGTAATTTTTGAGTTCGGTGGGGTCCGCTGTTGGTTTTTTCAGGAGGGCGGTGAGTTCAGCGTGTTTCCAGTCTTCTGGGAAGGTAGCAGAGTTGAAGGAGCAGTGTTGAAAAAATTATCCAAGGTGCCCATTAGTGCTCCTCCTGTTGGCCTTCTTATTTCTTTGGCATTACGAATTGGTGGAGAAGCAGACATTAGAAATGCATACAGTGCCGAACCTAGCGTCGACAAATAATACAGACAAAATTGTTTGTTTTTTGGTTGTAGAAATAAGGAATCCACAGACTGACCTTTACTGTGGTTAGGACATGAACGAGACCAGGCCCGTCCCGGCCTTGTCCGGTCTCGAACGGGCCCGCCCTTGGCCCGGGCTTCGCCCGGCGCGTCCCGCGAAGCGGGCCTCAGCTTTAGTTATATGCGCCTCCTGGCGTTGGCGCGACGTGTAGAGAACGCGCCGCCACTGGGGCAGCCGGGAACTGAAGTCCCGGGGCAGCGACGCTGCAGGCAGCACTCCCTGGCTCTCCGTGACTCCTGGCGATGGCGGCGTGGTTCACAATGAAGGTAAGTTCAGTCCCCCAGCTCCGCCGGCCTCAGTGTTAGTTATATGCACCTCCTGGCGCTGGCGCTGGCGCGACGTGTAGAGAACGCGCCGCCGCTGGGGCAGCCGGGAACTGAAGTCCCGGGGCGGCGACACTGCAGGCAGCACTCACTGGCTCTCCGTGACTCCTGGCGATGGCGGCGTGGTTCACAATGAAGGTAAGTTCAGTCCCCCAGCTCCGCCGGCCTCAGCGTTAGTTATATGCGCCTCCTGGCGCTGGCGCGACGTGTAGAGAACGCGCCGCCGCTGGGGCAGCCGGGAACTGAAGTCCCGGGGCGGTGACGCTGCAGGCTGCACTCACTGGCTCTCCGTGACTCCTGGCGATGGCGGCGTAGTTCACAATGAAGGTAAGTTCAGAATTTCCTCACTACTTATGACAGCTTCACTTGTATGTGCCAGTGTACCTTTTCCCAGGCTATTGCTGTTAAAATCATGTGTGCTACCTTTGCTTGTCACCTCTTTCACCAACAGGAGTGTGTTGAATGTTGCTCTATTGGTTCATAGGGACAACCGTTTTTCAGGGGTTCTCACTGTGTTCTCTTCAATGGTTGACCAGAACACTTTGACGGAGAGGAGTTTCTTTATGGTTGTGTCTAAAGCTGGCTCCTTCAACATGGCATTGTGGCATTGCCAGTTTCCTGCTTTTACTTGTGGCCAATTACATGAAGAGTAATTGCCTGGCAGGTTTTGACACTGGGCAGAGGTATGCTGTTGAGAAGGCCTCTGATATCAAACCTCGGGGAGCATACAAGTAATGCTATTCTTTTGTGTACAGGAAAGGAACACTACTGCATTTTTGGTTATCCCACCATGGTCTATGTCTGGAACATGATCACCTACTCCACCTTACACCATCAAAAGATTTTTAGGCCCTTAGGAATCAAACAGGCATACCATAAACATCAGTTTATAATATGGATACTATACCTTTGAGCATACTTCCTATTACTTTATTATTTAGATTCCCAACAGCTGTTGTCTCTCAATTGTTAATAGGTGACACTTAGAAAACCAGTGATGGATGTTGCAGTGACATAAACCCAGTTACATGTGGCAAATACTGCTCCTACTCACACTCATGGATATTTTAGACAATGATTGGCGTTTAAAAGTATTGCACATCATAATCTGACACTATGTCCGCATGAACTACTGCATTAAATTTGGGGTTAGAAACATGAGTGATTTAGCTTGGGTGTGTATCAGGAATGAATGCCCACGTGAACTGGCCTGCCATTGCCGCCCCGCATTCAGAGGACTATGAAGCATGACATGCTCCATTTCGTGACTTTGTGCCGCAATACAAATGCAACACCAAGGCCTGGCAGATGCATTTACACTGGTGGATGTTTCTTTAGTCAGTGTCGTCTGCTTGTGGTCAATTTCCTGAGGATGCATTTTTGAGTAGGTATGAGGAGGGGGATCTCCCTTTGACAGAGTAAGTTTGGAATATTCTGTATCCATGATTGATCTAATCTTGCCAATTATATACTGACCTTTGGTGCTATATCCCCATCATGTGACTACAAGGAGAGTCTCCAGCGTTTCTTCCATGGGGCAATGTACTCCCCGAGTTAGAGTAGGACGTCTGATTGTGTGGGTCGAGAGTGTGTGTCACTATAAGCACTACATTACAGTCTTTGTGCTGTGGCTTTTCAAATGTGTATTTGCAGTGTCACATAAACTTTGAGCATACATTAGTGTGCAATACACAATGACGGTAGCTTTTACCTTTTAAGTTTTTTTAAATGTTGTCCTGTATGTCTAACATTTTGTTTCATTGTAAATTACAGGTTCCAAATCAATGCAAAACGTGATTACTGTTTACTCCCAGCAAGTACCATCTGAGTGTGCTGTATGCAGGGTCTGTCTATGGGCAGAGTCGTCTGTTCATATTTGTGATTGAGGTTCTGATAAATGCTGTGGACTCTGCATGCGACAATGAGGCAGAAACATGTTTACCACAAAGGTGCAGGAGTTCTAGCTCTCCTGAGCAACCTGTACATTTCATTTGTAGGTATCTCCTCAATATTCAAGGTATAAAGATATATTCTAGACACCCTTGATATTTTTAAACCTCATTGATGAGATGCCACTTCACCTAGTTAAAGTGCCAAAGTCCTTCCTGACAAGTAGAAACGCATTTGTGAGCATCATTCTTAGTGAATTGTGAAGCTAGAGGAATGAACATGACACTGTTGTATATCGAGTCTATGGCCAAGGTCTACAAGGTTTAAATTCACAACCTATGGGTTCAGGGACTGGGTTCAGGGCGCACACAAAAACCGAAAAGGAGGAAAGGTGAATATTCTGTGGAAACAAGAATGTCAATAACGCAAGGTTCTTTCAAATTGACCTCACCCACTAATGGTGGCATGCTCCATCATAGGGCTGCTACAACGTGCCTGCGCAGACCAACACCTGGGATGGAGCACGGGGATATGGGGAAGAAAGTACATACATAGAAAGGGATCTACTCTGCAGAACAACAAGAAATGAATGGTGTGATGGCCTAAGCACTTTTTATTACTGGACTCCCAGGTTAGGATTAAAAATTAAGATGGAGAATAAATGGGGGTAAGTGGTGCTGTTTCATCCCCCTTATTTGCTCTCTCATCGACATGTTTTGATCACTAACAATCACTCAAAAAGGTTGTTCGGACTTCCTCAGGACTAAAGTTCCCACTTATTATACACTCCCACCTAACAGTTCTGGTTATTTGAATGGGACTATTTTTATCCACAATATATTTCTATGTAAACACACAACGGGTATTCCTGCAATGACATAAATCGCTCCCTTGAAGTAGTGAGTAACACGGGGACAAATAGATGTGGGCACTTCCCGTTATTTTAACACATTAATAATCTATGATCTTTTCTCATCGGGACGAATATTTATTTGCGATCGGACCATAAGAACGGAAATGTGTTTGTTATAAGAGTCTGGAACAGAGACGCCGGTATGACTGGCTATAACAGGGGCAGTGAGAGGTGTGACGGAGTGGCATTTCTCCCTCTGTTAAAATGTGTGAAAAACAGCTTAAAGTGCGCATTTTGCTGGTGGTCCTTCCCCAACATGGAGGTCGTGTTTGGCTCCTCTAAGGAACTGGCACTCTCTAGCTCTGAACAGAACATGTGACCAGGGTCACCTGATCAGGTAGGGTGCATTTAGAGCAAAAATGCTGAGGGGACTGCACCTACACGGGGTAGCAGGGAGTGCTATCAAGGGACTCTACAACCTTGTCTCATTGGGGCTGACTATTCATTTCTGATCAGACCATGTGACCAGAACTATGTGAGATTAGTTTGAGACACAATATCTAGAACACAGACAAATCTAAATAGTGGGGCAAACAAACCCTGGCCCGGTAGTGCTAATTAACTGGATCACAGAGAGACTCATTCTAGAATCGGCGTTCTTTATAACTCTGGGCATTATTGCAGACCTGCTTGCCAGATTGAAATAAACAAAACGGCATGATGTGCTAAGAAATGAGTAGACCTTAGAAGTTTAGGGGTATTTAACATGTATTTTATCCTATGTGAAAGAGTGTGACTACAGGGAGACACTCTCGTTTGCACTCGTTTCAGAGAAAAGCTTATTGAAACTTGGTAAGTGATATTCTTTGCATTGCAGCTTTTCTGACCGGCACTTTATACTTGGGCGATGTTCGAATGTGGAGGTGGATTACCCATTTACACTTAAAGACACAGGCTGTAAGAGATTCTGTGTTAGGAATGAGGCTGTCTCTCTCACATCAACAATTGAACCATGCATGTGTGGGTTCTACTCGGTGGATGTCTGTACCATGTTCTTAACGAGAAATGCATTTTTTTTAAATTCATTTATGTTGTTTGTCATTGCAGGAATACCCGTTGTGTGTTTACCTAGAAAGTGACAAGCAAGGTCATTATATTATGGATAAATATATCCATATCCTCATTACCAGAACTATTTGGTAAGGATGGATAAATAAGCAGGATCTTTAGTCCTGAGGAAGGCACAAAAACAACCCTTTTGAGTGAGATTTTGTGGCCGGAACATGTCCACGAGAGAGCAGATAAGAGGAATGAAGGGGCAATAATTACCAGCATCTTCATTTTTAATTCTCTACTGGGAGTCCAATGATAAAGAGTGTTTAGGCCATCCCAGAGATAGTTTTAATCACACCATTCATATCTTCTTGTTCTGAAGAGTAGATCCCTTTACATATGTATGTATTGTCTTCCCCATATCCCCGTGCCTCCACCCAAACCTTGGTCTGCGCAGCAATGTTGGTGTAGCCGTATAATGAAGCATGCTACTATTAGTGGGTGAGGGCAATTTTAAAGAACCATGGGCTTGTACTTTGTGATATTCTTGTTTCCACAGAATATTCACATTCCCTCATTTTCCCTTTTTTGTGTGTGCATGATTTCTAACAAAGGGAGGATGGAAAAGGAGATGTACCTCTCTCCCCTTTTTTGTGTGTTGCAACTGAGTTTAGTGCACCATCGCTTGACCACGGGTGTCTAGGTTATGGTAGCCCCACAGAATCCATTGACCATTCCTGCAGGCATGTTTGTGCTTTCTGAAATACAAACAGTCTCCTAAATGATTCAAAGAAGCAGTGGCAATCTAAATGATCTTTCATTAATTAGTTACACACTTAAGGACCACTGGAAACAGAATATGCATTTTGATATATTTATTTTAAGAAAACAATTTAAAACTCCTGAATCTAGTGCAAACAGTATTTTTTGGCAACATGACAAAGTAAAAATTAAAAGCAGTTAAGCATTTCTTGAACAGTGAAAACAACAGGGGAAAATTATGACATGCATGTACCATAGGCTATCCATGGTCTGAGTGAGAGGATGTGACCTTTACGTCCTTCGTACTCCGGCAGTAGTATAAAGGACGAAGAAGGGAAAGCCTCCACACATACAGAATTAAGTGTTTACATCATCATATCAAACTTTATTTTGGCACATTGCTATAAAAGGACATACAATTAAAAGGTATTTGGACAGAATATCAAGTCACACAAACATTGAGTTTTTAATATCGTAATACTAAAATAGCGTGGTGCAGAAATATTGTTTACAAAAACATGGATTTTTTTATGGTAAGTAATATAGTTGTCAAAAATATCTGTGTTGTTAATATCATTTACAAAAATATAGTTGTCAAAAATATTGTTTTAAATGTATGTATTTCTGTTTAAATTGTTTATGCAATTGTCGTTAATGTTTTTGAATATAGTTTGTGCTTTTTAATTATTTTTAAAAATGTATTTACTCGAGGAATAGTGTGGAAAGGTAATTATGTAATAATGACTCATTATTAACTTTGTAAATTACTTATTCATTGAGTTTGTAGGAGAAAAGGGTGGGAAGTTATTTAAGTAATTATAAAGCAAAAATTAACTATTGTCTCAGACTGCTACTGTACAACTATCAAAATGTACTTTGGAATGACCTCAAAAGACTCGTTAGTCAAACTGAAAGCTTGACATATTACTCAAAGCACATGGCCTGTGTTGGCGGACGGTCTTTTCTTATGATGTAGTTATGACAGCGGTGTTGACTTCATTACATTTGTTAAAGATCTAAAACGGTTTCCATTATGTGAAGCTGATCAGCTTAGCCTTGAAAGAGCATAAATTAGTCATCTCTTCTGTCCAGATGCATCACCTGGTGAGAAGCGAGGCTTCCTTTGTTTCTGAATCTTTTCCCACATTCTGACCATTGAAATGGTTTCTCATGTGTGTCCCCAAATATGTCTTTTTTTATCACTATAGGTTTTTCTACATTCTGAGCATTGATAAGGTATCTTGCCTGTGTGTGTTCTCTGGTGATCTGCGAGACTTCCTTTAGTACTGAATCTTTTCCAATATTCAATACATTGATAAGGTTTCTCGCTTGCATGCTTGGTGCTCAATGAGAGTTAATTTCATAATGAAGCTTTTGTCACATTCTGGGCACGGATGAGGTTTCACACATGCATGTGTCCTCTTGTGTTCAGTAAGACTTCCGTTCTCAGTGAACCTTTCTCACATTCACTGCATTAATGTGGGTTCTGTCCTATATGGTCACTTTGGTGATATGTTTTTCTTTCTAACGCATTCATTGCAGCAGCAGGTTTTTCATCTGTGTGAATTTCCTGGTGTATAATAAGTTTTCCTTTCAGCCTGAAGCATTTCCCACATTCTGAGTGTTGATATGGTTTTTCAAGTGTGTCCTCTGGTGCTTTGTAAGACCTTCATTCCAACTGAAACTTTTTTCACATTCTGGGCATTGATACGGCTTCTCACCTGTGTGTACCCTCTGGTAATGTCTTTTATTTACACTGAAACATTTCCCACATTAACTGCACTCATGTGATTTCTTACCTGTGTGTGCCCTTTTATGAATTATGAGACTTGCTGTCACAAAGAATCTTCACCAACATTCCAAACATTGATAAGGCTTCTCATCTGTGTGTGCTCTGTAATGAACAACAAGATATACTTTCACCCTGAAACGTTTCCAACACTCACCACACTGATGTGGTTTCTCACCTGTGTCTGCCTTCTTATGAATTACAAGTCTTGCTTTTGTACAGAAAAGTTTCCCATACTATGAGCATTGATGAAGTTTCACACCTGTATGCATCATCTCACTGAACTTTTTCTCACATTCTGTGCATCAATATGGTTTATCTCCTGTGTGTGCCCTCTGGGGACATATACAACTTATTTTGGAACAGCACCTTTTCCCACATTTACTGCACTGATAAGGGTTTTAATCTGTATGCACGATTTGCTGTTTATTAAGACATTGCTTACGTAAGAAGCATTTCCCACATTCTGAGCAATGATATGGTTTTTCACCAGTGTGTGTCCTCTGGTGAATTGTAAGATCTCCTTTCCAACAGAATCTTTTCTCGCATTCATGTGGTTTCTCACCTGTGTGTACTCTGGTGATCAGTAAGCCTTCCTTTTGAACTGAAACTTTTCCCACATTTACTGTACTCCTATGATTTCTCACCTGTGTGTACCCTCTGATAACTTATGAGACTTGCTTTCACAAGGAATCTTTTCGAACATTCCAAGCATTGATTAGGCTTCTCATCTGTGTGTGCTCTGTAATGAACAACAAGATCTGCTCTCTCACTGAACCTTTTTCTACATGCTGAGCATTGATATGGTTTTTCACCCGTGTGTGCTCTAATGTGTTTTCTAAGACCTGCTTTTTCAGAATAGTGTTTCCCACATTATGAGCATTGATATGGTGTTTTACCCGTGTGTGCCCTAATGTGTCTTCTAAGACCTGCTTTCTCAGAATAGCACTTCCTACATTCTGAGCACTGATGAGGTTTCTCACTTGTGTGTCTTCTCTGGTGAAAAGTACAATATTGCTTCGTTCTGAACTCCTTTCCACTTTCTGAGCATCGATAAGGGTTCTTGCAAATGTGTGCCCTTTGGTGAGCAATATAATGGTCCTTTCTAGTGAACCTTTTGTCTTCTTTCAGAGTTATTATAAGGTTTCTTGCCTGTGTGTATTTTCTGATGAAGAGTAACCTTTCGTTCACTTTTAAATTGTTTGCCACACTCGGAGTACTGATAAAGACTTACTCCTGTATGTGTGTAGTAGTGCCTAAATAAACTTTCCTTTCGCCTGAAGCATTTTCCACATTCAGTACACTGATAGGGTGTCACGTCTGTGTGTGTGTTCTATGGTGCCTAGTAAGGATTTGTTTCCGACTAAAGCTTTTCTCACATACAGTGCATTGATACGGTTTCACACCAGTGTGTATTCTCTCATGCCTAGTAAGGTTCGCTTTCATACTAAAGCTCTTCCCACATTCAGTGCACGGATAAGGTTTCATTTCGGTGTGTATTCT
The DNA here is from genome assembly GCF_964204655.1 of Triturus cristatus. Lineage (NCBI taxonomy): Eukaryota > Metazoa > Chordata > Amphibia > Caudata > Salamandridae > Triturus > Triturus cristatus. Next base: position 1,861,841,394 of record NC_140590.1, read on the forward strand.
GTGGTGGACAGTAAGATGTTTTTTCAGACGAAAGCTTTTCTCACATTCAGCACATGGATACGGTTTCTCACCAGTGTGTATTCTCTCATGCACAGTAAGGCTTTCTTTACGAATGAAGCTTTTCCTACATTCACTGCATTTATAAGGGGTCTCTCCAGTATGTGTTTTTTCATGCCTATTAAGACTTGCTACGTGTCCGAAGTTTTGATAACATTCACTGCACTGATAAGGTTTCTCACCCGTGTGCACTCTTTGATGTACAATTAAATGATTTTTCCGAATAAAACTTTTCATACATTCAGTGCACTGGTACGGTTTCTCACCCGTGTGCACTCTTTGATGTACAATTAAATGATTTTTCCGAATAAAACTTTTCATACATTCAGTGCACTGGTACGGTTTCTCATTTCTATGAACTGTCCAGTGCATAGTAAGAGTATTTTTCAAACTGAATGTTTCACTACATTCGGTACATGCATAAGGTTTCTTGTCTGAATGAGTTCTTTGGTGCTCAGACATCATTCTACGTACCTTAAAGCATTTGTTACCCTGCTGTACATATGTAAGTTTTCTTGCCTGTATGCCCTCTCTGGTTGGCTTTAACAAGATCTTTCTTACTCAAGCCTTCCCCACACTTGGCATGTACATCAGGTTTCTCATTGGTATGGGTTGCCTGATACCCTGCAACACTTTAACTTCTTTGTTGCAATTTTCACATTTAGTACATTGATATTTATATGAGGTATGCATTCATTTGTTGACAGAAAAGGTTTCTGTGTGATTGAGGCTTTTCAAGAATACACTGCTTTGATTATTGCTCATTTCATCTGCAAATGCTTAACATTATTAACTAAATTGGTCTTAAATGTGATCAATATTCTATGTGATTCTCCTGAAAGAAAAACATTCTCATGCTGATGAACACTTTAACAACTATTTCCAGATTTACTTTGTGTGCCTGACATGTAAGATCTCATATTCTTTTGACTAGGTGTCACAGAAAATTGACAATATTACTTTTTCATGAATTAAGCTGCCGGTAGTTTTAGTCTTTCTGAGAATTGTTGCTTTTCAGTTCACATTTGAGTCGTCACCTAAATCAAAAGAAGAATCATAGCATTAGCTTTATTCATGTTAACACAACATTATCTACATGACACAGGGTATTTCAGTGTGGTATGAATGTTATGGCTCTGTGTTGGTAACCTCTCATGGTGATGGGCATGCAACCCTGCCCTGACTGCCCCAATTGTGAAGATGTATGAATCTCTGATGTTGATTTTTGCTGTCATGGGTGAATACAGATCATGAGTGTGTTCCTTGATAAAGGTCTGTCTCACATGTGTGGTCTTTTTTGACTGGGACGGATGCCCACAGTGCTACCCTCATAGTGCTGATGCTTTTTCCAGAAGTTAAGCAGCACAAGCGCGGTAGTGGCAGCATATTGTGCAGTGATCAGCAGAAGTGAGCAGGTCTTTTTTACCTGTGTCAATGGGGAGAGGCCAACAGGCTCACTCATTTAAAGTTCTGCTGCTGTGCGCTTAACTCACCTTTGGCTTACATTGGTTTGATGTGGAGTGCTGTACAGTGTGTGTGTAGTACACGTGCTGCTTGTATGTGTGCCTGTGAATGATACAATACATGAAAGATGTAATGCTCTGCAGTTTGTGTATATTTTATTCATGTGTGTCTGTGAATGCTAAAATTAGCGGGGTGCGAAGCGAGGTATTTGGTCTATGTTTATGAAAAGAACCAATGAAGCTCACTATGATATCTTAACTTTTTTTTTTATTGGATCAATTAGGAAATTTGAATTCTCATAAGTGCTAGAGATAGTCAAGGCGCACAATACGTTTCTGGCACATATTTGGTTAACACTTTAGAAGGAAAGCAAGCCAATTTAATTTGTTCAGCAGTACTGCCTACTTTATGCATTAATGCACTGATTGAAGAATTGGGTTTATATACTAAAGAGCACACAAGTAGGGTTAATGACTCCTGGAGCCAGGAGGCATTGGCATACAGTGTTGGATTTGTGGGGTATTACAAATTCTTTCAAAACCTAATAGCACAATTGCAGCATAGATAGTGCACTGAGATGGAGGGAACAATAGCTTTATCTTTTTAACTGGCTGTTATATATATAGTAGATAGTTAGGACCACGTTTCCATAGGATAAGCATTGTTTGACTTGCCTATATCTTTCGTGCAGTTTGACGAATCTTCGCAAACGTTTCCCAAAAAAGTGCCCCAGTGAATCTTGTTCTGTATGGAGATTTCAGGGTTTCTAGATAAATAAAATTAGAGCAGCAATAATAAAGCTAGATGCAGAAATGGCATTCGATCGAGTTCAGTGGAATGTCCTTTTTACAGTCTTAAAAAAATTTGGCTTTCCATCTAAATTCAGTCAGGTAGTAAAATATCTTTATTATATTGCAAGGGCATTTATAATTATTAACAGAACTACAGCAGGATCTATCTTAATCAGTCGTGGGATGCACCAGGGTTGTCCCCTTTCCCTTATTTTGTTTTCTTTATTGAGCCTTTGGCATGTGCTATTCAGCAAGACAGCGCTATTAAAGCCCCAATCTCAGCATCAGCAAAACTTAAACTCTTTGCTGATGATCTGGTTCTTTATAAAGCAGTAGACAAGGATAATATTTCTCGAGCCTTCTCCACAATAAGCAAATATACAGCAATAGGGGGTTAGAAAATCAACCATTCAAAGTCAGAGGCGCCACTTTTTAACTGCATTTCAGAAATATTATCGACCTCTATGCAGGTCGATCATTCACAAACTTAGGTAGTAAGATATTTGGGGATCTTTGTAACCGCTAAACTAGAAGACTTATTTTCAATAACTTTTATCATAATGTTAAATAAAATGCATAATCTTCTAAAACAGTTACAAAACCTGTCTATGTCTATTATGGGGTGAGTGGCACTTATTAACATGAAACTTCTCCCACTATTTTTATTCTCAAATATTATGATTACGATTCCCCAAACATTTTATGATGCTATTAATAGGGAAATTAAACACTTTATTTGGCAGGGGGAAAAGCAGAGACTAAAAATTCAAGCTCTACAGCTAGATGTGGATGTAGGTGGCCTAGCCCTTCCTAATTTAAAAGTATACTATCAGTCGTTACTGCTTAATTGGCCAAATATTAATTCCACTAAGGACTAACAGGAGGCCAATTTCTATTTGAATCTTATGATAAAAAGACCTAGGCATTCCTAGGTTACCTACAAAATCGACATATAAGACATCTCCGGTTATATAGTGCTTTAAAAAAAAAAAGAAAAAAATCTGGGATTCATATGAAATCCCCTGGCTTCATCTTCTGTTAAAAATATCAGACTGTATTCCATTGGCGCTAAGGTGGCCTCTGCAAACATGCATTCAATGGACTATTTTGAGGTTTCATAGATTACAGGATTTTTTCAGTGGGGGGAACTTATTAAAATGGCAGGAAATAGGGAATCGGAATCCCAACATTAAGGTGTATTATTTCTTTAGCTTTGTTAAAATTAAACAGTTTTGATCAGAAAGAACAGGGAAAGAGGAATTTATTGAGATGCATCTTGGGAACCATAAGGTATCTCCAGAATTAAAGAAGTAGGCAATTGGTACAGACTACTCAAACCAGCAGCAAATCAATTGGAGATCTCAGACCATTTGGAGGAAATACAAACTTCTACAGGCTGTTGTATAACTCTCTCACAATGGCAGGGATATAATCGATGGAGCTGCAAGGCAGTAAGAGCAGCCAATTTAAGGAGAATGGCGCAGTTTAGTAAATGGATGATTATTACACCCCCGTCAAACTCAATATTTATCCCGGGGTAGAATCAAAATGTTTTAGATGCAGGCAAGCCTATGGAGGTTGGCTTCTTATAGCATTTACATGCACCCATTTAATTAAATTCTGGCAAGACAGAAGCGTCTGCTACTCTATTTGGCATGCTTGAGATAGCTGAAGAACTATTAGACAGCGTTGATTTATTTTTATCGCCATCTTAGTGGCAAGGTTTCCTTTTAGCAAACTGGAAATCGGAGACAACCCCTACAGTTTCCCAATGGTTCTTGAAAATGCAAAGGGAATACACTAGATAAGTTCTGTATGCTAAAAGGGTGGGCTCCACAGTTAAGCTAAGTAGAATATGGAAGAATTGGGAATTGACCTACTAATTAAACAAGCATTGGCATAGCCAATAGGTCTCGCTTTTGGCACCTTATAAGTAATTAGTTATGCAGCAGAATATCCTTGGTGCAACAACACCAACTGTTGCATGGTTAAACACTTATAAGTCTACACTTATAACACTGGAAGGGGAATAATGCTGGGGAAGGCGGAGGTGGTTTGTGGGGGTGGGGCGGGTGGTCAGCGCGGAGCGGCATAATGGGGCTCCACCCCCGGATGCCACCTTGCATTTGATTACGACAAATGCATTTGTAAACGGTGATTGGAACAGACACGGTGTCTTGCTGAACAATGGTGCGGCTGAGCGCAATCCACAAATAGCGTCCTCATTCCATTAGCGGTTGGTAGCAGCTTTTGCAAGATTTGGTATTACCAATGAATAATGAATGAATACACGGCTCCTAGCGACAATGTGGTTTACTCTCTGATGGGTTGCATCCGTGGCCGCCTCTGCCGGCCGGAGGAGTCGGGTGTGGAGTGTGCGCATCTGGTTGCGGGGGGCCGTGTGTGTGGGTGGTCGTGGTGCTTGGATGTGGCGTATGAATGCAATTGTTCAGGGATTAAGTGCGACAGAGGGATGAGGAGGACCACAGTGAGGTTGGGAGTGAAGTTTTGGATGGGTGGGCTCCGGGGTGCACACGGGAATGCTTGGGTGCAGGAAAGGGCGCTCGAGAAAGGGGGTGGGTCTCGGGCTGTGGAATGCTCAGTTGAGGGTTGCAGAGGCGTAGATGGTGGGGCTCGGGAGCACAGGGTGGCGTAACAAGACAGTGGGGATGGCGGGGTTTCCTGGGCGGAAGGGGGCTTATGCTCGGAGCTGCCGATCTTGGAGGGGGGGTGGGGGCTGGGTTTGGGTCTCGGCGTGGTTCAACGTCCTGGATTCCTGGGCAGGGTGGTTGGTCTCGTCGGCGGGCTCAGCTGGAAGGGGGAAAGGAGGGGACACCGTGATTGGGCAGCCTGAGGAAGGGGCAGCAAGGGGTTTCATTGTGAAGTTAAGGAGAGCGCTGGGAATGCCGGGTGGGAAAGCAGCGGAGTGCAGGAGCAACAGGGGGGGCTTGCAGGAGGGGACGTATGCAGGAGTTGGGTAGTCTTCATGCCATAGCCTTTCATACTTCTGAGCGCGGTGTGGTTGGTTACAGTTTCTGCGGGTGCTCGGGAGACATGGCGGGGGGCCGGGCACAGTCATGGGAGGGGTGAAGGGGTGTATTGCAAGGGAGGATGTGGGGAGGGCCGAGGGTGATGGGTGCAGGGGTGCCGGGCAGACTGTCACCCTCAAAGGTGGGAGGTAATAGAGCCTGGCTGGGGGGAACTTGGGGGCAGTGGGGCTGATTGTGTGCGGTTTCCAAGGGGAGGTTGGGTGCGGCTGCACCTGAGGCTAGGCCCAGGGCCACCTGACAGACCTTGCAGCGGCGAGCATGGAGGATGGTGGTATGGTTTGGTTGCCATTCAGGAGGATGGAGGTGTTGCCGGGCTTGATCTGTTAATGGGGGGCAAGTTGTGGAGAGTTGGGAAGGAAGCGGAGATTTCAGTGAGCGGGGGAGGAGGGCTTGGGGGGCAAATTAGGGATGGGTGACTCACATGGCTCGGGAGGTGGCGGAAGGGGGGATGGGTACAGGGGGGCGCCCAATATGGGGGAATTGTGTCCCGGACTGACACTGAGACTAGATGGCAGGGAACTGGTACTGGGTAGCATATACGTGCCTTATTCGGACCAACCAACCTTCTTTTCACACCTTTCTGGGAAACTGGCCACTGCACTCACAGGTTCAGTTTTATAGGGAGGAGACTTTAACTGTACATCAGATGTTACACTTGACCATTCCCACCCTCTGCTCCCTGACGCACCCGCCTACAAACTAGCAGAGGCAAGATGCAACTGGCAACATAGGTGGGGATTGATAGATATGTAGACAGCACAACACCCCGGGACCTGGGATTACTTCTTTTTCTCAGCCCTGCACGAATTGCATGTCCGATTGGATGCCATACTGTGCTCCCCTGATGTGCATGAGGGGGTTTGAAGCAGTGAATACCTCACTAGGACGATATTCAACCACAATCCTGAGATGATAAGCTCGCAATGGTCCCGCGCGCAACCCAAAATCTGGAAGTCCAGGTGTTCCATGCAGCGATAGACACAGCTATAGTTCATTATTTCCCAAAAAATGCTAACATTGCAGCAAATTCATTGGTGGAGTGGGATGCATTTAAAACAGTTATTAGAGGATGCTGTATATCTGAGATGATGGGTACAAGAAAGGTACTACCCCAGGACTACAGCACCTAAGAGAACTAGAAAAAGTAAGACCTGAGAAAGTGGACAAGCAGAGGGAACTCCTGGAGGCTAGAGAGGCAGTGGCAGTCCAGGTAGAACGCCTTTGTTGCTTCGATTACAAAAAATACATAACCCGTACTTACTCGGAGAGGGACAAGTCAGGTGCTCTTCTGGCTTGGCTGGCTAACCCTGCCAGGAGAGGCATGGTAATCGTGGAACTTAGGGAACAAGATGGAGCAGTGATGTATGACCAACAGGGAAAAAATTATTTGTTTTTAACATATTACAAGGACCTATACCAGAGTAAGTTGGTCCCAGTGGAGGAGGAGTTGCATGAATTCATACGAGATGTGGAACTACCAGGTCTGGCTGAGGAAGTTGCAGATACCCTGGGGCGGGAAGTCGAGATTGGGGAAGTGAGGGGGGCTATTAAGAATATGGCATAGAATAAAACACCTGGCACAGATGGCCTACCAATTGAATTTTACCTAGCACACATCGATGTGTTGGCCCCCAGGCTAGTAAAGTTATACAATGATGCAAAACAAGTGGGACACCTGCCCGTATCTACTAGAGAGGCGATCATCATACCACTGCTCAAACCGGGGAAGTCACCATGGGATAAAACGGCGTTTTGCCAGCTCTCTATGCTCAACTTAGACTACAAAATACTGAGCAGGATATTGGCAACTCGCTTACTCCCTCACATGACCATTCTAAAACACAAAGACCAATCCGAGTTCATCCCCACCAGAAACACAGCGCTTAATATTCGGCGCCTATTGCGAGTGCTGGAGGCTGACTCCTATGGGAAAGATATTGGGACAATCTTCGCAGTTGATATAGAAAAAGCGTTTGATAGCCTAGAATGGCCATATTTGTTCCATGTGATGCGGTAGTTCGGGCTGGGAGACAACTATGTGGGCTGGACAGATATCCTGTATTCCGACTCGACTGCTGGAGTTAAAACTGGTGGGCTGATATCGGATATCTGCAACGTGGGACGAGGAACGAGACAGTGGTGCTACCTTTCCCCCTTACTGTTTGCCCTGGCGATGGAGCTGCTAGCAGTAAAAGCTCGATTAGGGCAATCCTATCAGGATCTTAACGTTGATGGGCAGATCCACCACAATGTCCTGTATGCCGATGACCTTTTATTATTTCTGGCGGATTCAAGGGAGGTGCTGCAGGGAGCGAAAGAATTGCTACGGGGACTCAGCAGGATTGCAGGGCTAAAGGTGAACTGGGCAAAGTCTTGCCAGTTCCCTGCAAAAGAGGGCAAGATAGGCCCACAGGAAACAGAGGGGGTGAGGTGGGAAGATAGGTGCCTGTCGTACCTGGGCACTCAAATATACCACACTCAGGAGGACATGCTAGAGAGTAACATAGGGAAGGCCATCAGAGGAGCAAAATGCAACTTCGACTTCTGGAGCTCCTTGCCGCTATCTGAAGCCGGCCGAGTAGCTCTGCTTAAAATGGTGACCCTACCGAGGTTATTCTATTACTTTGGGACCTTGCTGGTCTGGATACCAACGAAGTACTTTGCCCAACTTAGGTCAATAATCACGGGTTTTCTATGGGGCAATGGTAGACGTAGAGTGGCGCTTGTTCTCATGCGGCCAAAAGCAGAGGGAGGAATGGCAGTGCCTGATTTTGAGGCCTAATTTCTAGCGGCACAATTCCAATGGCTCACGCAATGGGTGGTTAACTGTCTCAGGGGGAAAGAAGAACGGAAGGAAGACTGTGTTACCTTAAAACTGGTATCGCAAATCATATTACGGCTTCCTGTTCAAACCCCAAGCCTCACCACGGAGCTCGACACAGCACAACGGTACTGGAATAGGATCTTGCAGCGGGCCAAGATTAGACACCCTTATGCCCCGGAAATCCCGTTACTTAGGTGTGCAGCCTTGCCACATGGGGGTAATTGGCAGAGATTGACAACATGGGCGACACAAGGGTTGGCTAACATAGGAGACCTATATGAGGAGGAGGCCATGATCCCGTTCAATGACCTGCAGGCCTGGTATGAGCTACCGGGGGGGGGGGGGGGGGAAATTTCCTGTTGTATCCTGCCCTCACTGCGGTCATACAAAAACATTGGGTAGAGTGACTTACTGAAACAAAAACGTCACTGTGCTGCCAATATGTGGTTTTGGCGGCAGGTACGTTCAAGGTGCTTACGTGCTTATACAAGCCCATAATGCGGGAAACATTACTGCCTTTATCGGAGTTGAGACTGAAGTGGTAGGCGGACCTTGAAGAAGCTATCCCAGAAAAAAGCTGGGGCAAATTAGTGGAGAAAGCTTGGAAGAGCACCAGAAACACCAGATTTCAGGTGGTGCATTTTTACATACTACATAGAGCATACCTCACCCCGGAAAAGATTAACAAGTATTTCCCGACTCAAGCAGCTGCTTGCCCGAGATGCAATAGAGAAGGAGCAAATTTAAGGCATATGTTCTGGGACTGCCCACACCTGAGTAATTTCTGGGGGGAGGGGATGACGTTGCTGACTGACATCAGCGACGGAGAAATAGAGACGACTCAGAAATGCTGCATATTACACTTGTTCCGTCATACATCTAAAAATAAAATCCCGAGTAAGTTCTTAGATATGGGCCTACTACTGGCCAAAAGAGACATCACCATGCATTGGAAAGCGAAGCAGCGTCCCAGCATAGCAAGATGAAAAACAGAAATCGTTAAGTGGGCTGAATGTGAAGGTGTGATCAGAATGCAAATAGCAAAAAGAACGGGAAGCGAGAGAGCACTGGAGGCAGCAAGAGCTTGGGAAATGTTAGTTGTAGCACTTAAGGTCCCCGAGGACAATGAGGAGGATGACTCAATAGATGAACCCCCGGTAGGAGTAGACTAAGCTGCCTGAGTATGAGTGAATCTTAGAACCATGGAACTCACTAGCAAGCACAACAGATTGCCACTCTGTCTGATTGAGATTCCCTAACCAGTTACCCCACTAAATACTGCAGCCCAACCTGGAGTTGTGGGATACCGCAAATTAGCGACCTGAGTACCAGGGACATGCCTGGAGGGGAGGGCGGGGGGGGGGGGGGAGAGTTGTAGGAAGGGAGGTTAAGGACGGGACTGAAGGTAAGCCTAAAAATCCCAGAATCAAACACTATCCAACGTATGTAAACTGAAATGTGGGAGAACGAAGGAACAGCTGAGAGTACTAGGTTGACCAGCAACCCTCATGTTTGATTACTGCCTTAATTATGTTCCCAGCCGTTCAATTGTAGGCCTGAACTATACTGAGATTCTTGTATAATGGATAACTTGAACCTTTGCAAAACCCAATAAAGTTTGTTTAAAACATATAGTAGCGACTGGCACTGTATAACATATGCAAATATATAAAAGCCCTTGGTCTTTATTTGCTTGCAGTTACAATAATCTCTTCACATTACTCATAACCCCTTACCTTTAACCTCCGTAGCCCTCTCATACCTTTGACCCCTTGCACTTAGCCCTTTACCGTTGCACCTTTAAGCATTACCTCTGTACAATTAATACATTGGCCCCTTATACTTAACCCTGTACCAAAAAACCCTTTTAACCCCTTACCATACCCCTAAACCCTCCTCTTTTACCACTTCACTACCTTTGTACTTTTGACTCCTTACACAGTGACTTACCCCCTAACTCCTAACCCCACACCCCTTGCCCTTAATATATCCATTTACCATTAAACCTTACTCCTTTGCTATTACATTACTCTTAATCTTAATTGTTTACCGCACTACCCATTACCCCATCCTCTCATCCTTAGTCTACCCTAAAAAAAATATACATATAATATTACTTATATATTTTTCTTTATAATTGAAAAAGAAATGCCCATGTAGAACTGGCCCGACAATGAAACTAAGACAAGCGGAGTTGGGGCGTGACCACAACCAAGATGGCCGGATTCTGTCAGTGCGGTATTTTTCAGGCATCATAACATGAACTAAAGCAGTACTAGCAGTCATATAGACCCTGAAGTGGGGTGCACCAGCCGCAGACACCTCATGAGCAATTCCTGCTAGCATGTCTTGTTCCAAAATAAACCAGAAAGGGGGAGGTGGCATGGTGCTGTAATAGCCCAATATCTGATTAGGCTCCAGTGCTTCATTCACAGCATAAACAACCTTTCCAATGGACTGGCTCACCAGTGCAGCTCAATGCACATCAACTGGATAAGGTGTCGTAAGAGACACTGGGCTCCAGACAACCTGGTATCTGGCCCTACCAGATGCCCTTGAAGTGGTGAGGCGCAGTGATAAACTTTAAGACAGCAACACGACTGAGCACATTACTGGACAGAACCCTTGGCACGAGGATTTCACTCCTGTGAAGGAGGCGGCAGAAAGGTAGCTCTTGAAAAAGAGAGGATACTGTGAAGTAACTTGGTGTCCTCGGCCCTTTTGCATTTTCCTCTCTCAGAAGTAGCATGGTTAACCCATTACTGTGGAGCTATATTGCATTGTTTTGGTGACATGATCACATACTGTACTTTCGCTGTTGACCTGAACTCAATGAAATCGCTTGCTGTCTAGACTCCATGGGGAACCCTGTATTATGCTAAAGTGGTTGGATGCCAAAGGACACACTTTGCAAACTGTTCACACTGAAATTTGAGGGTTGTATCAACTGGTTCAGGACTACTCTCCCTGCTTGAGCCAACTGGGGTATAGTGACTCAACAAGGAGAGGAGATCCCTTCGACAGACTGAACAAATCTGGAAACAACACCAATCTGCAGCACATCTAAAACTTCTCCGACAGGCCAGAAATGCCTACAATAAGAAAATCCTCAACACTAAAAAAGAATTCTTCAGAACTGAACTGGAGAACGCCAAAAATCGACCTTGCAAGCTGTTCGACTTGGTCAAACACCAATCCAACAAAATAGCGAAAACCTCCAAAGAAACACCTAAACCCCTAATATAAAGCGAGGATTTCTCTTCCTTCTTTTGCGAAAAAATCTCTGCCCTTGGAATTGAACTTAAATCCGCAACCCACCACCAAAATCAAAATCTGCCAGCTCCACCTCTTCTCTCCGCGTTGTCCTGCAAAACCTCACCCAAAAACCTAGCGCACTGGTCCAACTTTAAAATCTATGACGATCAGTCTATCTCGAGAATTCTTGCCTCCTTAAAACCGAACAATCACTTTAATGATCCTCTTCCCTCTAACTGCCTAGCTGCCGCCTCTCAGGCTATCATCCCTTCCTGGACCTCAATCAACGCCTCCCTCCTACAGGGCTCAATTCCTGATTCGCTCAAGGCTGGCCAAGTTGTTCCCTTCCTGAAAAAAAAACACGCTGGACCCTGCCTCCGCTGAGAACTATAGACCCAAATCCAACATCCCACTCCTTGCCAACAGCAGCTAAGCCTACACATCAACAACTTTCACCTGCTAGATGACTTCCAATCAGGTTTCAGACCTGGACACAGCACGGAAACCACCCTCCTCCACATCGTGGAAGACGCCCTCCAAGCCCTCGACCAAGGCAAAACCTGTCTCCTAATCCTTCTAAACCTTTCCTCCGCCTTTGATACGGCTAACCACGAAATTTTCCTAGAACGCCTCAAACTCATGATGGGGTTGGATGGCACCGTCCTTGAATGGTTTAGATCCTTCCTCCAAAACCGCTCACAGAGAGTCCTCATCAACAGTGATCTATCCGCCCCCTCTCCGGTTTCTGTTGGAGTCACCCAAGGATCAACCCTCTTCAACCTTTACCTTGAACCTCTCACCGAGGTGCTTCGTGCGCCAACATATCCTACCTTATGTGCGCCGACGATACACAGGTCTACATAAAAATCTCTTCGCCCGAGGACATTTTCTCCCTAAACGAGGCCCTGAAGCTGACAGTCCATTGGCTCACCGCCAACCAGCTTAAACTCAACGCAAATAAAACTGAATTTCTTCTGATCTCCCCACCCAAACCCAATCCAGACATCCAGGAATGGATCAAGACCATCACTGCACTAAACTGCCCTCCTACCATTGTTGACTCGGCGAAATCCCTTGGAATAACCCTTGACGGCAGCCTGAATATGCATGGCCATATAAACTTGATGGCTAAAAACGGCTAGATTCCACCTGAGCTACCTAAGAGACCTAAAACCCTTCCTTGGTGTGTCCGACCTGAAAACGGCAACCCAAGCTCTAGTCATTTCCAGACTTGAATATGGATGCTCTACTCTTGCAGGGCTACCCAAGAACTCTCTGGCCCCATTGAAACCCTGCCTCAACACCGCCGCCAGACTCCTAACGGGTTCAAAAAAATTTGACCACATCTCTCCCCACCTCAAAGCTCTGAACTGGCTTCCCCTAGAGGCCAGAATACAATTTAAACTGGCCTGCATTACTCACAAAGCTCTGTACTCAAGTTCCCCTACATTTCTCGCACAAAAACTCGTGATATCCGGAGAAGCCAGAAACTCCCGATCTGCCAAAGACCTACTGCTGCAACCAGCACGCTTCCGGAAGAAAGAAACCTACAATCGGGCCTTCTCTGGGGCCGCACCATGAATCTGGAACACTCTCCCACCCGCCATCAGAAGACTTCCGTCCTTGGCACACTTTAAGAAGGAAACCAAAACCTTCTTAATGGAAAAATACCTCATCTAATGAATACTTTACAATCACCTCATCGACACCGCAGCATTATCCACGGCCTCCACGGATGATACATTTTTCTGCACTCCTGGGCAACCCCCAAGAGCTGAGACTGCGTGCCTTCTTGTATATTATACCTTCCTGCTTTAAATTTTATCCCACATGTAGTAGCTTGGACCTCAGACGGCGTGCTCCTCCTGTATAATGTAGCTTTTTTGTATATTATATCTACCTGCCTTAATTTCTATCCCACATGTAGCTTGGACTTTAGACTGCGTGCTCCTCCCGTATAATGTATCCCCATCTCTCCCAATTTGATCCCTTCCATCCTTACGCTTTGTATTCCTCCCCCTCAATCCTGTAAAGCGCTCTGATACCCTCACGGGTCTGGTTCGCGCTCTATAAAACCATAAAATAAAATAACATGACACAACACTTGCGAGACCTCCACTGGCTCCCCGTCGAGAAAAGGGTCACCTTCAAACTCCTCATCCACGCCTACAAATCCCTCTACAACACCGGACCCAAATACCTTAACGAGAGAGTATCCTTCCACGTACCCAAGAGGAACCTTTGCATCCGCAGAAACAGAACGGGCGGGAGAGCTTTGCCCTACATAGCAGCCAGGACATGGATAGAGCTCCCCATGAACATTAGACGCTCGCCAATCCTGTATTCCTTCATAGAGGAACCTCAAGACCTGGCCCTTCGACTGATCCGGAGCTGACCAACCCCACGGGTGAGTATGCACTTTATAAACCCCTGATTGATTGATTGGTTTAAAGCAGGCAATTCTCCAGGCCCAGTCTTGAAAAGACAGTAAACTGGTATGGCCTTTCTAAGGAGTTGAAGCCTTTGTCAGCATTCAGTAGGATCCAAACAGCATCAACATCAGGTGTGATGTCGTGTAGCATAGCGAAGAAAGTGTGGAGATTATGGCCACTTGACCTACCTGGAAAGAAGTCCAACCGGTCCAGAAAGGGGAATTTGTTCATAAACGGCAAAGATGCCAGGATCAATACCTAGCCAAGAATTTTATTGCTTATATTCAATAATGACAAAGCTTGAACAAGAAGCAGACTAACGGTTCCTTACCAGGCTTAAGAAGCTGTGTCACCACAGCCTTCCTGGTTGGGGCCGTTGGTGGGTAGAGCTTCCTCATACATGACCAGCAAGTAGGTGGTTGGAGTGTCTTGAACTGGTTATAAAACTTAGAAGTGAGGCCAACGAGCCCAGCAGCCCTGCCACTTGCCAGGCAATCACCTGTGTTCTTAATCTCCTCCTCAGACTAAGGTTCCAGCAAAGGGTCATCCATCCACACCAGTGCACCTAGGTAGGCGTGATTATTGTGTGGTGAAGTGCAAAGATGTAGATCGAAGTCAGTGAAGGTGTTCAGGATGTCACCAATGGCAGCAGTCCTTTCTCTTTCCAGCTCTAAAAATCAGAGATATGAAGGGGAGTTTAGTTTGAGTAACCAGGCAAGAGTCCTACCCCGCGCCTTATATTTATGAGCCAGTACGTGTTTACCCAGGAAGTTCACCTCTATCCACAGTTTCTCCCCGAACGTGACCAAGCGCTCATTCATTTTTAAAAGTGATGCAGCTGTACTTACTTGTGCATTACGGTCCTTTAGATCTCCCCTTCAAAGGAAGGTTGTGCCTGGACGGATCATAAAACCAAGGCATGTTTAGAGGTGGTGAAACCCACAAATATTTTCTTAAAGGCTTGCCTATTTTAGAACACTGGGACAAAGATCCCACAGTAATACTAAAAGATTCAACAAACGCAGATCTGATTTCAGTCCTGAAAGCTGCACCTAGCAGGACGTCCGAAGGAAAGCACCACTGGCAAGGACAGCAGTTATCAGACCCCAGACAGATCTACAGTATGACAGGTCAATGGTCTGAGGGAGTGTGCACCATAAATATCAGGAGAGAGCACTGGTCATTAGCCAATAATCTATTCAAGAATACGAATTTGGTACAAAAGAGTAATTGGGCACTATTGGCATGTCTCCTTTGCTAAGCTCAAAAACACTGGAACCATTTAGGAGCGAAGAAGGGCATTCTACAGGGGTCGAGGTGAGATTCCTGCAAAAGTGACACCACATCTATGTTATGACGGTTCAGACAGGCCACCAAAAGTCTGCCTTTCTTTGGTGTTCTAATGTCTGTATTTGCAGGCTTCTTTGGTGATGTGGGTGTTTTCCTGCTGCGATTACTCTGCGTATGCAGAAATTGCCTTGCCTCCTGCACCAGCGCTGTGAAATTTGAGAACAGGGAAAGATTGGAGCTCTGATATTGAAAAGTGTCTCGCTCCCCACCAAAATGCAAGTGCTTGGAAAAATACTCTCTAACAAACAGATCAGTGAGGAAATCTTCCATGATTGACTCATGACTCTGCACAGCTGTGCTTCAGGCAGGAAGGACAACTATCCTCACATTTGTGCATCTAGAACACGATCCGAAATCCACTTTCTTAGCCTTGATAAATGGTTAGTGTCATCTCCATATGTGGCAGAGGTTTGGAGGAAATGACGGCCACAAACCCAACCTCCGAGAGGCGTGGCTCTACTTGACCAATCCTAGTATTATGCTTGTCCAGGCATTCCTTCATTGCGTTGAAACAACCAGAAAGTAAGTCGATTTTGGCACTGATCACTTTCATGCTATTCCTTAGTTCTAAAAGGATCTAGCTGGAGTCCTGCTCTGCCTAATCTACGGCGGGGACCAGTGAGAAGTCTCCATGTTCTTGGGCTGTCCTGCCATGGGTAGCCCTCTTTTTATTATTAAATGACAGTTTGCTCAGCTTAGGATGGCATTTCCGCATTTTGATGGTACAAGAAGGCATAGGCAAAAATCAATTACATAATCTGTGGTTAGGGGAGCACACTGGTGTTGACGAAAATAAGGTATGGAGTTTGAGCTCAACTTACCAAGAAGGGCTGAGTGGATACAGTATTGTAGCTGTCGGGCATAGTGGCGGAGCACCGATTAGATCCACCCGCAACTCCACAATCACACTCTTGAATCAATGTGACAGGAAGATTTCAGCCTCACTGTGGGATAACGTATGCTGTCAGAGAAACAGCAGTCCTTAAGCAGTGTTCGCAATAAAGTCCACCTGGAGGCTTGGTGTGGCCAGGATCAGCTAGCCAGTCAGAATAGCCATGCCGCAGGAATATGGAGAGTCCATGAATGAGCAGCGGTCCACCTCTGATTGTACTGGGGGCTTAGAGGGTATTGCTCAACACCAGTGCCGGGCAACATCCTCACGAGGAGAACAAAGATGTTGGCTCCTGCTCTCCAGACACAGAGACTCGGCAAAGAGCATGTCGCCACACTCATCCCCTCCCATGGCATTGGACAGCAGCACAGACTGGGCCCAGGCACAAATGCCGCCACTGAGCTCCAGGAAACCAGTCACAGTCAGAAAGGAAATGGGACAATGTGCAGCTCTAGATGGATGATGTGCCAGGTGGCGAGAGTCTCAGAACTACATGGATATCTCGGTCAGACACTGATAACACACCAGCAAGAAGAATGTTTTTAAAGAAAATCATCTTGTGGCATTTTAGGACATAGGGGAAGAAACTGATTTCCATAAATACAGACTCTACTGGCTATCTAAAGCAAGATAGTCAAACACTAAAGACATAAGGAGGTAGTTGTGCAGCAGTGAAACCACAGGTACTGTGTGTTGAGCTGTTAGAGGGAGAGTTTGAGTAGAGATTGGTAGAATTGTGATTGCAACTTGTTTGGGTCCTCTGATATGACTTCCTCTTGCAACATTCACACCAAGAGGAATACAATTTGACTCAGAAGACCGAACAGTGTACAGAGAGACAGACCAAGAATCAACATCTCCAAATCCCATTTCACCTGTCTACGGGGCTTCAGCGGTGTGCCTCTGGTAAACAACCTCTGAGGGGAGAAGCAGCTTGTAAGATCCAAGGGGCGCAGGCTTAGTAATTAAGATAGGTTTATTCTAAGAAGAGGACCCCATCCACATATGAGAAGTTACAATCAAACCAACAAGCTCTAACTGAAGTCTCTTCTACTTTGCATCATAACCTTCCATGATACAGCTTTGCATCATAGCATTCTGTGAGTCTTGGCAACCAGTGCAGAACCACAGAATGCCACACAGCTCCAGTGGAGTCTGCAGCTCTCCCCACACGGATTCGGCTTGTCTTCCACCACACATTAATTCTGTAACAATTCACTTACTGACTTTTGAGTCATGGCCCCAACATGTACTCTGAGCTCCTGCCAGCATGGTGTGAATGAACCTCTGGGGTTACAGAAGGGTTCACAAACATCATAAATTACAAGCTCCTGCAAAGTTCTCCATTTTTGGTTAATCAAAAACCTTGTTCTATACTAACATGACAGGCTCACAATCCAAGCACATTGGGAATTATGCTGAACTAAAAGGCACACGTGAAATTACTGATGTCTTAGCTATTGGTAATTTGGTGATGCATATTGGAATTTCATGAATTTAGAGTTATTCCATGTATAATGGAAAATTGCCAACTGGTGGAATCTGTTTTACCGCACTGGGGTGGACGGTAATTCCACATCACTCCCATTACTAATGTGTAAACCAAGCTGAGGTGACAGAGTTGTGAGAAATGTTCAATCTCTTGTCTTTAATGTATGCCGTACCTTGTGCTCCAACCTCCGTAGCGACAGTTTTACATTTGTTTATATCTATATACCTTTTCTTATGAATTGTGTTCTTCTTAGGCCAGCCCCAGTGTGGCATCAGAGCAGTTATCGGGCCCTGGCCATAGATGGCAAAGCCCCCCCTCCCCCTGGGGACCCCCATACTGCTCATACACACGCATCACTCTGCATCAGTGACCCACGCATGACCGGGGGAACGAGCGCCTGGCCTACAACTGCGCGGCCCTTTGCACGACTGCATTCTTGGGTCAGTGACACTAGCACAGCATCGGAGCACACCACTGCTGGCGACGAGGACTCATGAATGAGTGACTCTCACGGCAGCTCTGACAGCCCTCGGACCACAGGACTCACCGCCTCCAGCTGGGACACTCCTTCACCGGGGCCCGGGGCCGCTGATACGCCAGGGAGAGGATGATATTCAGCGGTCACTAGTTAGACATCACCAACGGAGAGCATAGTATCTGCTCCCTCTCAGAGATGGTGCAGGTGCCTGCCATCATTCTACTGCGCATGCCCAGAAGGCACGGTAAAAACACTTACCCAGACAGTGATGACGGACCAAGAGACATTGTACTGGTGCGCATGTACAGAAAACGAGATAAAAAAACACACACGCCCAGACAGTGATGACGGACCAAGAGACATTGTACTAGTGCGCATGTACAGAAAACGAGATAAAAAAAACACACGCCCAGACAGTGATGACGGACCAAGAGACATTGTACTAGTGCGCATGTACAGAAAACGAGATAAAAAAAACACACGCCCAGACAGTGATGACGGACCAAGAGACATTGTACTGGTGCGCATGTACAGAAAACGAGATAAAAACACACACGCCATGACAGTGATGACGGACCAAGAGACATTGTACTGGTGCGCATGTACAGAAAACGAGATAAAAACACACACGCCCAGACAGTGATGACGGACCAAGAGACATTGTACTAGTGCGCATGTACAGAAAACGAGATAAAAAAAACACACGCCCAGACAGTGATGACGGACCAAGAGACATTGTACTAGTACGCATGTACAGAAAACGAGATAAACAAGCATTTACAATGCAATAGGTCTCGCATTTACACGAGTTTGAGCTATTCACATTGCAAATAACAATGCCTTTTATTTGTGTTTTCGTTTTTCAAACATAAATAAAAGGCATCGTCATTTACAATGCCAATAGCTTAAACTCGCGTAAATGCGAGATCTATTGCATTGCAACTGCTTGTTGTTCCTTTCACTGTAGCAGTGACCTGGTTTGTTTTAAAAAACAAATAAGACCTTTGGCATCACGCTGTTTGTTCATTTGCATCTCACTGATGCTGGGAACAAAGAGATTGCAATCTTTACTGCCAATCTTAAAGCACTTAATTATCTTGTCCTGGTTTTGTTTCTCAGCTGGTGCAAACAAGCTGACACTTCACACTGTACCAGACTTTCTGTCTCTCTTTTTCACATCCTATTCCCAATTGAAGGACAATTAAAAATTTGCGAACATACGTGACAAGAATTTTCAATTCTATTAAGGACACGGAGGCGAGGATTATGCTTCTCATTTCTTTACTAGAAATTCGCTCAGCAGCCAATCATATTACAGTATAACAAAAAAACTACAATACCCATGAACCCAATGGGTATGACGAAGTAACCATAGAGTATGCACATATAAATAGTCAGCCAGGGAATGTCACATCCTCTTTCTTTGGAAAATAGCAACAGTCAGAAGAAGAAAAAAAAAAAAAAGTGCAACAACTGGAAAAAAGGCGTGGAAGATAAAATCGTAGTTCGAACACTTCAATTGCAGACCAACAGGATAGAACAGCTGATTATATGCGTGAAACAACATCCTCCAAAACAGGAAACCAGCAGATGTCCAAAAAATAATCCAAGGTCAAGAAAGAAGCGCAGCTCACTTCGGGTCAGAACCTGAAAAAGATATAAAGTGGGATTATACCATTCCGAAATGAAAAGAAAGCATAAAATATTGAGGGAGGGAAGAGAAAAAACAAGGACTGTATCCAAATACATCATAATAGTATACCAGAAATATATAATTGAAAAATTATCATATGCAAAAAACATAACAGAAAAATGGGTGGGATAATCCTCGCCTCCGTGTCCTTAATAGAATTGAAAATTCTTGTCACGTATGTTCGCAAATTTTTAATTCTATGTCAGGACCGGAGGCTCCGATTATGCTTGTTCAAAGCTGAGCCACCACAACAGAAGCAATATCCAGAACAGGTTTATAATAAAATGTCTTAAACATAGAATCAGTAGACCAATCAGCTGCTTTCATAATATCTATTAAGGTCACACCCATAGAAAAAGCCTTGGAAGCCATAGCTCCACGAGTTGAATGTGCACCAAAAGTAGTAACATCAATACCAGCTTCACCCATGAGCCATCTGACCCATCTGGCTAAAGTAGCCGGGGTCACAGGGCGAAAGGGTTTTTGCAACGCAATCAACAATTGACCATGTAAATCTTGACGAAAAGGAGCAGTACTTACCTCATAATCCTTAAGACATTGCACTACACAGAGTTTTGGATTGTTGGGAAAACTTGGGTAAGTGATGGAGGTAGTATTAGACTTAGTACGTCTGGAAATGGAAAAAGTAACCCCTTCAGGAGAAAAAGTACGACCTGCAAGATCTAGCGCGCGAACATCAGACACACGTTTGCAAGAGACTAGACACAACAGCATAGTTAACTTTGCTGAAAGCTGTTTGCGGGACAAAGTGTCGTTGGAAGGCCAAGCCTCCAAGAAACGTAAGACAATAGACACATCCCATAATGCAACATACTTTGGAGAAGGAGGTTTTACCAATCTGATGCCTCTGAGTAATTTGGAAATCAAAGGGTGTTCACCCGCAGGTTTACCATTAATAGGAATATGCCCCGCCGAGATAGCCGAACGGAAATTGTTGACAGTCCGATATGCAAGGCCGGAGGATGCCAGAGAAGCTAAAAAATTTACAATCAAAGCGACATCCGCAGAAGAGGGATCCACTTGCCGTTGAGTGCACCAATCACACCAACGTCTCCATGCTGCGGCATAACGTTTGTGTGTGTTGGGAGACCAAGCTTCGTCGATAAATCTGGAAGCGTCTCGCGAAAGGCCTGGGATCTGCCAGCGATCCCCGAAACCCGCCATGCCACCAGAAAGAGTTGACCCGACTCTATGAGAGGATGAGGATTGTTGAGTGGGTCCAATAACAGATTCCACAATTGGGGAAGAAGAACTGGAATTGCACAAGACAACTGCAGGAGAACAGGGAACCAAGCTTGAGCCCTCCAGAGAGGGGTGATCAGAATCAACTCCGTCTGATATAGTTTCATGCGTGCCAGAACCCTGGATATCATGACAAACGGGGGAAAGGCATAACACAGAAGAGACGGCCAGGTCTGAAGAAATGCATCCGTGGCAAGAGCCTCCGGGTCCGGACGCCAACTGAAAAACCGAGGAAGTTGAGTGTTGAGGCGAGAGGCAAAAAGATCGATCTGGCAGGGGCCCCACATTCGAGACAGAGATCGGAACACCCGAGGGTGAAGTCTCCAGTCGCTGAAGTCGCGAAGATGTCGCGAATTCCAGTCTGCTATCAAATTGCTGTGACCCGGCAGGTACTCCGCAATCACCGTGATGTTTCTCTGGAGGCAAAAGTGCCAAAAATCCTTGGCAATTTCTGCCAGAATCTTGGAACGTGTCCCCCCCAATTTGTTGACATATCGAACCGCTGAGACATTGTCCATGCGTAGGAGAATGCAACAATTCGTCATGCGTGGAGACAGACAACGGATCGCAAACGACCCCGCCAGAAGCTCCAGACAATTGATATGGAGAGATAGTTCCTCCGAGGACCACCGGCCGCCTGTGGACATTGGACCGCAACGGGCTCCCCATCCCCACCGACTGGCGTCGGATTCGATCACCACCTCTGGAGACACTCCGAACAGGGCTCTGCCATTCCAGGACTCCATGTGTTCCAACCACCACAACATCTCCCACCTCGCCTCCTCTGAAAGAGGAATCTGATCTGAGTATCGGAGGCCTTTCTGGAGATGCCGGATTTTGAGTCGCTGAAGTGCCCGATAATGGAGGGGACCCGGGAAGATGGCCTGAATTGAAGAAGCTAACAGACCGACAATCCGAGCTAGAGACCTCAATGACACAAGCTGTTTGTGTAAAATCAATCGCAACTCCCGTTTGATCATCCTGATCTTCTGAAGAGGCAGGAACAGTTGGCAAGAGAGGGAATTGATCAGAAAACCCAGAAATTCTATCGACTGGGAAGGGCGGAACATAGATTTCTGAGGATTGACTAGAAACCCGAGTGACTGTAAAAGATCTATTGCCCAGTCCAAATGGAGCATTAACAGACGCGGGCAGTGCGCCAGGATAAGAATGTCGTCCAGATAAATTATCAGACGAACTCCCCGAGATCGTAGAGACTCTACCACAGGCCTCAGAAGTTTCGTGAAGCACCAGGGTGCTGACGAGAGGCCGAACGGGAGAACCTGGAACTCGTACCAGACACCCTGCCATTGGAATTGGAGAAACCGGCGATGAGGACCGTAAATGGGAATTGACAAATACGCATCCTTTAGATCCAGACGAACCATCCAGTCCCCTTCCTGAAGAAGATCCCTCAAAAGATGGATGCCCTCCATCTTGAAGTGGCGATAAACAATCCAGCCGTTGAACTCTTTCAGGTTGAGAACCAACCTGGAACCGCCTCCTTTTTTCTGAACGAGAAAAATGTGGCTGGAAAAACCCTGCGGGTGAGGAGAAGTCCGGACAACCGCCCCTTTTGTCAGAAGGGAGTCTATTTCCGTGGAAATAATCGCCTGATCCTGAAGGGAAAAAACCAAGGGTAAAGGAGGGACGGGTTGACTTGGGCAACTGAAAAACTCTATCCTGAAACCCTGGACCGTCTCCAACACCCATGCATCGTTGGAGATCAAACGCCAATTGGGAAGAAAAAACTGAATTCTGCCCCCCAACATGACCTCTGAGGCAGAGATCAGACTCACCTGAAGCGGAGGAATCGTGGTGCCCTCCTTGATTGCCGCCGGAACGCCCCTTCCGGAATTGGTGTCGACCTCGACGGGAGGGGTAGAAGGAAGGCTTGTTGGTGGAGTAGTTGGGGTCCTGACCTCCTCCACGGTGGGACTGGAAACCACGTTGGTTAGATTGGTTATGACCTCGGCCGGACGATCGTCCCCTATATCGACCGGCCCTTCCAAAAACCGGGCGAAAAGCCCGTCTGATCGATGCTTGCGCCTTATCAAGACCACTAAAAGTGGCCACAAATTTAGTGAGTTCTTTGAGAAAAGACTGTCCAAACAACAAACCCTGTGCCAAAGGACCAGATTCAGAAGTAGAAAGTTCGGCCAATTTTGGGTCCAACTTCAGTAAAATAGAACGCCTACGTTCCGAAGACATAGCACAATTGGCGTTACCCAATTGACAAACTGCCCTTTGAGCCCAACCAATAAGGTCATCCGGGTCAATGGCAGATGAAGACTCCTTGGCCCGATAACCTAAATCCAAAATTTTGGTGAGGGGTCCCAATAAATCCAAAAGTTTATCTTGACAAGAGCGCCATGCTCTGTCAATGCCCCTTTTAGGGTCCTTGGCATATTTTTTAAGGTATGTCACCATAGTGGGATCCACCTCAGGGGTGTCTGCTAATTTATCAGCCAAGTCAGGATGGGGACATTCAGAGCGAAGACGGGAACGCACCTCCTTGTCAAAAGGTTGACGAATATGCGTCTGGACGTACTCCGCCACCTCAGGAGACGGGAGCCAAGAGGAGGAATTGGGATGAATGATATCTGAAGGTTCAAACGTGAGAACCTGGGGATGCGACGGCGCATCAACAAAATGCTCCTTGCGAGCCTTTTTACGAGGAGGAGGAGAAGAAACCCCCTGGTCTGAAGAAGATGGAGAGGTACCGTCATCGTCTGTTGGATGAACTGAAGGAGAGGAAGGCTCCTTAGGAGGTTGACCATAAGAATGTTCAGAGGAAAGGGCCTTAGCCAGCTTTACAAAATCTGACCTGTGAGGATTAGTCAATTTAGAAGATTTAGAGGACTTGGAGGACTGAGAAGATTTCGAAGACTTAGAGGACGAGGGCAACCAACCCTGTTGCACAGCATAGTGCGATAAATGACGTTTTAGAGGTGTAATAGCGCGGACCAGCGCTTTATTCACAGAGGACTGTACACCTAAATCCAAAGCCTCTACCAAGTCCTGTTCCATAGAGCCAGAGGCGTCCTCATCTTCATAATCATAATAGTAGTCGTCTTCCTCATAATAATCAGCCATGGCAGAACCTGGCGCAAATAATGCCCACAAGAGGAAGGAAAAACAACAGTAAATCTGGTATGCCAAGCACAATAAAGGGGGAGCGGCACAAACCCCGAAGGCAAGTTTAAACAAACAGGTCAAAATATGAACCTGAAATATGAATTATTTAAATGTGGAGGGAGGACTTGCCAAATGAAAGCCACTCTAGGCAAAGCCTATGCAAAATTTTACAACCCCAACTGCTTCAAACCTGCAGCAGGGCGTCAACAGGGGCAAGAGAAATCAGGCAGTGGGCATGAGCAAATGAAGCGCTGCTCTCGCGCTGAACTCTTGAGGAAACCGAAAGTTTTTCCCAAGAAAAAATGGCCGCCGCGCATGCGCGGTAACGGCCGCCTGAAATCAAACGAGGAAAGACCTACGCGACACGCGCGTAGACTTTCAGCCCCTTAAATTACTCCCGCTCCACTGAAAAAAGACGCGGGCGCAGAGCGCCCGAACCGGGGAGGCAGACACGCGCTCCCTGCAACGACGGGTCCGATAACCAGCCAAGAAGAAAAAACCCCAACAGCGTAACAAGGACCGCCAGCGGCGCACAGCGCTAAGAAGAGCAACCAATGCAGAATGCAGCGAACAACAATACCAAACAAGCGGTATAAATAAATAAACAAATAGCGATAAAGATAAAGAGAAATGCACTTAACTGGCTGCGGAGCAGCAAAGAAAGAGGATGTGACATTCCCTGGCTGACTATTTATATGTGCATACTCTATGGTTACTTCGTCATACCCATTGGGTTCATGGGTATTGTAGTTTTTTTGTTATACTGTAATATGATTGGCTGCTGAGCGAATTTCTAGTAAAGAAATGAGAAGCATAATCGGAGCCTCCGGTCCTGACATAGAATGCGAAGTGGCTGCTTGGGTGTTGTATGGACGCAGGTAGAAAACACTAGTGTTATTGTGTACATAGGTGCAGCACTTTATGCAGTTTTACAGTTCTTCCCTGTCTCTTTATAAATTTATAACAAATGGCACGCCATGTCCTGACTTTGTAACGATAGCAGGGTGATTTAATGTCTGAATTAAGTCCTGTAAATATACAATTACACTTGATGTCATAAGCAAGCGTGGAACTTACTTCAGTTTTATAATTGCATGTTCACTCACTATCAATGGTATGCTATGTATTGAGTGCGTAAGGATAGTAGGGTGAGTTCTTGTTAGTATTGAGTGTTGTAAATATACCATCCCGCTTGATGTCAGCAGCAAGCGTGAAACTCGCTTTAGTTTTATAATTGCACATTCACTCATTATCAATGATATGCTATGTACGGAGTGCGTAAGGATAGTAGAGTGAGTTCTTGTTAGTATTGAGTCCTGTAAACGTACCGTCCCACTTGATGTCAGCAGCGAGCGTGAAACTCGCTTTAGTTTTATAATTGCACGTTCACTCACTCTGAATGGTATGCTATGTACCGAGTGCGTATGGATAGCAGGGTGAGTTAATGTTTGTATTGAGTCTTGTAAATATACCATCCCACTTGATGTCAGCAGCGAGCCTGAAACTTGCTTCAGTTTTATAATTGCACGTTCACTCACTCTCAATGGTATGCTATCTACTGAGTGCGTAAGGATAGCAGGGTGAGTGCCTGTTAGAATTGAGTCCTGTAAATATATGCCAACCTACTTGATGTGAGCAGTGAGCGTGAAACTCGCTTCAGTTTCAAATTGCACAGGCATATGCATAACACGAAACATTATTTTAAGCTATGCGTGTACTATACTAAATATGGGTTAGCCCTTTAAGCTGTTTTTTGCATCTGCACAAAACAAAGCATTATTTGTTAAAGCTTTGCTTATGTTATACTGAATATGGGCTCAGCGCTTTCAGTTGTAATCTAGTTTTGACCTCTGGTTTTAGGAATTCTTTATTAATGCTCTGTCATGTACCGACTGCGTAGGGTTTGCAGAGCTAATGTTAGAAATATGTGCCGTAATATACCATCGCACTTGATGTCAGCAGCGAGCGTGAAACTCGCTTTCGTTTTGTAATTGCACGTTCACTCATTAACAATGGTATGCTATGTATTGAGTGCGTAAGGATAGTAGGGTGAGTTCTTGTTAGTATTGAGTCTTGTAAATATACCATCCCACTTGATGTCAGCAGCGAGCGTGAAACTCGCTTTAGTTTTATAATTACAGGTTCACTCATTATCAATGGTATGCTATGTACGGAGTGCGTAAGGATAGTCGGGTGAGTTCTTGTTAGTATTGAGTCTTGTAAATGTACCATCCCACTTAATGTCAGCAGCGAGTGTGAAACTCGCTTTAGTTTTATAATTGCACGTTCACTCACTCTGAATGGTATGCTATGTACCGAGTGCGTAAGGATAGTAGGGTGAGTTCTCGTTAGTATTGAGTCTTGTAAATATACCGTCCCACTTGATGTCAGCAGAGAGCGTGAAACTCGCTTTAGTTTTATAATTGCATGTTTACTCACTATCAATAGTATGCTATGTATTGAGTGCGTAAGGATAGTAGGGTGAGTTCTTGTTAGCATTGAGTCTTTTAAATGTACCATCCCAGTTGATGTGAGCAGCGAGCGTGATGTGAGCAGCGAGCGTGAACCTCGCTTTAGTTTTATAATTGCACGTTCACTCATTATGAATGATATGCTATGTACAGAGTGCGTAAGGATAATAGGGTGAGTTCTTGTTAGTATTGAGTCTTGTAAATATAACATCCCACTTGATGTCAGCAGCTAGCGTGAAACTCGCTTTAGTTTTATAATTGCACGTTCACTCATTATCAAGGGTATGCTATGTACGGAGTGCGTAAGGATAGTAGGGTGAGTTCTTGTTAGTATTGCGTCTTGTAAATATACCATCCCACTTGATGTCAGCAGCGAGCGTGAAACTCGCTTTAGTTTTATAATTACAGGTTCACTCATTATCAATGGTATGCTATGTACGGAGTGCGTAAGGATAGTCGGGTGAGTTCTTGTTAGTATTGAGTCTTGTAAATGTACCATCCCACTTGATGTCAGCAGCGAGTGTGAAACTCGCTTTAGTTTTATAATTGCACGTTCACTCACTCTGAATGGTATGCTGTGTACCAAGTGCGTAAGGATAGTAGGGTGAGTTCTCGTTAGTATTGAGTCTTGTAAATATACCGTCCCACTTGATGTCAGCAGAGAGCGTGAAACTCGCTTTAGTTTTATAATTGCATGTTTACTCACTATCAATAGTATGCTATGTATTGAGTGCGTAAGGATAGTAGGGTGAGTTCTTGTTAGTATTGAGTCTTGTAAATGTACCATCCCTTTTGATGTTAGCAGCGAGCGTGAAGCTCGCTTTAGTTTTATAATTGCACGTTCACTCATTATGAATGATATGCTATGTACGGAGTGCGTAAGGATAATAGGGGGAGTTCTTGTTAGTATTGAGTCTTGTAAATATAACATCCCACTTGATGTCAGCAGCGAGCGTGAAACTCGCTTTAGTTTTATAATTACAGGTTCACTCATTATCAATGGTATGCTATGTACGGAGTGCGTAAGGATAGTCGGGTGAGTTCTCGTTAGTATTGAGTCTTGTAAATATACCGTCCTACTTGATGTCAGCAGCGAGCGTGAAACTCGCTTTAGTTTTATAATTACAGGTTCACTCATTATCAATGGTATGCTATGTACGGAGTGCGTAAGGATAGTCGGGTGAGTTCTCGTTAGTATTGAGTCCTGTAAACGTACCGTCCCACTTGATGTCAGCAGCGAGCGTGAAACTCGCTTTAGTTTTATAATTGCACGTTCACTCACTCTGAATGGTATGCTATGTACCGAGTGCGTATGGATAGCAGGGTGAGTTAATGTTTGTATTGAGTCTTGTAAATATACCGTCCCACTTGATGTCAGCAGCGAGCCTGAAACTTGCTTCAGTTTTATAATTGCACGTTCACTCACTCTCAATGGTATGCTATGTACTGAGTGCGTAAGGATAGCAGGGTGAGTGCTTGTTAGAATTGAGTCCTGTAAATATATGCCAACCTACTTGATGTGAGCAGTGAGCGTGAAACTCGCTTCAGTTTCAAATTGCACCGGCATATGCATAACACAAAACATGATTTTAAGCTATGCGTGTACCATACTAAATATGGGTTAGCCCTTTAAGCTGTTTTTTGCATCTGCACAAAACAAAGCATTATTTGTTAAAGCTTTGCTTATGTTATACTGAATATGGGCTCAGCGCTTTCAGTTGTAATCTAGTTTTGACCTCTGGTTTTAGGAATTCTTTATTAATGCTCTGTCATGTACCGACTGCGTAGGGTTTGCAGAGCTAATGTTAGAAATATGTGCCGTAATATACCATCGCACTTGATGTCAGCAGCGAGCGTGAAACTCGCTTTCGTTTTGTAATTGCACGTTCACTCATTACCAATGGTATGCTATGTATTGAGTGCGTAAGGATAGTAGGGTGAGTTCTTGTTAGTATTGAGTCTTGTAAATATACCATCCCACTTGATGTCAGCAGCGAACGTGAAACTCGCTTTAGTTTTATAATTACAGGTTCACTCATTATCAATGGTATGCTATGTACGGAGTGCGTAAGGATAGTCGGGTGAGTTCTTGTTAGTATTGAGTCTTGTAAATGTACCATCCCACTTGATGTCAGCAGCGAGCGTGAAACTCGCTTTAGTTTTATAATTACAGGTTCACTCATTATCAATGGTATGCTTTGTACGGAGTGCGTAAGGATAGTCGGTGAGTTCTCGTTAGTATTGAGTCTTGTAAATATACCGTCCCACTTGATGTCAGCAGAGAGCGTGAAACTCGCTTTAGTTTTATAATTGCATGTTTACTCACTATCAATAGTATGCTATGTATTGAGTGCATAAGGATAGTAGGGTGAGTTCTAGTTAGTATTGAGTCTTGTAAATGTACCATCCCAGTCGATGTGAGCAGCGAGCGTGATGTGAGCAGCGAGCGTGAACCTCGCTTTAGTTTTATAATTGCACGTTCACTCATTATGAATGATATGCTATGTACGGAGTGCGTAAGGATAGTCGGGTGAGTTCTTGTTAGTATTGAGTCTTGTAAATGTACCATCCCACTTGATGTCAGCAGCGAGCGTGAAACTCGCTTTAGTTTTATAATTACAGGTTCACTCATTATCAATGGTATGCTATGTATGGAGTGCGTAAGGATAGTCGGGTGAGTTCTCGTTAGTATTGAGTCTTGTAAATATACCGTCCCACTTGATGTCAGCAGAGAGCGTGAAACTCGCTTTAGTTTTATAATTGCATGTTTACTCACTATCAATAGTATGCTATGTATTGAGTGCGTAAGGATAGTAGGGTGAGTTCTTGTTAGTATTGAGTCTTGTAAATGTACCATCCCAGTCGATGTGAGCAGCGAGCGTGATGTGAGCAGCGAGCGTGAACCTCGCTTTAGTTTTATAGTTGCACGTTCACTCATTATGAATGATATGCTATGTACGGAGTGCGTAAGGATAATAGGGTGAGTTCTTGTTAGTATTGAGTCTTGTAAATATAACATCCCACTTGATGTCAGCAGCGAGCGTGAAACTCGCTTTAGTTTTATAATTGCACGTTCATTCATTATCAAGGGTATGCTATGTACGGAGTGCGTAAGGATAGTAGGGTGAGTTAATGTTTGTATTGAGTCTTGTAAATATACCATCCCACTTGATGTCAGCAGCGAGCGTGAAACTCGCTTTAGTTTTATAATTGCACGTTCATTCATTATCAATGGTATGCTATGTACGGAGTGCGTAAGGATAGTCGGGTGAGTGCTTGTTAGAATTGAGTCCTGTAAATATATGCCAACTGTAGGAGAGTAGGGTCTGCTATCCTATGGTCACCCCAAATTTTTGCTTTTTGCTTCACTGGTTTTTGACATATTGAGGCTGTGGGCCTGCCAATCAGACCCCCAGCCTGCTGTTCTCTCTACTAAATTAAAACTATGCACCCTAGGTGCATAACCAATTGGAAGTGGATCACCCTGTCAGCCCCTGTACCAGTGTACACTAGGTACCCAGGGCATTGGTGTACCCAAGGCCTGCCAAGGGCTGAAGCATGTATTATGCCACCCCAGGCTTGGCCTAACAATTTGACACAACTGGCTGATCACTCAGCTGGGGTAAGTTGGTGTAATCACCTCTTACTAATGTGTAGTATACCTATACCTAACCTTAAATGGGACACCAGGTAACCTATAAGTCACTCCTATGGCAGGCCTTAACAATCCTGAAGGCAGAGTGCTTGGTTCCATGTGAGATGGTGCTCTGGCATGAGCTGAGCCTGTCTGCAGTGGTCGGAACAACTTCCTTCTACTGTTTCCAGATATCGTCATACCATATACTCTTAAGTGCATTATGAACCTCGCGGTTAAATGCTATCTTTGGTTTGGCTTTATCAAAACATGTCGAGTAAGGTGTCATACGAATTGGAATACTAACCCCTCGCCAATTCTGGCGACGGGGTTAGCATTCCACCCTTCTAGAGGGACACGACATGTACAGTACCTGAAACCCGGGTAAAATCAGACATAGCCTCAGCTCCACAAAATGGATGCTGCCACCACAGACACAAGTCTGCCCTCCTGCTGCTGGGAGTCCTTCCAGCTTGGGAGGTGTGGACAAAGGGTTTCCTGCCAGGGGAGGTGCGTGCACCACCCCAGACAGGATTTTGTGTATTGGTCAGGTAGGGCTTGAAAGAAACCAGACATGCCTGTGGCTCACAAGGAGCCTCGGTGCATATGCCAGTTCAAACCGGTCCTGGGGCACACCAGTCCCGGGCCTGGGGCGAGCTGGACAAAGGATTGGGGGTGTAACCACCCCCCTTCCTGGTCCCACCCATAGGGAGGGACCTAGCAGGTAGTCCGGCCCCTAGAATCCGCTTAAAGGTAGGAGCTGTGTCCTAAGACTTCAGACATCCTGGAATCAACTTAACACTAAGAAGAAGACGGGAACTTCGACGCTCTGCTGCACAGAGGACTGAAGCCAATCTCCCCTGTGGTCAGGGAGTGACCACCTTGCTAACGCAAGCACCATCCAGCGAATCAACGTCTGCCTTGCCGCCGCCTCCCGCCGGAGCCCGAGCCCAGAGACTGACAAGACCTGGACCTCCAGACCTCTCACCGCCTGATCCACAGTCCCTGAAAAGAGGAGACCCGTGGAGGCACCGAGACACGTGGAGCCAGCCATCTTGAAACGACCACGACAAGCTGACAAGTGCAACAACCGAGGCTCCCTCCAAGTTGTGCTTTGGGATCTGAGAAGCCCAACCCCCGAGCAGCATCTGCACCAAAGGTGAGCCCTCCAGCATCTCCACGATCTGCGTGGGGCCCTTCTGCATTTTGCCACTCGACGCGCCTAACCGGTTGCTGGCCCGCTGGCTAGTAGCCATCTTGGCGACGAACTCTACGAAATACACCGCTGGTCTGGTTGCTCCAGACTGGCCCTTGCTCCCCTCCAAAGGAGCAGTCCTTCTGACCTTGCTGGTCAGAACCATCAGCTTATTTCATCTCCTACAACAATTGCTTTTGCCAAGGCTTGTTTGCTTCGATCAAGTCGCCGACACCGCCGACAGCGAGAGCCTGCGTGGGACAGCTCGTGAACCGACTCCTGGACGTCGTCGACCTCCAGGGACCACGTGGCTGCAGAGACAAGCTACACCTTTCTTCCTGTTTGCACCCGACATTGCCTGGTACCCACCTGGTGCCACGCTGGTCACTGGCTAGTGACTGTGAACACTGTCCCCTCTGCTTACAGGTCTTCAACATCTCCGATCCACTCTTGGATCCAATGCATCTCTCCCGGACCGACCGCCTGCAGCATCTTTGTCTTCCAGCTCCACGGAACAGATAGAAGAAACCCGACGCACTTCGAGGCCTATGCACCCGCTTCCTGTGGGTGAGGTAAAGCTGGCACACCTGTGCCCAAGTGTAGTAATACATCTCTAGTGCCTGTGTTCCAAATCTTGAGTTCCTAGTCCATCCGGAAGATCCTCTTTGCAGTAACTTTGTACTTTTTACGCACCCATTGAAACCTATGGGAGCACGCGTGTGACTATTTGCTCTGCACACGCCACCCGTGGACCTCCTGGTCACTAACTGAAGTTAGCTCCTTGTAGGCCCAGCGATTCTAGAGGCCCTAGGCCTTTTCCCTTTTCTGTTCGTGGTACTTATACCACTATTTTAGTATATGGTTTGAGCGGCCACCAGGGCCTATCCATATAAAGTGCAACTTCTGTGTATTCTACTGTAATCTTGTTTGACGATTTGTGCTCCTGTGCTCATAAAGAGACTAGGGGTTACTTTGAGAAATAAATACATATATATTTTGAATATATCTCTGTGTGGTGTCCTTTCATTGGTATAAAAGGGGGTTGCATTTGGTAAAACAGCTGGCTTAACACGCTTCACGAGTTTAGCCTCAAAGACTGCTTAGCCTACGCTACCACTAGGGCAGCTAGTCCGAAAAGGTTGACTTACAACCACACCATAAGGGTTGCTTGGCATGGTACAAGGTGATCACTTTAACTAGTGAGCATCATATACCAGGCCAACTTCTCACATTGGTGAGCAGCGGTTGGATTTGAGCTTGCTGTGTTTTACCATTGTAATCTCTTGGTTACCAATTGAAAGATCACATAGGTACCTGTAGGTACATATAAAACAAGATTAGATATACATAAGTTCTACTGAACTTAGTTGTTGTAGAGCAAAGGGAGTAGCACACCCTGACTACAACTACTAGATAGGTTTAGTAGGTAAACCCAAGTGTAGGTAGATTGCAACACATCCACCCACACTTAAGAGCAATGGCCGGGGCAGAGGGGTCCACTGTACCCATCTCTGTTGAGAGTGACCCCCAGAGGGCACCATCCAGCTTTGCTACCCTTAACCAGAATGAGCTCAGGCATTTGGCAACTCTTAGAGGCCTTAAACAGCCCAAGAACCCTACCTCTGCTGAGCTCAGAGAACTCTTACAAAATGATGAGAATCAGAGAGAACTCAGGAAAGCTTCCCAGTTAGCCCCCTTAGGGTCAGGAACAGGAGGCCCCCCTTCTGAAGATGCTACAGAGGTACCCAGTTCCAATAGCCATCCCTTAGATGAGAATCATACTACAGGGGAGGAAAGTGGTGAGGATACAGAAAGTAGTGATGATGAAGGGAGAACTAGCCCAGTGCCAAGTGTTATACTTGGCCCAGCTAAACTAAGGCTATTGGGGATTGACAGTGGGTTTACCCCATTGGATCTCCCCAGTGGACTTAACACAGGGCTTGGGAGGCAAAGGAATCGCTCAGGTGACTCCAATGCTTCCCATGGCTCTAGAGGCTCTCAAGGTCACTCCAGGAAAAGGATGACCACCCCTCAGAGGAGGGAACATGAGGCCAGGATGCAGGAAGCCCAGCTGAGGATCAGGAAGCAGGAGCTAGAGGTAGCCCTGATGGAAGAAAAACTGAACAAGGCTAGGCAACCTAGAGAGAGTGGGTCTATACCCACTGGTGGCAGCATTGTCCCTAAGGACAAAGATAGGGTCTTTGATAATAGGAACCTGTCTAAGGTTGTGCCCCCCTACAAAAGTGGGGATGACATCCACAAATGGATAACTGCTCTTGAGAGAGCCTGCAAAGTACAGCAGGTTCCTGAAGACCAGTGGGCAGCAATCCTCTGGCTCTCCTTTGAAGGAAGAGGCAGCGACAGACTCCTCACTGTTAGAGAAGAGGATGTCAGAAACTACAGAGTCCTGAAGAGTGTTCTGGTAGATGGGTTAGGCTTAACCACTGAACAGTACAGGTTAATGTTCAGAGACACCCAAAAGACACAGACTCAGGACTGGTCTGAATATGTTGAATGTGCCACTAAGGCTTTGGAGGGTTGGTTGCTGGGAAGTAAGGTATCTGATTTTACAGGATTGTATAATTTGATGATGAGAGAACAGATTTTAAATAACTGTCAAAACCAGCAACTGCATCAACACTTGGTTGACTCTGATCTGACCTCTCCCCAAGAATTGGGAAAGAAGGCAGACAAATGGGTCAGAACCAGGGTTAAGCAAAAGAACCAGAACCAGGGCCAAGGGGGTGATCAGAAGAAAACAGACCAAAAGGGTGGAGATCAGAAATCTAAAGACCAGAAGTCTTCAACAGGGCCCCAAACTACTGCTAAGGAGGGTGGGTCCCAACAACAGTCCAAAAAGAAGAAAGAAGGTCAAAAGAAACCCTGGTGCAATCATTGCAAAAATACAACTCACTGGACTAGTGATTGCAAAAAGGGTGGAGCTCCCAACACTGTTGCCCCTAAGGCACCTGCTCCCAGTACAACTGTTAGCAGTGTTGGTCCCCAGACAAAGGGTGTAGTGGGAATCACTATGGGAACTGAAGGAGATTCTGACTTAGACAGAACCCTGACACAGGCAGTCTTGATCTGTGATGGGGACATTGATTTGTCCCTGACTGTGAGCCCCAGTAACCTGGGCAAGTACAGACAGACTCCTTTAATTAATGAGAAAGTGGCTCACGCCTACAGGGACACATGTGCCAGTGTCACTATGGTGACACCAGGCTTTGTGAACCCTGGACAGTACATACCAGGTGAGAACTACCTGGTGACCAATGCCAGCAATGCCACTACTTCACATAGTGTGGCAGTTGTTAACTTCTCATGGGGAGGGGTAACTGGCCTCAAAAGGGTTGTGGTTAGTGCAGACCTCCCAGTAGAATGTTTGTTGGGCAATGACCTAGAGAGTTCTCTATGGTCAGAAGTGGAGTACAGGACTCATGCAGAGATGTTAGGTATATCATCACATGTCCTTGCTGTGACCAGGTCACAGGCCAAAAAGTGCCTTACTGAACCTCAGGTCTTGGATCCTGGAACAATGGACCAAGCACCTACCAAGAAGAAGAACAGGAGGGTCAAGGCTGTGCCTTCCCCCCTGCCTCAGAGTGATGATCAGCCTTCCCAGGAAGCTGATCTAGAGGACCCTGAAGGAACTGTCCCTGAAGAGCTTGAACCTGATCAGGTTGAGTTTCTGGGGACAGGGGGACCTTCAAGGGCTGACTTGAGGCAGGCTCAGTTAGCCTGTCCCTCTCTTGAACCCCTCAGACAGCTGGCTGCTGCTGAGGCTGCTGGGAATGCTCAAGGTACCCATAAAGTGTATTGGGATGAAGGGCTCCTTTATTCAGAGGCTAGAGACCCCAAGCCTGGTGCTACCAGGAGGTTGGTTATACCTCTGCAATTTAGGGGCTTCCTTCTTACCTTGGCCCATGATATTCCTTTAGCAGGACACTTAGGCCAGAACAAGACTTGGGACAGGCTTGTCCCTCACTTTCACTGGCCTCATATGAATGAAGATACAAAGGAGTTTTGTCGCTCCTGTGTGACCTGCCAAGCCAGTGGCAAATCAGGTGGCACAACAAAGGCCCCCCTAATACCACTACCTGTGGTGGGGGTCCCCTTTGAAAGAGTGGGAATAGATATAGTGGGTCCCATGGATCCTCCCACTGCATCTGGGCACAGATTTATACTGGTGGTAGTGGATCATGCCACCAGGTATCCAGAGGCAATTCCCCTTAGGACCACTACAGCTCCTGTTGTGGCCAGGGCCCTGCTGGGAGTATTCTCCAGAGTGGGGTTTCTTAAGGAGGTAGTATCTGACAGAGGTACCAACTTTATGTCAGGATACTTGACAGCTATGTGGAAGGAATGTGGTGTCAACTACAAGTTCACCACCCCTTATCACCCACAATGCAATGGGCTTGTTGAGAGATTCAACAAGACCCTAAAGGGTATGATCAAAGGATTACCTGAAAAGCTCAGGCGAAGATGGGACATCCTTCTACCCTGCCTTCTGTTTGCTTACAGAGAGGTCCCACAAAAAGGAGTTGGCTACAGCCCCTTTGAATTGTTGTTTGGGCACCCTGTAAGAGGCCCACTGTGTTTGGTGAAGGAAGGATGGGAGTTACCTCTCAAAAAGCCTAAGCTAGACATAGTGGACTATGTACTTGGTCTCCGCTCCAGGATGGCTGAGTATATGGAGAAGGCATCCAAAAACCTTGAGGCAAGCCAGGCCTTACAGAAAGCTTGGCATGACCAAAAGGCTGTCTTGGTTGAGTTTCAGCCAGGACAGAAGGTATGGGTGTTGGAGCCAGTGGCCCCAGCAGCACTCCAAGACAAATGGTCTGGACCCCATACAATCCTGGAAAAGAAGGGAGAGGTCACCTACTTGGTCGACCTAGGAACTCCCAGGAGTCCCCACAGGGTACTCCATGTTAACAGGCTTAAAGCATATGTTGACAGGGCAGACATGGACTTGCTCATGGCTACAGATGAGGGACAGAAGGAAGAGAGTGACCCTCTCCCAGACCTGTTGTCTCAGAACCCTGAAGATGGCTCAGTTGAAGGAGTGACCCTTGGAGGCAACCTCACTGCCCATCAGCAGACTGAATGTAGATAGGTTCTACAATCATTTTCACATATGTTTTCCTTGATACCTAGTCAAACTGACTGGTGTACCCATGTGGTGGACACTGGTGACAGTCTGCCTGTAAAGAACAAGCTTTACAGACAACCTGACCACGTCAGGGACTGTATAAAGGCTGAGGTACATAAAATGCTGGAATTAGGTGTCATTGAACCCTCAGAGAGCCCCTGGGCTAGCCCAGTGGTTCTGGTCCCCAAACCTCACACCAAAGATGGCAAGAGAGAGATGAGGTTCTGTGTGGACTACAGGGGTCTCAATGCTGTCACCAGGACAGATGCACACCCTATTCCAAGGGCAGATGAGCTCATAGACAAACTAGCTTCTGCAAAGTTTTTGAGCACATTTGACTTAACAGCTGGCTATTGGCAAATCAGATTAGCTGAGGAGTCTAAGGCCAAAACAGCATTCTCAACCCCAGGTGGGCACTACCAGTTTGTGGTGATGCCCTTTGGTCTGAAGAATGCACCTGCCACCTTCCAAAGGCTGGTGAACCAAGTCCTTACTGGGTTGGATGACTTTTGCGCAGCATATCTTGATGACATTGCTGTCTTTAGCTCCACCTGGGAGGATCACCTGATCCACCTGAAGAAGGCTCTTGAGGCCCTGCAAAGGGCAGGCCTCACTATCAAGGCTACTAAGTGCCAGATAGGGCAGAGTAAGGTTGTATATTTGGGCCACCTTGTAGGTGGAGGCCAAGTTCAACCACTGGAGAGTAAGATACAATCCATCAAGGACTGGTCCCCTCCAACCACCCAGACTCAAGTTCGAGCTTTCTTGGGCTTGACTGGGTACTACAGGAAGTTTGTTAAGAACTATGGGTCCATTGTGACTCCTCTTAATGATCTGACATCCAAGAAGATGCCCAAAAAGGTTCAGTGGACAGTAAGCTGTCAAAAGGCATTTGATGACCTGAAGGAGGCCATGTGCTCTGCACCTATCCTGAAAAGTCCTGACTACTCCAAAGAGTTTATTGTCCAAACAGATGCTTCTGAGTTGGGTGTGGGAGCTGTGCTGTCACAACTTAATGTAGATGGTCAAGACCAACCCATTGCTTTTATTAGCAGAAGGTTGACCCCCAGAGAGAAGAATTGGTCAGCTATTGAGAGGGAGGCCTTTGCTGTGGTGTGGGCCCTGAAGAAGCTGAGGCCATACTTGTTTGGCACTCACTTCAAGATTCAGACTGTTGGACAGGCCTCACAAACGGCTTGCTCCCTCCCCGCTCGACGGGGCCCGAACCCCGGCCCACCTGGCATATCCCCGCAACAAGCACCTGTACTCCGTCTCCCGACGGACCCTCTGCCCTCGGACCCCTACTCATCACGGGGTCCAGCCCCACCGGCTTTCCCGGCTGGGTCAAGCCGCCATCTTGGGCCCTGCACCACGCGGCCGCATGGCCTCCCCTCGACCCTAACCCCGGGCCTGGCCGGCCCCGACATCCCGGCACCACCATCCACCCAGGAGGTGAGCGGACCACTTGGCAGGTCAATGGGAGAACAAAGTGTCAAGGGCTCTCCCCCGCCAGGTGCCGATCGCCCCCAGCTCCCCCAGGCACTGGCTCCACCCCCTGCTGGGTGTCTGGACACCTTCATCCCGGACCCTCCGACCTCCAAGTGCGAGGGTCCGGACATCAAAGGGCACCAGCCCTATAACTGGGGCAGCTCCGGAGCAGGAAGGCAGTTGTATCCTGGAGTCGAGAGACACCGAGTGAACTCAACCCTGACGGTCTACTGGCGCTGCCGTAGCCCGCTCTTGTGAACCATCGTCCTGCCTGCTGGCGCTGCCGCGGCCTTCTGCAACCTTCACCTTCCTGGGACCTGCTGGCGCTGCCGCGGCCCGTTGTAACGACCATCCTCACCGGGACCTGCTGGCGCTGCCGCGGCCTTCTGCAACAGTCATCTTCCTGGGACCTGCTGGCGCTGCCGCGGCCCGTTGTAACGACCATCCTCACCGGGACCTGCTGGCGCTGCCGCGGACCGTATATCTTCCGGGGACCTGCTGGCGCTGCCGCGGCCCGTTGTATCGCCCATCCACACCGGGACCTGCTGGCGCTGCCGCGGCCCATACCACCTAATCACCAAGCTCGAGGATTGTGAGCTCATCATCATCTCATCCGAACTACCTGATTGGTAAATAGACTGTCCCGCTACCCCCTTCCCTACCTTGCGAGACTCTAATCGAGGGGACCCCTGAGTCCAGACCTCCTTGTACCATTTAACCGTACCTTAAATAAGTGCTTATAAAGAACACTGAACCTTATCCGTGTGTGATATCTGTCTGTGGGGGGGAAGTTACTTGTCTGTACGATCGCTGGAGACGGCTCTCCCCGGAGACCTCTCCTCCTGACCCCGGCCGACCCTCCCGGTCCATCTACCTTTTCTAACATTGGTGGCCAGCGGCGCGATCCGAATCAACGCGTAATCGTACAGAGAGTAGCTCACCCCACGACAAAGCACGATGTCGACCAAAGATAGCAGCCCCACCGAGAAGTTCCAAATGGAGGAATTAGAAGAATACAACCACCGCGAACTGAGACAATTTTGCATAGAACTTGGCATTGCTACCACCGGCCTGAGTACCAAGGATGATCTAAAGCGCGCTCTTGAGTCATGGACAGAAACTGGGGTCACAGGACCCTCCGACCAAAACAGCGTCACACCAGACCAAACCAGCATCACACCAGAGGGGAACGCCACGGCTCCCGAGGAGCGGGGAACGGGCCTCTCACAGGAGGAGATACGAGAAAGAGACAGAGTCAGATTACACGAATTAGAGATGGCACGACTCAAGATGGATGGGGAACTTAAGTTGGCTGAACAGAAAATCAACCTCGAGCATATGCGGCTTCGGGAGGAACGAGAAGAAAAGCAGAGACAAAGAGAGCTGGAAGAGAAAAAAATAACGCTCGAGCACGAGCGACGACTGGCGGAAATAGAACTGCGCAAACAGAATAAGGAACTGGGGGTGCCTGAGCGACCACACACCCCGGGGCCTATTGAGAAAAAAGTTCACATCCCCAAGGATGTGGTCCGCGAGTATGTCCGAGAAGACGACATACAACAGTGGTTTAAAGCCTATGAGATCGCAATGACCTCCCACCGGATCGACCGGAGTGATTGGGGAGCCGGACTTTGGGGGAGATTCATCAACGAGGGTCGCGATGCCCTGCTGCAGCTCCCCGATCACCAAATGTCGTCCTACGACCACATGAAAGCTGCCCTCCTCACCCGCTACGGCCTCACGCCCGAGATGTACCGCCAGAGGTTCAGAGATTGCACCCGGATCCCCGGTACAACTTGGGTGGAATACGTGAACTATTTCAGCCGGGCCTTCGAGGGTTGGATCAAGGGAAATCAGGTCACCACCTACGAACAACTCTTCAACCTTATGGTATGGGAGCACCTATCAAACAACTGTTTCGTCGAGCTCAGGCAGCACCTACTCGACAGTAAGCTGACTGACCCACGGCAGCTCGCCGCCGAAGCTGACCGGTGGGAAAGCACCCGAGTGGGCCGGAAAGGACCACACGACCAGAACAGAAGCAACCAAGGCCAGCACCGTCCTCGGGGAGGAGGAGGGGGCCAGGGGCGAGGGAGAGACGCCTTACCAGCAACCCCCGTGGCCAGCACCCCACCTCCGGCCGGCCGGGGCAACCCCCCATTGCGGCCTGGGTACCGAGCCCACGTCACGTGCCACCGGTGCCAGCGACTAGGCCACTACGCCAACGATCCGAACTGCCCGCTAAACCAACCACCCAAGCCCCGCCAGGTAGCTGCCGCTGCCCTGGGGGAAGAGCAATCATCGGAGGGACCCGAGGAGTATGAGCCGGACCAGCAAGGGTGGGAACCGGCCGCCATGGTCCTGGCATGCTTAGGGGGAAGGGACATGGTTCCGCGGGCTCCCCTACCCGCCAACACCAGAAAATATGGTCAGTGGGTGACCATTAATGGACAGAGAGCCGAGGCCTTGCGTGACACCGGCGCCAGCGTGACGGCCGTCCGCTGTCACCTGGTGAAGCCCGAGCAGATCCTGCCGAACATTCTCTGCCCCGTCCGATAACTCTGAGAGCATGTGTAAGATGGCCTGCGTCCCGTTTGAATGGGGAGGGGTCTCCGGCCTACTGAAGGTGACGGTCCGGGACGATGCCCCCGTGGACTGCCTCCTGGGGAATGACCTCGAGAGTTCCCCGTGGGCCACCGTCGAGAGAAGAGAGCACTTGGGGATGCTGGGCCTCCCGGACTGGGCCTGCATAACCACCCGATCCATGGCCGCCCGTGCCGCCCCCCGATCAGAAGAAACCGAATGGCCAGCACCTCCGCCCCCGGTTGCCCCCGTAGAGGACAACGGCGAGTCCGACCTCCCGGACCCGACTACCGAGGAAGACGCGCAACACCAGGACCTCCCGGATCTGGCTCAGTGGCGGCAAGAAGGGGGGCCCACCCAAGAACAGTTCCGCCAGGAACAAAAGACCTGTCCCTCCCTCGAGGGACTCCGCCAACAAGCCAGCACCCAAACCGCCGGGGACACCACAGGAACCCACTGGGTCTACTGGGATAACGACCTGCTCTACAGCGAGCAAAGAATCGCCGAACTGGGGGCCGGTCGAGTTCTGGTGGTACCGCTCCGCTTCCGAGACTTTCTGCTCAACCTAGCCCACGATGTCCCCCTGGCTGGACACCTGGGCCAGGACAAAACGTACAGTCGCCTGGTGACCCACTTTTTTTGGCCGAAAATGAGGAATGACGTCCTGAACCACTGCCGATCGTGCCCCACATGCCAAGCCAGCGGGAAGAGTGGCCGGAAGCTGAAGGCCCCTCTACAACCCTTCCCGGTGGTCACCACCCCGTTCGAGAGGGTGGGGATAGACATTGTGGGACCTCTGGACCCCCGCACGGCACAAGGACACAGGTTCATCTTGGTGCTAGTGGACCATGCCACCCGCTACCCCGAGGCGGTGCCCCTACGGACAGTGACCGCTCCAGTGGTTGGCCGGGCCCTGATGGGGATCTTCTCCCGGGTAGGCTTCCCCCGAGAAGTCGTCAGCGACCGAGGCACGAATTTCATATCAAAGTACATGAAGTCCCTCTGGCAACAATGCGGGGTCACCTACAGATTCACGACCCCCTATCACCCCCAAGGGAACGGACTAGTGGAGCGTTTTAACCGCACTCTCAAAGGGATGATTGGGGGATTGGAAGAACCTCTCCGTCGCCAGTGGGATGTACTGCTCCCGTGCCTCCTCTTCGCCTACCGGGAAGTGCCCCAGAAGTCCCTCGGTTTTAGCCCCTTTGAACTCCTATACGGACACCCTGTGCGAGGGCCCCTCAGCCTAGTCAAGGAAGGTTGGGAGATGGCCCCCCTAACGACCCCTCCAGACGTCTTCAAATACATCCTGGCCTTACGAAACCAGACCCGGCGCTTCAGGGAGATGGCCAAGGCGAACCTCGAGGCCAGCCAGGAGGACATGAAGAGGTGGTATGATCACAATGCCTCCTCCGTTGAATTCGAGCCTGGGCAGCAAGTATGGGTGATGTCCCCCACCGAACCATGTGCCCTGCAAGATAAGTGGACGGGGCCCTTCAAAGTGGTCGAGCGCAAAAGCCCCGTCACTTACCTCATCGACATGGGGTCCTCCCGGAACCCCCTTCGGGTCCTCCACACCAACCGGCTCAAACCGCACTTTGTGCGCTCCGAACTAAGCCTCTTGATGGCTACAGACAGTGGCACAGAAGAAGACTCCGAGCCCCTCCCGGACCTCCTGAAGACTCAGGAGAAGGACGGCTCCGTGGACGGGGTCCGGCTCTCGGACGCCCTCACTTCAGAGCAACGCCAGGACTGCCGGAACCTCCTGCTGCAGTTCGCTGCCCTGTTCTCCCTCACCCCCGGGGTCACCCCCTGGTGTTTGCACGACGTAGACACCGGGGACAGTCCCCCTGTCCGGCACCGGGCCTACCGCGTACCAGATCGGGTACGGGCCTGCATCCAGGAGGAAGTGGCCAAGATGCTCACGATCGGGGTCATCGAGCCCTCGGACAGTCCCTGGGCCAGTCCGGTCGTATTAGTTCCCAAGGCCGCTGCCCCCGGCTCCGCCCCTGAACTGAGATTCTGCGTCGACTACCGGGGCTTGAACGCTGTCACCCGGACCGACGCTCATCCCATCCCCCGAGCAGACGAGCTGATCGACCGGCTGGGGGCCGCCCGCTACCTTAGTATCTTCGACCTAACGGCGGGCTACTGGCAGATCGGCCTCACACCCAGGGCTCAAGAACGGTCAGCCTTCTCTACCCCCGATGGCCACTATCAATTTAAGGTCATGCCCTTTGGCATGAAGAATGCCCCCGCCACGTTCCAACGCCTTGTGAACCAGGTCTTGGCAGGGCTTGAAGAATTCAGCGCTGCCTACCTGGACGATATCGCTGTATACAGCCGCCACTGGTCCGACCACCTCCGCCACCTCCAAGAGGTCCTGCAAGCCCTCCAGCGGGCCGGCCTCACCATTAAGGCCGGCAAGTGCCAGATTGGCCAAGGGTCTGTGACCTACCTTGGGCACCAAGTGGGGAGCGGGCTGGTGGCCCCACTACAACTTAAGATTGCTGCCATCCAGTCCTGGCAGCCCCCCGTCACCCAGACCGAGGTCCGAGCCTTCTTGGGGCTCACCGGCTACTACCGGCGGTTCGTGAAGGACTACGGCAGCATCGTGGGGCCCCTCACGGGTCTCACATCCAAGAACCAGCCGAAGCGGGTCAACTGGACTCCTGATTGTCAAGCGGCCTTCGAGGAGCTGAAGGCCGCCCTGTGCACCGCCCCGGTGCTCCAGGCCCCCGATTACAGTCGGGAATTTGTGGTGCAGACCGACGCCTCCGACCACGGCATCGGGGCCGTCCTCTCTCAGCTGAACACCGAAGGTCATGACCAGCCGGTGGCCTTCATCAGCCGACGTCTCCTGGCCCGAGAACAGCGTTGGAGCACCATCGAGAGGGAGGCATTTGCAGTAGTGTGGGCCCTCAAAAAGCTCCGACCCTATCTCTTCGGTACCCACTTCCGGGTACAAACCGACCATCGACCCCTGCAATGGCTGATGCAGATGCGGGGGGAGAACCCAAAACTCTTGCGCTGGTCCATTTCCCTGCAGGGAATGGACTTCACCGTGGAGCACCGACCAGGCCAAGATCACGCCAACGCAGATGGCCTGTCCCGCTTTTTCCGCCTCGACGAAGAGAGTCCCCAAGGAGATGGGTGACTCTCCCCGCCTTCAGCTGGGGGGGACGCATGTTGGACAGGCCTCACAAACGGCTTGCTCCCTCCCCGCTCGACGGGGCCCGAACCCCGGCCCACCTGGCATATCCCCGCAACAAGCACCTGTACTCCGTCTCCCGACGGACCCTCTGCCCTCGGACCCCTACTCATCACGGGGTCCAGCCCCACCGGCTTTCCCGGCCGGGTCAAGCCGCCATCTTGGGCCCTGCACCACGCGGCCGCATGGCCTCCCCTCGACCCTAACCCCGGGCCTGGCCGGCCCCGACATCCCGGCACCACCATCCACCCAGGAGGTGAGCGGACCACTTGGCAGGTCAATGGGAGAACAAAGTGTCAAGGGCTCTCCCCCGCCAGGTGCCGATCGCCCCCAGCTCCCCCAGGCACTGGCTCCACCCCCTGCTGGGTGTCTGGACACCTTCATCCCGGACCCTCCGACCTCCAAGTGCGAGGGTCCGGACATCAAAGGGCACCAGCCCTATAACTGGGGCAGCTCCGG
Source organism: Triturus cristatus (assembly GCF_964204655.1). Taxonomy (NCBI): domain Eukaryota; kingdom Metazoa; phylum Chordata; class Amphibia; order Caudata; family Salamandridae; genus Triturus; species Triturus cristatus. The sequence continues at coordinate 1,861,885,766 of NC_140590.1, forward strand.
AGCAGGAAGGCAGTTGTATCCTGGAGTCGAGAGACACCGAGTGAACTCAACCCTGACGGTCTACTGGCGCTGCCGTAGCCCGCTCTTGTGAACCATCGTCCTGCCTGCTGGCGCTGCCGCGGCCTTCTGCAACCTTCACCTTCCTGGGACCTGCTGGCGCTGCCGCGGCCCGTTGTAACGACCATCCTCACCGGGACCTGCTGGCGCTGCCGCGGCCTTCTGCAACAGTCATCTTCCTGGGACCTGCTGGCGCTGCCGCGGCCCGTTGTAACGACCATCCTCACCGGGACCTGCTGGCGCTGCCGCGGACCGTATATCTTCCGGGGACCTGCTGGCGCTGCCGCGGCCCGTTGTATCGCCCATCCACACCGGGACCTGCTGGCGCTGCCGCGGCCCATACCACCTAATCACCAAGCTCGAGGATTGTGAGCTCATCATCATCTCATCCGAACTACCTGATTGGTAAATAGACTGTCCCGCTACCCCCTTCCCTACCTTGCGAGACTCTAATCGAGGGGACCCCTGAGTCCAGACCTCCTTGTACCATTTAACCGTACCTTAAATAAGTGCTTATAAAGAACACTGAACCTTATCCGTGTGTGATATCTGTCTGTGGGGGGGAAGTTACTTGTCTGTACGATCGCTGGAGACGGCTCTCCCCGGAGACCTCTCCTCCTGACCCCGGCCGACCCTCCCGGTCCATCTACCTTTTCTAACACAGACCGACCATAAGCCCCTCTTGTGGCTAAATCAGATGAAGGGTGAAAACCCCAAACTGCTTAGGTGGTCCATTTCCCTACAGGGGATGGACTTTACAGTGGAGCACCGGCCAGGTACTGACCATGGGAATGCAGATGGTCTCTCCAGGTACTTCCACTTAGGACATGAAGACGAGACTGGTCAAGGCTAGTTTAATGTCCCAGCGTTTGGGGGGGGTTGTGTAGGAGAGTAGGGTCTGCTATCCTATGGTCACCCCAAATTTTTGCTTTTTGCTTCACTGGTTTTTGACATATTGAGGCTGTGGGCCTGCCAATCAGACCCCCAGCCTGCTGTTCTCTCTACTAAATTAAAACTATGCACCCTAGGTGCATAACCAATTGGAAGTGGATCACCCTGTCAGCCCCTGTACCAGTGTACACTAGGTACCCAGGGCATTGGTGTACCCAAGGCCTGCCAAGGGCTGAAGCATGTATTATGCCACCCCAGGCTTGGCCTAACGATTTGACACAACTGGCTGATCACTCAGCTGGGGTAAGTTGGTGTAATCACCTCTTACTAATGTGTAGTATACCTATACCTAACCTTAAATGGGACACCAGGTAACCTATAAGTCATTCCTATGGCAGGCCTTAACAATCCTGAAGGCAGAGTGCTTGGTTCCATGTGAGATGGTGCTCTGGCATGAGCTGAGCCTGTCTGCAGTGGTCGGAACAACTTCCTTCTACTGTTTCCAGATATCGTCATACCATATACTCTTAAGTGCATTATGAACCTCGCGGTTAAATGCTATCTTTGGTTTGGCTTTATCAAAACATGTCGAGTAAGGTGTCATACGAATTGGAATACTAACCCCTCGCCAATTCTGGCGACGGGGTTAGCATTCCACCCTTCTAGAGGGACACGACATGTACAGTACCTGAAACCCGGGTAAAATCAGACATAGCCTCAGCTCCACAAAATGGATGCTGCCACCACAGACACAAGTCTGCCTTCCTGCTGCTGGGAGTCCTTCCAGCTTGGGAGGTGTGGACAAAGGGTTTCCTGCCAGGGGAGGTGCGTGCACCACCCCAGACAGGATTTTTTGTATTGGTCAGGTAGGGCTTGAAAGAAACCAGACATGCCTGTGGCTCACAAGGAGCCTCGGTGCATATGCCAGTTCAAACCGGTCCTGGGGCACACCAGTCCCGGGCCTGGGGCGAGCTGGACAAAGGATTGGGGGTGTAACCACCCCCCTTCCTGGTCCCACCCATAGGGAGGGACCTAGCAGGTAGTCCGGCCCCTAGAATCCGCTTAAAGGTAGGAGCTGTGTCCTAAGACTTCAGACATCCTGGAATCAACTTAACACTAAGAAGAAGACGGGAACTTCGACGCTCTGCTGCACAGAGAACTGAAGCCAATCTCCCCTGTGGTCAGGGAGTGACCACCTTGCTAACGCAAGCACTATCCAGCGAATCAACATCTGCTTTGCCGCCGCCTCCCGCCGGAGCCCGAGCCCAGAGCCTGACAAGACCTGGACCTCCAGACCTCTCACCGCCCGATCCACAGTCCCTGAAAAGAAGAGACCCGTGGAGGCACCGAGACACGTGGAGCCAGCCATCTTGAAACGACCACGACAAGCTGACAAGTGCAACAACCGAGGCTCCCTCCAAGTTGTGCTTTGGGATCTGAGAAGCCCAACCCCCGAGCAGCATCTGCACCAAAGGTGAGCCCTCCAGCATCTCCACGATCTGCGTGGGGCCCTTCTGCATTTTGCCACTCGACGCGCCTAACCGGTTGCTGGCCCGCTGGCTAGTAGCCATCTTGGCGACGAACTCTACAAAATACACCGCTGGTCTGGTTGCTCCAGACTGGCCCTTGCTCCCCTCCAAAGGAGCAGTCCTTCTGACCTTGCTGGTCAGAACCATCAGCTTATTTCATCTCCTACAACAATTGCTTTTGCCAAGGCTTGTTTGCTTCGATCAAGTCGCCGGCACCGCCGACAGCGAGAGCCTGCGTGGGACAGCTTGTGAACCGACTCCTGGACGTCGTCGACCTCCAGGGACCACGTGGCTGCAGAGACAAGCTACACCTTTCTTCCTGTTTGCACCCGACATTGCCTGGTACCCACCTGGTGCCACGCTGGTCACTGGCTAGTGACTGTGAACACTGTCCCCTCTGCTTACAGGTCTTCAACATCTCCGATCCACTCTTGGATCCACTGCATCTCTCCCGGACCGACCGCCTGCAGCATCTTTGTCTTCCAGCTCCACGGAACAGATAGAAGAAACCCGACGCACTTCGAGGCCTATGCACCCGCTTCCTGTGGGTGAGGTAAAGCTGGCACACCTGTGCCCAAGTGTAGTAATACATCTCTAGTGCCTGTGTTCCAAATCTTGAGTTCCTAGTCCATCCGGAAGATCCTCTTTGCAGTAACTTTGTACTTTTTACGCACCCATTGAAACCTATGGGAGCACGCGTGTGACTATTTGCTCTGCACACGCCACCCGTGGACCTCCTGGTCACTAACTGAAGTTAGCTCCTTGTAGGCCCAGCGATTCTAGAGGCCCTAGGCCTTTTCCCTTTTCTGTTCGTGGTACTTATACCACTATTTTAGTATATGGTTTGAGCGGCCACCAGGGCCTATCCATATAAAGTGCAACTTCTGTGTATTCTACTGTAATCTTGTTTGACGATTTGTGCTCCTGTGCTCATAAAGAGACTAGGGGTTACTTTGAGAAATAAATACATATATATTTTGAATATATCTCTGTGTGGTGTCCTTTCATTGGTATAAAAGGGGGTTGCATTTGGTAAAACAGCTGGCTTAACACGCTTCACGAGTTTAGCCTCAAAGACTGCTTAGCCTACGCTACCACTAGGGCAGCTAGTCCGAAAAGGTTGACTTACAACCACACCATAAGGGTTGCTTGGCATGGTACAAGGTGATCACTTTAACTAGTGAGCATCATATACCAGGCCAACTTCTCACACCAACCTACTTAATGTGAGCAGTGAGCGTGAAACTCGCTTCAGTTTCAAATTGCACAGGCATATGCATAACACGAAACATTATTTTAAGCTATGCGTGTACTATACTAAATATGGGTTAGCCCTTTAAGCTGTTTTTTGCATCTGCACAAAACAAAGCATTATTTGTTAAAGCTTTGCTTATGTTATACTGAATATGGGCTCAGCGCTTTCAGTTGTAATCTAGTTTTGTCCTCTGGTTTTAGGAATTCTTTATTAATGCTCTGTCATGTACCAACTGCGTAGGGTTTGCAGAGCTAATGTTAGAAATATGTGCCGTAATATACCATCGCACTTGATGTCAGCAGCAAGCATGAAACTCGCTTTCGTTTTGTAATTGCACGTTCACTCATTACCAATGGTATGCTATGTATTGAGTGCGTAAGGATAGTAGGGTGAGTTCTTGTTAGTATTGAGTCTTGTAAATATACCATCCCACTTGATGTCAGCAGCGAGCCTGAAACTTGCTTCAGTTTTATAATTGCACGTTCACTCATTACCAATGGTATGCTATGTATTGAGTGCGTAAGGATAGTAGGGTGAGTTCTTGTTAGTATTGAGTCTTGTAAATATACCATCCCACTTGATGTCAGCAGCGAGCGTGAAACTCGCTTTAGTTTTATAATTACAGGTTCACTCATTATCAATGGTATGCTATGTACGGAGTGCATAAGGATAGTCGGGTGAGTTCTTGTTAGTTTTGAGTCTTGTAAATGTACCATCCCACTTGATGTCAGCAGCGAGTGTGAAACTCGCTTTAGTTTTATAATTGCACGTTCACTCACTCTGAATGGTATGCTATGTACCGAGTGCGTAAGGATAGTAGGGTGAGTTCTCGTTAGTATTGAGTCTTGTAAATATACCGTCCCACTTGATGTCAGCAGAGAGCGTGAAACTCGCTTTAGTTTTATAATTGCATGTTTACTCACTATCAATAGTATGCTATGTATTGAGTGCGTAAGGATAGTAGGGTGAGTTCTTGTTAGCATTGAGTCTTGTAAATGTACCATCCCAGTTGATGTGAGCAGCGAGCGTGATGTGAGCAGCGAGCGTGAACCTCGCTTTAGTTTTATAATTGCACGTTCACTCATTATGAATGATATGCTATGTACGGAGTGCGTAAGGATAATAGGGTGAGTTCTTGTTAGTATTGAGTCTTGTAAATATAACATCCCACTTGATGTCAGCAGCGAGCGTGAAACTCGCTTTAGTTTTATAATTGCACGTTCACTCATTATCAAGGGTATGCTATGTACGGAGTGCGTAAGGATAGTAGGGTGAGTTCTTGTTAGTATTGAGTCTTGTAAATATACCGTCCCACTTTATGTCAGCAGCGAGTGTGAAACTCGCTTTAGTTTTATAATTGCATGTTCACTCATTATCAATGGTATGCTATGCACGGAGTGCGTAAGGATAGTAGGGTGAGTTCTTGTTAGTATTGAGTCTTGTAAATATACCATCCCACTTGATGTCAGCTGCGAGTGTGAAACTCGCTTTAGTTTTATAATTGCACGTTCACTCATTATGAATGATATACTATGTATGGAGTGAGTAAGGATAGTAGGGCGAGTTCTTGTTAGCATTGAGTCTTGTAAATGTACCATCCCACTTGATGTCAGCAGCGAGCGTGAAACTCGCTTCAGTTTCAAATTGCACAGGCATATGCATAACACAAAACATTCTTATTTTAAGCTATGCGCGTACTATACTAAATATGGGTTTAGCCCTTTAGGCTGTTTTTTGCATCTGTTGAAAGGGACATGGAGGCACCGAGGGAGGGAGAACTGAGGGCTGCAGGGACAGCGAGACTATGCGACTTCAACACGACGGACACAACTGTGTCAGAGAGCAAAGCAGGGAGGCATTGAGGAAACAGATCTGGACGGGTGGGGTGGGGGCAGAGAAACTGACAACAAAGGTCGCCAGACAGTGGGTGAAAGTATGGAGACATAGGATGGCGGGCCTTTCAGACGGCACAAGAAAGGATAAGAGGGGCAAGTATCCGAATGGCCATGTTCTAGTGAAGTACTGGGAATTTTAAGCCCAGCGGTGCAGGGGAACACACCCTATGACTTCGGGTTCTTCCTGTTTCAGACCTACAGAAACACAGAGTCTTCTGGGTGAAGTCAAAGATCAGTTTATTGGCTGCAGACCAATTACAGGTATCCTAGAAGTACAACAGCGTGTATGTTCTTAGGAGACTGCTAAAAATCACAGAAACGGGCTTCTCCTTAAATACAAAATATCCTGCTTCAGGCATACATTCCTTGTTTTATGGCATGGTCATTTATATGTATACATTTCAAACGAAAAGGCAGAGTCATGATGACCATCCCACATTCCAGTTAAGCCAGCCCGCATTTATTTACCCAGCAAGGCTCAGATCCCACATCAGATATCGATAGGCCCCAATAAACATGAGCATCTCCTGTTTGGAAAACAAGCCATAAAGCAGGAACAGTCAGGTGTGAAAGAGATTAGCTGGAGGCTCGTGTAGGATGAAAAGGCTTTATGGTGTGTCAAGCCCTGATGCTAATCACAGGTGGCCGGAGGACGGGGAGCTCGTGAGACCGGACTGACCTGGGGCAGCGGAGCCAAGCTGCCCAGGTCACAGAAAAGTCAAAGGAAGGCACATGTGCTCTAAAAGGCCCGTATTTGCTTCATGCTATGTAGCCTATGTGAGGGCAACCATAAGATGGCCACCGCTCTAAGATGGAACCCACGTAGTGATGTATAATAACGTATACACAGTGCATTCATAGCTAAAACGTTACACAAAGCACTTGTACATACCGCATTGACCATTCGCGGTTCACTAATACCGGGATAGACAGGGGTAGGGCCCTGCCTCCTACGCGGTCCCTAATTGCAAAGTACGACAGACCCTCCTTTTGCCCTTACATAGGCAATAACTATACTCATTTCAATCCGCGTCTAGGTCAATATTCACGAAGTCATGGAGATGTTGCTGTAGCATCATCCTATTACTTAGCTCGTCCCTCGATACAGGTTTCCTTACACATAATGTAGCACAGAGGCCACATATCGCAGGAGCACACTGTATGCACAGACAGAACAGGAAAAGGATGGCTAAGATCATTCCAATGACCATCAGAACTTTCCAACCCCAGGCAGATATCAGTTCCCAGAACCACCCCACCAGTGACCAATCTCCTTTATCCACGTGTATGGACTCAGATATTTTATGCAGTTTGGAGATGGCTTGATAAACTGTTGGAGCGTTGTCTGGTATGAAAATGCAACAACTAGATTAGATAACCTTACATACCCCACCGCGGTCTGCAAGTATAACGTCTAGAACCATGCGGTTCTGCAAAGTCATGAGGCGATCCTCTTGGAGCTCAGCTGTCAAATTACCAAGGGCACCAGCCGTAACATTAACAGTGGATTCAACCACACGAGTCAGTTGTCTCAGGTTCCTACTATTGACCATAGGTCCCCAAAACGGCAGGAAACCCAAAAAGAAATCTCCCGCTCCCTGACCGGCAGTATCCTCCTTACTAATCACGCCTCTCACAACTCTGGTCTTGTGATAGTCAGAGGCGGCAGTAAATGTTGGCGGTAGCAGATTTGCAATATAACATGTGCCCGAGAAGTCAGGGGGCAACCATGTATATGCTCGGTCATTGTAGATAAAATATGTACCCTTGGCAGCCAAAAACGCAGGGGAAAACTGTGACGGAAAAGTGTACGTTTCAGTACAGTCACTTCTTCCCAGTTGAGCTCTAGGATTCTGACCATTACCTTGCAAACAGAACCGACCTATGTGGGGTACGACCCAGATTGGGGATGAGATTTTTCGCTGTCTTTCACCCAGACTAATACTATACCCCGTTGCGTTCCACCCTACAGAAGCACTCAATTCTTCTTTGGGAATAGATGAGTATGCGTCAATATCTCTGCTCATATCGGCAACTCCTTTCATTAAAGCTTTGTTATTGGTGCTAGGTCTGATGGAACGCGGTTGTCGCGGGGAGTAGGCATCTAATGCAAAGAGAAACATGGTCTGGAATGCCCATGACGATCCATTGTAACTAAACGGCAGCACTAGATAAGGAATACCCTTATTAATGATATGTGGAATTAAACCACACACCCAGCAATTTGTTGTATTCATGACTAGTTGGTGCTGGTGCAGGAGTTGAATAAACGAGTTGTTTACAAACTCAGACCGTCTAGCTTGTTCGTGTTCAGGCAGAGGGTGAAAAGAGTGTGAGGAGACAGTAGGAGGAGGTATAGGCTGTTCAGTGGTTGCAATGGGCTTTTGAGAGGAGAAGAATACAAATCCTACAGTAAACACTACCATACTACATAATATAAACAAACATAAAAATACAAAACGTTTGCTCTTCATTATTTTACACATTCTTGCTTTAAAGTTCATTTCCTCAGTGAGTCTCTCCATCTTGAAAAACTCCATCCTCTAATCGTGCCGCTCGCGGCGGGTGAGTATCTTCTGCTAAGGAGTACGCCTGTCAGTCCAGGGAATGCCCCAGACCAACCAGAACCGTTGACCTAACGTCTTCGGCCTGTACCCCAAAGTCTTGGCACCGCGACCCTGCGGCTGAACCCGGATGGTGGTTCGAAAAACAAAAATCAAGAAAGTCCTTCAGATGGGAGAGCTCTGGTATCAAAAACAAAAGGGTAAGGAAAAAGAATATTTATTTGTCCATAGGCCTTGGTCTTAGATTATAATGAAAACGGCCAGGTACTGTCTGATCTTGAAACAAGAGTTCAGGCTCTGTAGTGTCCAATCGAATTGACGGTGGCACAGCTTCTTGCAAAATATCGTCACTCTGTTGTGCTGAAGTTGTGCCTTTTATGCGTGCATCACTGAACGGCACAAAACGAGGTACAGTGTCTGTTTCAGAGTCTGCGATACCCTCCTGGACCCACTGGTCGTACGGCAGAGGCAAAGGGATCCTTTTCACGTGGGCGCCGTGGATCCAGTTCTTCTTCCCCTTTACTCGAACAGCTGATCTTGTAGACAGAAGTACGAGATGAGGTCCGATCCAACAAGGCTCATCGTTGCTTTTGCGCTGGAAATTTTTTACCAAAACCCACGTGCCAGGGTCGATAGGGTGTCCTGGAGCCTCAGAGGCCTGGGGAAGAGTATCGTGCACCTGTTGGTGTAAAACACGTAATTTAGCCGTCAATTCATACAAGTAATCAAGCAGTACTGGATGTTCGATTTCACTGAATTTTGTCGGTCTTGGCACACCCCATACATTGGCCAGGCAGCCAAAAACGACCTCGTAGGGACTAAGTCCCACTCGTGAATGCACGGTCATTCTGGTGGACAGGAGTGCTAGAGGCAGAGCGTCAGGCCATTTAAGACCTGAGCCCGCCTGGATTTTGGCCAGTTTGAGTTTTAGAGCGCCATTGTAGCGCTCTACTAATCCAGCTGATTGGGGGTGATTTGCAGCGTGGAATTTCTGCTTAACCCCTAATCCCTCACACACATTCTTCATCACTTGACCCACAAACTCACACCATTCTTGGCATTCCAAACCTAGGGAAAAATTCCTTCAGAAGGGCTTTGGCTGTGGATAGAGCAGTGTTGTCTTTTAGGGGATAGGCCTCTATCCATTTTGAGAAAGCGCAAACAACCACCAATACATATTTCAAGTTGTTGCACCTTTCCATGTGGATAAAATCTAGCTGCAAAACTTCAAATGGATATGATGGAGGCGCAAAATGACCAGCTGGAGTTGGGGTTCCCCTACCAGGGTTGTACTTCAAGCATACCATACAATTCTTGACCACATTCTCTGCACACTTAGGAATTCCAGCATTCTGCCATACTGGAGCCAACAACTTACAAATTCCTTTCATACTGATATGTGCCATCCTATGTGCCATCGTAACCACTGGAAGCCCATATGCTTCAGGTAACAACCATCGCCTATGTTCTGACAGATCAATCCAACAACCATTCTCATCCAACTTACCCATACTTTCTCTCCACTTGCTCAACTCTTTCTCTGTGGCTTCAGCTTGAAGGGACTTTACACTCTCTATTGTGTTTTCACACATTCCAACATCACCAACCCATCTGGCAGGGCCTGCAACATACATTCGAGTCTTTACATCTTTTGCTGTTTCTTTCGCGGTTTCATCAGCAAACGCGTTACCACGACCAACATCATCAGTGATTTTCTTGTGCGCACTGCATTTCATAATCGCAACTTGTGACGGTAGGGTCAGCGACTCAAGGAGATCATTCACCAACTTGCCATTCTGAATCTTAGCTCCATGCGAAGTCAGGAACCCACGTTCTTTCCACAATCGCCCAAAACTATGAGCCACGCCAAAGGCGTACTGGCTATCCGTATATATGTTCACTTTCATTCCTTCAGACAACACGCATGCTCTCGTAAGGGCAATCAGTTCTGCTGCTTGAGCCGAATTTTGTGGCACACGTGCAGTTTCCACAATCGTGTGCAAAGTCGTGATAGCATATGCAGCAGTCGTATCACCATTTGGAAGCTTAAAACACGAACCATCCACCCATAAAGTACCATCACACTCAGTCAGGGGAGTATCTTTAAGATCTACTCTTCCTTTCGTCTCTTCTTCGGTTCTGAACAGACAATCATGTTGCTCAATCTCATCTAGGTCTGCTGGAATTGGTAATAGTGTAGCTGGATTCAACGTGTTGCATCTCTTTATGTGTATATGATTTGCTAACAGTGTCAGCTCATAACCAGATAATCGCGCACTAGTTAAGTGTTGTGTCTTGGTCCTGTTTAACAATGTGTCCACAGCATGTGGAACCATAACAATCAATGTATTATCCATCACTAGGCCAGCAGACTGTCGAATAGACATAGCTGTGGCGGCTGTGGCTCTCAGACAACTTGGCAATGCCCTCGCTACCGGGTCCAAGGTTGACGAAAAATATGCGCATGGACGCGGTCTATCGCCAAAAGGCTGTGTTAACACTGATAATGCGCAACCATCTTTCTCATGAACATACAATGTAAAAGGCTTGCTGTAGTCAGGGGTACCCAACACAGGAGCTGAACACAATGCATTACGCAATTCCCAAAAACTTTTCTGACACTCTTCAGACCATGGAATAGGATTCGGTGTGTCTTTGCATGTTGATGCTAACAAAGGTTTTGCCAACAAGGAAAAATTAGGAATCCAATGCCTACAGTATGAAGTAATGCCCAAGAAAGCACGCACTTCTCTCTGTGTTCTTGGCACACTCAACTGTGTAATGGCTTGAATTCGTTCTGGGGTCAGTTTCCTTCCCTCCTTCGATAAGAGATGACCTAAGTAGGTCACTTCTTGTCGACAATATTGGAGCTTTGAGAGAGACACTTTGTGATGAAAGGCAGACAAATGACGCAACAATGACAAGGTAGCGTTTTTGCAAATCTTTTCAGTATCCGCGGCGATTAGTAAATCGTCAACAAACTGAATAAGGGTAGCACCACTAGGTAAAACAATTGCATCAAGCTGCGCTTTTAAAGCCTGACTGTATATTGATGGACTTTCACAGTAGCCCTGGGGAGCGCGTTTAAAGCGGAAGCTGCGACCTCCTAAACTAAAGCCAAAAATGTCTCTGCTCTCCTCTGCAATTGGGATGCTAAAGAAAGCATTCTTTAGATCGATCACTGAGAATCATGCAGCAGAGGCTGGACTCATAGTTAACAAGGCAGTTATATCAGGGACAACTGGAAACTGTGGCACAACAATCTTATTAACCTCTCTAAGATCAATCACAAATCTGTAAACAGGTGGCTGTGAAGGGTCCGTTCGTTTTAAGACAGGTAAAACAGGACTATTGCAAACGTTGCCTCTTGTCTCTTCAATTACACCCTTTTTAATCAAATCACTGACAATTGCTAACAATGCTTTCTGACCTTCATTGGAGATCTTGTACTGGGGAATACGTGGCAATCTGACATTGGCTTTTAAAGTGACCACATATGGCGGTATTTCCAAAAGACCCACATCATTGGGACCAGTAGCCCAAAGGACATCCGGAAGGGATGACAATTCAGGTGGCATTGCATTTTTAGACAAATACATCGGGGAAATCACTTTCTTGCCTAATGTAAGTTGTACTCCTGAGGGAGAACAATATAGCGTTGCATGCAATCTTTTTAGCAAATCTAATCCTAGCAAACTTTCACCACAACCTGTCGTTAGGATGAGGGGTGCTTTTAGCTCACAAGGTCCAACAGAAAGTGACATAGGACTAGAAATCGGGTTCCTAACTGGGGCGCCAGAAAAACCTACTGAAACATTTATTTCGCCAGACAAAGGCGCGCCAGGGAGTTTTGAATGCATAATTGAACTCTTTGCAGCACCAGTATCCAGCAGAAAAGGCTCCGTTACATTTGCTGTAGTTACTTTAACATAAGGTCCGCTCTGATCCACTGGCACTGAAACAACTCCCTCTCTCTGTCTACGGCTGTCCTAGTAATCGTTATCTTCTACGTTGTCGTCTTCTGCATAATAATCATTACTGTAGTACTGAGCTGTATTACCAGTCGCATTGGCTTGCTGATCAAAGCTATTTATGGTATTTTGAGGTGGAAGAGGACGCGCGTTCTGGGGAGCATTTCCACGCCCTCTGCCTCTAGGAGCTTGCTGACCACCTCTACCTCTTGCGCCATACGCATTACTGTTACGCTGCATTAATTTAGGGCAACTGTATTTAAAATGACCTTCCTCTTTGCAATATGAACATTGGTTGGGACCTACAGGGATTCGTGGTTGATAATACCCATTCATTTGCTGATTATTCTGAAACTGTTGGGGCTGCTGATAGATACCTTGTGTTTGCCTATAATTACTCTGTCCTCCCCGTGGCGGATAGGCCTGCTGCAAGAGGACCTTTGTCTTTAGTTCTTTCGTTTTCTTATCTGTTCTATCCTTCTCATCTTTGTCTCTATTCTCATAATACTGTGCAGTAGCCAGTATTTGCGCTGAAGAGGAAACAGCCCAAGAACTTTTTGAGTCTTTTAATTTTTTACACAACTCGGGAAGTAGATTCTGCACAAATTTATCAACAAATAACCGTTGGCCACCTTCAGTACTCATGTCTTGACCACTGTGGTCGATAAACGTTTCTTCAAACCTAGTGAAGAAATCAGACACTGTCTCATCTTTCTTCTGCTTACATGCGGATAGTTTATCCCAATTTACGCGCATCGCAGGCATTATAGTTTTCATGTAGGTAATAATTCGACCAGGGAGTTCTGCTACTAAAGGGTCAGGTTTCGCGCCACCAACTTGGCCAGCATCTGCAGCAATGATATTAGCCCATGTGTCCCCTAGTTCTGCAGCGTGATCTACATTACGAATGGATCCCCATAAAGGCTGTGGAACAACATTCCCAAACAACATATCTATGTCAGCCAAATTCATTACACATGATTCTGCAGTTTGTGATAACTCCTTATAATAACCGGTAGGGTTTTTACGGGGGTCAGGCAATGTCTGTTTAAGCGCTAAGACCTCAGAACGCTTCCAAGGGACATGCACCCAAACATGCTGAAAATGAGCTGGGACAGCTGGATTAGCATTTAAATCAGCAGGTCTCCACACTGGAGGAACCTCACGCATCGGATATTGGCGCGCTTTTACCTTTTTCCCCACAGGGAGTTCCTGTTCGAACAATGATTGCTGACAATCACCATTTCTGAAGGACAGTAAAGTCGCAACTGCTTTATCTACATTGGGACCCACAATTGTACCTTTTTCAAAATCAAATCGCACTCGACACAATTCCTGTGGGTTTGGGTTTGCACCATTATCCTCCAATTCCTCACAGAGGACATTTTGTCAAAGACATACCTCTGTGTTGGGGCATCCCATTGGTGAAAAACGGTAACAACTGATTCCACATCATAGAGTGAAGGGAAACCAATCCACCTACGCGCCAGATGATCTAACACCTCTTTCTCGTCAGGACCAGGCAGCTGACTGCGCAATTGCTTACGCTGTAAACCAGGAGTCGCGCTCGATGACCCAAAGAGAGGCGACATTAAACTAGTAACTACATTAGCTAGTCGTTGTCGTGCTGAAGGAGAAGTTGAGGCGAAAACGGGGGGATAGACAGAGGGAAGAAAAACAGATTCAGATACAGGTACCTGGGTAGTGTAAGGAGGAGCGCCAGGGGAAGCCGCAGGAAGTGCAGGGGCAACAGGTAGCAAAACTGGCGGCCCTTGAGAGGGCTGCACTGCAGGGATAGGAGCCAGCTGAGGAGGAGCTGGCGGCTGTGGGAAGGCTTGCGGCATATTTACTGGAGGCTGCACATTTACAAGCTGTGGAGGCGCGGTGGCATTTTGCGCATACGGGGGTGGCGAACTTAACAAATGGGACATTAGGGAATCTTTCTCTTTCTCTTTTGTCTCATCTTGCACAAGGGGTGACAAAACAGGGTAGCATTTATCAATCCCTAGTTTGCGCTGTCTGTGCAATTGCTCATTCATTTGTTCCTCCTCATTATCTTTAAATTACACAGCTGCTTGCATCACTGACATACCTCTTTCTCTCTTATTTCTTTTCGCTAGCTTAATTTCCTTCTGTTTGGCTTCCTTTCGCCATAGGCGGAAAGAATCAAACATCGCCGGCCGGGGTTTGTTTTTAAACAATTTAACTTCCAAATTATCTAAGATATCTGTATCGAAACTACCATTTTGGGGCCATTTTAAAACACCGTCCTTTCTGGTGTATCGGATCCATACTTCATTATATGCAATGGGGCCCACGCCATGTTTTACATAAAGCTCATAAGTTGGAGTTCCAATTGGAGGAACCGGACATGAATCCTCCAACTGGAAATCCCTTCCACAACTCAAACAAAATAATCTTCCAAATATACTAGCACCAGGCATCTTCGCTCACTAGTCTAGTTCCAAACTTCAAAGGATTATCGATTACGATAGTCTCGTGAATACACGAGTCCTCTGGCTTTGGGGTTTGCAAACTCCAAATCAAAATAATCCCGAAGGATACCAAATTCAAACTGGGAGACGCTCCACTTATACTTAACTGAATATCGATGATCAATGGCGTCACCAGAAGACTCTCTCGATTGTTCCGCTCTACCAAAATCGTCAAGGGTCCAAAACAGGGCGATTAATCAGGGCAGCAGTCCTTCGTAGCCGTCGGGACGCGGAGAACCTCGCAGAAAAGACTTTCGGACCACGTCGACATGCAGGGGTCGATGAAGTGGCGGCCTTCCTCCAGAATTTCCACACGAAGCTCCTCACGAACCTCTGGCTTGGACCGGTACCGCTGAAATCGCGCCGAGTTGGGCGCCAACTGAAGTACTGGGAATTTTAAGCCCAGCGGTGCAGGGGAACACACCCTATGACTTCGGGTTCTTCCTGTTTCAGACCTACAGAAACACAGAGTCTTCTGGTTGAAGTCAAAGATCAGTTTATTGGCTGCAGACCAATTACAGGTATCCTAGAAGTACAACAGCGTGTATGTTCTCAGGAGACTGCTAAAAATCACAGAGACGGGCTTCTCCTTAAATACAAAATATCCTGCTTCAGGCATACATTCCTAGTTTTATGGCATGGTCATTTGGATGTATACATTTCAAACGAAAAGGCAGAGTCATGATGACCATCCCACATTCCAGTTGAGCCAGCCTGCAATTATTTACCCAGCAAGGCTCAGATCCCACATCAGATATCGATAGGCCCCAATAAACATGAGCATCTCCTGTTTGGAAAACAAGCCATAAAGCAGGAACAGTCAGGTGTGAAAGAGATTAGCTGGAGGCTCGTGTAGGATGAAAAGGCTTTATGGTGTGTCAAGCCCTGATGCTAATCACAGGTGGCCAGAGGACGGGGAACTCGTGAGACCGGACTGACCTGGGGCAGCGGAGCCAAGCTGCCCAGGTCACAGAAAAGTCAAAGAAAGGCACATGTGCTCTAAAAGGCCCGTATTTGCTTCATGCTATGTAGCCTATGTGAGGGCAACCATAAGATGGCCACCGCTCTAAAATGGAACCCACGTAGTGATGTATAATAGCGTATACACAGTGCATTCATAGCTAAAACGTTACACAAAGCACTTGTACATACCGCATTAACCATTCGCGGTTCACTAATACCGGGAGAGACAGGGGTAGGGCCCTGCCTCCTACGCGGTCCCAAATTCTAAAGTACGACAGACCCTCCTTTTGCCCTTACATAGGCAATAACTATACTTATTTCAATCTGAGTCTAGGTCAATATTCACGAAGTCATGGAGATGTTGCTGTAGCATCATCCTATTACTTAGCTCGTCCCTCGATACAGGTTTCCTTACACATAATGTAGCACAGAGGCCACATATCGCAGGAGCACACTGGATGCACAGACAGAACAGGAAAAGGATGGCTAAGATCATTCCAATGACCATCAGAATCTTCCAACCCCAGGCAGATATCAGTTCCCAGAACCACCCCATCAGTGACCAATCTCCTTTATCCACGTGTATGGATTCAGATATTTTATGCAGTTTGGAGATGGCTTGATAAACTGTTGGAGCGTTGTCTGGTATGAAAAATTTGTGGAATGCCAGACCACACATCCCTATTCGTGGCAATGTGTTCCCAGCCACGTTGGCCCTATCACAATTAGGCCAGTAAATGGGTCAAACTTCCTGCACACAGGAGCTACTGATAGTGTGTACAATCGGTAACTTGCCGGTGCAGGAATTCCTCCAGATTACAATTCTTTCTGCAAATGCTGTTCAACTGGTGGAATCGGATTGTCCTCAAGCATTCTCAGGTCTCTCCTTCATCACCTCGCCTTTATATTTCCACATTTCACCATGACTGTCCTGGGTTTCCTGGCAAAACATGCAAAAGGATAACATTCAAAGTTGTGCTACTCCTGTGATGTCTGTAATCACAAATGGTCCACTAATGTCTGATGATGGCAGAACAGGTATGACACGGCCACTCATAATTTGGCACTTACTGTGTTCTGATTTGTGCACCCCTGCAGCTCAGGGCCACCCCATCGCTCTAGCAACTCAGGAAAGGACTCAAGACCTGGCTGTTCAAATGAACAAACCACCTTGCAGCAGCCGGCAGCGCCAGCACTTTGAGACCCTCACAGGTGATTTGCTGTGCTTTATAAATACTGATTAAAATGTATGGTGGAAAATCTGTGAAACATTGATAACATTTGGCACTCAAGAGGTGTTCCAGCATTTGCAGACTGTGCATTTGGAATACGTTGGCCACTAACAGAGTCCCAAAGCCTAGCCATCTACATTACTGCAGCCTACATGGGTAGAAAGCATAGTGCTAGAACACGATTCCTTGTGCACTTTCAGGTGGCTGACATCAGGAGCCAGATGTACAAAGCCATTCTGAGATTTCAAACCCTGTGATTGGCAAAGCCAGAGGGTTTGTGCCTACAGATGTCTTTCCTTTCTTCCACTCCTTCCCAAATGTACACCCTTGTCTTTCATGTATTTGCATATCTTTGATTGCAAGCTGTCTTTCTCTAGGACCATGAAGTTTACTCCTGGTAGCACATGACTGTGGACATCCTTGCCCTCTGTGTGGGTTACAGGGTCATTCCCCTCATTGCTTAGTCTCTGCACTGCCTGTTGGACGTGCAGCAGCAAAGGACTCCCTTGGTTTAAAACCTACAATGCACACTTGAAAACCTTCAATGCACCCACCCAACACACACAGGGAGTGGCCAGAATAAGCCCTGCAAATGTTGCCCATCCTGAGTTAAGAAGAGAAGGAAGCTTAACATCTGATACAGAAACTGCTTGGACTTTAGAATCCAAATCTTCACAGAAATACATATTTGGAGTTCTTGAAAAAAGAATAAACCACATTAATGAGCAAACAAAGCAAACATTGTGGGAAGGGGCGGAGCCAAACACCCATTACAAAAATAAAGAAGGGTTTTGTGTTTTACCTCTTGTTAAGGAGAAGCAAGGATCGTCTCTATTATTACAAATTCAGGTAACAAAAAAGGGAGAAGGAAATAACACATTTACAAATGAAAAATAGCAATTGCAAAAATGAAGGGGAAAAACGCAGAAATCAGCACATTCTAATTTCCACCAGCATGCATCAAAAGGCAAATGAAAAGGGGGGAAATGCTGTGAAAGTCATAGGAAAATCTGGAATGAATAAAAAAAAAACAGAATCCACCGGGCAAACACAGCGTAAGAACGTAAACATCTACGCCCCGAAAGCATGGAAAAAAGACATGCGTGCATAGTTATAAATACAAAGAAACACGCGAAGGGCTGAGCAAAGAATAAAGGAGCGAAACCTACAACTGCAAGGCTACCAAAAGGCAGTCAGCAGACTGTGCTGTGGGTGGAGTTGATGAATACACAGCTCTCAGAGTTCGTCGATACGCACCAACTATTAGACGAAACGCAGTTTGGCTTCAGGAAGGGACACGGGACGGAGACCGCTCTAATAAAAGCCTCTGATGAAATCAGAACCATCATGGATCAGGGAGGAATGGCCATCTTAATTCTTCTGGACCTATCCGCAGCATTTGACACGGTCGACCATGCCATTTTGGTCGACCGTGTCACAGCTCTGGGGATTGACGGCCTGGCTAGAAATCTCATTTCATCTTTTCTGGCCGACCGCACCCAGACAGTCAAGTTGGGTAATTTCTACTCTCCCGTCTCTGCACTACCATGCGGAGTACCACAGGGTTCCTCGCTAAGTCCCACGTTATTTAACATCTACGTAGCGGACTTAGCGAGGGTAATAAAGGCCTACGGGGTGCGATTAACTTCCTACGCAGACGATACCCAACTGGTGCTGGCGATCCATAAGAATGGCACAGCAGTGGCAGCTAATTTTCAGGAAGCAATGCTTGCTGTCAGTACGTGGATGTCCTCCAACTGCCTAAGGCTTAACTCGGATAAAACCGAGGTTATGACCTTCGGCAACCTCGCCCCAGAATGGTCCTCCACCTGGTGGCCCAAACAACTGGGCTCTCCTCCTGTCCCAGTGATAAAAGCGAGGAACTTGGGAGTCATCTTCGACAGCAAACTAACCTTCAACCTTCATGTCAACAAGGTTGTCTCTTCTGCTCTCTTCATGCTAAAGAAAATAAAGAAATTGCTGCCTTATCTTCCCTCCTCTGCTGGGAAGACTTTAGTTACCACTCTGGTATTTTCCAAAATGGACTATGGAAATGCCCTCTTCCTCAACACCCAGAAATCAGTGCTGTCAAAACTACAGTCTGTACAGAATGCGGCTGCCAGAACTCTTCTAAACATCCCTCACCGCCAGCCTACCACCCTAGCCATCCGCCAGCTTCACTGGCTCAGAGTAGAGAGCCGTATTAAGTTTAAGGCCCTTTGCATTGCCTACAAGGCCATGCATGGCACAGGACCTAAATTCTTGACTGAGGCACTCCAGCTGTATACCCCCAAAAGATTGCTGAGATCGGCTAACACTTGCCTTCTGCCCGTACCTCGCACCAGAACGGCAACCTGGGGAGATCGTCGCTTTTTAGTGGCTGCACCAAGACTCTGGAACCTTCTCCCACTAAATATCAAAAACGCCCCCAACCTGATGAGCTTTCGGAGGCTCGTAAAGACATGGCTGTTTGATCAGTGAACTCTACTATTATGATCCTGCTAGCTCACACATGCGCCGAGACACCTCCGGGTAATTGTTTGCGCAATAAAAATCTCAAAAATAAATAAATAAATAAATAAATAAATAAAGTTAGAGTTTAGCAGCAGTCTTCAATCTGTGGGGCGCGACCCCCGGGGGGCCGTGGAGCCCTGGGAAGGGGGCCGCACATTTCCAAGCCTAATGCAAAATGTGCTTTTCCTTTTAGACAAAGTCAGGGACCCTTCATTCCGATCGTTAAAATGCTTTAGCTGAAGTTACTTGGCTCTCATGTGCTGTAAAACGAAGAGGCCTGTTAAAACAATCCTTCAAGTAAGTGGTCATGCCAGGGTGCCTGTGTTGCAGCGCGGAATGCTAAATCCCTCTTGACAACAGCACGACCATAGATCTACAAACATTCATACACTCATTCATTGGTGGGGCCCATAACACCAACATTCATTCCGCACAGATCTACAGTCATAAGAGGGGATGATCACTCCGTACGCTGTATTGGGAGGAAACACTCTCAAATCCCTAATGAGCAATTGTCATCCCTACCTCACCGGAATCTAAACATCATTTAGAAAATCCTCCCATGAATAGGCCATGGATCTACTGAGTTGCTGGGTATAGCATTACTTAACTCTTCTAAACAATATAGAAATAATTCATCACTCAAATAATAATACTCCAACACAATTCTTAGTAATAATAAAGAAATATTTTATCTAATAGAAAGCATAGGCTATCCGTCATAATACATTCAACATCCCTATCAGTATAATTACCTATTCTGGCTAATTGTCGTCATCTAAGTCAGGTTCAAATCTTTCGTCTCTGTGCCCATAAATGATCAGAAAGTTCTCAAGGAATTGGGCATTCGGATCAGTCCATCAGAGTCTCGGGCAGACCACTGTCCAGCAGAGGCACCGTCCAGTCCGTCAGCGTAGTGTCAGGAAATCAATGGGTAATGGGAGAAGAGCGCTCCCATAGAATAGGAAAGGCTTCGATAAATTCCCTCTCTAATCTAAGACCTTTTATAGGAAAATAAGCGGAAATCATAGTTACATTATATGTCTAAATTGCTTCTGATTGGTCCACTAGGATCATTCTACTGATTCCCAGCGCTAAATGTTGCGTCTTAATTTAATACATTTTATTATACATCAGTATCCATATTGGACATCCTTTTCCTGGGTCAAATTTAGTTCCGCCAATATCTTTCAGTGTAATCATCAAATTGCACCGGCTTGGCTTTGGTTTTTGGATTGTCCATTGTTTATAATGTTCACTTCCCTCACAAAATTTATGTTCATGTAAGTTGCAACAGTTGCGATCCCCTAATTCTTGCAAAACTATGCGATTTGTAATGTCAACACATCATGGCGATTCATTTTTTCCCAACTCGTCCTTTGTTTGGATTTTTCTTCACACCAGTCGTCTGCATTAGTATGTAGGTTTGTTTCATTTGTATCATCTTCTACTTCATTCGACCGCACAACTTGTAGCTTTCTTTACACTGGCTGGCAGCCCAGACTGGCCGTCCTTGGTGTCATCATTTAGTCGGGTTCAGACAGAAACCACGGCTTCAGGCAGCGACGCATGCGCCTTCCTCATCACTCAGTAGAAGCGTCAAAGGATTAGTTAGCAGCCATTTTGTGGCCAATGGCGTCGGGTCAACCTAGCAAAAAGGAGCACAAAACGTAATTAATACATAGGAAACGCTATTACAGTGTTATTCCCCACTAAACCCTTTATGTGTCCGTAATTATCTAGCAATAAGCAATCACATTTACCACCAATAAAGCACAAAATCACAATTAACATCACATAAGCAATATATAACATGCAATTTCTAATCATCTATCATTAGTATGCGTACGCAAATAAGTTTACATATTAATTTAGGCCATGCAAAGGCAATTCCCACGTGTAATATCTCATTAGTAATGTTGGTTAGTTTCCAAACGACAAACCTATTAATATGATTATGATTAAACATTAATTAACTTAGTTTTAAATCCCTAAAATAGAGGGGGTACACACAAATTAAGAAAACCCCGCTCCATCACCTGCTTGCCTGAATGACATGCAAATGTGCGCTAGGAGTTAATCTGCAAATGTAAAGGATGCTTGGGAGTGGTTCTGGCTTTAATTGCTTGAATCACTCCAAGCATTGTTGTAGCAAAGATGTGATTTTATTTTTGCATGGTGGTGCAAGGAATTTTGGGTTTTGACGCTGCCCCAGATTTGAAAACCATGTAAACCTTGGGCAGCGCCAAAACCTTACGCGTCCCCACAGCAGGCGTAACAAGGAGAAATGCCTTCATTGCTCCTTGTTTTTCCTCTTTCTATGTGTGTTCTCTCTCAGGATTCTTCTTTTGCTGGAACGTGCCCCTTCCTGGCTATGTTTGTGCGCCAACGCAGACGGAGAGGACAGGAATGCGCCATATTTCATAAATACGGTGCCTTCCTGCCCTTGCACATTGGCGTAGGGCAGCGCAGCAAGAATAGCGGCGCTGCTCTGTGGCGCTGCCCTATGCCAATGACTCATAAGGCTCTTTGTTTTAGCCACACCTTTGACCACGCCCCCAAGCTCTCTTACTGACCTTTGCTTTGCTAAACACTGTTTCATTTATTTCCCCCATGAAAAATGATCTGCTGTGGGAATTGTGGGCGTTTATGGTTGTCGATAGTTGGCAATGATGAGGAGGACCAAGTGCTAGACTTTTTTGTCAGGAGGGGGTCCTTATGCTTATAATTGTTTGACAGGGGGGTCTCGGCATTCAAACGTTTGAAGACCTCTGCGCTAAAGAGAGGTGCAGCTGAGACACTGCATCACAGCCCGAAAGGTTTGCCGCAGGCAGATGGATTAAACTGCCAGAATCCTGCAGTGTTCAGGTGAGATCTGGTCCCAGTCCTTGGACAATGTAATGATCAACAGCACCAAATCAGCAGCGGCCGGTGCAGGTAAGCGCGGTGGGGCGTGGGCATGTTGACAGACGACGGAATAGGATTCATTTATTTAATTTGCCCTATTCAGTCGTCTGTCGACATCCCACTCCAACGCGGCACGCCCCACCGCGCTTACCTGCATCGGCTGGTGCTGAACACCACACAGGTAATCTGAGGGAGAGGGGAGAGAGCTGCACCCCAGAGAGGCCGCCGAGGCTTCAGACTCTCCTGCCTGCAGCCACACAGCACAAAGCTGCCGAGGCTTCAGACTCTCCTGCCTGCAGCCACACAGCACAAAGCTGCCGAGGCTTCAGACACTCCTGCCTGCAGGCACACAGCACAAAGCTGCCGAGGCTTCAGACACTCCTGCCTGCAGCCACACAGCACAAAGCTGCCGAGGCTTCAGACACTCCTGCCTGCAGCCACACAGCACAAAGCTGCCGAGGCTTCAGACTCTCCTGCCTGCAGCCACACAGCACAAAGCTGCCGAGGCTTCAGATTGCTTATGTGTGACATTCAACGGCCAAATGTGTGACATTTGAGCGACACTTTCTTGCAAGCGACATCAAAAAATGCAGTCTATGAAACATACAGATCAGAAATGAAACCTATTTGAGCAATGAAAAACTCTAAGATCTTGAAACTGCTGCCAAGCACCTGATCTTTGCTGCAGGCAGAGTGACCCTCTGCACAATTGTACGGTGAGTCAAAAGTACAATCTCTATACAGCAGGAACATTAATCATCAGCTAACTTTGACATTTTTGTGTTGCCTGAAAACTTCTGGGTACACAAGTAACTCTGCAGCAAGTGCTTTGAAACCATAAGTGATTTATAAGCACAGCACCCCCCATCTCAGGGCCAGGTGCGACTGAACCACACGTATAACATGATATCTGTGACAAAAGCAGCAACCCACTGAGCTATCCACGTAAAATACATTTCAGCCATGATACCCGTTCCTTGCAGCAGGACCCCTGCTGTGGTTCTTCATGATGAGTCTGTTCTGGCACGAGACACACCTCCGCTCTCTCGCATCAGGTCAGTGACGTCCCTGCCACCTCGGCTGCAGTCTGTGACATCACCCTCACTGCAGACAGTGCTCCGCTCTGGCAGTGCTGTGACGGGCTGGAGCCAGGGGCCGGTCCGGAGGGGGCAGGCTGGCACAGAGGTGGTCTACCTTGAAGGCCACTCCCTCTGCTCCCCTCATTGATTAATTCTCAATATTTGTACAACTAGGCATTGTCTGGGACTGAAGACTTCCAATGTACTTCTAAAATCAATTTCTGTCAATATCTAAAATCAGTTGCATTTGTCATTTGTTTTTATGCAATCAACTGATGCATTTCTAGTCCATAATGTAACTTCTAATCAAACTACCATCAGCTCAACACGCGATTGAACACCCAGCGAACTGCACAAAATGTACATTGATGAGCGGCGCTTAAACCAAACGATGAGGCCAAAATGATCAAGATTCTTCTACTTTTCTTCCAGTGATGAGAAACTTTCACGAAGAAATGAGATGATGAGAAGGAACCTCTTACTCAGAGCGCAGCGTCCAGGCAGACCAACCCTGGTGGCAGAGTCAGGCATGGCTAAGAATCCAAAGAGACTTAGAGGAGTGACTGAACTCATAATATATATCAAACTCCAGCTCCATTTGAATGACTTTTCTGTTCTTTTGTTTGATGTCTGCACCCCCTTACATCTTTGGCTGTCACTGCATTAGTCTATTCCTGCAGCTCTGCTACTCATGCAGTGAATGTCACAACCGTACTACAAGCTTGATTTCCAATTTCACTTCAGTCTTCTCACAATAGAGCCAGTAGCCAGTGCCCCTCTGAGGAGGAGATTTGCCTTTGCTGCTGTGGATGAGTTGCAGTTACTTTTAATGGAGCCAATAGCCACAGCTTCTCTTTGGCAATTTAAGTATAACTATTTACTGTCAGGCAGTTCTTGTGAAATGTTATTCTATGTCTCCATTCACAGTATCAGCCTTTACAATATGTTATGTTTCCTCTCATGTCTGGCTTCTCATGGCTACACTCCTAATGACTTTTCTTTCTCTGAAACTGTTTAATGCCACAGGCTGTTGCTCAGGTGTATGTTATGCCAACCATTTCCTCCTCGTGTGGTATTAATTACTAGTATTAGAGCAGTAGAGTTCCTGTCACTGGTCCTTCAAGCGACCGGACTGGTCATCTCTTTCCTAGGAACGGCTGCCCTCTAGCGATTGAAACGTAGACTCCAGGGAGCGCGGGTACTGGACCTCTGTTTCCAATTGCGCCCAGTCCCCCGTCTTTTGTGTGTTTGGGGTTCATTACTAGTATAACAGATTCATTCTCATTGCATTTTCTTTTTAGCTTCTGGTAAACTTGATGTTCTTTGTGGTTTTACTGAGTTAGTTGCTAAAGTTAATGAAAAGAAGATGATCTGGAGATTTTTAAGCCGCAATTAATCTTAGAAATGAAAAATAATTGTCAAGTCATTCACAGAAATCAACTGGACAAAGATATTGCTCCAATGCAAAACAATAATGCTTTTGTTATCTGTTCATTGCATAAACCTGATCTAAATGACAAGCTGTGTAACTTTCATCACACATAATTCAAATTAAGCGTGGAGATGGCATAGCCTTGGCAATTTCATAATGGTTACATTCATCTCATTCAAGATTATATAAAATCAAAAATGTTCGTTATCATTTATGTTAGTTTAAATAATCCACTATAGTCTGTCCGGACAGCCTGGCCTTGTTTAAATTATATAATAGATATTAAAGCACTGGAAGGTGGTTAATAACTTTTCAGATGTTATAGTCGTGTTTTTATCTGATACGCAACATGGTAAATAGCTTTGAAATCTCAAAAGCCATGCCTGTCAAAAAGAGCACCACTTTCAATCTACCGACCACCAATTAAAAACATTTTTAATTTGCTTTGTGGCATGCAGTGCAACACTTTTGTAAACAATGGTTTTCATAGTTTTTACATGTTTCATGTAATTTAGTTTTAACATAATTATCAAGATATAATCAAAATCCTTTTTTTAAATAGTTGTTTTTTAACCTCATCATAGAGATCTGAATATGACTTTGTTTTTTGAAGTCTTGCTTCAGATGTTTTGTGAGTCATTTGAGATTTGCTCCATCTTGATCTACACAAATCCTCATTCCCCTTTAGGAGAACCAGCACTTAATAATACTTCTAATACCAGCTTATCGATTACATTTTTGAAGATGTGAATCTGTCTGTCTGTCTCTCTACCTATCTGTCTATCTCTATATGTATCTATCTATCAAAGAAAACGCACCTAAACTAATGGTCACAACTGAAAGGCGACTGACACTCTCACGTTGTGGTTACTTCCGCAACCCATAAATCACGCAACAGCCATGCAAACCATACCTCCCCTACAAACGTCAGCACCCATGACTCCCCATGATATAATAGATGCAATTATAAATAATGTAGCTTGTCAGACTACTTATTGCATTAGCTTTAACACTATCAATCCAAGTACAACCAATATAATGTATTTTTTGAGTTGCGTCGTTATTTACTGATGTGCATGCAGGTCTTGTATCGCCTTTGGTTTGGGATTGATGATTTTCGTGGCTGTTGCGTGAGTTGTGGATTTGCGGAGCCGACCATAACACTGGGAATATCTCTGTTTTCTTCAACTTTAACCCCTAACCATAACTTTCATGAAATGTACGTTTTATTATATACCTGAAAGTGTTATAACAAATCTAACCATAACTTCACATTAAACTTGTTTATTCAGTGAATTTCTGACTTTTTTCATCATACACCACAACAGTTGGGTGAAGCACCTGGCACCCAGTCCCCCTCAGCCAGGAAACCAAATAGTAAAAGTGGGAACACTGGAGTAAGAACTAAACACTTCATAGGCACAAGCCTTCCCCACTCTGGAGGTAGGATATTTTCATTTCAACTACTTCTGTGTATGTTCTAAAAGTAGCAAATGGTGTACTGGGGCAAAGAGGATTGTTTAATGATGTAGTGTACAATAAATATCACATTAGTCAAATTTATTAAATCCTTGGATTATTTGATCTCCAGTCAACCAGATATTTAGGAAGCTTTTATCCTATGTCCTTGAGAAATTGGCCATTAAGAAATAGGAGCACGTAGAAGTTAGGAGTCCTGGAAACACTGAGGTCAGTTCCATGGATAAGCATCTTGTGTCTCATCTTTTTGTTTGCTAACACAACACAGCCTACTAGAATTACTTACATTATGACAATAGAAATCAGCTTCTCTTTATAACCAGAAACAACCTCATTTTATTTCCACTTACTTTTATTTGGATTTTTTTTTTATTTTAAATGTGCAGTAATTTCCCTTTTGGGCGGCACAGGGTCGGGTAAATACAGACAGATCTCATGTTATAATAACGTTCAATGACTACTTTGAGCCAAGCACTACTCTATACTGCAATGATGTTCAAGGCGCTTCAAAGCACATCAGGAGCAAATTTTAAATTCCCGCATATAACTGGGGAAAGAAAAAAAGGATGGGGGGGGGTGAAGGGGCAGATTTGGTTGAGAATTGGAATGCAGCAGAGTGAGCCTTCATATGAAGAGGTGTGAGATGAAATGAGCAAATTGTTACCTTGGGGCCTCTGGATGCCACAGAGAAAAAGAGAAGGGATTAGAGTTGCTGGAAAATACTGCATTAGGGCGGTTATGCCAATAAATAGATCATTATGTGCAACAAACTGGCATTCAGTTGGGGGTAGGGGGTCATTTTCAGCCAAAATGGACGTTAGGCAGTCCAGGAGCTTGTCCCGCCAGGGGACACTTCCTGAGACCTTTGACGTCCTCCATAAGAATGGTAGATCCTTTAGCTGCAGCCCATTTCGTGAGGACCCATGACCTGGGCCGCAATTAAGGATGGAGATTTAGGGGGTTATTTATGGGAGCCCTGTTCCATTTTGCATCATGTAAAGTGGTATATGCGTGATGCAGGGCTTTCATAAAGATTTATGAAGCCATACAAAGCCACCCTGCATACCTTTTGAGGGGCGTCATAAATCATGAGTAAGACGACACAGCGCAAATCGCTCTGCACCATGGAGGCATTCCATGGGCATGAGTGGGTTTCTCATGCAACACCCATGGAATTTGACACTGCACTAGATTTAATAAGTGATGTAAACCTGGGGAAGCGTCAAATCCACATACCTCCCGAGGTGAAGCGCAATGAGGAGAAATATGTGAATTTCTCTTCGTCTTTTTCCCTTTCCATGTATGCGTCATTCAACATCCCACCTAGAAAGAGGAAATCGCCTTGTAGGATTGTTTTTGTGCAGGAAGGTGCTCCTCCCTGCACAAAAAAATTCCTGTCTGCAACAGAGGCACCATGGTGCAAGGGTGCCTACGTGGGCACTAGGCTGCCAAAATGGCACCAGCACGGGCAGAAAGGGCAGGAATGGACTGTATTGCTTAAATACGGAGCATCACTGCCCTTTCACTGTGGCATAGGGCAGAACAGCAATGTGCCTTCCTGCTCTTCCCTGCGGCAAAATCCCATAAATGAGGCCCTTAGAGTTCAAGTGAGAAGTGATCATGTGCTTAGCCAGTGGCGAGCCAAGTTCGCCAGCTTAGCGGTTGCCCAGTCGTTTTGGAAGCACTAGGACGATGGAAAACCAATCAAGAGGTTTGGCTGTAATGGTAAACAAGTAATTTGTAATATAAGTTCAAAAAAGCCTGAGGAGTCGACGGGCCCAAAGAATGTGTGTAAAATCAGCCATTGAGCCCAGGCACCGAGTGCAGGAGGCGGCAGCCTTCACGAAGCATCTATTGAGACTTGCAGGGGAAAGGTAGGCTCTGAGCAATATAAAGTACTGTAGCAATACAAAGTTTGCGTTAAATTAGATTAAATGTGGCACTTCGATCACTAGGGTCCATTCCTATCCATTAGGAAGCATGTAAAATGAATGATTTGTAAAACCAGGAGATATACCTGTACCCGGGGCCCATCGCCTAGAGAGCTTGAACAAAAGGATGGGGGCCACACTTTGTGTAAAGCCTGTTTAAATGTGCAGTCTAAAAAGAAATGGCCTTGGTGCAGGTTGAAATTATCGATGAGCTCCTCAAAGGAAAGCAATCGGTCACCTTCAAAAAGGTCCCACACCATTGCCATATTTGGCTCATGCTATGCTATGCTATGCTATGCTTTGCTATGCTATGCTATGTTATGCTAGGGGATTTGTAAAGCACATGGCGACCCGAAGGCATCCCAGCACTGACGGAAAGAGAGAACCACTGCACCAAAACAAGAGGCGTCTTGCTAAAAAGCCAGGTCTTGAAGGATTGTCGAAAGCTCAGCTCGTTGTTCATGGATCCAATGTTGGAGATTACGATTCCCGCAGCAGATTGCGCCACTAGGGCTGGGAAGGAGCACGTAGTGGACTGCTGGGGCACAAGGGACCCCACTCTCAGTGAGGAAGAAACAATGTAGCCCCACCCGGAGGAAGTGAGGGTGATGGTGGAAACAGAAAGGAGATGTGAGCAACAAAGTATTCAAGTCTTCCACCAGAAGTGGTGGTAACTGTATTGCAGTCTCCTCAAGGGAAAGCCCTACAAGCCACGTACTCAGCCATTGAAGTTGGGCCGCTAGGTAGTAGAGCTCGAAGTGAGAAGCCCCAAACCCCAGAGTCTACCGGAAGGTGGAGTTTGGCGATTGCCGCTCTCCTTTTCCCAGTATTCCAGATCAGGCCTCCCAGGAGGCGATCTAGATCTTGAAACACCAATGCAGCCAAAGCTGATGGCAAATTTACGAAATGATAAAGGATGTGCGGGAGAATTACCATCTTTGAAAGCGCTGGGCTATGTGACCCAAGAGACAGGGGGCGTGATCTCCAGAATGATGTCTGGGAGTAAATAGCTGGCACCGCCCAGGTCTGAATCTGCATGGTAAACCTGATTGTCTACATAGCAGAATATTGTGCCCTCTCAACGCAGGGACCTCCACCCTAATCTATGATGGACTCTGGAATATCAGTAAATGGTGGAAACGTGTATGATTTTAACCAGTTCTCTTGAAGGTCAGAAGCCGCCGCAAAGTGCTCAAGGAGATATTTTGGCTCAGGTGTATCCAGTGAAAACCTCCCACCTCTGGAAGAGGCACTAATGAAAAGTAAATAGATGGCTGATGACAAATGCACATGTGCTATGGGCACAAGAACGTCTTAGATTCCATTTTGCTGATATTTCATTCAGCACGGCACAGCCACCACATTTGCTGCATAAAGGGGAAAACACAGTGCATGCCAAATCTACAAATATTGGCTGGCTGATGGTGTCATATCTGCCCTGGTGCACAAGGAGGCTGCCTTGAGTTATGCACAGACTCAGGCCCAGGGGCAGAGGAACGTTTGCAGTGTCTTGCTCAGGATATTTTCTAGGTCTTTCTTTTTCAGTCCACATTCCTGTGTGTTGACAACCGCAGAAGGATCAGATGCATTGGATGTGGGCTGTACACTAAAGCCTCCATTCAATGCATCAGTTTCTGGATGAATTCTTTTTATTATAGACAGTTAGCAGAACGGCAGCAATTTAATTCTTGCAGATAGACAATATTGTCAGTACATACATGAGCAACAATCATCCACACACTTCCCCAAATATGCAGAATAGCAATTGGCAGTGTGTGTGCTCCGCCATCTCCACTCCGCTTCCGGCTGAATGACTGCCTTGAAGGGGGGACACAGAATCCCTCTGTCACTATTCCAGTTTCCCTTCGCCAGAGTTTGGGGCAGCCCCTGCTCACATAGACAACCCGCTCCGCTTACACACACCAATCCATATCCTCATCCCAATCCCTCAGGGTTGGTCCAGAGTCTGAGCCCCACTTTCTTCCTATATTGCGTTTCACGACCATGAGGCCGATTGTAACCTATAGTCTTCCTCCTCTTGTGAGATCTGTTGTTCCCCATATGTTCAACAGGCCTAATTGGGGGGTGAGGTCAATATTTTCAGTCAGAACCAAATCCACCTGGGATATCACTTCTCCCCAGTAGGTTGGATTATGGGACAGTCCCACAAAATATGGAAGAAGGTGCCTTCGTCAACACAGCCCCTCATACAGTGTGGCAAGGTTCCTCTTCCCATTTTTACAAGAGCGGTGCAGGCATAGTACATTCTATGCAGCATTTTCAGTTGAAATGGGAACGTAAAGCAAGTTCTTTGGGCGACGCAATCGCCTCCAGCCACTCCTCGTCATCTACGTGACCTAGGCCCTCCTCCCATCTCTCTCGGAGTTTCGTTAAATTATCAGGGGAATTATTTAAAATGTACCAGTATGTTAGGGAGATTGCCTTCTTTGGTATGTAATCAGAGTAGTCTGTCTTCTAATGGGGATGATTCAGGCAGGTCCTCTGTTTGAGGGAATGCTCATTTCAGTGCGTGATTTATTTGATGGTAGCGGAATATTTCTGTGAGTGCTAACTCGTGCTCCTGCTGTAATACAGTAAAAGGTTTTATCCCTTCAATAGTCCACAGGTCACCCACCCACGAGAGACCTCTGAGGTCCCATTTATCAAAACCTCTGTATCTCGCCAGTAGGCCTAGATGCATCGAGTCCCATAAAGGAGTGACCTGTGTAATTCTGTCATGCCACCCTAATGCCGTAAATGTCGTGTTCCAGATTTTGGATGTTACCAAGGTGGGGTTGTGAGGTTGCACGTTGCATCTTCACCCATATATCGCCCTTTGATACACTCCTGTTGTCATATTATAGCGGTCAATTCGGTAAGCTGGGTCTCCCGTTGGCCAAAGCACCCAATGATTGACTACAGCTAGTTGTGCGGCCCAGTAGTAATATTGCATGGCCGGAAGGGCAATACCGCCGCCATACCAGCTCTTTGTTAGTTTGTGTAAAATAATTCTCGGAGCTTTCCCATCCCATAACAGTGTTCTTACAGTTGCTTCTATAGCTTCAAAATATGTCGGGGGACTGGGTGTGGTGTATTTTGCAGTTTATATAAGAATCGGGGTAATGCCACCAAGAGCAGCTTTTCCCAACAATGTGAGGGGTAAGGTTCTCCAGTGTTGTACATTGGCCCGGAGTCGCGGCAGGGTGGGTTCTAGATTGTGGTCATAGAAGGTCACCGGGTCTTTAGTAATGTTCAGGCCCAGGTATTGAAATCCCTCCGTCACAACCTTGGCCACGCAGAACCTTGGAACCCGGGGAGTATCACCACTCAGGACGAATATTACTGATTTGTCCCAATTTATAGTGTAGCTCGAGTAATTTTGGTATAGGGCCAAAATATGGAGGATTCTGTGTAGTGAGGCATAGGGGTTGGACATCTATAAAAGGGTGTCGTCGGCATATAGAAAGATTCGATCTTCCCAGGTTTCTGACAACTTGAGCCCTCCAATCAGACGGACGCCCCTGATCCACACCGCCAAGGATTCCAAGGCCATAGCAAATATAAGCGGAGAAAGAGGGCAGCCTTGCCTCGTGCCTCTTTGTAAGGTGAATACTGCTCATCTACCTCTGTTTACCAACACCTGTGCCATAGGATCTGTATAAAGGAGGCGAATCCAAGATAAGAATTTGGGGCCAAAACCTTGTTTCTCTAAGACTGCAAATAAGAAGCGCCATTCCAGCATATCGAACGCCATCTTGGCGTCCAGTGAAACTACCAGGGCATCCTCCTGGATAGTATGTGCCCTCCCCAGTATTCCATGAAGGTTTCTCAGTTTTGATGTAGTATTTCTACCTGGCATCAAGCCTGACTGATCAGAATGTATTATTGAAGTCAAGATCGGGGTTAGCCTATTTGCCAGCAATTTCGCTAAGATCTTAACTTCGGCATTTAGCAGTGAGATTAGCCTGTAGGATGAACAGTGGTCCAGTAATTTCCCAGCCTTGTGGATCACAACGATGTTAGCTAATCTTTGATCATCTGGTAAAAACCGGCCTCTAGGCTTTCATTAAACATTTTGACCAAGTGGGGGAACATCTTAGATGCTATCAATTTGTATAATTCAATGGGGAGGCCATTGGGGGCCATTGCTTTACCTGAGTTCAAGGATCTGATGGCCTTCGTCAGTTTGTCCTCTGTAAGGTCATTAGGGTGGTAATAGCTTGCGAGCAGAGTCTGTTGTTACGCTTGGTGATGGTGTGTATTTTTCTACATAGTACGCTGCAAAGGTGTCCCCTATGCTCTGCCTATTCCGAATAGGAGCTACCTCCTTCGTGGTCATTTCCAGCATCCACATAGACACTGCTTCCTGCTTCTCCAAGCAGGCTAGCAGCTTTCCTGCTTTATCACCCACATTTATAGGCGATGCAGGGTTACTTTATATCTAAGTTTCGCTGCCTCCTCAGGAGTGTCTTTGTGTTCTTTCGTTTCGACAATTAATATATGTCTGACTGTCTGCGGATCTATAGCTGTCAGATCGGACTCAAGGTAGTGGAGTTCCCTCTGGAGTTCCTCCAACCACGCCACCTTTTCTTTTTTGTGACCTGCATTTGAGGCAATGCCTTGACTCCGTAGCACCATCTTGAAGGCCTCCCAGAGAACCTGGGTCGATTCCACAGTACCCTCGTTTTCCCAAAAGTACTGCTCCGTGGTCTTTTGTAAATCAGTCTGAATGCGCGGTATCTTCAGGAACCAAGGATCAAGCGGTACAACGAGGCCCGTCGGGCCAAGCCTCGCACCATAGACCACCCAAATAAGGGAATGATCCGAGATACTTCTGGGGAGGAGACCCACATCCCCAAATGTTTGAGAGAACTGCACCAGTCCAAATATGTAGTCTATGTGCGAGAGACTGCCGTGTGCCCCAGAGTGGAAAGTAAATTGGTTAGTTCTTGGGTCGTGTATTCGCCAAACTTCCACAAAGCAGAGCGCCACTAAAACTCTGCTAATAATTTCCCTGAGGGATCATGGCCCGTGCCGGCCTCCTATCGTGGTCCTCATCAATTGCTGCACTGCAGTCACCTCCAATGATCAATTCCCCCTGTTGCAGTTTAACAATGAGTGAGCCCAAATCTGTCAGTGCCGCCGCATGGAGTCTAGAGAGGATGTATAGTGAAATAATATTAAATAGATGCCCCTCCCAGTATCCAGAGATTGCGATGAAACGTCCCTGTGGGTCCTGTAAGATGTGTTGAACAGTAAAAGGGAATGTGTTCGGGAGAAGGGTACCTACTCCCCTCGATCCCCTGGTTACCTGAGTGTGCGACTAGTTTGTATCCCCATCTATTCAGTGCACCATCTGATGTCCCCTGCAAATGCGTCTCCGGTAATAGGATTACCTCCGGTAGGTGTCGTTTCAAGTCGTGTAGTACCACCCCTCTCTTCATCTTATCACCCTGTCCGTTCACATTCCAGGACAAGAGTTTGAAAACGTGTGTGTTGATATGAAGTCATTAAGTATCTAGTCTAATTACAATTATGACAACTGGGTAGGGTCCCCCATTGTGGCACAAGGGGTATGTGCTCACGTCTCCCGGGAACTTCTCCCCGGCCCCCTGTCTGGTGTCAGGTAGCACAATGCCACCTGTCAGTGTAGAGCATTGCAACCCATGTGTCGGACCATACTCGTTGTCTTTTCTACAAACCACAATGTTAAACATTATCAAAAACCCAGAACATTGAAATACCCACTTCCCCCCACCCCCTTCCCTGCCTCCCTGCAGTGTGGACTCAGAATTGCCCAAACCTCCCAACTGTACAGAGCGCCTGTGTACCCTGTTCTCTGATCCTGTTCCCAACAACTCATTATAGGGACAAAGGTGTGACCCAACCTGGGGCGGCCACTCTCCTCTGCCCTTCATATCAATCGGTTCTGTATATCGCATGAAATCAAATCTGTGAGGCCTGGATGGGTCCCATTTCCACGGACTTATTTAGCTGGGCCAACATGAGTCAAGCTTTAGTTGCATCAGTGTGACAGTGTCTAGGGGGCTGCAGTCTCAGAGGAAGTCTGCTCTGTCGTGTTGGCCCTCGGATTACGATGTGGTTCAGTATTTGTAGGGTTTTTATCATCTCTCAGGTTGTCTGTTTGCGTTTTACGGTTCTCAACCTTGCACCCTCCTCCAACCAGGCCCATGCATCATCAGGAGTTTTGAAAAACCTGGTCTTGTCCTCTGCCGCCACTCGCGGCAGGAAATATCATAGCATATTTCAATTCTCTTTCCCTCAGGGCCTTCTTGACTTCTATAAAGGAGCATCGCAACTTCTGTACTCCGATTGTAAAGTCTGGGAAAAAAGTGATCGTCACATTTTCGAGCTTGAGAGGTGGACCAGTTCGAGCTGTCTGTAGTATAATATCTCTAGCCCTTTAATTGAAAATTCGTGCCACAATTGGGCAGGGCTGGAGACCAGGCTTTGGCAGGCTGCCTGAGATCCAATGTGCCCTCTCCACCAAGAAGAAGGCAGAGAGACGACGGGGCTTCAGCTGCTTAGAGATAAGGTCCTCCACAAAGAGATCAACTGCCTGACCCTCCGCACGCTCCGGCACCCCCAAAATTCTGAAATTGTTCCTCCAGGAGTGCCCTTCGAAATCCTCCAGTCTTTTCTCTAGTGCGGCCGTAGTGGCCAGCAGGGTACGAACTAGCCCTTACAATGTTTTGGTAGAGGTCTGCAAGGTGACAATGGAATCTTCAGCAGACTTGACGCAGGAGCCAAGGTTTCAAAGGTCCGCGCACATCAGGGTGACTCCTGGTGCTACTGTATCTATTTTACCTTCCAGCGCTGTGCGGGCCCCTTGGACAGCCGTCATTATATCCTGCAATGTAGGGGTCACGGCGGGGTCTGGAGTAAGCGCCATTTGTTCCTCAGATGATGGTCCCTGGGGATCTGACTTAGCATGGACAAACTTGTCTAGTTTTGTTTGCTTCCCGACATCTCTTTGCCGAGCTGGTTACTCTTTGATCCTAGGGAAGGGTCAGGCTCTCAGCCCCGGAAGGAAACAATACTGGTGTGCAGGTCCTGTGGATTAGGGTTGAACCTCAAGACACAAAGCACGCGGACCATCAAATGTCTAAGGCACACTCCGAGGTGTAAGCTCGGGCTGGCTCTCACCTCAATATCTCAAGTGGGGCTGCCCTGTAGATGAGTCAAGCACTCAGGAGAGAGGACAGGACAGGCGGGGGTGGGAAAAAGTTCCGGTCTGGCCCAGGTCCCCAGCAGGAAGAAAGACAGCGACAGTGCCAGGGCTGCGTGGGTCGGGCCAGTTCTGTAGGCACAGAGAGCATGAAATGATGAGACTTCATTGTCATCCTTCCCAGTACACCATGGGGCACAAGTCAGAGTCAGCCTCCTACACCTTTGTTCCAGGCGTGCAGCAGCCTGTCTTGTTTCGACGCAGCTGGCTCTCTCGCCTCCGAGTCCATTGTCTCCGCAGAGCTGCTCCCCCACTCATCCAGATCTTCTGGGCAGGATCAGCTCTCCAAGCCCTCTTGTCCACTCTCTCCCCATCGGGCCTCGGCCGGAACAGCAGCTGCAGCTCCAGGACA
This sequence comes from Triturus cristatus, assembly GCF_964204655.1. Classification (NCBI taxonomy): domain Eukaryota; kingdom Metazoa; phylum Chordata; class Amphibia; order Caudata; family Salamandridae; genus Triturus; species Triturus cristatus. The sequence continues at coordinate 1,861,921,561 of NC_140590.1, forward strand.
TCTCACCCGGCCACTCCCAACTGTTATGTCAGGGAGACACCCATGTGTGCAGGCTTCACCTCGTCGCTGTAGTCTTCGGCAGTTTTTCAGCACCGCACGACTCGCATTTCCCCACCAGTACGGAGCGGTCAGTGAGGTATTCATGCGAAATTGGAGATCTTAACGGATAATACAGGGGGATAATATGGAGAGTGGCCGGAGCTCCTTCAAGAAGCGGCCATCCCGGTCAGCTGTTAGCCACACCCCCTCCTCTGGATGAAATTATTGTATTATTTGTACCGGCTTCCACTAGGCATTAGTTACTGACATTTTTGGTCAGTCTATCTTTGAATATTGAGCTTTATGTCTTGTGCTGAGTCACACCAGTAATTCCCCTTGGATCCAAAGCTGGTATGGCACTGTGAAAGGGCAGTATTCCAGCTCAAAACAGCCAGTGTCCCAGTCCAACGCACACACACCACCGCCAGGCACTTACTAAAACTGGAACAGCATCACTGACTATAACTGGAACACAGCTTCCAACACTCACCGACCCGAACACAGCAACAACTTCCCCAAAGCCATCAAGAATTTCAACAACTGGATCATCTTCTACGCTGACACCCAGGCCCTCCTCAAAGACAGTAATATAACAAAATATAGACCCCAGGCCCCGCGGAACATGAATGAACTCAGACTGATGAAACGCCACTGCTAGCAACTGCAGTACAAATGGATAATGACCCAGAACAATACAAACAGATGCACGTTCAAATCAGCCCTGAGACGTGCACACTAAATGTGCCACTCTGGCAGAGATAATCAGTGCCAGAACCAACAAAACAAGGAAATATTTGCCATTGTGAAGGATTTCACCTCACGAGCATCCGCCTTCAACTTGATCACTCACATGCAGGACCTCTGCAACACTCAATTCTTCAGCAACAAAAATCACCACCATTTATAGCAACTTCAATCCGCAACTGGACCAAACAGACCTCGCCAAATGCCTTCCGATCTTATCCAAAGAACCAATGCTACCCACATGACTCATCATCACCCCAGAAGAAACAACAGCCACCACGAAATCCATCTACTCAGGGGCCCCATCGGAGTCCTGTCGCCACCAAACCTACTCCAGAGGACTGCAACTCTTTAGAGCCATGCCCACACCCATTCTGAATGACTCCACCTCTTCTGCTACCTTCCCAAAAGCTTGAAAACACACAACTGCCCTCCAATTGCTGAAGAAACCCTCCACAGATCCTTCATCACTTGCCAACTACAGACCGATCTCCCTGCTACCATTCCCGGCTAAGGCATTAGAGAAAATCATCAACAGATGCCTCACCGAATATCTCAATGACCGCCAACTCCTCAACATCACTCAGTCTGCTTTCAGACCCAACACAGCATGGAAACTGTCCTCATTGCCACCATGGATGATATACACATGACTCTGGCAAGCCCTCATCCTCATGGACCTCTCTACTGCATTTAAGATGGTCTCCCATTTTCATGCACTACCTACGCGACATTGGAATCCAAGTACATGCACCCTGATCGATCTGCTTCTTCCTGACTGGAAGGACCCAGTCAGTCAGCTTGGCCCTGTATACCTCAGACTCCCCCACAACCGCATCTGCTGAATTCCACAAGGATCCTCCCTGAGCCCGACCCTCTTCAACGCATACATGATCCCTCCAGCCAGCATCATCCACACTTATGACATCATTGTCCTCTCCTACGCTGATGACACATAGCTCATTCTCTTCCTTACGAACAAGACACCCGGCGCCTGGTACCTGGAACAAGTTCAGTGCTTGCATGACTGAAATCGCGCACTGGATTAAGATCAGATGTCTCTGTCAGGCGCTGAGCCTGGGCGCCTACCAGGAAAACGCAAGAGAAAAGACTACATTCCCCAGAAGTCTGGCGGCCGAATGGGAGGAGCCGCGGCTTCATAAACAATGGACGCGACCGAGCCGGTGCGCGTAATTCTGACTGTGAGATTAGAGCCGGGAGTGCTCTTGGCTAACGGACCATTTTGCCTCGTGCCTACATGCCACTAGGTGGGGGCTGCTAGGGAGGCTGTTTCCATTTCCCTCGGGGTGCTGACGTAAGCGCTGTCGAGTCTTGCTCGGCGTCTGGTCGAGATTCCGGATGAACCTAACGTTTCCTACGGGGCGCTGAGGCAAGCGCTGCCGTACTGTGCCCTGCTCCATTCTCACCTCAACAGGGACGCGGAGGATGCCGGTTGGTACACCAGTGTAAAGGGGCACTACCAAGGATGATGCTTGGCGGATTCAGATGGTGCTGACGTAAGCGCTGTCAGCCTGAACTGTTGGTAACCACGGAAGGAGGAGAGGAACAGGACCCTGACGGATAAGGACTCCGGGCCGCCAGTGCTAACCAGGGTTGGGTTGTGGTGGTGCGGGAGCACTGCAGAAGACTACCGAACAAGTACTGTGGTGTTAATTTGTTGAGTCAGAGCTCAGGAACACGAGAGAGACAGTGCTTCCTGGAACTTTTTGTTTGGTGCTTTGTTTTCATGAGTTAGGGGAGAGGAGTCCCGTGGATTGAAGGCCGCATTTACTTAGCACGTCCAATAGTCCAGTGCAGGGCAAGACACATGAGGTTCTCTGGCCTTTTAAACTGCTGGGCGTTTCTTCTGCGGCTAAAGGGAGGAACAGGGTATGTATGGCTGGGTATGTGTGATTGATTCCAGTATAAAAGGGGAATGCTGGGAAGGCTTGATGTGTTTGTTTTATGTTTTATTGTATTAGGTGCGCAGTGGCATCACTGGAGAGAAGTATCTCTTGGTGACACGCAAGAACCCCAAACACACAAAGAGAGGGCTGAAGGTAATAGGCGCGTGTAGTGAGACCATATGAGAGTAGCAGTCTTGATATATGTGTGGTAACCGTGTATTCTTTTGTTACAGGTATCCTCATCCCCGCTGCTCCCTTATTAATTTCTTTCCCTCGCCTGATTGCCCTATTTCTCTGTGTGGGTATAAAGCAGAGTTGGGGACGTCTGGAGGGGGACTCCTTTGTGCTTCGCCCGGATCCTACAGAGCCGCTGTGGACCGTTACAGAATTACGCGCCCACGAAATAAAGCTCCTTACGGCCCGGGCAAAGCACAATCATGGCGTCTTTAGATGATGTATTACAGGCCCTACTGTTAGTGCAGCAGGAATTGGCTGCCTCTAAGGCGGAGACCGCGGCCCTCAGAGAGCGGGTGGATCGACAGAGTAGGAATCCGTTTGATGCAACCCAAGCATCGTCTCACATACAGGTGAACGTACCTCCTCCCATCCCCTTGGCTAGTCCTGAGAGGATTTCGGGAGACCCCCTCAAAATACAAACATTTCTAACGCAGATTATGTTACACTTTTCGTGTAAGCCAGCTTCCTTTCCCAACCATCATTCCCGGGTGGCTTTTGCAATATCGTACATGACGGGAGATGCAGCCAATTGGACTGTGCCACTGGTGAAATATGATGACCCCCTGCTTTCGGATTGGGATTCGTTTCTCAGGGAGTTCGAAAGGGTGTTTGATCGAAGAGCCACCACCTTCTCGGCCGTTCGAGAACTGTTAGAGCTCAAGCAGGGGAGGCAAGATCTGGTGACATACCTCACTCAGTTCAATCGCCTGATAGCAGAGACGGCGTGGCCGGAAGAGAAGAGGATGTCTCTGTATTATCAGGGACTTAGAGACGACATGAAGGATGTGCTTGCGCAAATCGCTCCTCAGCCTACCACGTACACCGATTTAATGAACCTCACGTTGCGTTTAGATCATAGGCTGGCGGAAAGGAAGGGAGAGAGGGTGTACGCTCACGTCGAGAAAACGGAGAGGGGGACCAGAGCCCCGGTAACCCCCCTTGATTCACATGCAGAACCCATGGAAGTGGGCACTATTCGAGCTCCATTATCCAGAGCAGAAAGAGAGAACCGTAGGGTATCGGGCTTATGCATGTATTGTGGGAAAAAGTGCCATTACGTGAGAGACTGTTCCGCTAAACCCAGGAAACCGGGCGGGTATTATCCCAATAAGAAGGTGGCGGTCACCACTGTACCCCCATACCTACATGATGAACCGACCTTAGGGGAGGGGGTAGACCAACCCCGATCTCCGGTGTTACAACTGCCCTCGTTGGCAACAACCGAGCTAGTGGCCTCGGAGTCACACATCGTGTTGTCTATGTTCCTTTCTGTGGGCTCACATACTCATCAGGTGGAGGTGATGATAGACTCAGGAGCCACCGGAAACTTTATTGACAGCGGGTTAGCGCAGCGTCTGGGTCTTCTGCACGTCCCCAGGGCGATCCCGGAAAGAGTGCTGGCGGTAGACGGGAAGCCATTGAAGTCAGGGCCCATTAGCGAAGTCACGGAGGAGCTAATCCTGATAAAGACAGGGAACACTCAGGATCATGTGGAGACTATTGTGCTGAACATAATCGAGGCACCTCAGTAGGAAGTCATACTGGGTATGCCCTGGTTGTGGAGCCATAATCCCACGGTCGATTGGAAACAAAAGACGGTGGTGTTTGACTCAGAGGAGTGTAGAGTGACGTGTGTACAACCCACCACCCCCACGTTCTGGCTCTCACGCAGGGGTACCAAATAGCCACTGCAGCAGAGAAGGAGACGGTCCTCAGGGCTGGACTGGGACCCACAACTGGCCCTGGTAAAGTGCTCGACCGGCCCCCTCGGGTGCTGCCGAGCTCTGTGCCAGGGCCGGTATTCGGCCGATTTTGTAACAGGGCCGATTTTGCAGCTATGCTGCAAGAACGGCCCTGTAACAAAAACGGCCCCCAGGGGCCCAAAACCGGCCCCCACCTGTGCGGCGCACCGGGGGATTGCCCGGTGCCCGCTACTGCCAGTCCGGCCCTGCCAGTCCTTCCCTCCGTGTATGAACGCTTCAGTGATGTCTTTAGTGAACTTAAGGCAGAGAAGTTGCCACCACACCGCAACTACGATTGCCAGATAGATCTCGTTCCCGGGGCGCTCCTGCCTTCATGTAGAGTGTATGCCTTATCGGAGCACGAGACCGCTCATCTGCGTGAATACCTGACACATTATGTAGACATTAGATTTATCAGGCCCTCTCGTTCACCTGCTGCTTCGCCTTTTTTTTTATCAAGAAAGCCAACGGTGAATTAAGGACGTGTATAGATTATCGCGTGTTGAACAAAAACACTGTCCGAAACAGATACCCTCTTCCCCTCATCCCTGTCTTGCTGGATCAGGTGAGGGAGGCTGCCATCTATACCAGGCTGGACTTAAGGGGGGTCTATCACCTGGTCCGGATAAGGGAGGGTGATGAGTGGAAGACGGCGTTTAGAACACGCTATGGTTTATTTGAGTATTTGGTTATGCCGTTCGGGCTTTGCAATGCCACGGCGGCATTCCAATTCTTTTTAAATGATGTCCTGAAGGAGTTCATAGATAAGTTGCCGGTCGTCTACATTGACGATATTTTGATTTATTCCAACGATCAGGACGCACACATCAAACACGTGTCACAGATTTTGCGCAGGTTAAGGGACCATAGTTTGTTTTGCAAGTTGAGCAAATGTGAATTCCACGTGGCAAAGGTCGAATTCCTGGGGGTGGTACTTAGTCCCTCGGGCTTGTGCATGGCAGAGAGAAAGGTGAAGGCGGTGCAGGAATGGCCTGTTCCTAAGAATGTGAGAGATGTGCAGTGTTTCCTGGGTTTCTCCAACTATTACCGGAGATTCATTTCACACTTCTCACAGATTGTCTCTCCTCTCACTCGTTTGTTACGAAAGGGAAGCACCTTTTGTTGGACCCTGGAGGCCATGGAAGCATTTGTCTATTTAAAGGGGGCATTCACCACAGCCCCTATTCTGCAGCACCCTCAACCGGATGAACCGTACATCGTGGAAGCAGATGCCTCGGACATAGCAGTGGGAGCCGTGTTGTCACAACGTGAACATCTATCGGGACAACTGCATCCTATAGCCTTCCTGTCAAGGAAACTGACGCCGGCCGAACTGAATTACACGATAGCGGAAAAGGAGTTGTTGGCTATCAAAAAGGCATTCCAGGAGTGGAGACATTATCTGTGGGGGGCTAAACATCCAGTCACGGTGTACACCGACCACAGGAACCTACAGTATATGAAAGCGGCCAGGCAACTCACACAACGACAAATGCGTTGGACATTGTTTTTTGCAGACTTTGACTTTGTGGTTACCTTTGCCCAGGTTCGGAAAACAGAAAGGCCGATGCGCTATCCCGACAAGAAGAAGACGACGAGTCCAGGCAACGCGTTGTCGAAGCCATCATTTCTCCGGAGAAAGTGGTGTGTTCAATCACAGTGGACACTTTCCTGGATGACATAAAAACCCATCACACGCTAGCGCAATGGCATAGGTGGGCGGAACAAGAGCCGCATCGACTGGTCAAACAGGGGTTGCCCTTCTTTGGGAATAGACTGTTCTTGCCTTCTTCGGTTCTCAGGCGCAAGGCGTTCTTGTGGTGTCATGACTCTATGTTGGCCGGTCATCCGGGTTGTACAAAGACCCTACAACTACTGCAGAGACAGTTCTGGTGGGAGCACATGGGCAAGGACGTCCGTCAATGGGTAAAAAACTGTGACACCTGTGCCCGTGCCAAGGAAGACCATTCCAAAGCAAAAGGCAAACTGGTTATCAAGCCTACTCCTTCTAGGCCCTGGCAAAACATAAGCATGGATTTCGTGGTAGGACTACCACTAGACCAGTGTTGTAATGCAATCTTGATGGTGGTGGACAGCCTCACTAAAATGGGACATTTCATTCCGTGTAAAAAGTTACCCACAGCTAGCCAAACCGCTCAGTTGTTGCTCTCTCATGTAGTGAAGTTGCACGGACTCCCGGAAGTGATTGTGACTGACAGAGGCCCGCAATTCATCGCCCGTTTCTGGAAAACATGGTGCAAGGCCTTACAGGTAGAGGTGGCCACGTCCACTAGCTTCCACCCGCAGACGGATGGCCAAACTGAGCGGCTGAATCAAACTCTCAAAACTTATCTGAGGAGCTACTCGAAGGAAGCCAGCACCTCATGGGTGTCTCTGTTGTGGTTGGCGGAACTGGCCTATAACAACGCTTGGCACAGCTCCATAAAGGAAACGCCCTTTCGGGCCAATCATGGGTATCACGCCAAGGTCCTTCCATTGTTCATTCCCTGCGAGACGAGGAACCAACCTACCGTTTCCCTGCAGATGAAGGTCCTTCAGGCGATGCAAGACAAGGTACGGAAGAACCTGGATAAGGCTACACAGCTCTACAAGACCTGGGCTGATCACCGTCGGCAGGAAGGACCCGTTTATCATCCGGGAGACAGGGTATGGTTGTCTACTAAATACATCCGCTTTAAATTGCGCAGCGTGTTTCATCCCAGGTTCATCGGTCCTTATATCGTTGTATGCAGGATCGGTCCTGTCGCATATAAACTGAAGCTACCTGCATCTCTTCGCATCCATCCCGTGTTTCACTGCAGTTTATTGAAGCCAGCGGTCGGGGCCCGAAGAGAGGCGGTTCCGCCTGTGTGCCGTGATGGGCAACTGGAATACGAGGTCCGGAAGGTGTTGGATTCCAAGTACCGGCAGGGCTGTCTGTGGTATCTCATTTCGTGGAAGGGATACACTGCAGAGGACGACTCATGGAAACCGTCGACGAACGTCCATGCTCCTGCGGCTGTGCGCTCGTTCCACGTGCGCTGTCCAGATAAGCCTGGACCTAGGAGGTGCATGGGAGGGGTGCGTACTGTCAGGTGCTGAGCCTGGGCACCTACCACGAAAACGCAAGAGAAAAGACTACATTCCCCAGAAGTCCGGCGGCCGAATGGGAGGAGCCGCGGCTTCATAAACAATGGACGCGACCGAGCCGGTGCGCATAATTCTGACTGTGAGATTAGAGCCGGGAGGGCTCTTGGCTAACGGACCATTTTGCCTCGCGCCTACATGCCACTAGGTGGGGGCTGCTAGGGGGGCTGTTTCCATTTCCCTCCGGGCGCTGACGTAAGCGCCGCCGAGTCTTGCTCGGCATCTGGTCGAGATTCAGGACCAACCTAACGTTTCCTACGGGGCGCTGAGGCAAGCGCTGCCGTACTGTGCCCTGCTCCATTCTCGCCTCAACAGGTACGCGGAGGATGCCGGTTGGTACACCGGTGTAAAGGGGCACTACCAAGGATGATGCTTGGTGGATTCAGATGGCGCTGACGTAAGCGCTGTCAGCCTGAACTGTTGGTAACTGCGGAAGGAGGAGAGGAACAGGACCCTGACGGATAAGGACTCCGGGCCGCCAGCGCTAACCAGGTTTGGGTTGTCGTGGTGCGGAAGCACTGCAGAAGGGATGTATGACGTTACAACGCATGCTTTTACACCGCATGCCGTTACAACGCATTTTTTACACCGCAAGATCTGTTACAACGCCAGCCTTTACAACGCATGCTTTTACAACGACGTACACTAGATGGAGTGCTGACATTAGAAATGTATAATTTACTATTCTAACTCCAGACCACGTTGCAGTAGGGAAGGTGTTTGGATAGTAAAACTACACTATTTCTAATGTTAGCACGCCATCTAGTGCATTTCGTTGTAATGGCATGCGTTGTAATGGCATGCGTTGTAACAGATTTCGCGTTGTAATAGTTTCGTTGTAATGGTAGTGCGGTGTAAAAGTTGCGTTGTAAAGGTTGTTCACCCTGCAGAAGACTACCGAACAAGTACTGTGGTGTTAATTTGTTGAGTCAGAACTCAGGAACACGAGAGAGACAGTGCTTCCTGGAACTTTTTGTTTGGTGCTTTGTTTTCATGAGTTAGGGGAGAGGAGTCCCGTGGATTGAAGGCCGCATATACGTAGCACGTCCAATAGTCCAGTGCAGTGCAAGACACATGAGGTTCTCTGGCCTTTTAAACTGCTGGGCGTTTCTTCTGTGGCTAAAGGGAGGAACAGGGTATGTATGGCTGGGTATGTGTGATTGATTCCAGTATAAAAGGGGAATGCTGGGAAGGCTTGATGTGTTTGTTTTATGTTTTATTGTATTAGGTGCGCAGTGGCATCACTGGAGAGAAGTATCTCTTGGTGACACGCAAGAACCCCAAACACACAAAGAGAGGGCTGAAGGTAATAGGCGCGTGTAGTGAGACCATATGAGAGTAGCAGTCTTGATATATGTGTGGTAACCGTGTATTCTTTTGTTACAGGTATCCTCATCCCCGCTGCTCCCTTATTAATTTCTTTCCCTCGCCTGATTGCCCTATTTCTCTGTGTGGGTATAAAGCAGAGTTGGGGACGTCTGGAGGGGGACCCTTTTGTGCTTTATACCGCTGTGGATTGTTACAGTCTGAAGCTGAACTCAACAAGACAATAATGGTGATCTTAGGGAAATGCACTTCACTGTAGGATCCCACCTCATGGCCAATAGAGCTAAGATTGACCCACCCCCCCCTCCCACACCAAGAACCTCAGGATCACTATCATCAACAGAAAACTCAACATACTGCCAAAATCAACGTTGTCAATGCCTCATGCCACCATACTCTAAAGGGGCTGTGGAAGCATTTCAAATGTCTTCCAATCAGCACCCGAAAAACTGTCATGCACGCCCTCATCACAAGCAAGCTGGACTACGGCAACACCCTCTATGCAGATCTGACTAAATCCCAACTCCCCAGATCAGGCTATTCTGGATGTGAATGTCAATATTTGCAAAGAGGTACAAAAAGCGCTCCTTAGCCCTAAATTGAAAGCAAAGGAGGCAGGACCCAAATGGTTTGATAGGCTTTGTTTGAAGGCCCATAAAGATCTAAAGTGGCCCTCAAACAAAAGCCCAGGAATAGGACGGCAATTAAAGCTGCCGAAGGAATTATGCGCAAGCACAAGAGGATAGGAAGAGCCAACTTGTAAAAATGGCTTGGGAGTAATTAAAGGAAGCACGCAAATAGAGACTTAATTTATCCTTCTGGAGGATTGTGAACTGCCCTCTTTTTAATGCACTAACCCAACCAGACATGAGGCAAATGATTCCAGCTAAAGACTGGGAGGTGCATTTCGAAAATATTTACTCCAGGAAAGGCGCACATAAGTCAGTAAAACTGATGGAAAGGGAGCTGCCCTTGACGTTTGAATAAGACAAGGTAAAAGCTGGCATACTGGGAACCGCCTTACGAAAAGCGCCAGGGCCTGATGGGGTCCCCGGGGATCTGTTCAAATCATACGTGGAACTCTGGACCTCTATACTCACTCAACATTTTGAATTCAGTAGCCCATAGTTATATCCCCACATCCTGGAAACAATCAATCATCGTACCAGTCTTTAAAAAGGGCAATTGAGATGATCCAGCGTGCTACCGTCCTATATCTTTATTACATTCCAAGGTTAAGGTCCTGGGTAGGATTCTTCTAAAAATATTGGTGGACTGGTCTGATCATAGAGAAATTCTTTCAGATATCTAGTGTGGTTTTATGCCGGGAAGAGGGACAATTGAAGAGAATATTAAACTATATTTGGTAATCAACAAATATACAACTGTTAAATGGGGAAACATACATCTAGCCTTCATGGACCTTGGCACAGCCTTTGATACAGTGGACGGATCAAACCTGTGGGCTGTGCTGAGGGATTTGGGGGTGGAAGAGTCACTTTTATCTTTTTTGTCTCATTTGCACAAGCGCCTATTTTTTTATTCTTATTTTTTTTATTTAATGCTTTATTATATAGCGCGGACTTTACCCGAAGGTGTCAGAGCACTTCACAATAGGAACAGTAATGATACATAAGGAGAAAAATTACAAGTGAGCATGTACAAAAGCAAACGTTATTTTACATGAGGCAATAGTGACAATTGTGCAAGTATCAAGAGCAAATAAAATACAAGAGGTACGTTACAAAAGGAAAAAGTGACGTGTGCAGGTTACAAGAGCATACAAAGTACACGTAGAGGTAAAAAATTGCAATAAATGGCAGAAACTCAAAACATAAAACAAAAGTTACGTTACATAAGGCAGTGGTGGCCGTTGTGCATGTATCAAAAGCAAACAAAATACAAGAGGTAGCAAACGCTACGTTACAAAAGGAAAGGTGACATGTGTGCATGTTACAAAAGAGTACAAAGTACAAGTAGAGGTATAATACTGCACTAAATGGCAGACACTCAAAACACAAAAACACACTGGGAAGGCACTTCTATAGGCATGGAGAACAGAATTTCCTAGAATGGAAGGACTTCCTTCAGAAAATAGAGGGCGTGAATTAAATTTGGAAGTGTCTTTGAAGGAGGAGAGCTTTGAGGTCAGTTTTGAAGGCCTGGGAAGAGGTGGTGGTCCGAAGCTGAGGCGGAAGTGAGTTCCAGATTCTCACCGCATTGCCTGAAAAGGATTGGGCCATCGATTTTTCCTTCTTGAAAGTGGGAGGTTCAAGCAATACCTTTTCTGCATTACGTGATGGTCTGGAGCCTCCAGAGAGTTTCAGTTTATTCGCCAGGTAGCGAGGGGAGGAGGAGTGCAAGGCTTTGTGGGTGATACAGGCAGTCTTGTAGATAGATCTTGCCTCTATGGGAAGCCAACGGAGGGTGGATAAAATGGGTGTGATGTGGTCGCTTCTTTTGGCCCCATATATGAAACGAGCTGCTGAATGGAAAACAGACTTCAGGGGGGACAGGTGGGATTTGGGGAGGCCAGTAAGAAGAGAATTGCAGTAGTCCAATCTGGAGAGAACCAGCGATTGGACCAGGGTTTTAAGGTCGTGCTCCGGGAAGAAGCGACGAATCCCCCAAAGAAGGCACAGTTGGTATCGAGCAGACTTTGAAATGGAATCGATGTGGGAGAGTAGATTGAGTTTTTTGTCGAGTATGACACCAAGGGATTTTGCGCTGTCGACAATGATGGCTTTATTGTTCAGTAGATTCATCTGATCCATCCATGATTGCACTGGGGGAGGAGAAAGTGAGGAGGAGGAATTCAGTTTTGGAGGGATTCAGGATCAGTTGATGAGTTAACATCCAGTTTTGAATGGAGTCGAGAGTAGAGCTTAGGAAGGAGAGATCGTGAGTGGAGGCCACCTTAAGGTAGATTTGAGTGTCGTCCGCATATAGATGATAGTGGATCCCGGATTTACTCAGGAGATTTCCCAACGGTTCTAAATAGAGATTGAACAATGTGGGTGCAAGTATAGAGCCTTGAGGGACACCTTGACCGACCGCCAAAGGAGATGAAAGACTGTTCGCTATTTTGATCATTTGGGATCTATCAGAGAGGAAGGAGGCAAACCATTTAAGCACAGTGCCCTCCATGCCCATTCTCTTTTGAAGAGTGTTAAGGAGAGTGTTGTGAGTGACAGTGTCAAAGGCTGCAGAAAGGTCAAGGAGGATTATAAGACAAGACTCTCCCAAATCAAGTATCCGCAGCGCGTCATCCATCACTAGCAGCAGGGCTGTTTCAGTGCTGCAGTTTTGCATGAAGCCGGACTGGAAATTGTCAAGAAGATCATTGTCCTTGATATGACGAGAGAGTTGTTTCGCTACACATTTTTCTGTGATTTTCGCAAGAAAGGGTAGGTTAGTGATGGGGCGGTAGTTGTTGAGGCCGTTCGCATCAGCGGTGGGTTTTTTAAGCAGAGGGGTGACTTGCCCAGTTTTGAAGGAAACAGGAAGGGAGCCTTGACTGAGGGAGAGGTTGACCAGAATGGTCCAATAGGAAAGAGAATAGGTATAGAAGTCAATGGCAATGGCACTAGGGATGGGGTCAAGAGAATGGTTAGAGGGCTTAGAATCGAGGATGCATTTAAGGAGGGCATCATCAGAGATGGGGTCAAAGTTTTGCCAAATGGTTAAGGATTTGCGCTCCTCTGTAGAGGTAGGGTGAATGACCTGATCTACAAGTGATTTCACCTTTTCGTCAAAGAATATAGCGAATTCCGCCTAGAAGCCTCTATGAGGTATGACCCTCAGGGAGAATGCACTACGCACTACGCACTTTCAGTTAGAGCGGGCGGTCCGTCAGGGATGCATTATGGCCCCAATGCTATTTATAATGTACATTAACAGGCTGGACCATTTTTTATGGCGGAAACCAGAATGGTGCCAGCATTATTGTATGCAGATGACTGTTTTAGTTGCGGGGACACCAAATGGCCCACAGTTATTATTAAATCTTTTTTTACGAATTAATGGAGGACTTAGGGCTTAAAATCAATTACCTTAAGTTCCACATTATGGCAGTTGGCCCATCAAAGAATAAGAAATCAAAAGCATACCATATCAAGGATTATTATTTAGGAAAAGTGGATACGTTTTGTTACCTTGGTATTTTGTTGGACAACCAACTAACTTGGAGACCACTGATAAAAGCACATATATAATCTCTTAATAGGGTAGCTTATGGGATAGATTCCTTGAGTAGGTGTTTAAGAAATCTGTTTAACATCTTTAGAATGCGAAGTGCGTTCCCACTGTGGCGTTTGATGCAGAAATCTGGGGTTACAAGCCTTGTCGTTCAATTCAAGTTGCGGAAAATACAATTTTAAGAAAGCTATAAAGAATTCCACAGTGTCCCAGAGGAAATTGTACACGAAGAAATGAGAGCAAATTTGATATTATTTGACTCGATCCAATACTTCTTTGGCTCTCAATATGGCTTAAGAATGAACTGGAATTCTACAGAAGGATTGTGATTGATTGCTTGAATTTGGAACTTAGTCATCGCATACCATGGTTAAGTTACGTTAAAAAAAACGCCTGAGCAAGTTGGGTAAACCTCAGTTGTTTAGTACCCGAGAGCTGATTAGTAAATCAGACATTGGCTGTGTGAAGGAGGCTTTCAGATTAATTACTTGAAAAGCTAGGCTACATGTAGCTCAATCCAAAGATAGTTATAAGGACTTTGTAATGGTTAAATCTATGAACAAAATGGAAACGTACTTAACTTTGGACAAGACTTCTCATCATAGAAGACTGCTAACTTACCGTTTAAATCAGTTTCCACGGCTGTTGATGGGTGGCATAAGACATTAGACTGTCTTTTTTGCACAAGCGACAGGATTACTGCACCGGACACTGCATATTGTTTTTATTTGCACAAACTGGTCAGCCTTAAGGCGAGAGTATATTCATAGGCTTACGTTACTTGTAACTTTTGGATTCACGGAAAACTTGAGAAATTAACTGTGACAGTTAACTATTTTATAAATGTAATGCTCGTATAAATTGGTTAAAATTCGATTGGATAATGGGTTTTAGGTGGTTCCTATTATTCCCTACTTACATAGCAGACCCTTACATGGAGGTTTTTGTTTGTTAGGTTTTATTAGGATAAGGCCTGGCGCACTTTTATACAATATTTTTTAACATGTATTTTCCTGTGCATAGGAATTTTTAGCAATGCATTTTTATCTTTTCAAAGGTTGCACTTTAAAATTTTGTTGTATCTTAATTCTTCATCATCATCATAAACTTTATTTCGGCCACAAAGGCCATAAAAGTACCATAAATTTTGACAAAACACAATTCTAAAATACATCAAAGTCGAATCACAATTGTACATAAAATAGTATAAAAAATTACCAAATTTACAAAGATATATTTGAGCTTAATAATTAATTGCAGAATTTCCTACGTTTGATCCACATAGCATTTAAAAAACGTGAAACTGCAAAGACAATTGGAGGATGGGTGTCGTATTTCAGAACTCGCAAGGCTTTTTCACACTCTCTAAATCCCAAGTTTCTACAGATAGGTTTTACCCAGCGTTTTCTTTGCAGGTGATACATTGGGCAGAAGAATAAAACATGTTTTTCATCCTCCATTCTATAACCACAGGCAGGGCAAGCAGTGATTTTATTGGGGTCCCAACTTGCGGTGAAGGACCTGAGCGGTAGACTGCCTATTCTCAACTGGAAGTACAACTTCCTAGCAACAGCAGGAAAGATCAGATCTAAAAATACCTCCCTCCTGTAATTGACTTTAATCTGGAGAAACTGGGCAGTCAACCTGCCAACACCAGAGTTCACATGCAGGCACAGAAGATGGAAATGTCTAAACTGTTCTGCCAGTTTTGCCTTAGAAACAGCCAAGCATGAGACCTCCGGAGAACCCCATAGATCTGGAAGGCCGATCTTGGCACAGGTGTCCCTGACGTACATTAGCCAAGGAATATTCTTATTATTAATTAGGGGCCAGACCCCCTTGATTTCTTCTCGATAGGAACCCAACTCCGTATCTTAATTATGATATGGCTGTGAGTAAAAGAAATGAAGATATGAGATGATTTGTGGAGGTTTCATTTCTTCATGTGCTTTCATGGTCAATTTAGGCCCGAATAAAAAATGTATTGATTGAGTAGTCCCGCTAGGCTCCCAGTTTGGCTAGACTCACACCTGCTCAGCCCCAGCATTCCCTTTCGGATGCTAGCGCTCTCTATAAATCTGCGTAACATAACACGGCAATCTCAAATCCTTGAATGACACATTAACCAGGATACTGGTGGACATCTCTTGCCAAAATTTCTCTAATGACTCAGAAGCTTTTCAAGCCAGAATATCTGTTTATGATTCTCCATACCAAGTCAAGCCAAATAAAACTTTATTCAGCCAACATTGACCACAGAAGCACATAAAACGCACAGAAAATAGATACTAAAAATAGTCAATACATGATAAAAGGACAGACCAATATTTCATATACAATTGTCAATACAAATCACTGAACCATCTGAACCCTTTACAAAGGCTGTATTTAACCACTTCACTGCTAGGCCTTTTCCACCCCTGTGCTGAGCCTTTTTTTTGGGCTATTTGGGGCAGTTTGCGCTTACGCCCCTGTAACTTTTCAACCACATAAGGTATCCACGCCAAATTTGCGTCCTTTTCTTCCAACATCATGGGGATTTTAAAGGTACCCAGGGTTTGTTGATGCCCCGGGAGGGGACCCAGAAATTAGCTACAATACAGCTAAATGTTGCTTTCTTTGGGGAAAATTGGAAAAAAGTGCAGTAGAGAAAAGTGTCTGGGTTTTTTCCCTGCAAATGGTATCAAGAAAAGGTTTGTGGTGATGAAATCACCATCTTACCAGCTTTCAGGGACTGACAGACTTTTGTCAGAAAACCAATTTTCCTTACAAGTTTTGGCATTTTACTGGGACATAGCCTATTTTGTGCTATTTTTGTGCTTTCAACCTCCTTCCAGTTAACAGTAGAAATGGGTATGAAAGCAATTTGGATCCTGGAAAGCTATATCTTTCAGAAAAGTAGACAAACTTCTGAATTCAGCAAGGGGTCATTTGTGTAGATCCTTTTGTTTGTTTTTTATAGAAACTAACAGTGGAAAATAGGAAAAATTGAAAATGATTAAAAAAAACTGCCATTTGTGCCAACGTTTTCACCTGTAACTTCTAAGTATGGCAGATTTTTTAAAGCAATGTACCGTTACATACGCTGGACCCTTCTGGTTGTGAGGATATATAGGACTTGTAGGTTCACCAAGAACCCGACGAACCCAGAGCCAATAACTGAGCAGCGTCTTGCAATGGTTTTTTGCTGTGTACCGGGTATATAGCAGTTAATTTGGGAAAATATAAATAGTGAACAATCTGTATTAAAGATGCCTGTGTATTTCTGAAATGGGAACAAAATATAGAGTTTAGAAACAGTAGCTATTTGCACATCTCCGAAATTGTTGGTATTCATACCAGCATGTGAATTATAGGACATTTTTCAAAGTGACTTCTTTTTTACACATTGTCTTACCTTTGAAAAGGCAGAAATGCATTGTAAGTCAATAGGTAATAACACTTGCTCTACAATTCTGTGTTCCTCTAAGTCTCCCTTAAAAATGGTACCTCACTTTTGTGGGTAGGCCTAGTGCCCGCAACAGGAAACGGACGAAAACGCAACGGGAACACTCCACATTTTTACAGTGAAAATAGACCCTTTTTTGCAAAGGTGCCTAGCTGTGGATTTTGAACCCTAGCTCAGCCGGCACCTAGGGAAACCTAGCAAACCTAAACATTTTTGAAAACTAATCACCCAGTGGAATCTAGGATATGTGACTTGACTGGCTCTCACCAGGTTCTGTTACCCAGAACCCCCCGCAAACCTCAAACTTTGTAAAACAAAAAGCCATTTTCCTCACATTTCTGTGAAGGAAAGTTCTTGAATCTGCGTGGAATCACAAAATTCCTCCCACCCCGCATTTCCCAAAATCTTCCAAGAAAAATTGTACCTCACTTGTGTGGGTTGGCCTAGTGCCCGCGACAGGAGACTGCCCAAAACGCAAAGTGGACACACTACATTTTTACAGTGAAAACTGACCCTTTTTTTCAAAATGCCTACCTGTGGATTTTGAACCCTAGCTCTGCCGGCACCTAGGGAAACCTAGCAAACCTATACATTTTTGAAAACTAGACACATAGGGGAATCCAGGATGGGGTGACTTGTCTGGCTCTCACCAGGTTCTGTTACCCAGAATCCCTCGCAAACCTCAAACTTTGTAAAACAAAAAGCCATTTTCCTCACATTTCTGTGATGGAAAGTTCTGGAATCTGCGTGGATCCAAAGAATTCCACCCAACCCGCTTTCTCCGAAGTCTTCATATAAAAATGGTACCTCATTCGTGTGGGTGGGTCAAGTACCTATGACAGGCAAGGGCCCAAAACATATTGCAGAGACATTAAAATTACCTATCACAAAACGACTTGGTTTTGGTGGGGGGGCCGGAATCTGGGTTTTTGGCCCCGGGCTCAGCGGCCATCTAGGGAAACCTACCAAGCCCACACATTTCTGAAAACTAGACACACTGGGGAGTCCAGTGAGATATGGCTTGCGTGGATCCCCCAACGTTTCCCTACTCAGAATCCCCTGCAAACCTCAGATTTAGCTGAAATAAAATTACATTTTCCTCACTTTTATGTTTGGGAAAGTTGTGAGATCACCGGGATGACACAAATTTCCTACCCCCTAGCCTTCCCACAGGTCTCTCAATAAAAATGGTATCTTACTTGTGTGGGTAGGCAAGTCACTGCAACAGGAAATGGCCCAAATCGTACTGTGGAGACTTCGACCATGCCTATCATAAAACTACCTGGTTTCGCAGGGGGGGGCTCAGGTGGGGCACCTAGTGGGCTCTCTGCACCCCCTGGGAGCAGATCAGGGGCTATTACCCCCATTTGCCTCCTGGGGGGGCAGAAAGACTGTGGCATCTTTTTGGGGGGTTGGGAGCATTGGCATACCTATTCTGGGCAGCCCCCACCCCTACGTATATAAAAATCAAATCCCTGGTGCCTAGTTGGCTTTCTGCCCCACCCAGTGGGCAAATCAGGGGCTATCCCGCTATCTGCCTCCTGTGGGGGGGCAGAAAGTATTTTGCCTTCTTTGGGGGGGGAGTAGAGTGGGGGCATTGGCATGGGCAGCCCCCACCCCTGGCCTAAAAAAAAAAATCCCTGGCGTCTAGGGTGCTTTCTGCCCCCATCTGCTTCCCCGGGGGGCAGAAAGACTGTGTTAAAAGTCAATGGGGGAGCAAAGGCCCCTGCCCCAAGGCTAGTGGGTGGATCCCTGCTTGGGGATCGCCCTCCTGTGGAGATCCCCAAGCCGGGATCCACTAGGGAAGGGTACCATTGGAACGAAACCTCGCCCAAGTGTTTTGGTGCCCACGAGCATCGCACCGAAAAACTGAAACTAAGTTGTATTTTTGTTTTCAATGTAATGACAACTGCACGCCATGATCAGTGCATGAAAAAAAGAGAAATAGATGTAAATATTTCATCACACTTAAGCTTAGAACAGTTTTTTTTCTTTGTCTTAAAGCACCTGACAAAAAACTAGCAACACCAAAACAAATCACGAGTGAAGACAACATTTGCAAGTATATCAGGGGCGGCTTTAAAAGCAGTAAAATATATTTTTTCCTTACCTCACTATAGAATTAGCAAATTAAAATAAAATGTAAAAGATCTTGTTCTGAAAAATCATCACAAGAGCAAGGCTTTAGGGCACCCAGTTTTGAACAGCGCTTAGGGACAGATAGGCATCAGTGGATGTAGTTAAACCTGAACCTAATTAAAATAAAACAATGGTGTGGGTTATTACTATAGGTCCAGTAGGGTTGTTCTAAGGTCCCTGGGCTCAATATTGAGTATTGCCTTACCGTGGGCTTGGTGAGTTCCCTGTTTTCCCTTTCTGCAATCCTCCTGGCTAGAAACAGTGATTTCATGTCTCTCAACTCATTGGGGTGCCTCTGTCTATGGTGCATAAACAGCTCTGGGGGCACTAGGTTAGTCCAGCCAAGAAATGTCAACGGCCCTGTCAAGCCTCATACAGTCTTCTAGAACAAACTGGTTCAAGGTAGGAGTGGGACTAGACCATATTTTTAACCACTGTATTAAAGGGGCCACAGCTATGAGATCAGAAATGTAACCCTGCCCAAGTTCTTCATGTACCATGAAGGACGGGGTACAGGGGGATACTGCTATAAGTTTATGGAGAGGGAATTTATTCTCAGGCACCTGCAAATCACTTCTCCATATCGTAAGTGAATAAAATTTCCATCAGAAGGTTTTCAATTTTTTTAATCATGCCTGTGGCGTCGCTGTTAATAAAGGGAGGTTAGCGACCCTAGGTTTAAGAAACACATCTAGATATTTAGAGAGAAACTCTACTGGTACTGCGGGCCAGATCATCTTTTGCTGGTCCACCTGCCTTCCGAAGCTCACATCATGGCAACTGCTCTCGACAACAATGGTTATCTTTATTTCCACTTGTACTTTGTGGCATCCCTCTGGGCTTTTGCCTTTCTTTAGTGTGTTTTATCTATTTCTAACCACTAATGAAAAGATAGCATCACATATTTGTCTCTTGTTGACCTTAGTACAAAATCATTAGGCTTGAGAACCATAACAGAGAGCATATCTCACCTTGTATTGATCTGAATAGAAATGATACAAGCTATCTAAATATACAATTTGTATCAAAGGAATCAAAAGTAAGGACTGAAAAATGTGGCTGAAAGACAAAATAGTACAATAGGATAGGGTTGTCTTTAACGAGTGCTTCCTACCCTGAATGTCATGGATGTGCCTTGCTTAATTTATCTTATCGCTTACTGTTGTGAGGTGGTCTATGTTAGTATACAGGGAAGGCACCTCTAGGCTACTACAGTAACGATAACAGCTGTAGAAGACATTTGTTCAAATCTAGGTGATTTGCGGGCCCATTTTGTAGTGTGTCTGAGAGCTTGGGTATCAGCCCTTGAGATTCATACTGTTCCTCATTTTTGTAATTCAGAAAGCTTTCCAGAATCTCTGTCAATTTGTCTGATTGCTCATTCAGTCTGTATTTAACTTGTTCATACGTGACAATTTGGTGCATCTCTCACAACTATGGGGCCAATTACGATGGAGGTTGGAAAGTCATCGCCGGTTTCAATTTCGACTGGCTGATTATGTATCAGCCGGTCGTAATTGAAACCGGCCGGTCATTCTGGCTGGATTTCAATGGGCTCAAGGAGCCCGTCAGCCAGTTGGAACCGGCTCGTAATCCCAAAGGGCTGGCTTTTCCGCCTTTGGGATATGATGCAGTGTTTCCTGCATGGTTCCCATGATGGCCTGCCCGACATGGAAACCATGTTGGAAAGCGTGTTTGGGGGTCCCCAGCAGGGAACCCCTGTGGGTGCATGTATTACGTCTTGTTTATGCATGCTCCCATAGGGAAACGTAGGAATTTGACTGAAGAGTGTTCGGTAGCATACTAATTAGGCAGTCGGGACGTAAGTCCACCCAACATCGTAATTAGGCCCTTTGTCTTTACAGCCGCAGCAGATTTTTGTTGCTGGCAGCCCTGTTACTTGTCACCGGTCTCTGCGCTCTGTTGTCTATGGGGATCTGAGGTCTCATATAGAAGTGCCACCCTCTTATTGAGAGGGGCCATTATCGTTACAGTTTGGGTGATTTTATACCCAACATTGCCCCAGTAAATGCAGAGGGCTGGACATTCCCAAAGGGGAAACAACCTTTACAATGATCCCTTCCACACATGGTAAGTACACGTAAGTTAAATATGTATGCAGATTACCCAGTGGCGATTGCCGCTGGGCAGTTATATTCAAGTCTGCAATTCCATAGAAAGAGCATTTTTTTGGTTTGCAAATCATTTTGGCACAGATGGGCGCATCTTCACAAAACAGTTCATCCACCTCAGCTATTTCCTGTAAAGTTTCAAACTCATCAGTCAAGTGGGGGCCGAGATAAAAAGGGGGTGTCCCAAAATCTAATTTCCCCATGCATTTTCCATAAACTTTTTTGAGATGCACTACAGCAAAAACTGCTGGAAGGAATTATACCAAATGTGTCAGGAAGCTAGATCTTGGTCCAGAAAGCATGCTTTTTCAGATTTGGTGCACATTTGCTCAGTAGTTTTTGAACAATTAAGGGACATAAAGATTTGTATATCTGGTTGATTGGGTTTGAGGGACCTGTGCGAGAGTCCCTCAAACCCAAATTTAATAAAGTAGAGCGTTCTGATTGGCCCATGGGGATTTTCCCTTGTGCCAATTTTCTCCCACAGGAGTCATGCTCCCGCAAGAATGAGAGCTTTGACTGCCGGCTTGCAACATGAAGAAAAATGTTGCAAGCAGCCATTATAGGACTAGAGGACTAGATCAGAAAGGAAGATGCCCCTGGTCCCAATGGTCTTGCCGGGCCATTATTCAGAGAACACCCACAGTTTTGGGCTTCAACCCTAGCGCCACTGTATGCCGAATGTAGGCTCTTGGAAGAGGTCCTGCGTCATGGAGATAATTCTGTAATGAGGCAAGTAACACTGGAAATTGTAGATAAAGGTAGAGGGTTTATTCAAATGACCCTTGTGGAACACATACGCTCCACGCTCCATGTTAGAACATGGAACCTTAAACAACATCACACTTCTCCCTGTTTACAACTTGTAACAAAATAAAATGAGATTAGTACATACAATTTCTCAGTTCAATTTAAGTACAAATATCTATATAAAACTAAATGTTGGTCACACCTTTCCTCCCACCTAAAGTGAAACAACAACAAAAGAAAGGAACAAAACACAGTTTAACAAATAGAAGAATAATGTCATAATCAACTAACATCTTATAAAATCCTTAAGATAGACTGGGCTCTTAGAAGATCTTACACTCTTGCGAATAGGATCAAAACACTGCTTTTGTGAAGAAAAACGACTGCAACTTTCTTCACTACTTCCATTGCCACATTTGGATTTTACGTGAACAACACGACTACGATTCCAGATGCGACCATCATTTGTTTTTACCGCATTTTTGAAGATCTTTACCACATTCTTTACATCAGTGAATTTAGACCAGTTGAGACAACCAACAGGCGCCTTAATTCTAACTTTGTCTCCCTCTTTGAATTCCACCAATACAGCCGATTTTCGAGCATCAAAATAACTCTTCCTTTTCTTTTGTAAATAGTATTCTTTGTTCCTCCACTGACCAATGTCATTGTGTTTTATACCCTTATCCAAAGTCATCCAGCCAGGGCATATGATAGTATTTGCAGACCTTCCTGTGAACAATTCAAAAGGAGTCTTTCCTGTCGAAGAGTATGGCGTAAACCTGTAAACTGTAATTCTTCTTTGTAACTCTTCTCTCCAATTCAAACTGTTGACTCTTGCTAATTGAATACTTTCTTTCAAGGTCTTATTCAATCTTTCAATGGCCCCATTGGTCTCTGGATGATAAAGCGAGGTTTTTTTTATGTACAATTCCACATTTACTCAAATATTCCTCCATTATCTGAGAGCAAAGAACCTGGAAAGCTTTCACGTTTAAAAATAGCATCTAAAAACTTAATGACAGCCTGAGTAGAAATATCACGTACACAACTCACTTCAATTCATCGTGAGTATAAATCAAGTAAAACTATTAAATATGGGGTCTGATGCTCACCATGAAGTGGTCCAACAATATCAATGGCTATTTCATCCCAGGGACACATGGGTAACCTCCTACAGACCACTGGAGTTTGTCTGGGTTTAATAATCTTATCACTCATGGAACAAGGAACGCAATCACCATGCGTTCAACCATCAAATCCAGGCCAGGCCAACAAAAATCCTGCCTAATACGCTCCTTTGTTTTACAAATACCCATGTGCCCCTGCTGGAGCAGAGTTTTCTGTTTGAAAATTCGTTGGTTTTTGAAGCTCTGGCATGTCTATTTGTCATACTAATTTATTAATTATTAATAATTAATTATTTGTCTTGTGCAAGTGTGTTTATATTAATCAATCCGTTTGTCCTAATAAGAGAAAGTTATACGTGGGTGCGCATAAATGTGCTGTTTAACAATAACGTGCGTGTTTTCATGTTTAAACGTTGCTATGTGCTGTTTATTTTTTAGCACAAAACGCTTTCCGAATTAATGCTTTTCTATGTTGCAAGTGCTAGATAGATGCATACACATAAGGGTATTAGTGGGGTTAACACTGTTTAATCACTATGCTGTGGTAACGTTGTTTTTGTTTCTTTTAATTAAGATGGTCTATTGTGGCCTATGGTGGCCTAGTTAAAGATGGCCGATTTTGTAAGCCTGGCCTCGATTTGAAAATAGAAAACTGTGATGGAAGAGAGCCCTGCTGAATATGGTCTTGAAGTCAGCTGACCACAGTCCTTGCTTGCTTTGTGAAATTTTCCGTGAGGACATCAGCAGCCGGGGTAATCTTCGAGTGAAATGGAACGTCCTTGGCAGCCTTGGGAAAACAAAGGAGCCTTAGAGAAAGACTCTGAGCATTGGTCTCATTGCCGAGGAGAAGTAGAACTAACAAGATACATTTGTGATTCTTGGTTCCTGTTCCGTAGTCTTTATTTTGTGATTTTTCCTGAGCGGAGATTTTCGAATGTAGCAATGTTACATCCTTTCCTTCTCGCTCTGCTCAGTGGTCCAGCGGACATTACAACTTTTCTATGTATCTTTCTTTTGTTCGATTCAGTATAAGAATTGTTAGCCTAGAGAGGGTCTTGCCACTTGCCATTTGCCTTTGCCGCGTACTGAATCTGCGCTGCTGAGGATTGATGCTGAAGGGACTTCGTCTTGAGAGACTTTACCGAGAGACTTGTCCTGACCCGTTCTGACATTTAGCTAGAATAGGTAACTATGAGAAAAATGATTTATTCTGATTGATTTCTATTTGACTAATTTCAGATAAAGCAATATAATTTGAACATGGTGTTGGATATTATTTCTTGTCAATTATTGTGTATTATATTTTGATTATTGCCGTATAGGTTGTATAGATTATGTTTATGGACAGTCTCAATAACCAGATCTTATCGACCTGATATTGATGCAGGGTGACTAGGAGATTTCTTTCCACAGGTTTATTATTGCTGGTAGAGTATATGAGCGTATGTTTAGTGAAATGGGCCCTAGCGTATGATGAATGTATGTGCGTGTAACTGTGAGATTACTCTATCTGTGGTAGTGGGAATATTATACACACCCTGATCTCTATCACCCCTCATGAGCCATTTTTATAATGTTGTCCCTCAAACTCAATGGAGGAAGAAGCCTTGTCCCTCTGGTTAAGATTCCATTACTGATGGCAAGCTCATCACACACCATTAACCAAGGCTTCTCCAGCTTGTTGCCTTTATCTTGTGTAATCATGTCCATAACTTTCAGCATTTCCTTGTCCTTTTCTACTTCATCCCTCCATTCATCTTCCTTGATAAAACCTGAAGTGATTTCACAAACACTCACATCAACCATGTTTTCATCTCTTTTAACATCTTGACATTCTACGGTATCTACCAAACGTGATAGACAATCTGCAGAAACATTACTTGCTCCTGGGATATATTCCATCAAAAAATCAAATTCCTGAAGTGAAATCACCCACCTCCTGATTCT
Organism: Triturus cristatus; assembly: GCF_964204655.1. Taxonomy (NCBI): domain Eukaryota; kingdom Metazoa; phylum Chordata; class Amphibia; order Caudata; family Salamandridae; genus Triturus; species Triturus cristatus. Next base: position 1,861,946,446 of record NC_140590.1, read on the forward strand.
AGAAGAAATGGAGTCCGGGTCTTTTTTCTCGAAAATCTCCTTCAAAGGTTTATGATCAGACCTAACAATGAATTGAGTACCCCAAATACATTTCTTATATTTATTCAAAGCCCAAAAGATGGCTAACGCATCCTTCTCAATTAGCGAGTAATTTATCTCAGCTCCTCTTAAACACCTTGCTGCACAGGCAACCAAACACTCCTGAGCATCTCTTTATATACGTCAAATATCCTGGTTTGTAGGCTTGTAGATCAGGTGCATTTCTTAGATCTAGCTTAACATTCATAAACTCTTCCTTACATGCCTCATCCCACACAAACTCTGTTTTCTTGCAGAGCAAACTTCTTAAACTACATGTTTTATTTGCAAAGTTTTTTATAAACTTACCATAAAACCCTGCCATACCCAGAAATGATGCTAGCTCTTCTTTCGAACATGGTTCCTTCAGATTTACAATAGTGTCTGCCAGCTCTTTTTTCGGTTTTACACCACTACCAGATATATGATGACCCAAATAGTCTACCTCTGTCACACCAAACTTACACTTATCAAAACGTAGAGTCAACCCAGCTTTTATCAATCGGTTCAACACTTTTTCAACTCTCTCATCATGTTCTTCAATGGTCTTGCAATAAAATAACAAATCATCCTGATAACACCTGACCCTTTAATTCCCTTAACCACGTCGTTCATAATCCTCTGAAATACCGAAGCGGCTGAGACCAGTCCGAAAGGCATCCTTAAAAACTTGAAAGCTCCCATAGGTGTAATGAAAGCAGTGAGTTCCTGTGAACTCTTTTCTAAAGGCACCTGGTGATACGCCGAAGCTAAATCCAGTGCACTAAAATAGCAAGCACCATCCAAAGTCAAAACCATCTCATCTATATTAGGTAATGGAAATGTATCCACTACCACCTCCTTATTGAGTGCACGCAAGTCCACACATAGACGAATTTCATTATTGCTTTTTCTAGCAACCACAATGGGAGCCAACCATTCTGTCGCCTGCACCGGCTCAATTACACCTGCATCCAACAATCTTTCAATCTCTTTTTGTACAGAATCTTGAACACTCAGAGGAATTCTCCTCACTTTTGCTGCAACAGGCTTTGCACCTAACTTCAACTTTATACTATGGTTGTACCCTTTCAAACATCCTAATGTGTTCTTGAATAACTCTCCAAATTTTTTCACATACCTTTCACCAACATTCTCAATAGACTGCACCTGCACAGGAGGATTACCATTCGGATCAAGAATAATTCCAAGCCTCGCTTGGTGTGACCAACTCAGTAGATTATCCCCTCTCTCTGCTACATAGATCTTGGCATCTGTAAATCTCTCTTTGCACTCCAGACAAGCCTGAAAGTATCCCAACATCTTTATCGGAGTGCCCCCATAACCTGTTGGTCTAACATCGGTTTTTAATAGTTTTATTTTGTTTTTGAAATTCTTTTAAAAAATATCTTTAGAGGTAAAAGTGAGATGAGAACAGGAATGAAACTTCATCTTTATCTCCACATTTTCTATCTTAACCCATTCTGAAGGATGTTCTAAACCACACACCTCATTTACTTGAAAACAAACCTCTTTCACATCAATCTTACCACCTCTTTTGTTTCTGAAACGACAGTTCTTTGAAAAATGCCCCTTTTTTCCACAAAAGTTACAAACCACACTGAGTGCTGGACAAAAATTTGCATTTGCCTTATGTCCACTTCTCCCACAACGATAACAAGTCCCCTGGAAAGATATCACATTTCTTTTTACATCCTCCCCAGGTTTGTCAAGGTTTGTCTTTTCTCATCCTCTCCACTCTTCTTATTATCAATGTCAGTCTTTTTTACTTCCTGGCACACAACTTCCTCTACTTTCTCTTGAGTGATTGTAGGCTTCCCTACTTTGCTCAATTCACTAACACACTTTAACATGTGTTCCACCCTTTTTGCAATAACCATTACTTCATCTAAAGGTGGTTCATCTTTTAGCCAAAGTTCCTCTATTATTTTGTCACTTCCACATTTTAGCACAAACTGATCACGTATTCTTCCTTCTTCCAGTTCCCCAAATTTGCAGCTTGACGCTAGTTTCCTAAGAGCAGTCACAAACTCCTCCACAGTCTCTTCCTTTCCCTGTTCTCTTAATCCAAAATAATAACGCTCCATAATGGTGCTTACTTTTGGCAGATAATGTAGGTCTAATTGTTTTACACATACCTCATATTCATTCAATCCTCTTTGACATATTTGACTTAGTGGTGGTAAATTTTATAATACTTCTTGCCCCTCTCCGCCTAAACAGTGCAGTAAAAGCGCCTGCTTCCTGTCCGCACTTAAATTTGAACCACATACCCTCGCATAATTTTCAAAAATCTTCTTCCATTTTTGCCTGAACGAGTCGTGCAAAATGGTGGTGCAGTCACCTTTTGCATTTTCTACTTGTGGTAAATTTCACTCCCCTCTTTTAAAAAAAATAAAATAAAATAAAAAAATAATTGAAAAAAACACTCTCCACACACTTTCTAAAATACTGCTATTCAAACATTTTTCAAATGTAATAACATGACTTGCTCTGCCGTAACTTTCAAAATGCAATGTACCATACATCTACACTAAAATCCTATTTTTAAAAGAAAATCAAGATAATAAATCCAAATTATGTAAATATTATTTTCCCTTAAGGTGTGCTAGTCACGGTGTTGACTAACTTGCTGCTTTTCAAAAATTGTGACAAGCTTTCATTTTTTTTTTTTTAAGTGTGCTTGTCACCGTGGTTTTAACCTTGTATGCATCAATGTACTTTTTTTTTTTAAATTGCAGGAATATTCCAATATCCACCTTTGTCCTCCTATTTTTTCAAAGGAATTCCGAACTCCTATTCAAATATGGCCACCGCTGGCACTACTCAAACCTTTCTGTCACAATCTATATTAAATTGCTTGGTACTCTTCCTATTGTCAGACTTTAAAATGTCCGCCTCCGTCGTCACACGCACTCATTTGGTCTTCTTTTTATTGCTGATTGCGCTTGTTTTCTCAGCGCAGGCCTTGCGTGTCAATTAGGCTCTTCTCCATAGACGATAGAGCATGTTACTCACCAACTCTGCAACTCAACCGTCGTAGTGAAACGCATGCGCGATCTGCGTTCCAGCAGACTCTTCTTTCATGCGCATTCCACTATTCCACTTCAAATTTACTTTTACTTGCCCTGCACGACATCTGTACTGGACCGCTACACAGGTGAGGTGTTTCCGCGATCCCGCTTTGCCGTTTTCCCTTCTTTTGCTTTTGAACCTCTTTTTAAAATTCAGTGCTTATCTTGCACGGTACTCCTTCTCCAAGTTGGGGTCAATTATCCCTCTCTAACTCAGCACGCGATAGTCGCCAGTGTAATGAGGCAAGTAACACTGGAAATTGTAGATAAAGGTAGAGGGTTTATTCAAATGGCCCCATCCATAAAGGACTTGAGTCAACTGACTCTTGTGGAACACATACGCTCCATGCTCCATGTTAGAACATGGAACCTTAGGCAACATCACAGATTCCTTCTTCAGCCCATCTTTAAGAAGGGCTCCAACACTGACCCAAGCAACTATGGGCTCATAGCGCTGTTGGACATTGAGGGCAATACATAATGGGCAGATGCGGAAGGCCTATGACCTTTCTGTCAAACAAAAGTGCAGGAGGATCAACCGTAAATAACAGATGCCCTTTCATGCCTCGCCCGTCAAGTAGTAACCCAAGCATCACTCCCCGTGTTTGCATGTTTAATCAACTACTCAACCGCCTTTGATGTAGTTGTCCAGAACATCTTATGGGGGAAAATGGAGAAGTGGAACATCTGCCCTAAACTGTTAGAAGCAATCATGTCCTTATACAAGAGGGCCCGGGTACAAGTAAATCTCACAGGCGAGACAGCCACCGCTAAGATCAACACAGACCGAGGATTAAAACAGGGCTGTCTGCTGGCCCCTGTGCTATTGAACCTCTACACAGCAGACTTGGGTCGGCTTTATCTGGGGATCCGTAGACACCACTAAAATTGATGAAAGGAGACTCCCACTCATGCTGAACGAGGACGATTCAGTGCTGCTAGATCACATGAAAATCAGTCTGCAATAAGCTCTTACTGCTCGAAACACATACAACCTCAGGAATGAGCTTGTCGTCCATGGGAACAAAACAAAAGTAGCAGTATTTTGAAAATACTCAAAGAAGAGGCTCACCAAATGGTGGCTGGGGCTGCTAAGGCTGTACTATGGTTAATACTAGAATTATCTGTGAGCCGGGCTTAGTGAAACCGGGAACTCGATCCTGCACTTAAACAAAATGAAAAGCAAGGCAAGAATGGTCACATACACTCTGTGCAAACTAAAAGCCACTTTTGACAGCCCAAAGACCACTGCCATATGGAGGGTGGTGTGTGCCAAGCTGCTCCCTGTGCTTGATTATGCACAACAACCATTTTCAGGCAAGCCGGCAATTGCCTTAGCAAATAAAGATCCAGTGCAAAGCCTACAAGAAACTATCCCACCTCCCAAAGCACACAAGAAACTATCCCACCTCCCAAAGCACACAAGAAACTATCCCACCTCCCAAAGCACACAAGAAACTATCCCACCTCCCAAAGCACACAAGAAATTATCCCACCTCCCAAAGCACACAAGAAACTATCCCACCTCCCAAAGCACACAAGAAACTATCCCACCTCCCACCTCCCAAAGCACACAAGAAACTATCCCACCTCCCAAAGCCTACAAGAAACTATCCCACCTCCCAAAGCACACAAGAAACTATCCCACCTCCCAAAGCACACAAGAAACTATCCCACCTCCCAAAGCACACAAGAAACTATCCCACCTCCCACCTCCCAAAGCACACAAGAAACTATCCCACCTCCCAAAGCACACAAGAAACTATCCCACCTCCCAAAGCACACAAGAAACTATCCCACCTCCCAAAGCACACAAGAAACTATCCCACCTCCCAAAGCACACAAGAAACTATCCCACCTCCCACCTCCCAAAGCACACAAGAAACTATCCCATCTCCCAAAGCACACAAGAAACTATCCCACCTCCCACCTCCCAAAGCACACAAGAAACTATCCCACCTCCCAAAGCACACAAGAAACTATCCCACCTCCCAAAGCACACAAGAAACTATCCCATCTCCCAAAGCACACAAGAAACGCCTTCATCAGGCTGGAATTTCAGCTAGTGCGGCAAAACTTAGAAAACTTGGCAACCCTGGTAAAATATTACTTCCAGGCAACAGCTGTCCCCAATAAGACCATGAAGGTGCCAATTAAAATAATTTTTAACAAGTGCTAGCAATCCTTGGCCCACTAACCTAGCAGCGCAACAGAACATCTGCAACTTGTGGTGGAGAACTGGGACCCAAATGTGATCAGCTACACAAGCATTAAAACTGCAACATGGAAACAACTGAATCAGCGCTCACGTGCATTGGACCTCCACATGAGTCTCTAACTCCACCACAACTGAATACCCCAGTAAAACTCCATCTCCACCAGGCAGTGGGTAAACGCGCCCTAGGACGAATTCCATCAGCAAGACTAGACCTGCTTTCAATCAGGGAATCGATCCCATCCTGGAGATGACTTGAACCCGTCACTGGCTGTCGATTGTGCAACTACAGATGGGACTCTTCAGCGCACTTACCCCTTTGTTGACCTGCCTTGTTACAAGCCCGCCAAACTTTACTGAGGCCTATATTTCTACAATGTGGGACTCACTCAGCCTTCTTTCCTATATACCTTGGAATCAGTGACCAAAATGGGCAAATTCCTGAAAGTTATCTCGCTAGCTCGCGATCCGTTCAGGGACAGGATCAACCAACTGCCCCAGCAGTCAAGTCATCTACCATCCAGCACGGTCAGGGTCTGACAGAGCGGCCTGTATCATTGTAATTATCTCTGGTTAAATCTGTTGATCAGGACACTCCTATAGCACTTCCAGGTGCACCACAATACACCTTCCATTGCATCTCCACATGCCATCTGTACTTTAAAGCATCGCACTTTGCCCGGTACTGCGCTCCGTACTTTAACTCTACGCTTCTGCGTGGCCATGTGCCATGTTGCCATCTCCCGGCTCGAGCCCGCCCGCTACTTACAGCACCAGAGCATCTCACACATCTTCCATACCCAGCTTGTATCTTTAGGCACTGTTCTCAGCACTTTAATACTATCCTGTTCGCACCGTCTAATTTCCGCCATGGATTTTTATAACCCTATGATGCCTCTTATTATTATACATGCTAAAAAATGTCAAGCCTTTGCAATATTAAGAATATGTATTTATATATCTATTTCACTTTCAATAACTCCTTGTAAGACTCTTTCTCCAATAGCTCCATGCTTTTATTGCCATTATAGGACTCGGGGAGTTATTCCCTGTTCTGAGTTTATTTTAAAAGTGTTTTATAAGGGGCAGGGTAGGGATACCCTGCATGCCTAGACCCTGTGGGGAGACCCTCACAGGGGCCAAAATAATAATAATTTAAAAAACAGCTTAGATCCAGTGGGACGCTTGTCGGATCTGGGCATGTAAAACCAAATTAAGTGGCAGCCGGTCCCACTGTGAAAAACTAAGGGGAGTGGGGCACGTGGCATCCTCCCCAAGCCTCACTGAGGCCCTCCTTCAAAGGGCTGGATTTTAAAAATAAGGGTGGGGGCACATTGACCCCCTCCCTTGCCTGAATACAGCCCCAGGTAACCCATCCCCAGGCCCATTGCATTAAAAAAAGGAGGTGGGGTGTGCAGCTCCCCCCCCCCCCACGCTTGGATAGGCCTCGGTGAACTCTATCTACTGGGGCCGACATACAGGAGGAGGACAGGGCTCCCCTTCTCGAGCCACCAATGAGCACCGGGGACCCCATTCTCCAGAGCTGACAAGTACAGGGCCCCGCCTTCCGCCAGCTTTAAAAGGCCCTGGAGACCCCATCCCTTGGAGTCGGCTCATACACTGGTTCCCATGTGAGCCCACCCCCAGAACACTGTGGTTTCACTGCCCTCAGGAGTGCGGGCAGGGAAAGCAAGTGCGCTCCTACCCGGCGGCAGCTTAGAAAATGCTTTAGCCAGGTGGAACCAGACTTTTGTTTCCCTGTCAGTGTTCTTGCAGGCAACGGAACTCAGAGTGCTCCCACCGAGCTGGAGCAAGCAGAAACCGCTGCTCCCGTTTGGCAGGAGCAATGCCGGCAACTGTTGCACCCAGGATGGGTGCATATAGGGAGCAGCTGGGCCCACAGGCTTCCTGAGGCACCCCCTCTGGTCCCCAACGTGCTGTTTTGGTGGGCGCCCAGGGTGGGTGCTGGGGCATGAAAACAAAGGTTAATGTGACATTATAGTTTATATTTCAATGAGAACTTCACATTTTAAACTCAAAACCACTGAAATTCACCAGTTATTGCTTTCTGTGTTAACAGTAAATCGCGCCCTAAGGTAATCATCGCGCACCCTCACCATTCCCCACTAATTACTCCGCATATTACATCCCTCATGAAATGTTCTATAACATCATTGATAATTAAGAGGCGAAGACAGTGGTGTTGGATCGGAGAACTTCATTAAGCTAGGAGGAACAACCCCTGGACAGTTCCTGAGAACACCAACTGTCTCCTACTCTTCCCGCTTCCAGAACCTCTGGAACCATGACTAGAACGTATCAGCAGTTGCTAGGACACAACACATCTTCATTGGATAAAATGAAGGTAAACAATTTCGTATAACATAAAGCAAGGAAATTACACTATATACATGGAATGCAAGCATTAATTAATTGTGCTATAGGACTTCCCCGACACGTCACATACTTTCCAAAGCAAAGATAAGTTGCAACATGTTAATGACATACGTAATCCGCTTCCCGCTGCAACAGACATGTCATGACGGTTGGGTACCTTCTCCTCATTGCAAATAGCCTTCCCCACCTTTTCCTGGTCTCCACCCAACTTTTCCAGCCACATATCTCGTTCCACGGCATTGCACATAATGACATTACGGATATTAAATTTTTTACCATCAGATAACCGCACATTATTGCAAGCAGTCCTGGTGACGCATTTGGGCACTGACCATTTTGATAATCCCCTTTTTTGAACACCCATGGTGTTAGTTCTTACCCAATCTCCAACTGCAAACACTCGTCTTCCTTTTTTTAATTTGTCATTGTGTCTGTACACATTTGTCCTGGTGCTTTTTGACCTTGCATACTAAGTTTCTTCTATGTACCTTCTGTGAACAACTCTTAAGCATTCATACAGGGAAAACTCTCGTTCCTGGTTGCCTGCCCTTAAGGAGTATAAATGGAACTTCCTTACAATCCCCACCAGTAGTCTCAGTCAATTGAACACATTCCTTCAAAACACGGTTAAATCTCTCTCCTAACCGTTTTCCCTGGGGTTATAAACCGCAGTAGTGTGGTGGGAAATGCCCATTTTGGACAGATAAGATTTAAATTCTTCTGCTAAAGATTGGGACCCATTGTCTGTAACTAATGTGTTCAGACAACCCTCCCTGTGGAAAATTTGATCACAAAACTCAATTAGGTTTGCTGCTTTCATTTCTCCAGAGAATGTCACCTCTGGTCATTTTGAATAATAATCAATTAAAACCAAGGCATATTTATGTGTAATACCTTTGGCATAAAAGGGCCCTCATATATCCATGGCCACCCTTTCTCCTGGTTTGCTTGGAAAATTGGTGGGAACAATAGGAGATTCTTCTACACAGTGAGACTTGTCACTACACATGCAATCTACGCAGCCCCGTACATGTGCTTCCACATCCCTGTCCATCCCAGACCACTAAAAGGTCTCTCTAGCTTTCCTCTTCATACCGGACATACTGCTATGCCCTTCATGCAGTAATTTTAAGAGTCTGGAAAGTAACCCTTCTGGCACCACCAACCTACCATTTCTGCGCACTATTCCTTCCTCAACAGAAAGTTCTGTCCAAACTGTCCAGAACTCCCCAAATATTTTCTTGCGCACAAAACTGAATTTTGAAGGATTGGACAATTCATCCATGAGGTCTTTAATGGTAGTATCTTCCTCCACAGCTGATTTCCACTCTTCGACATAAATGGCACACTTGCATGACTCAGACACGCTCGCCACTACACAGTCATCATTAGAATCTTCTTCTTCATCTCCACAAAGTAGGGGCAAACGCGATAAACAGTCTGCGTTAACATTTCGAATACCCGGAACATAATTCAGGGAAAAATCATTCATACCCTTGGAGTCTGTGCGGCCATTTTGCAATCCTGGGAGTTGCTTTTGCGGCCCCCTTGGTAATGAACAAGTCTATGAGCGGTTTGTGATCTGACCTGATTTCAAAATGGGTTCCCCAGATAACACGTTTTAAAATAGTTCACGCCCCCCCCCCCAGTTTGCTAGAGCTTCTTTTTCTATGTCAGAGTAAGTGGCCTCTGCCCCCTTAAGGGTGCGGGATGCGAAAGCCACCACTCATTCTTGTCCTAGATGTTTTTGCATAAGTACAGCCCCCAAACCGCAGGCACTAGCATCCACAACACTCATACTATGAGCTGATGGATTAAATGGTTTTAACGCCACTGCCTTCACAATTTTGTATTTTTATAGTAAGGAACGCCTCTTGACATTCATCAGTCCGTTCAAACTTGTTGCCTTTTTTCATCAGCACCTTAGAACATGTCATACACAAAAAGGAGCATAAGAGGGAATCAAACCATCAGGTTGCTCTCCGCTCATTAAACCATAAAACATAAAACCTGATTATACAAGAACACCAAACCTTTTCAAAGATACAAAGAGGCTGCTTAATAATATCTCTCCCCAAAGGCCGGCTTCATAAAGAATGCCAGTCACAACCGGATCTGAGTGTTCAATTTTAACTGTTTGTCAATCCACCAAATGGTGATTCCTGTTGTGAGTGCGATCAAGAAGAAAAAATGTGTGAAAGGTGAGAAAGTACCTCACGTAAGCATCACCAGGGGAGCTGCTGGTTGGTACTCACCAGTTTGCTCACTCTTCCATCATTGGTAACTTTCATGACCGTAAAGAAAGAAAAATAGTCGCCTAATTTTTAGAAGTGAAGAAAAAGAAAGAGAAAGAAATAACATTCGCAAGAATGCAAAGTAAGTGCTTGTGTCCTTCTATGCCAACTAGATCCCGTAGTGAGAAAAGAGAAAAAATGCTTCTCCAAGCTAAAATGCGTTATGACTCACTCGCAAATATACATACTTTATTGAATGCCATGAGTACATTTTCTCTACTACATACACCTTGCTGGTTGCTTCTTTACCCTTGTGTGATAAAATACAATTGAAGAAACCTAACAGTAACCAACTGGCTCAATGTCAGGGGAATACAATTTGTAACCACCCACCTTCTCTCGTACTCTTATCAATACTTTCATCAAATAACATAATTCGGTTATTTGTTCCAAACCATCAAAGTATACAAAAAGTAGAACATTTATCTATTAACAATCTAAAAATATAAAAACAAGTGCATTTCCAGATCACAATTAGGAAAAGGCAATCGGAATGGTCAACCAGAGCCCTCATCAAAATACATAAACAACAGCTTTAGTTCAGTCTTCCTACTGGCAGCCACGCTGCTTGCAAAAACATTAAGGAAAAAAGAAGCTTTCATACAACACAGTACATTGATTACATTGTTCAACATAATGCAATCGGGACAGTTAATACTGCAATGCAACCTATGGTAAAAGCTTCTGTCGAATTATCCAGAAGGCAAATAAAAAACGGCTAACAGCAAAAACTATTGGCCCAGATACGTCCGCTTTTTAAACTCTATACGCAATCTGGTATTGCCTTGCTCCTAGATTCAGGCAAATTGGTCTTATCCACCTCCTGCGTATCTGTCGGTATTTAGGGTAAAGGAACAAAATCTGTTCTTCAGTTTCTTTTGCTTTAGTACAGGCGGGACAAGAATCTATTAGTAAACCAACAGCCTCCTTTCCAGGAAAATTTTGGAGCAAGTTGCCATATCTGAATCTGAATCCAACATATAAACTTTTAGCAAGAGGGGGCGAGATTCGATCCAGAAAGGGTTCAAATTGTGAACATGATTTTATAGCTAAAAATGTAGATGTTAAATGACCATTAGTTAATTTATTAGCATAATATCTCCCACCACCTCTCGATACCTGGCTTTTCATCTCAGTAAACCACCTCTTGTAGCCCTGTCTGGGCATTCCCATAGGTCCAACATATTCATCGATTTGCACCAATCTGCAATATGTTTAAACCACAGTAGTTTTTTTGCACCAAGGAGTTACGGTAGTCAATGAGTTGGGGGTTATCCATAATCGCAGCCAGTAGATTAAAGGTTTCCGAGCAGCCATGTCACCAATTCACTTCATCCGTAGATCACAAAGAAGGGGAATTAAAGCAGTTGTAATAGGTACCGAAATGAGAGACCTAGCAAAGATATTTTCACAGATTGTTAATTTGTTAACAGTAGTATAGCCCCATATCTCTGCTCCATACAGTGTTCCACTTTGGGCTTTTGCACAATAGATTTCCAGTGCTGGGGATAGGGAGTGTGTTAGATTTGGGGGTCTCTAGTTGGCATAGGTACCTGTGACAAATAGGGACCCTTGCGTCTAGTCAGGGTAAGGGGCTACACTCCTAAAATAACCCCTGCTCACCCTCTTGGTAGCTTGGCACGAGCAGGCAGGCTTATCTCAGAGGCAGTGTGTAAAGCATTTGTGACCACATACAGTAATACAGTGACAACACTACAAATGGACACCACACAGGTTGTATTATAAAAATAAGTATTTTTATATAGAATTAACACAAGACCAGACGACAAAAATACACAATACTGTTTTCAAAAATAGTCTCTTAAATGTTATAAAATAGCTCAGTTCTCTCAAGTGGTAAATGCAACACTTTACTCTTATTGTACCTTAGATGCGTAGCGCAAACAAACAAAAGGGTTGCAGGGAAGGTGATGCGTCGGTTCCTTACTCGCAGGGGAGTGGATGCGTTGGTTCCTTACTGCTGCGCAGGGGAGTTGATGCTCGCTTCCTTACTGTGTGGGGAGTTGATGCGTCGGTTTCTTACTGCTCTCAGGTGCGATGCGACACGCTGGCACCTCGATGCGATACTCTTCTCCGGTGCGATGCGACAAAATGGCGTCTGGGTTGCGATGCGACAACGTTGGTGTGATGCGACACGCCCGATGGCCGTGCGGCGACTCGATGATCTTTGGAGCCGCGACAGGCCCTGCGACGCGCTTCTCCGGTGATGCGACGATGACCTCTATGGCAGCGTCCCGCATCTCCGGTGATGAGCCGCACTTCGGCGATGCAATGATGACAGCGGCAGCGGTGGCTCGCTTCCTTGCCAATGCGATGACAGCGGCTGCGGCGGCGACACGCTTCTCGTTGTTGCATCGCGCTCCCAGCTCCCAGCGACACGCAGTCTCTCAGAAGGCCCAGCACAACAGCAGGCACTTCAGTTCCCAGCAAGGGAACTCAGGGGGGAGCTGGTTGATGAAGTCTTGTATCCCTGAGACTTCAGGCAGGAGGCAAGCTCTAGTTCAAGCCCTTGTAGACTCTTCTTCAAGTTGATAGAAAGCACACTCAGTCCTTTTCTCCTCTCTTTGGCAATGAAGCAACCACTGCAGGCCAACCCCCAAACACACAGCACAGGGGTAGTCTCCTCCTTCGGTTTCCTGGTTCTTCTCCTCAGCAAAGGTTTGTCTTGATTCCCAGAAGTGATCTAAAGTTCCTGGGTCTGGGTCCCAATATTTATACTCCTTTTCCCTTTGTTCTCTGAAGGCAGAGAGGCCTTTTCCTAGTCCAAAACAGTTCTGGTCAGTCCTGGAGCACTTTGTTGACAGGTCTCCTTCTTTCCTTTCCCAGTGCAGGGCAGGGACATCAGACACACCACAGCAGGTGGAGCCAGCATTGTGGAGGGAAGGCCCAGCTTTATTCAGGTCCCATGTGCAGCTCCTCCCTCCCATCTAGATGCAGATTTCTCTATTCACCACTGGGCCACCACACCCTGTCTCCTGGAATTCCCCAGCCCTGTCACTCAAACTCCAGACAAGGAATACACAACCTAGCAGAGGCAGGTTTGGATGGTTAGACATGAAAATGCCTACTTTCTAAAAGTGGCATTTTCAAACACAGAATGTTAAAACCAACTTCACTAAAAGATGTATTTTATCATTCTGAGTTCAGGCATACTAAACTCGAATTTCTACCATGATCCCCGAGTCAGTTAGGATTATAAAATGTAATAACCAAACTGCCAATTCTGGCCTATGGAGAACAGGTAGCCTTGCAATAGTGAAAAACGAAAATGGCTGTAATTCACTATTAGGACATGCCACACACACCAGGGCATGTCCTACCTTTTACCTACAATGCACCCTGCCCTTGGGCCTACCATAGGGGTCACTAATATGTATAAAAGGAAAAGTTTTAGGGACTGGCAAGTGGGTGCACTTGCCCAGTCAGCATGGCAGTACCAGACTGCACACAGGCCCTGCAATGGCAGACCTGAGACACACTTTACAAGCTGCTCCGGTGGGTGGCACAATCAGTGCTGCAAGCCCACCAGCAGCATTGGTTACAAGCCCTGGGCACACGCAGTGCACTGTGCTAGGGTCTGACAAGTAAACCAATCAAGCCAATCATGGAGTCACTAATCCAAATATCAATTTACTATAGGGAACACTTGCACTGTGGCACTGAACAGCAGTGGCACAGTGCCCAAAGCATCTATAACCAGCAAAAACACAAGAGGCAACAGTGAAAAATGGATGGGAGACCCACGCCAATGGTGCCAGGTCTAACACGTGTCCACTCCAGCTGAAATGTGGGGAGAAGTACCCTACCTCCTGGGAGTTCTCATCATTAAGGCGGAAAAATCTGGACAGACCATCAGCATTGGCGCGTTCTGTACCAGGGCAGTGTTCCACCGTGAAATCCATCCCCCTGTAGGGAAATGGACCACCTCAACAGCTTTGGATTCTCACCCCTCATCTGCATCAACCATCTGAGGAGCCTGTGGTCTGTCTGAACCCGGAAGTGAGTCCCAAACAAGTATGGTCTCAACTTCTTCAGTGCCCAGACCACAGAAAAAGCCTCACGCTCAATTATACTCCACCTCTGTTCCTGTGGAAGTAACCTCCTACTGATGAAGGCTACAGGTTGATCTAGGCCCTCTTCATTAATCTGTGATAGAATAGCCCCCACACCATACTCTGAAGCGTCTGTCTGAACGATAAACTCTTGTGAGAAGCTGGGTGTCAGGAGCACAGGCGCCGTGCACATGCCAGTCTTCAGGGCATCAAAAGCTCTCTGACAGGTGTCAGTCCAAAACACTCTCTTGGGCTGCTTCCTGGAAGTCAGCTCTGTCAAGGGTGCAACAATGCTGCCATACCCCTTGACAAACCTCCTGTAATACCCGGTGAGTCCTAAAAAGGCTCTCACCTCTGTCTGGGCCTTGGGGGGTTCCCAAGCCAGGATGGTTTCAATCTTGGGCTGTAGGGGCGCCACCTGGCCGCTCCCAATCTGGTGTCCCAAGTACACCACGGAACCCTGCCCGATCTGGCACTTACTCGCCTTGATCGTGAGGCCTGCTCTCCGCAACGCCTTCAACACTTCCCAGAGGTGGCGCACATGTTCTTCCCAACTGGGACTGAACACTGCAATGTCATCCAGGTAGGCGGCACTGAACTCTTCCAGCCCAACCAACACCTGGTTGACCAACCTCTGAAAGGTGGCAGGGGCATTCTTCATCCCAAAGGGCATAACCCGGACTTGGTAGTGCCCATCTGCTGTGGAGAATGCTGACCTCTCTCTTGCCCCATCAGTCAAAGCGATCTGCCAGTACCCAGACGTTAAGTCAAACGTGCTGAGGTACCGGGCAGCCCCTAACCGATCAATGAGTTCATCAGATCTGGGGATGGGGTGCGCATCAGTCCTGTTGACTGAATTGAGCCCTCGGTAGTCCACACAGAACCGCAGTTCTGGCGCGACACCCGGTGCGGCAGCCTTTGGGACCAAGACCACTGGGCTGGCCCAAGGACTGTTAGAGGACTTAATCCCCCCCAGCGCAAGCATCTTGGAGACCTCCTCCTTGATACAAGCTCTCACCCTGTCAGTCACTCTGTAAGTTTTGTGCTTGACAGGAGGACTGTCCCCGGTGTCTAGATCATGGACGCACCAATCAGTGACACTGGGAATTAGGGAGAACAGGTCAGAAAACTGTCACAGCAACTGGTGAGTCATTCTGTTGCTCAGGGGTCAGGGTGGCAGAGAGGTTTACTCCATCCACTGACCCATCTTGCTCTGTTTCAGACAGGAGGTCAGGAAGAGGCTCAGTCTCCTCCTCCATTCCAGCATCTGTTGCTAGGAGCATGCCCACTTCGGACCTTTCTAAGCGGGGCTTCAGGCGGTTGACATGCAGGACCCGCAAGGGGTTCCTGGGAGACCGCAAGTCCACCAAGTAAGTAACCGGACTCTTGCGCTCCACCACCTCAAATGGTCCGGTCCACTTATCCTGGAGCGCACGGGGCTCCACGGGGGCCATGACCCATACTCTCTGACCAGGCTGAAGCTCTACCAGAGTGGCATTCTGGTCGTACCACCGCTTCATCTCCTCCTGGCTGGCTTCCAGATTCACCTCAGCGAGTTTTCTGAAACGCCTAGTTTGGTTCCTGAAGGCCAGCATGTAGCTATATACATTCTGGGGAGGTTTCCTGGGAGATTGCTCCCAGCCTTCCTTGACCAAACTCAAAGGTCCTCTCACTGGGTGTCCATAGAGAAGCTCAAAAGGACTGAACCCTATAGATTTCTTTGGCACCTCACGGTACGCAAAGAGAAGGCATGGTAAGAGGACGTCCCATTTACGCCTCATAGGTTCCTCAAGACCCATTATCATGCCTTTTAGGGTTCGGTTGAACCTTTCAACCAACCCATTTCCTTGGGGGTGGTAAGGAGTGGTGAACTTGTAAGTTACACCACACTCCTGCCAGAGGGACTTCATATACCTAGAAATTAAGTTGGTATCTCGGTCAGACACCACCTCTCTAGGGAATCCTACTCGTGAGAAAATTCCCATCAGTGCCCGTCCCACCACAGGGGCCGTCACTGTCCTCAGAGGTATGGCTTCCGGGTACCGGGTGGCATGGTCCACCAAGACCAGGATGAACCTGTTGCCCATGGCTGTCTTGGGTCCAGTGGCCCCACAATGTCAATACCCACCCGTTCAAAGGGGGTGCTGAGCACAGGGAATGGCTGGAGAGGAGCCTTTTACTTCCTCCCACTCTTTCCACTTGCCTGGCAAGTCTGACAGGTCCTGCAATGAATGTCTGAACTCTTGCACATTTGGGGCCAATAAAAATGTGTGACAAGCCTTTCAAAGGTCTTGTCCTGCCCCAAATGTCCTGCTAAAGGCACATCATGAGCTAGGCCCCAGTAGGAAGGCTCTAAAGCGCTGGGGTACCACCAGCACACTGGCTGACCCAGGCTCAGCAACCTTAGGCTCACTATACAGGAGACCATTCTCCCAGTAGATCCAATGTGATCCAGACTGATCACCTGCTGCATGGTTTGCAGCCTGCTGCCACAAACCCACAAGAGAAGGGCACTTGTTCTGCTCCTCACAGAACTCCTCCCTGTAGGGACCTCCTTCCTGCTGCCAATGGGTCAGCTCAGGCAGGTCTCCCAGTTCAGCAATCTCTTCCCCGATAGGCTCCAGGGCATCCCCCTCAGGGTCCGCCTCCTCCTGGGCCGTAGGAATCTCATGGGCCGGTTTCCCGCGCTCCTACCTCTTCTCTTAAAGGCAGGTACCTGGGCCATTTTCTCAGGCTCCAGGTCCTCTTGAACACCCTTACCGGCTGCCATCGACCGAGTGGTCACGCAGGCCCACTCAGGCAAACCCAATATCTCCAAATGAGCTCTCCGCTCCACCTTAGCCCAAGGGGAGCTCTCCAGATTGTTACCTAACAGACATTCAACAGCAATGGCTGGCCTCACAGCTACTTGAAAAGTCCCTGAGACCCCCCCCCGCTCAAAGGGAACCTGAGCCACCTGGCAGTGGCTCTCTGTGTTGTCAGCGGCAACAACTGGGTAGAATGCATTTGGGACTACCTGCTCTTCAAACACCAGCCGACAACTGACAGCTGTCACACTGGCTCCGGTGTCTCTAAGAGCTTCCACCCTCTTGCCATTTATGGTCACCCACTGCCTGTATTTCTTAGTGTTATCAGGCAGCTGGGTCCTGGGGACCACTTCACAGTCTCCTAAAGAAACAAGGGACATCTCTGTGGGACCCCACCCACCTTGGGCACCCATCTCTTCCCCCGGGCCACACTAGCCAACTGCCGGGGTGGTGCACCAATGGGTGCTGTCTTCCCATACAAGGGACATCTAGCATCATAAGAACAGTGGCCTACCTGACCACACTTAAAACAGGTCTTGGGCCCCTTGTGAACAGGTTTATCTGTCGGGGCCACTGCCTTCTTCTCAGGGGGAGGCTGGGAACCTTTCCCTTAGTTCCCTTGGGGATTACTTTGGGGCCCTTTCTGGAACTCCCTCTGTTTACCCTTGTCCTCACCACTCTTCTGCTGGGGTCCCTGCCCACCTTTGGCGAAGTCTCCCACATGACCCTTCTGGACCCGGGTGCTCACCCAGCGGTCCGCCTCTTCAGCAAGCTTCCTAGGGTTAGTCAGCTTGCTATCAATAAGATGCTGGCGTAGCTCTGGAAAACAGTTATTAGACAAGTGCTCCCATGCTAACAAATCATAGAGCGCTTCAAACTTATCCACTTTGCTACCCTTCACCCAACCATCCAATGCTCTGCAAAAGAAAGACACATATTCCACCCAAGTGGTAGACTCCAGTTTTCTGCAATTCCTAAACCTTTGCCTGTATAACTCTGGGGTCAAACCAAATCTGGACATTAGGACTCCCTTCATGTGGGTATAGGATATCTGCTCCTCTGTAGGCAAATCCAACAAAGTGTCCCTCTCATCACTAACAAAGCGGCCCCACAACCCCGCTCCCCAATCCTTCTCAGGGACCAGGTGGGCCAACATTGCAGCTTCATAAGCCCAAAACCATTGACCAATATCCTCATTCTTGTGGGAATCTTTCACTACATCTTTGGGGATGTAAGCTCTTGCTTCTACCTGCACTGGCGGTATGCTACCACCAGAGGGAGGAACCTCTAAACTTTTGGCCTTGAATTCCAATTCCCTCAATCCTCTCTCATGCTCAAAATGCATCCTCTTTTCCTCTAAGGCTAACTTCTTCATCTCTAATTCCATCCCAAGCTCTATTTTCTTGCTCTCTATGTTTTCCTGCCCATTGATTTTGAGCGTAGCCAGCTCCAACGTATGCATCCTCTCCTTTGCTCTGCCCTCCAGCTCTCCTGGGGACAATCCTTTGGAAGAAACACTGCTGCCCGCCCCTGAAGGTGCTTTCCCTCAATCTAGGCCCACTGGCCTCTCAAGCTGCTCATTCAAATCTTCTGTCTCCACTGTTGGCTCTTTAGGATGCTATGGGGCATTCCTAGATTCCATCCAGGCCCTCGGCGCCTTTAGGAATTCCTCCCTCCTGGTGAGGCCTTTCACAGAGATTTTAAATTTCTTGCACAAAGCTTTAAGATTAGGCACAGTGTAGGTATCAATTCTCTCTTCTTCCAACACAATGTCCACAGATACTATGGATGCTGACTTGCTCATTTTAGCAAAGAGACTGGCAGTTCTCAGGAATCAAAAATAGGAAAGAAGTTCCAAGGACAAATTCTCTCAAAGTTTGTGGTTGCGTTATGGTCTGCACTCACTAGTAGTGTACACCAATCACTGTATATGAATCACAAATGCAAGTCCAAATCCTCACCGCTGCCACCAATGTTAGATTTGGAGGGCTCTAGTTGGCATAGGTAGGTACCTGTGACGAATAGGGACCCTTGCGTCTAGTCAGGGTAAGGGGCTACACTCCTAAAATAACCCCTGCTCACCCTCTTGGTAGCTTGGCACGAGCAGGCAGGCTTATCTCAGAGGCAGTGTGTAAAGCATTTGTGACCACATACAGTAATACAGTGACAACACTACAAATGGACACCACACAGGTTATATTATAAAAATAAGTATTTTTATATAGACTTAACACAAGACCAGACGACAAAAATCCACAATACTGTTCTCAAAAATAGTCTCTTAAATGTTATAAAATAGCTCAGTTCTCTCAGGTGGTAAATGCGACACTTTACTCTCAATGTACCTTAGATGCGTAGCGCAAAGAAACAAAAGGGTTGCAGGGAAGGTGATGCGTTGGTTCCTTACACGCAGGAGAGTGGATGCGTCGGTTCCTTACTGTGTGGGGAGTTGATGCATCGGTTTCTTACTGCTCTCCGGTGTGATGCAACACGCTGGCACCTCGATGCGATACTCTTCTCCGGTGCGATGCGACAAAATGGCGTCTGGGTTGCGATGTGACAACGTTGGTGTGATGCGACACGCCCGACGGCCGTGCGGCGACTCGATGATCTTTGGAGCTGCGACAGGCCCTGGGACGCGCTTCTCCGGTGATGCGACGATGACCTCTGTGGCAGCATCCCGCATCTCCAGTGATGCGCCGCGCTTCGGCGATGCGATGATGACAGCGGCAGCGGCGGCTCGCTTCCTCGCCAATGCGATGACAGCGGCTGCGGCGGCGACACGCTTCTCGTTGTTGCATCGCGCTCCCAGCGACACGCAGTCTCTCAGAAGGCCCAGCACAACAGAAGGCACTTCAGTTCCAAGCAAGGGAACTCAGGGGGGAGCTGGTTGGTGAAGTCTTGTACCCCTGAGATTTCAGGCAGGAGGCAAGCTCTAGTTCAAGCCCTTGGATATTCTTCTTCAAGTTGATAGAAAGCACACTCAGTCCTTTTCTCCTCTCTTTGGCAATGAAGCAACCACTGCAGGCCAACCCCCAAACACACAGCACAGGGGTAGTCTGCTCCTTCAGTTTCCTGGTTCTTCTCCTCAGCAAAGGTTTGTCTTGATTCCCAGAAGTGATCTAAAGTTCTTGGGTCTGGGTCCCAATATTTATACTCATTTTCCCTTTATTCTCTGAAGGCAGAGAGGCCTTTAACTAGTCCAAACCAGTTCTGGTCAGTCCTGGAGCACTTTGTTGACATGTCTCCTTCTTTCCTTTCCCAGTGCAGGGCAGGGACATCAGACAGGAGGTGGAGCCAGCATTGTGGAGGGAAGGCCCAGCCCTATTCAGGTCCCAGGTGCCGCTCCTCCCTCCCATCTAGATGTAGATCTCTCTATTCACCACTGGGCCACCTCGCCCTGTTTCCTGGAATTCCCCAGCCCTGTCACTCAAACTCCAGACAAGGAATACACAACCTAGCAGAGGCAGGTTTGGATGGTTAGACAAGAAAATGCCTACTTTCTAAAAGTGGCATTTTCAAACACAGAATGTTAAAACCAACTTCACTAAAAGATGCATTTTATCATTCTGAGTTCAGGCATACTAAACTCGAATTTCTACCATGTTCCCTGAGTCAGTTAGGATTATAAAATGTAATAACCAAACTGCCCATTCTGGCCTAAGGAGAACAGGTAGCCTTGCAATAGTGAAAACGGAAAATGACTGTAATTCACTATTAGGACATGCCACACACACCAGGGCATGTGCTACCTTTTGCCTACAATGCACCCTGCCCTTGGGCCTACCATAGGGGTCACTAATATGTATAAAAGGGAAGGTTTTAGGGACTGGCAAGTGGGTGCACTTGCCCAGTCAGCATGGCAGTACCAGACTGCACACAGACCCTGCAATGGCAGACCTGAGACACACTTTACAAGCTGCTCCGGTGAGTGGCACAATCAGTACTGCAAGCCCACCAGTAGCATTGGTTACAAGCCCTGGGCACACGCAGTGCACTGTACTAGGGTCTGACAAGTAATCCAATCAAGCCAATCATGGAGTCACTAATCCATATATCAATTTACTATAGGGAGCACTTGCACTGTGGCACTGAACAGCAGTGGCACAGTGCCCAAAGCATTTATAACCAGCAAAAACACATGAGGCAACAGCGAAAAATGGATGGGAGACCCACGCCAATGGTGCTATGTCTAACAGAGTGGGTGTATGATTGTTTGTGGAATCTTAATATAGATTTAGATCTTTGACATAGGACTAGGTAGCTCTTGAGCTGATGTTCCCAACTGAGTGACTCGTTCAATCCTATGCCAAGGTAATCAAAATGTTTTACCCATTCAAGGGGTTCGCATGCGATCTTGATCTCATGTAGGCCTCCCTGTACTTTCCCAAACACCATATATTTTGTCTTAGAGGTATTAAGTTCCAATCGCCTGTCCCTGCAAAATTCTAAACATCTATCCAATAAAATCTGCAGAACCATAGGTGTTGTGGATATTAATAAGGAGTCATCTGCAAAAAGCAGGAGAGGGACTTTCTCACCATTCAGGGAGGGGGGAGTCGTTCCTGCAGCCCATTAACCTACTCGCCGCATCATTAATGAACAGAGAAAATAACGTGGGGGCGAGGACACACCCCTGACGCAACCCTCGCTGTATCGGTATCTTCTCTGTTAATGCGCCATTTTTCCCCCATCTGACCTGGGCGTAGTTGTCCCTGTGAAGTTTGGCTATCAGTGTTACCTATTCTGCTGGAGCACCTAGATCGAGCATTATCTTCCATAACAAGTCGCGCGGTACTAAATCAAAAGCAGCTCTCAGATCCACGAATGCTACATAGAGCTTCTGTTTTCATAGTAGCACATATTTCCATGTTAATAAAGTGAATCTGAAAGCTTGGTCGCACGTGCTTATTTTAGAATGGAAACTCGCCTGATAAGGGGACAATATCATGTTATCGTCCATCCAACCTTGAAGTTTATCTAAAACTTGTCTAGCAAAAATCTTTTGTAAATTGTCAATCAGACTGATAGGTCGAAAATTGGAGGGGATAGCAGCATCACCCTTTTTATAAATGGTGATTATCTCAGCTCCCCTCCAACTTTCTGGAATATCCCCACCAGCCACTATGCAATTAGACAAAAGATTTATATACGGGGCCCATATCAGGTTCTGATTTGTACAGATCACCCAGTATCAGGTCGGGACCGGGGTCTTTACCTGCCTTTAATCTACTAATTGCTGACAGGGTATCTTCTAGGCTAAAAACCAATGCTGTATCATTTGCAGTCACCGCAGGGGCAGTATTAACAAAATTATGATCAGCCCTGGGGGTATTTATGATACCAAGGTCCTCAGTCCGAGAGTATCATTTTGAAAAATGGTCCACCCAAGCCTCCGGCTGAATATGATAACTAAGGGTGGAAACATTCTCCGAGCTACCCTTTGAGACTATATGCCAAAAAAGGTGACTGTCTTTACATTTTGCAGCTAAAACCAGATATTGCCAATTTTTATCTGCAAAATCTCGCTTAACTTTGCTTAGCACAGCTTTATAACTGTTACGAGCCAGGACTACTTCGGCTCTATTATGCTCCCTGACTGCTAGTTGCAGAACCCCCTTGGCTCTCTTGCATTCGTTATTAAACCATTTATTTTCCCCTGTACTAACAGGCCTTCTGCCAGAGCTATTTTTGGTGAAAACAGTTTGTAGAACTTCAAAAATATTTCGGTGCACTGATGTAATATGCGTTAATTCAGGGGATTGTGTGCCTCCCACACTACTGCACATGTTAGTTAAAAACAGTACAAAAAGCTTATATATTCTAGTGTATAAGTCCTGATCAGCTTGGACTTTAGGCCAGGTGACTCTTTTACGGTTGTTAGTTACATGGGGCTCTTCAAGTCTAGAAATGTAACTTGAGGGGTTCCTATCCAGGTCCATGCCCCTCATTTTTAACAAAGAACTCTGGTCGCTATCGGTCCTCTGTTCGATAGTCATATCTTCCACTAACAACCACATTCTTACATCAACAAAAATATAATCAATAAAACTTGTGCAGGCGCCCCTTTTTAAAGTGGCCTGTCTTCCTAAATCGGATGCAGTTCTCCCATTACACGCCCTCAGGCTCCTGCCTGGAATTAAAGAAGCAATCGGCAAGGAGACTGATGATAGACGTTGGCCATATTCACCAGCAACCAGGTTAGGAATACCCCATACCTCATTCTCTTGCTCGAGTAAAGTACTTAGTAAGAAAGAGGGTTCAAATGAAGCGTTAAACTCCCCGGCAACTATCATTTTACAATTGGATTGATGGACTCCCACCAAATCATCTAGCAGGGAAAGTACAGAAGATTCGCTGCTATATGATTCTGACCTAGCATAAACATTAAACAAAGTCAGAATTAAACCGGTCGGGAAGACAAGCTGAATCCCCATAACATCTTGGGAATTTATTAGTAATTGCTTACACTTGCAGGCTAAAGTATTTTTTACAAGGGTTAACTGCCCACCGCTAGCCCTACCCATTGTTTTAGGCGGGTTAGCTTCCACACTATATGTAGTATAGCCATTTATGTGCACCCGATCTACGGCCCATGTCTCTTGAAAGACACAGATATCGTTTTTTCCTATATAAGAAAACCATTCTGGATCTTGGAGTTTAGAATGAATCCCCGCCAGGTTCCAGGATATTAATGTTAATCTATTATTCGCCTCGTTATTAACTCTGGGTAAACACCCATGAATATCTACACTGCATGATGGAACATTGTCACTGATTGAATCAATCAAGCTTATTGATGGATAATATTGCAACGAGGGCATGGTCATAGCTGTACTAGTGATATTATTGGATAACACATCGGTATTTACAGTCAATTGCAGATTACTAATAATCGGTTTAACAATATGGCTGTTGCCCTGAGGGTTGAAAATTGACTCATTATCAGTAACCAGGTGATCTGGGTGGAGATAACCCTTGTTATTCTCTAATTGAGAACAGACAGAAACTTCAGTATTGGACTCGCCCCTTGTGTAGCTATTAGAAGATCGTGATTGCGTAATCTTATCTGACATTCTTGTAGATAAACTGCTATTATTTGACCAAAGCACTACTGGGCTACGGCAGGAAGAGCTGGTAATATTCCTGAGTCAATCTACATCTTGTAGTTCGGAAACTGACCCCTGCCTTAATTTAGGACACTGTTGTGCATCTGTCTCGGGCCTGCAGTACTTTTTTTTTTTAAAGCTTTATTTAAATTTGAAAAAGCAAACAATACAAAGATCGTGGCTGTGCGTTCAACAGATATCAAGTAAGTAGATACACCTTGACATTTCCGGTTCTTAGATGAAAAATACCACATCAACAAGGCATCAGACATCAGGACCCCATTTGCCAATCCATCATCAGCATCTGTCCGACCTGAAACCGGGGAAGCCCTGACCAAGGATCTATCCCTAGGGTTCCAAAGCCACCCCCCTCCCCTGTGCACACCTCGGCCATGGTCAAAATCTGTGCAATCAACATCACCTGGCCCCAAGCACCGAAGACCCCTGTGTCCCAAAAATCTCATGACCACTCCACCCGCGTAACACTGGCGCCGCATAGCCTACCCCACTCCCGTGGGGACTATTCCGGAACTCGAGGGTGGTGGGGGAGAGCCAGGCAGGCCTGCAATATATGTTCTATAAGGGCCCCAGATGTCCCTCGGTTGCGCCACTGTGGGGAGGAGACTAGAGTAGATCTCGCTATTCGTGCTACAGAAAGCCATGGCAGTGAGCCATGTCCTGGCCGTGGGAGCCGTTTTACCCCCCCCCAGCGCCTGGCAATTTCTCGCTTGGCAAGGAGTAGACCCAGAGAGGCCAGTCTACGGACATTCTTAGGGAAATTTACCGTATAACCCAACAATGCGACCTCAGGAGCGGGAACCAGTGTAAGCCCTAGCATCTCTTCCAGGACCTTATAAACCTGTGTCCAGAACGATTGCAGTCTCGGACACGTCCAGGACATGTGTGCAAAATCAGCATGTGGTGCAGAGCATTTCCAGCATGTGTGTGGCCGCGCGGGATCAATGGAATGGAGTCTCTCAGGGGTCATATACCAACGGCGAAGGAATTTATAGTGAAGGAGTTTATGACGACTGTTCAGTGATACCGTGTTGGTGACTTTGCAGCATGCGGTCCATTGTTCGTCCGTGATAGGCCTACCCAAGTCCGTCCCCCACTCCTCCCGCGCCCGGTCATCCGCACACGGGACCAGAGCTGCACATGCCTTGTACAGCTTAGAGACAATATGGGCCCCTGTATCTTTATCAATCAGGATGGTGAGGGGTTCAAAGGAAGCCGGCTCAAGGGGGAATCCCTCAATTTCCGCTCTCGCTGCGCAAGAGAGCCGCCGAAGAACGAACCTGTCCATGAACGTAGCCTCACTGAATTGCGCCTCCTCTGATGCCGAGAATATGTGCCCTCCAGGGTATAAATCCCCAATCTTGGTGAGGTTAAATTTGGTTAAAGTTCGCTGCACCAGTGCCTCACCCGTGCCCGGCAGTAACCCAGGGTTGGGCATCGGGAGCGAAGAAGAATATAGCAGAGGGTGAGCTAAGTAGCGAGAAAGTCTGTGCCAGGCCCAGCTGGTAGTGGATACCGTTTGAATATCCACCGGGCTTCTGGGGACACCCTTGGGCAATACTGCAGATAAGCGACCCGGGAGAACAAAGTCCGCCTCTGGGCGAAGGAACGGGATCCGAGCATCAGGATGATACCAGGCATAGGCATGTGCACATTGAGCGACAAGGTAGTATAAATATAGATCAGGTACTCCAAGGCCACCTCTCTCCTGTGGGAGTGTAAGAGTCTTCCAGCGGATCCGGGGGTGCTTCCCGCCCCAGACCAGTCTAATCAGGAGGGACCGCAGGGTGGAAAAGAAGGCCCGGGTGAGAGGAACAGGGATGTTATTAAAAAGACAAAAATTTGGGGAGCACTACCATCTTGAGAATGGCTATTCTGGCTGACATAGAGAGCGGAAGCCGCAGCCACCCATCCACCTGCGTTTCCAGCTTCGCAATCGCACGGCCATAATTGAGGCGGATAATTTCGTCCGTGCTCAAATGTATTTGGATGCCCAAGTAACGTACCGAGTCAGAGCACCATTCCAACGGGAACTCACACTGCCAGGGGGAGGTGCCGCTAGTCAACGGGAAGATGATGGACTTATGCCAGTTTATGCCCAGTCCCGAGTGGCTACCGAAACGAAGGATCTCACGGATCAAGGGGGCAAGGTTGGCCTGCGGCTCTCTAACATACAATATAGTGTCATCTGCATAGAGAGAGGCAAGCAAGGGGCCCGTCCGGAACTGGAGACCCCTGTGAAGGTGCCGCTCCTGGAAATGCCGAATTAGGGGGTCCATAGCCAAAATGAACAAGAGCGGTGAAAGCGGACAACCCTGCCGTGTACCGCGCGTGAGCGAGAATGGGCGAGATAGCGTGCCGTTGATACGCAAACGGGCCGTAGGGCGACTATAGAGGAGTCGAGTAGTAGCAAGGAAGTTCGCCGGCATGCCCATGTGTTCCATGACGGAAAGAAAGAAAGGCCATTCTAAGGAGTCAAACGCTTTTTCGGTGTCGAGGAGGATCGCCGCAGCAGGTGTGGTCGGGTTAATTCTGTGCAGAACAGTGAATAGCGTCCGCAAATTCAGTGACGTCGAGCGACGGGGGACAAAGCCAGACTGTGCGGGCGATATAATGAATTCCATCAATTGGGAAAGTCTGTTGGCGACTATTTTGGCCAAGATCTTATAGTCGGTGTTTAAGAGGGAGAGGGGCCTATACGACCCACACAACGACTGGTCCTTGTTCGGTTTCGGGAGCAGCACTATGACTGCCTCACCAAGAGTAGACGGGAGGGACCCTCGCTCCAAAGCCTCCGCGTAGACCTCTATGAGCTTGGGCGCCAGCAGATCAGAAAAGGCCTTGTAAAAATCCCCGGAGAAGCCATCGAGGCCCGGGGCTGAAGAGCCCCGAAGCACTTTGATTGCCCCCCGCACTTCTGCCACCGTTATGGGCTCCGCCATGAACTCCTGCATGCCCCTATCCAGGAACACAAGAGCGATTTCCGATAGGTAGGCCTCACGAGAGGCCGAGGAGTCACCTAACTTGGTGGTGTATAGATCAGTGAAGTAGGCCAGGAATTCGTCCCGGATCTCGGCGGGCGTCGTGCGGAGCGTACCATCCACGCCCCTCACCTCGGCTATCAGGGACTTACTATACGGCGGTCTAAGAGCCTGCGCTAGTGTGCGCCCCGGCCGATCCCCCTCCCTGTACCTACGAGCAACATGGTATTTCCCCAGATAGAGGATCTCCCTGTCCGCGGCCTCCCAGAAGTCCGACAGCAGGCGCAGGCGCCTGGTAAGCACCTCGTCAGAGGGCGCCCGCTGTGCCTCAGTGTCTATCGCGTCTAGCTGTGTCTCCAATTGTGTGATTGTTGTGCGCAATGCCTTCAGGACCCCAGCATGTTTAGCTATGCAAACCCCTCTGATATAGGCCTTGAACCCTTCCCAGAGTACTGCTCACGAGTCCACCGAGCCAGTGTTAATCGTGAAGTAGTCTTCTATCGCCTCGGAAACCTCATGGACAAAGAGGTCGTCTAAAAGCGCCCTCCCGGGGAAACACCACTGCCGCTCAAAACCCTCAGGCCGAGGAACGTCTAAACACAGTGAGACCGGAGAATGGTCAGAGTATGTTCTCGGGAAAGTCCGCAATGCGCGGAACCAAGGGGACAGGCCCGGGGAGAGGAGCCAGTAGTCAATCCTGGTCCAAGTGTTGTGTTGCCCAGAGAAGTGTGTGTAATCAGTAGTGCTCGGATTGCGCCTGCGCCATATATCAGTCAGCGAGAACCGACTGCAGAGGTCCAGGAACGCGTGCCTTGCCCTAGGCTTAGAATCTGCGGCCCCAGAAGTGCTATCCAGCCCCACATCCAGTAACAGGTTTAAGTCGCCGCCAAGCAGGATACCAGCCGATGCAAGGGTTGCCAGCTGGGTAGCAAGCGCATGGAAAAAGTCCGGGGAATCAGTGTTAGGAGCATACACACATACAAGAGTGACCACATGACCCATCAACACCCCTCTCACAATGCAGTAGCGTCCCTCCCTGTCTCCCAGAAACGTCTGGCAGTGAAACGGGACTCTCTTATGAATCAGCACCGCGGTGCCTCTAGCATAATTACTGAAATTGGCAAAGTATCGGTGAGCGCCCCAGGAAGCTGCAAAGCGGGCGTTCACCGAGGCGTGTAAGTGAGTCTCTTGAAGAAAAGCAATGTCAACCCGGTGCCGATTTAAGTAGTGCAGTATCTGTTTGCATTTACGCTGGTTGTTGAGGCCCCGGACATTCCAAGTCATTAACGATAGATTGAGAGGAGCTTCATTCAAACCTATCTGGGCCATCGATGCCAGTCTGCAGGTGATGGGAGCAAGAAAGACGTAGTGTCCCCGTGTATCAAGAAAGTCAGCTCACACACAGCCATGTCAGAAGGATCAAAATTGCCAACCCCTGCCCCCCTCCCCCCACCCAGCCAAACCACGCAAACGTGAGGCAGTCCCAAACCTAGAAGAAAAAAACATAGCTCTAAACAGTAATGCCAAATATAACCAAACAGAAAGAGGCAGAGCATCACAACCAAAAGTGATCCCAACGGTTTCAACCAAAGGGGGGTGACAACGATCCGCAATCAACCCAGCGCAGCATAACAAGTATACTCCAAATGTTCATAAGTCCCCAGATAGCAAGAGGCAAATAGAACAAAGTTAGGATACGGGCGCCGTCTCAGCCGACACCGGAGGTCGAAAACAGGTCCTGGCTGACCGCCGACCCACTACGAGGGGGAGACCGTCCATCCTCATCCCCCCCCCGGCGGGCCTCTGCGCGGCTTGTAGTTGCTGCAGAATTCCTGCACCTCAGTGGGATTGTCAAAGAGCCGAGCTCGGCCATCGATCTCGACCCGCAGCCAGGCCGGGTAGAGCATGCCATATTTGAGGCCTAGATTCCGGAGCGCAGCCTTCACCCCTGCATACTTACGCCTGGCCTCCTGGACCACGGCGGTGAAATCTGGGTAGAGTGAGAGTCTCGAGCCCTGCCAGGTAATCTCACCCTTCTCTCTGGCTAGCCGCAAGGCAGTGTCGCGGTCTCGGAAGTTCATGATACGGGCAATAAGCGGGCGAGGCGGAAGCCCCGGGTTAGGTCTCGGCCCCAGGGAGCGGTGAGCCCTTTCCACCACAAAGCCCGGAGTGAAGGATTCTCTCCCAAAAATGTCCGCTAACCGTTGTTCCACAAAAACGTCCAGTCTGCCCGTGGCCGTGGATTCCAGAACCCCAATGATTCGCACGTTGTTGCGCTGACTGCGCGATTCCAAGTCCTCGTTTTTGCTGGCCACTTCTTTCAATATGCGCTCCAGTCTGTCCACCCTTTTGGTCTCCTGCACCGATCTATCCTCCACGGCCGAGATCCGGGCCTCAGCCTCCACCAAACTCTTGTCATGTGCCTGGATCTTGGCCCCCATAGTTTCCAGCGTCTTATCCAGGGCATCAAAGCGACCATCCAGGGCCCTGAAGCCGGCACGCATCTCCTGCAGCCAGTCCGGGGATGGGGCACGGGCCGCCGGGCCACCGGACGCGCCACCGGCGGGGTCCGGCATGTCAGGGAGGCTCTCCGCAGGCTGCTCAGCTAGTTTCTCGAATGGCAACGTTTTCTGCTTTGGGTCCTTGCGACCCATGCCCCCCACCGCCAGACGGCCACCGGCCCGCTGTGTGTAGATCAAGGGTGGCCAAGTTATGGTGCAGCGTCAGTCCGGCAGGACAGTCCAATCCTCAGCCAAGCAGCTCAGGTCAGCGGGCGATGCAGGGCCCACCGGGCACCGGACAGGTCTCGACTCCGCCGTGCAGTAGGCCAGGGCCACCACTATATGCAGCCAGCAGGATCCCGAAGGAACACCGGGGGAACCAGCGCGATGTACTCAGCAGCCGCTTTTGAAATGGTGTGTCCGGGCTAGAGTTTTGGTTTCCGTTGTTGGGGATAAAATTCAATTAAGACATGCAGATCCGGGTGAGATAAGTATTTTTTATTCTTTTTTGGGTAGCTGCAAACGAAAGAAGGATGGCACAGCCAACACGTGTTTCGCCCCCTAGTCGGCCATCAGGCCTGGGGCTTCCTCAGGGCTGTATATAGACAATGTTAAACCAAGGTAGAAAAAGGGCATGGTGTCATAAGGCATGTGTATATTATATACATAGTGAGGGTGATTTTGGGAAGAATTATAAAGTTGTAGGGAGACGCAGCATTGAAAGGCAAGATGTAAGTGAGAGAACAAAGAAAGAAAGTGAGGTGAGGAAGTGGTCAAGGTAAGCGTGCGGCAGGTACGGATAAAATCAAAGAAACAAGGTGTGTTGTCAGTGAGGGAGACAGGAAAATAGATTAGAAGATGGTACAGAGTGTCATCGATTTGGAGGGAGAGAATAAGTAGTTGTGATTGAGTAGTAAGAATTTAGAACACGAAGGTGGGTATAATTAGAGGAGAGTATTACACAAGTTTCAAATGGAAGCACATTTTGCAATTATAGACAAAAACCGGTATATATATAAGTAGGAGAGAGCAAATTGTGAGTTACATTGAAATCAACAACCGTTCATATGTAGAAAGGATATAAGGAGAAATGTGGATCACATATGATGTGCGATTAAAATCAGCATATAGACATTAGCATGGCATAACGAAATTATACACGATTGAAGTTACGCGATTTCGTTATTAACAATATTAAAGACAGTAATGCATAACAGTCAGTGTTTTGTGAATTATTGTTTAGGAAAATAGTGTTATCGAAGATTTGAATGAATTTATAGTTACAGTTGCGATTTATGAGGAGGCCGCATCCGGAAACCGGGTCAAGCACGAAGAAGAAGGAGGAAGGGTTCGCATTAGTCTAGGAACGAATGGGGATTTTGTGCCAAAAGTGACTAAGTGACTTCATATGTTTATAAAGTGCTGGTGCTTCCTAGGTCACATGGTCTAATTCATTGTTATTATTTATTAATGTCAGAATTGTGGCAAGGCATATGAATAGTATGTTGTGTCCATATTGTGAATCAGTAGCCTCGTGAGGTGTGAGGTACTGCTGTGTCATGCCATATATGGAAAAAAGTAGGCATTTTAACGGGTGGGAAAAGGAGGCATTTAATTTCATAAGTGAAAGTTCGAACGGTGCAGGTAGCGGTTTGTTGATAGTGCAATTTGTATAAAAATGAGTAGGAACTAGTTAATAAGGGTGCGATAATTGCCGAGTGCGAGTAGTGCTTTTAGGTGTTTTTATGCTTGTAAAAGTTCGAAGCCGCACGCGGAGGTTAATCTATACGGAATCCAAGATCGTGTAGATAATGGAGTGAGGCATACGCATGCTCTAGGCGATCAAGTGAGCAAGTGTAAATGAGAAAAAGGATATTTTTTGGGTTTCCTTACCGGGTGGTCAGGTAATTCGGTATTTAGTAAGAAGGGTTTAAATACCCGAAGATTTCTAAAGAGCGGAGAAAACACAAGGGGGAAGGGAGTGAAACAGGAAAAAGTAAGCGGAAGGCATTATTGAATGCTGGTTGACAGGGAGGGGGAGCGTGGGCAGGGGTCCCTTACCTCTGGTCTCGGCTAATGCCTGATGCTGCAGTTTTTAAAGTCGCGGTAGTAATGACAGCTCGTGGTAGCGAGCAAATGTAGAGGAGTCATGTGAGAACTTCCGGTTCAAAACCCGGAAGTGAACGGGTGCTTTTGCTGAGCGCCATTTTGGGTTGGGGGTCCATCGGGATTGGCGAAATTAAAAAGTGACGGTCAGCAGTAATAATGGGAGCTGAGTGAAGTGCTAGAAGATAGCAAAAGGTTTTAGAGATCAATAGTAAGAGAGAGTAAATGAATATTCCTGACATTATGTTTACTTAAAGCAAAATGCTCGAACATTAATATAGAAATAGTTAATAGTTACATAAATACATACACTCTGGTTCTATAGACTGGAAGGTGGGCAGAGTAGTGTTAATTAACACAGAAGCGTCCATTAGTCACAATGTATGTTAGCAGGTATCCGTATATATTCGTGTCTAAATAACGATATTATAATTATTTAAAAAACGATTTGCTGCAAAATTGGTGTTACAATTAATAATAGCACATATATCTCCAGGCTCTGATAAGCTAAATTAATAGACAGGGCGATGGGCAGAGTCGTGTTAGGTCACACTAAGGCGCCCTTAAAGCACAAAGTTGGTGTTACAATTAATAATAGCACATATATCTCCAGGCTCTGATAAGCTAAATTAATAGACAGGGCGATGGGCAGAGTCGTGTTAGGTCACACTAAGGCGCCCTTAAAGCACAAAGTAAGCTATCACATATTGATGAACAAAGTCGTGTTGAGTCACACTGAGGCGACTTTGTAGCACAAAGTATGCTATCACATATTCCTACATATTGTTGTATCATCTGAAAAAATGGCAAACATCAGGAGGGTATGCTGTATGTTTCTTGATGGTATTTGGGGAAACTTATTTGGGGTTATAGTAAACAACAGACACGTTGTGTTAATCCTTGGGTGATAGGTGGTGCGGTTGTAGCAGTGTGTTGGGGCATCTAGTCGTCTCCCAACCATATATGCATTTCCGCATCCTTATTGAGCCCCAGATTGGTGGTTTTATAGTTCATTATAAGTTCACTTTCGCGTCTTCGGAGTTTGAGTTCGCGGTCTCCCCCTCTTTTAGCTTGGTGTACAATCTCCAAACCAAAGAAGCGGAAGTCTTTTTTGTGGGGATGATGGTCTTCAAAGTGTTCAGTAAGTGGATGGCCTGAATGATGTTTGTGGATGTTCCGGTAATGTTCCTGAATCCTGGTCCGTAGTGGTCTGATTGTACTTCCGATGTATGGAAGATTGCAGGGACAGATAATCACATAAACACAGAATTTGCTGTTACAGTCAATCCATTCTTTTATGAAGAATTCTCTTCCTTCAGTTAGTTGGACTTTTGTTGTTTTGTTGTTGCTAAGTTTGCAAATATTGCAATTTCTGCAGATGTGGAATCCTGGAGGTCTGTCCAGGAAGGTGCTGACCAAGTTCCGTCTGTCCACAAATTCTGATTTGCACAGGAGGTCTTTCAGATTAGGGGCGCGTCTGAATGTTATCTCTGGATATGTTTTTAGGTCTTGATTAAGGTTTGGTGTTTGTTGAAGCAGATGCCAGTGTCTCTTGAGGCTTTGTCTAATTTGGTGGTGGCCGTTATTGTAGTCCGTTATAAAACGTATGGCTGAATCGTTCTTTTGTACTTCTCCTATGTTTTGTCTGAACATCTGTTTTCTTTCAATTTTGGCCACTGTAGTCATTGTGTTTTTGAGCATTGATTGTTCATATCCACGTTGTGTGAGTCTAGACACCAATTCTTCTCCTTTTGTTTTGAAGACCTCATCTTCACTGCAATTTCTATGTGTTCTTAACAGTTCTCCCTTAGGGATGTTTCTTATGTTGTGTCGTGGGTGGAAGCTATCGGCTCCAAGTCCTCGTTTTTGCTGGCCACTTCTTTCAATATGCGCTCCAGTCTGTCCACCCTTTTGGTCTCCTGCACCGATCTATCCTCCACGGCCGAGATCCGGGCCTCAGCCTCCACCAAACGCTTGTCATGTGCCTGGATCTTGGCCCCCATAGTTTCCAGCGTCTTATCCAGGGCATCAAAGCGACCATCCAGGGCCCTGAAGCCGGCACGCATCTCCTGCAGCCAGTCCGGGGATGGGGCACGGGCCGCCGGGCCACCGGACGCGCCACCGGCGGGGTCCGGCATGTCAGGGAGGCTCTCCGCAGACTGCTCAGCTAGTTTCTCGAACGGCAACGTTTTCTGCTTTGGGTCCTTGCGACCCATGCCCCCCACCGCCAGACGGCCACCGGCCCGCTGTGTGTAGATCAAGGGTGGCCAAGTTATGGTGCAGTGTCAGTCCGGCAGGACAGTTCAATCCTCAGCCAAGCAGCTCAGGTCAGCGGGCGATGCAGGGCCCACCGGGCACCGGACCGGTCTCGACTCCGCCGTGCAGTAGGCCAGGGCCACCACTATATGCAGCCAGCAGGATCCCGAAGGAACACCGGGGGAACCAGCGCGATGTACTCAGCAGCCGCGACTCGGCGCCGCCGGAAGGGGCAAGGGAGGACAGCCCGACCAGGCCGCAGAACACATGGCACACCCAGAGAGGGCCCAAAGACAGAGGCAGAGACAGCCCGCGCGCCAGGCCCAGCGCAGAGTCCAACCCGCCCCCACCGCTAACAGGCCGTCCCGCCACCCCCCCCCCCCCCGGCTCCCCGACCGAATTAGCTCGGGCCCAAGGGAGGAAATAAAGAGCGAGGCCGCGCCCGGCGCGCAGGGCAAGAGCCGAGCGCCCGGTCGCCCTCTGGCCCGCAACGGCGCAGGGAGAGCAGCAGACCCCCGCTAGTCCGCACCACGGTGCTCAATGCCCCCCCCCTCCGCCCCCCCGGGTACCTGTCTCCCGGCCGGCCGCCGTCCACACACTCGCGTCCCCAATCCCCGAGTCAGCCCGCCATCTTGAGCCTCAGGGCGGTGTGGTCTCCGCCGGGCGCCCCAGCGATACGAGCGGCCCGGTCTGCATCTCGGCTCGCTCCGGGGCCGCAGGAGGACCAGCGGCGGTGTCAGGCGTCCCGCGCCCTCATCAGGAGGGCGAGGAAATCAGCTTTTGCGCCGGGTCGATGGCGGAGCTTCAGCGCCGCGCGGCCATCTCAGCTCGCGGCTTGGCCACGCCCCCGGGCCTGCAGTACTTAATTTGAATAGATGAGTTGCTTTGAGAATTTGTCCTGATGTCTAGGGCCACTAAGTCATCAGCCATCCTGGCATCTTTCATAGTAAGGCCTATCTCATCAAAAACAGAGTTCCTGAGGAGAAATTCTTTGGGGCGTGGGCAATATCATCTCTGATAACTGAACAGCAACCTTTAGTGTGCCTGATCCAGTAAATAACTTGATTGATCAAGGACTCTTCAGATTCATGCTTGATATTGGGCTGCGGTTTAGGGTCCCTGATCATAGCACCTTGATTTCTTTTGCCTAAAGCCCTATTTCGAGGGCAAGGGGTGGGAATATAATTCCGCTCTCTGCTTGTTGAACTTACAGGGAATTAGAAATCCATGTTGGACTTAATCGCTGTGGCTGCCAAGGATTGGATGATCTGGAATTTATTAGAGTATTATTATTCCTCTGCTGGGGAGAAATAGCTTTTATAATTCGCAGGGGGTACAGGGGACGCTGGAAAAGTGGTTGAGGGCTTCGGGGTCCACTGTTGCTACTAGCTACCTCAAAAGGTTCATGGGTCACCTGGGGGTAGGAAAACTGCTGCGCTTCTGATAGTTTAGTCAGAGTAGACTGACTATGCTGAGTAACTGATTTAACACTATCATTCGTGCTTTTGAGTTTACTTAAAGTGGCAGTCAGTCTAAGTATGGCACTTTTCAGCTCTCCCACTTTGGATCTCAGTTCATTAATCAAAGCCGTGCACTCCGTGCTTGTATGTGCTAATGATCCAGACAACAAGGTCTCTGCGAGGAGACTAGAGGAGGGACCAGAGACAATAACATCATCATCACCTAAGTCAGACAAAGGTAAAAAACGATTACTACAATGAACGATGTCAGTTATAACACATGAGGAAGCACATAAAGAAGGGGAGTCCGGCACATCCAGACTAAGTGGCTTCCCCTGAGTATTAATT
Organism: Triturus cristatus; assembly: GCF_964204655.1. NCBI lineage: Eukaryota > Metazoa > Chordata > Amphibia > Caudata > Salamandridae > Triturus > Triturus cristatus. The sequence continues at coordinate 1,861,982,163 of NC_140590.1, forward strand.
GCAGTCATGGCATGTGCAGCAACCTTTCCAAACATGCTAGGTATGCGCTGCTGGGCAATAGATGTGCCTGCTGGAATTAAATGTGAAGTAATTTCGGGCTCGCGAGCAGTGGCGTAACGAAACTTGAGGGGGCCCACCTGCAAAGCACATGGAGGGCCCCACCTCCTCCCCCGGCGGCGCGGCCCACCATCTGCCACTTTGCTCTACCACCCAGAAATCTAGCATATTTTGATTTGAAACCTCCAACGTTTAAATTAAATGCCTCTGTATTGTCTTTCTCTAAGTTCTAATGAGAAAGTGGGAAACACTCTTAACATACAAGCTTCGCCATTTGTAACAATACTGTCAAAAGCAGATTATTTAACTGAGGCAGCAATCAGAACAATGCCAAGGAGCGATCCTATTGTCTCAGGAACTGCCTCCGGCTGAAGAACAAAGAACAACTATGAAGGGTCTGAAATAGAATTGACAATAACTTGAAACTTTGAAAGATAAAACCCAAACCTGCAATTCCATAAAAACTCGACTGACAATATACATGAGAAGTACACAAGCTATAACTCAGTATCCAGCGAAAGTCAAGAGAAATAGATTGGTGAATTATCTGCATGCCACACACTAGCGACTGTCAAGGGTTGTGCATGATAATAACGTGAACTGAGGAAGCAATTTCAATCATAATGTCTTTATTAGTAAGCACTGCAAAACAGGCAGGCAAACAAGGCTGAGGAAGAAAACTGTTTGGATGCTTCAGAACATTGATGCAGATGTTTGTCTGTTTTAATTTATCATTTCTGTAATGTAAACAATGCTAAATACAAGATTTAAGGTACACGTATTACAGACAAGTGCAAGCAACACCATAAATAACACTGCATGTAGAATAAAAACAAACCATGTCAGCAAGTACCTAATGACAACCTATACAATCTGTAGTTGGTAAAGCAAAAGAAAAAGTGCAAATACTTTCAAAGTGCAAAATAAAGCAATCACCAGTCCAGCAATATACAAAAACCAAGCATGTTTTGTAAAACAATCCAACTTTCTTCTTGCATCAAGGTGAAAATACTTTCAAAGTGCATGGTAAAAACAAGTCCAGCAGCTTCCCTTACAAGCACTGACCTGAACCACCAGACTGGGCCTTACTTCATAACAAACAGAGGCCTCAGACCTCACTGTGTCAACACTGGCGGTATTTACAATTTACTAAGAGTATAGACACGCCTGCTAAATTACAGATTCACCATTGCCTCCAAATGGCTCTATCGTCACGTGTGACCCCACCAGCCAGGCCTTGATTTTAAGCCAACAGCGCCTTGCATTCAGGGAGTTGTGCTGTGACCATCTAAGTAAGGGGTTAAACATTTCAGAATGCAAAGTGTTGTTGGATAAAAGCTATGAATGGACACGACATGGTGCCAATGACACTTGGCAGCAATGTTTTATACACACACAAGGGGAAGTTTAATTTCCTCAACACAAGCTGCAGAAGTCTGGCATCAAATAGCAAACACGTTGTGCGGAGAACCCAGAAACGTGCTGTGTTTAGCCCCCGTGTATGGACCTGAGGTGTAATTCTCTAAGAGACCCAGTGTTAAAAGCCCACAGTTGTCTCTAATGCATGTTAGTGCCAGGCAGTGGTCGAAGTGGGAGGAAAAAAGTAGGGGAACTGTGGGAGGAGAATCAGAGGGCAGGAATAACCAATGGATTGGAGCTGTGGGCGGAGTGAGAGGTGAAATTGAAAGAGCAAAATATCCCAATTTTTAGTATTCATTTCCCATTTCACTAACCGGTTCTAGCTTATTACATTATTTAACTTAACCAATAGATACACATGTATATTTAAGGTTAAATAAGTGTTATTGACATTAAAATACATTCACAAAGTGGGATACGTTTCCAATCACAGAATGTCCCAAATATCCTTAAAAGTGGAATCGCAAGCCATTTGTCTCCCAGCCATGGAGTTTCTGTCATCAGCACCTCTCCTGCCTTTTTCCACAAGAGCAGTTCAAACATGAATGGCAAAATATCCTAGTTTGCAAATGTTTTCCACATAACTATGGCTTTGCCATATTTGCCACATAATACATCATCTGCTGCATAATCTGACGATTTTAACTAATAAATTGTTTATAGCTCAAACACATCAAAAGTTACTAATCAATGTGACTTGTGCTGCTGTGAAGTGGAGGGCCCTTTGCAAAGGTTGACTGGTCACCTTTCTCATTGCTGCAGTTGTATTTTCCACTAGTACTAATAAGGAAAAATCTTTGCAGAGACTGTTAGTATGTGTAAAAACTTCAAAATAATAAAGTATCAGAAAATGTGCAGCACCACAAATACCAGTGTAGGGTGTCAGAGCACTTTACATCACACATATTACACAGAGACAATCATTCATATGTGTGTAAATCACTGTGTAGGAAATGTTACATAAGACAAAGGACTACAAGGTGTAGGAGTCACATGACAACCATACTAGTAGGCAGCATAGTTTAATAGTGATTGGTCTGCAGAAACACAAACTGAGAATTAAAAACATAATACCATGGTTGGGGGTTCTCTTTAATAATCAGAATTGATTTCTACCCAAATGAACCCTTTTGTGCAACATTAGGATAATCGAAGACTGGGGAAAAAACATACCGCTCTAATTTATACCTTGGAGTTTGCATGCAGCTCTTACATGACAGTTAATAGCTCACTGTTCCATGTTAGGATTTTAACTTATTAACTGCAAGTAACAATAGGGTCTCTCTGACAAAAGCAGTAACCCACTGACCTATTCACATTATGTGCACTTTGTGATCTGCATGGCACATGTTCTTAGCAGCATGCACATTACACCTCTGCCATTCCTTTTCATGAGTCAAACCTTCCACTAGACATCTCTCTCTAGTAAGAACATTAATCACTGGAGTTATCAAGACATTTTTATTGTTGCCCAAAAATGTTGGAGGCCAGGAAGGAGGCAGCAAGTGCTTTTAAAACCATATTATACTTACAAACACGACGCCCCCACCTGAGGTTAGCGCCCGGTGCGGTCGCACTGCCCTAGAGCCACCTTGCTCAAGGGTCCTGTGACCTCAGTGACAGAGTCACTGCCACTCTATGGAGTGCTGCTTCATAGGTCTGTCCCCAAGACTGGAGGTGAACTTCATGGATAGTGGTGGACAGGCCTTCAAGGTTAATCCACACTTGCCACCGCTAGGGTCCACCTGCTGGTGCTAAGACACCAGGGTTTTTAAGATCTTGCGGCGCCTTCCAAGGTGTAGCACAGGAATGTGCTCCCTCAGGAGAGTGGTCTGGGAGCCTGGTCATTAAGGCTGAACCTGGTTCACCAGTTCCACTTTAGCAGCTCTGACCATAGCGCCACATCCTCTCCCCCACTGAACACCATACAGTCCCACTTAGAGAAACTTGCACTGCACTGACCCACTATAAACACCTGGATGTGACTCAATTCTAATTACGCACTAGACAAGAGCAATATGCTGCCTAAAAAACATTTAACAACATCCTAGAAAAAGTAAACCCTCATAGGGAATGCAAGATTAAGTAAAGCATGTGACATGTAAGCAGGAACAACATGGTTACCTTTTTCCTTTTACACTCATTATTCTGAAATTAGTGAGTGCTTTTGCATGAAAAGGTAAGGCCATGACTACAGGGCCCAGAAGGGACCCGTTTCAGTGCCCATTGCTTATATCCTTTCAAAACATAGGCAGTATGGTTTAACCCCTTCGCTGCGGCACGAATTGCGCCGCAGTGCTGGGGGGGTGAGGGGTGAGCGCGGTGCCGCCATGCTCATGACGGAACCACGCCATCATGAGTCACGGGCGAGCTGTGCTCATGACGGCGTGTTTCTGTCACGACTCCGCCCACTCTCTAATTCGCCCGCACAGGCGGGGAATTAGAGCCGCGTGGGAGGAGCAGCCGCCAACGGCCGCACCATGACGGAACCACGCCGTCATGAGCACACGCCGCCCGTGGCTCATGACGGCGTGGTCCTGTCATGAGCGCACAAGGGGTTAAAAAGACCACATCCGTAAACACAAACACACAGTCGCTGTACACATTTTGTTTTCCAATTCACCCATCAAGCAGGTATTTCAGTATCTCCAGGCAAGGTGCACTTTCCCACACAGGGAAAACAATATTGTTCAAAGAGAGAGGAGAAAACAAAAGAATCACTTCACTGGCAAACACTGTAAAGTGGCACTAATGTGTTTAGGGGTAAATAAATCAATCTGGCCACATTGCAACCACTCTGTCTTGCTTTAATTAGTTATTTATTTTTCACATTTGGAATGTTTTATTTCTCTCCACACCGAGGCTGCACTTGTGTCAGAAAAAGACGTTTCCAGCAAAAATGTTTTTCTTTTTTGGGTCCATTTCACAGGGGAGCAAATAAACGAAAGGAGGAAAGAGAGGGTAATACCCGTTTCTTGAAGTCTGGGTTTTCACTAACTGAGAAGCGAGACAGAAAGAGAGGGACGACTCGGAGGCTTAGAGGCCGTCAACGTGGCGTGCGCGCACAGTTTAATTTATGGGGACTTGGGGAGGCCGTGAGCGCAGGAGCACCATTTTATTTGCGAAGACTGAAGAGGCTTGCTTGCAGGCGCAGCCGTCTCCCTCTGCTGAGAGTGAGGATGGCCCCTGGAGCGTGAGGGCCCCCCCCCGCACCGCGGGGGCCTGTGTTACGCCCCTGCTCGCGAGGTACTGGTGCATCCGAAAGTAACAGTTCTTCACATTCAACAATTAAATTGTCGATTTGGTCGATCACACAGTTCCCTCCAACAGCTTTTGCCATCCTTTGGTTTTCTTGGTTTTTATGGCGACTGAGGACCCTTCAATTGTCTTCCTCTTCCCCATGATGAATATTTTTAGGCTTTAAACAAGATGCAATTAAACAGCACAAATGCAAAACTCCTTGGAAAGCAAATACAGGTAGTATCTCATGTATGCATCACCATGGGAGCTGCTGGTTGGTACTCACCAGTTTGCTTACGCTTTCATCATTGGTAACTTTCATGACCGTGAAGAAAGAATAATAGTCGCCTAATTTTTAGAAGTGAAGAAAAGAAAGAAATAACATTTGCAAGAATGCACAGTAAGGGCTTGTGTCATTCTATACCAACTGGACCCCGTAGTGAGAAAAGAGAAAGAAAAAATGCTTCTCCAAGCTAAAATACGTTGTGACTCACTCGCAAATATACATACTTTATTGAGTGCCATGAGTACGTTTTCTCTACTACATACACCTTGCTGGTTGCTTCTTTACCCTTGTGTGATAAAATACAATTGAAGAAACCTAACAGTAACCAACTGGCTCAATGTCAGGGGAATTCAATTTGTAACCACCCACCTCCTTCCATGTACCCTTATCAATAATGTATGGAGAGCAAGAGTCTGCCCAGATTGTATCCTTCACCGATGTCATTGCCAGCATTATCGAAAATAACCATTACTTCAACTTCTCCCTCATCAGCAGAATTCTCATCCTCAAAGCATTCTCTTATCACATGTACAGAACGCTTCCAATTTTCAGAAGATGAAGAAGCAGCTTTACACATGCGTGCGAAAAGACCTATATTTTTGCATTCATAGCATTTTTCCCTGATGGCAACACATTTATCTGAGTCTGCAGTGTGTCTTATGCTACCACATCTGTAACAAACTCGGTTGTGTTTAGCAAGCTGGTTTTCAGGCTATTTTCCTTTCTCTTAGATGGATTTTTTCTACAACACAAACCTTAGCAGCATCAGATTTCTCCTTCACTTGGTCAGTGCTCAATTCCTTAACATATCTGGAAGTGTTTTTTATGCGTCTAGCTACTTCTATGGTTTTCTGTAGAGACGGATCCTTCATGTCCAACAACCTATCTTGAATTTTAATATTATTTGTCCAGTTTTTAAATGTATCGCTTAAAATCTCCTCCTGTAAGAATCTACAAGTAGACGCAAAGGTTCTTAATATGGAAATGTACTGTTCCACTGACTTCCCAGGTAATTGTGACCTAGAGAAAAATGTGTACCTCTCTACCACTATACTGACCATAGTTTTACTCCAAGGCTTTCACGACTTGTTCGTCGATTGGTACTTCTTCGTCATATTGCACCTCTTCACCTTCACCACTTTCCCCACCATCCCCATTACCTGCTTTATCACCAACATTAATGGAATTTACTCTTGTAGTGATGGGTAATGTTTTCAGCACCTTTCTGCCTTCTACCCCCAGATTATGCTTCAGTCAATCAATCAATCAATCAGGGATTTTAAAAGCACGCTACTCACCCGGGAGGGTCTCAAGGCGCTGGGGGGGGGTTCAGCTCCGGATCTGTTGAGAAGCCAGGCCTTGAGGTTCTTCCTGAAGGTTTGCAGAGAGGGGGGCGCGTCTGATGCTGACTGGGAGATCGTTCCAGGTCTTTGCTGCGATGTAGGAGAAGGTTCTTCTGCCTGCTCTGGTTCTGCGGATGCATGGGGTCTCTGCCAGGGTGAGGTCGGCGGAGCAGAGGTTCCTTTTGGGTACATGGAAGAGACTCTTTTGTTGAGGTATTTGGGTCTGATGTTGTGGAGGGATTTGTAGGCGTGGGTGGGTAGCTTGAAGGTTACTCTCTTCTCGATTGGGAGCCAGTGGAGGTCTTATAGGTGCAGGGTCATGTGTTACAGTCGTGGGGTTCCGAGGACGAGTCTGGCTGCGGTGTTCTGGATGGTTTGGAGCTTGTGTAGCAGGGTTTTGTTGATTCCAGCATAGAGGGTGTTACCATAGTCCAGTCTGCTAGTTACGAGTGTGTGGGTGACGGTCTTTCTGCATTCATGGGGGATCCACTTGAAGGTCTTGCGGAGGATGTGGAGGAAGTTGAAGCAAGTAGAGGCGATGGCATTGATCTGGCGGGTCATGGTGAGGGAGGAGTCTAGAATGATGTCGAGGTTCCGGACGTGGTCCGTCGGGGTGGGTGGGTTTCCGAAAGCAGGGGGCCACCAGGAGCTGTCCCATGCTGTGGGGGAGGGACCAAGGACGAGGACCTTGGTCTTCTGAGAGTTCAGTTTTAGGCAGCTGTCGTTCATCAAGGCTGCGACGCCTTTCATTCCTTCTTGAAGGCTGAGTCTGGTGTCTTCGGGGTTCTTCGTGAGAGAGAGGATGAGCTGGGTGTCATTGGTGTAAGATACTATGCTGAGCCCATACTGTCTGAATATGGCGGCGAGTGGGGCCATGTAGATGCTGAAAAGCGTGGGGCTGAGCGAGGATCCTTGTGGTACTCCACAGTTAATCTCTGTAGGTTTGGAGAGGAAGGGAGGGAGCCTGGTCCTTTGGGTTCTGCTGGAGAGAAAGGAGATGATCCAGTCGAGGGTGGTTCCTCGTGTACCAGCTTCGTGGAGTCTGGCTGCGAGAGTGCGGTGTGAGACGGTGTCGAAGGCCGCAGAGGTCTAGTAGGATGAGGGCCACAGTGTGGCCCTGGTCAAGGAGGAGGCGGATGTCATCAGTGGCGGCGAGGAGGGCGGTTTCGGTGCTGTGGTTGCTGCGAAAACCGGACTGGGAGGAGTCAAGGATGGCATTCTCTTCGATGAAGGTGGTCAGTTGGGTGTTGATGAATCTCTCTGTGACTTTGGCTGCGAAGGGAAGGAGAGAGATGGGCCGTCTGGTCGGCTGAGGGTTTCTTGAGGAGGGGCTTGACTTCTGCCCGCTTACAGTCGTCGGGGAAGATGCCGGATTCGAAGGAGGCGTTGATGGTCCGGCCTAGTTCGGGAGCTATGGTGGCGGTGACTCTGTGGTAGGTGTACGTTGGGCAGGGGTCCGTGAGGGCTCCTGAGTGGGTGTTTTTCATGGTCTTGGTGGTGTCTTCAGTGGTAGCAGGTTTCCAGGTGGTGATGGTCAGCCGGTTGTCGGTGGTGGAGAGGGGGGTGGTGTCAGGAGTCTGTTCGCAGAAGTTGTCGTAGAGGGCCTTGATTTTCAGGTGGAAGTAGGAACTGAGCTTGTTGCAGAGGTCCTGGGATGGAGTGACATCCGTGGCTTCGCTGGGGGGTTTGGTGAACTGCCATATGACGTTGAAGAGTTCTTTTGCGTTACTTGTGTTGGAGTGTATTTTGGTCCTCTTGGTGGCTCTTATGCGCTGGTGGTATTCATTCATGGCGTTCCTGTAGTTGTTCGGGTCTTCAGTTGCTTTCTTGTTCTGCCAGAGTTTCTTGAGGTGTCTGCAGGAGCGTCTGGCTTCTTGGAGGTCGGTGGTGAACCAGGCGGCCTTCAAGGGGTGTTGATTGATGGGGTGGCAGAGGGGTGCAAGCTTGTCAGCGCAGCTGGAGATCCAGAGGTGTAGTTCTTTGGCTACGGAGTTGGCGTCGGTCGTGGCAGAGGGGGAGTCGTGGAGGAGGGTGGTGTTGAGGAGTTCCTCTGTAATCTTTCTCCAACAGGCGCGGGGCGGGTTTGGATGCGATGGTGGTATTGAAGGTGAAGTGTACGCAGTGGTGGTTTGTCTAGAGGGGCTGCATGGTGTGGCTGAAGTGGATGTTTGTCCCTCCTGTGAAGATGGGATCGAGGGTGTGTCTGGCTCTGTGGTTGGGGGTGGGGGTTTTGACGAGCAGCTTCAGTCAGCGGTTGGCGAGGTTGCCAAGGAGGGTGGAGGAGTCGGGGTCATTGCAGTTTTCGAGGTGGAAGTTCAGGTCCATGGAGGCGATGGCGTGAGGTGCGTGAGGTGCGACAAGGTCAGTAATGGTGGTGGAGGAAAAGGCGTGAGGCCCGGGGGTCTGTAGATGAGGGTCCCGTGCAGCGTGGTTCTGGGGTTGGTTTGGATCTGGAAGTGGAGGTGCTCTGTGTTGGAGAGGGAGTCACTAGTGCTGAAGGTGGAGAGTCGGAGGGATCTCTTGTGTGCGATGGCGAGTCCTCCTCGTGGGCGGAGTGGGCAGCCCTTTCTTTGGATTTTGTATTCGTCAGGGATGGCGGTGGCGATGTCAGGGGCCGAGGTGGTGTCGGTCCATGTTTCCGTGAAGAAGGCGATGTCTGGCGAGAGGGTGTCGAGCAGGTCCCAGATCTCCGTGGCGTGTCTGTGGAGGGAGCGTACGTTGAGGGGTATGCACATCAGGGCGTCGGTAGTGCGGGCATCTGTCGTGGGTTCAGCGGTCATGGGGGGCTGTTGATGGTGAAGGATTGGTGGCAGTGTTGGCAGGAGAACTGGCCGTGGGTGGTGTTTGGCGTTGATCTGTGGCAGTTGTGTCTTCCGGGGTTGAGTGCGAGAAGGGCAGGTGAGTGGTAGCGCTGGATGGTCGGAGAACCAGGGTCCCTGGCGTTGGCCGCAGTCTGGGAAGGGCGCAGACGGGCTTGCCTCTGGAGCACCTTCGGCGCACCAGCGGCGCACCCGCTGCGCGTGGCCGCCATCAAGTAGGGGGGGTGGGAAGCGCAGCTGGGAGGCGGGAAGCAGGAGGCGGGAAACCGGCAGGGGGGCAGCAGCAGCAGGAAGGACACAGGGCAGAAAACGGGCACAAAAAAGACAGAGAGGGAGACAGAGAGGAATAAAATACAAATCAGAAGACAGAGATGATGCAGAAAACGGGCATAAGGCGACAGAAAACAGAGAATGGCACAAAGACACACACGGGCACAAGAGAGACAGGAAACCAGAAAAGGTGGCACAGAGACAGACACAGACAACAGCGGCCAGCAAGGCTCTCCCACTGGGCCACCAGGGAAGAGGCGCAGGCAGGAGCCTGCGGGTGGAGGAGGGCCTCAACACCTACCTGAGCACCAGCAGCACCCAGAACAACAGTGATGGCACTGGATAGCGGAGCTGCGGGGGGAGAGCAGGTCTTTAGGGAAATGTGCAGATTCAGTAATGAGAGCAACAGAAATGAAACCTAATTGTTGCCACCACATGAACTGCCGGTGCAAAATAAGTAACTTCAAATAACAGGACTGAAAAGAGAGGCGCGACAGATGACTTCATCTCCTGTCATGCACATTGGTATTGCGCATGCGTCTAGCGGAACTTAAGGCTGGTCACTTGATGAGCTCCCTCCTCCATGACCGCCTCCTTGACAGGCCGGGCTGCACCCTCTCCTCTGGACCCCCGGTCTCACTCACCGCGTGCCTTCTTGTTTGGAAACAACCGCTAAGCCTTCTCTAGGAAACGCAGAGCCACCTTCTTGATGCCTGTTCTGGATGGCAGTTAACGCTATGGCAATACAGCGCTCTGCTTCGTCCCTGTTCGAGTAATGCTACCTTCCGGAAAGCTACAAAATCTTCACCACCTATTGCCTCTAAGTAGGTTTCAAAAGACTCTAACCAATCTTCCCATGGAATAGTAGGTTCCCCAGGATTTTGTAAATATTTGGGAGGGGCTAAAATAGCAGACGTCATGTCCATATTGTTAATATTGAGCTAGCAGTGAATCTAGAATCCCTAATATGTATAAAATATACCAAATATACTAGAAGGTAAATGGTGTCACAAATATAATAACAGCACAAGGTACCCTTAATGTTTGAACAGAAACAAATTACTGTGGTTTAAATCGAGAAAGAAAATAAACCAAAATAATTTAAGTAGTGACAGTGGTCAGCGCTGTTCAGGTCAGTTACACCTTGTTCGGAAGATTCTGTCAGTTTCACTGATGAAGCTGCAACATCAGCAGAAGTTACTTGTTCATGGGATGCGTAAAATCAGTAGAAGTTCCTTCCTTGTAGGATGCTTTTGTGAGTTTCCTCTTTTTTTTTTATAACACAAAGCGTCCCATGCAGAGTTAGCTTTGCTTCAGACACAAACAGTTGCTAGGTAACGTCATCAAACGCGGAGTTCACGTCGCTTGGCAGCGTAATGACACATCACTTCAATTGTGACATCATGCCGTATTCTCACGCAACACGCTGGAGCCTCGCGTTGCCTTCGTGATGTGCGTCTCTTCACTCGTCAAGCACAGAACCGGAATGGAGAGATCTTCGCGTACGGGACCAGAATGGAGGGATCAGGAACACGCCAGAGCTTGCCGGTAAGCCCTTTCTGAATGTTAACAAATCGCAGGCCGTTGGCCATGCCGGAGTTCAACACGGAGCGCAATTATGTACACTCACAGCCAGATTAACACATTCACCCCAATACATGCTAAACAAACCGCTGCATCCTCCCTTCACTGGTCAAGCCCTTCGACGTCCAGTACTTGGCAAGTGCTCACACCACTTCAGCCGAATCACCAGGGTTGCGCAGCAACTCCAACGACTTCCCCAGGCACAGCTGCTCAACCAGCTGCTTAATTCAATCTTGCTCCTCCATGCTGCACAAAACAGCTGGGCTTAAACCTCCCGCACTGTTCCCCATCGTGGACACATAGTTGCACATCCAACCAACCGACAGTTTGGACACTTGATAGCCCAGTGCTCACAAAATCAGCATTAAGTCCGGATTAGCTTCTCCCTATCCAGTGTGCCCTCTGGGAAACACCATCCCGCCCTTGTTGCCACTTTTAAGAGGCGCAGACAGTGGTGTTGGATAGGAGAACTTTATTGAGATAGGGGGAACAACCCCTGGACATGTCCTCACAACAGCAACTGTCCCCTACTCTTCCCCGCTTCTAGAACCTCTGGTAACTGGTAAACATAACTACAATGTGTAAGCAGTTGCTAGGACACAACAATAACATCACTCCAACATCTGAAATTAAATCATCGATGGCAACACTGTGACTGGTGGGGGCATATGTTACACATAACGGAAAGGCTGAATTTAGTGTTTTGTGTTGGGTAGTGGTTTAGGGTACTAGGAGTAATTGTAGGGTTATGGGATTGATAGTGGATAAGGGTGGTAAGGATAATTTTAGTGTTTAGGGGTGGGTAATGGCAAAGGGGGTAAGAGTAGTTTTAGGATTTTAAGTAAAGGTGGTAATGGTAATCTAGAGTTTAGAGTGGGGTTAGTGGTAAAGGGTGGTAAGGGTAATTTTAGAGTTTAGGGGTGGGTGATGGTAAGGGTAAATTTAGGGTTTAGGGATGGTAAGGGTAATTTTAGGGTTTAGGGGTGGGTACTGGTAAAGGGTGGTAAGGAACAAGCAAGTTGGCCTTCTCATTTGATATTATCATGTTTCAGTAACGTCTCACTCCGCTATTCTTTAGAATAGTCGTATTCTAATTCATACATTCACCAATTCTTCAAATTTAGAGCAGTGGGGGCATTAAAACATGTGATTGGTTATCGTTTTGTATATTCCAGAAATCACCCTTTTACAAGTTATGTTATGTTATGTTATGTTAAAATGGCTTTTATAGAGCGCACGGCTACTCAAAAAGAGTGTCCCGGCGCTTTTATTTAGGGTAGGCTGCAGTATACTAACATAACACATTAAAAGAGAAAGTGTCACAGACAGAAAGAAAGCAACGAGCAAAAAAAGACCTACTGGGTGAACAACCAGGTTTTGAGGTCCTTTCTAAAAGCTAGTAAGCTGGTGGCTCCCCGAAGTGTAAGAGGCAGAGAGTTCCACAGCTGTGGCGCCAGTAGTCCAAAGGAGCGACCTCCCAAGCGCACTCTCTTCACTCGCGGGACGATCGCCAAAAGCAGGGATTCTGATCTCAGAGAGCGAGCCGTTCGGTAGAAGGCAAGTGTCCTTTGGAGGTACTTTGCTCCCGTCGCATGGAGGGCCTTGTATGTCAGGGTCAAAGCCTTAAAGGCGATCCGCTTGCGGATTGGGAGCCAGTGCAGGGTCTGGAGCAAGCCCGCAGCACTAACGCGTCTATTCAATCCAAAAATCGCTCTCGCCGCAGCATTCTGCACAATTTGGAGCCGCTGTAGCAGGTACTCTGGCAGGCCCAGGTACAGAACGTTTGAATAATCTAGCCTAGAGCCTATCAGGGCCTGCACAGTCAGCTTCCTGTGCTCCTCCGATAAGAGGGGAAGAAACCTCCGTAACATCCTAAGGAGGCCGAAGCAAGTGCCCGACACCCCCAGGATCTGGGACTTCATAGTCAACCCCTTGTCCATCTTGACCCCCAAGTTCTTAGCCATTTGGGATGAACAAGTTGGGGGGAACATATTGGTAGGCCACCAAGCCTGCCAGTCTGGCTCCGTGTCACACCCAAAGAAAAGTACCTCGGACTTATCGGAATTGCACAAGTGCCCTAAGTTTCAAAGTCGGGCAAGTGTGGTTCTTTGTGCCCCATACAGATTCCTGTGTTTGCCCACAGTTTCACTTTTTGTGTATGTTGTAGTCTATGTGAAACATCCCATGGGTCAGGTCCTCTCTGAACCAGGACATAAGCAACCCAACATCAGTTTTGCCCTGAGTGGGGTTCTTTAGTTGGGTGTAACATGGTTCCAGTGGTACAGTGAGCATGGGAACTACATCTAGGCACATCAGTGACCACTTAGTGGATTCATCAATTACTCAAAAGTTGCTTCCAATAAGTGTAACTACTGGTCTACCGGTTTTGCCCTGATTGGGGCTCTTCAGTATGGCGAAACTAGTTTTGAACTAGTCTTGGATCCAGCTGAGAGAGGACATGGTTTGGTAGTTCGGGCCGGACTGTTCGTATTGGAACAGGTTCAAGACTGGGTCTAATCTGAGGGCTGGGTATTTTCGTACGCAACTCCTTCCCCTTCCAGGTGCATAGGGTCACTCGCAATCCACTCTGCAGATTTGTCACGGTCTCTGGCCTGTGGGAGGGTAGGTCCCTCAATGTGACTTCCCCATATGTGCCTCCCAGACTTCACTCCATGACACTGACCGACCTGGGCCCACATATATTAAACCTGCCTGGGGGTGACTTACTGGTGGGGGGTGATTGTAATGCAAGCCATGAAATGGTTCTTAACCCTTGGTATCTCAAGGTGCTGGCGATTAGAGACAAACTCACGGAGACCACCAACAATTATTTCACTGAGAATGATGGTTCTGTTGATTCAGACGTGATGCTGTAGGAGGCATACAAAACGGTGATTCGAGGCAGCGGGGTGGCGGCGTTAGCGGGACATAGGAAAGAAAAGCCAAAACAACTGGAAGAGATGGAAAGTAAGATTGCCCTTCTTGAACGTGATCTTGTGACATCAGACACTCCAGATGGGGGGGGAGCGCGCGTGATACCTTGACCTCTGGTCACGTAGCACTCTCCCCAGCAGAGCCGCACTTCAACCGGATCGCCGAGTTTTGAGCCTCTCACCCCAGGGTTGAGGCTGCTGCGGTACCTCAGTATTGCTGTTTTCCCCCTGCTATTCTAAAATTGTGCCTGACTGTTGCCTGCTTATTGTATTGCCTGCTTATTGTATTTTACTGTTCTTAGTGGTACTGTCTCTCTGTATTTTGCGTATCTCTCGCGTCCGTTATGCCTACTTTCCCGCTGCTGCTGCCCCTGCGGCCCGCCACCTGTTCAGCCCCTCTCCCGCGTCCCACTCCTCTGCTCACGCCCCTCCCCTACTAAATGGCGACCGCTGCTGGGGAGCGCGCCTTATCCCTTGACCTCTGGTCAAGTAGCATTCTCCCCAGCAGCACCGCACTTCACACTTCAGCCGGATCGCTAAGTTTTGAGCCTCTCTCCCCAGGGTTCGAGGCTGCTGTGGTACCTCGGTATTGCTGTTTTCCCCCTGCAATTCCTAAATTGTGCCTGACTGTTGCCTGCTTATTGTATTGCCTGCTTATTGTACTTTACTGTTCTTAGTGGTACTGTCTCTCTGTATTTTGAGGATCTCCCGCATCCGTTCTCCTTACTTTACCTCTGCTGCTGCCCTTGCGGCCCCGCCACCGTTCAGCCCTGCTCCTGCCTCCCACTCCTCTGCTCTCGCCCCCTCCCCTACTAAATGGTGACCGCTGCACGGGCGCGCCTAAGGCAAGCCCGTCTGCGCTCGTCCGCGACTCGACCGTGACCAGCGCCAGAAACCCTGGTTCTCCTGGTCCCCACCGCTATGACTCAGCCAGCCTCCACGCTCTCAACCCCGTAGGCCATGCCGACTGCATAAGATCCTCGCCCAACACGACCCATGGGCAGTTCTCGTGCGGACACTGCCGAAGATCCTTCACCGTCGACAAGACGCCCGCAGCCGCCGAAGGGCCACCTAACGAACGACCCACTGAAACCCTGACCTGCATCCTTCTCAATGTGCACTCCCTACACCGACGCGCCGTAAAGATTTGGGACCTGATCGCCACCCTCTCGCCCGACTTCGCATTCTTCACGGAAACCTGGACCAACGTCACCTTAGGCCCCGACATCATCACAGCAATCCCTTACGGCTACAAGATCCAGAGAAAGGACCGCCCACACCGCCCGGGAGGAGGACTCGCCATCGCACACAAGACCCCCCTCCGACTCTCCACATCCAGCACGAGCGACCCTCACTCCAACACGGAACACCTCAATTTCCAGATCCAGACAAGCCCCAGGACCACACTACGCAGCACTCTTATCTACAGACTGCCAGGACCCCATGCCCAGCCCGCAACCACCATCGCCGAGCTCGCTGCACCTCACACCATCACCTCCATGGACTACATCCTGCTCGGAGACCTGAACTTCCACCTAGAGAACAGCCAGGACCCCGAATCCACCACACTCCTCGAGAACCTCACCAACCTAGGACTTAAACAGCTCGTCAGCACTCCCACCCACAGAGCGGGTCACACCCTCGACCCCATCTTCGCGGGAGGATCAAACATCTGCTTCAGCCACACCACCCAGCCCCTCTGGACGGACCACCACTGCGTCCATTTCACTTTCAACACCACCACCACACCCACGCCCGCCCCGCACCCACCTCGAAGGAACTGGAGTAAGGTCACAGAGGAACACCTGAACTCTGCCCTCCTCCAAGACCCCCCCCCCCCCAAGGCCACAACCAACACCAACTCCGCAGCCAGGGAATTCCACCGCTGGGTCTCCTGCTGCGCCAAGCTGGCACCTTTCCGCACACTGCCAAACAACACCCGCTGAAGGCCACCTGGTTCACCACCGAACTCCAAGAAGCCAGAAGCACCTGCAGACGTTTGGAGAAAACCTGGTGGAACCAGAAGACCACGGAAGCACGGAACAACCACAAGAGCGCCATGAAGGTCTACCACCAGCGTATAAGGGACACCAAAAGAAACTTCATCAGAGACAAAGTCAAGACCCACGTATCAACGCCAAGGAACTGTTCAACGTCATTCAACAGTTCGCAAAACCCACCTGCGAAGCCACTGACATCACACCCTCCCAGGAACTCTGCGACAAACTCAGCTCCAACTTCCACCTGAAGATCAAGGCCCTCTTCAACAACTTCAGCGAGCCTGCAGAAGACAGCACCACACCACCCACCACTGCCGAGAAGCCAACCATCATCTCCTGGGCCCCCGCGTCCGTCGAGTTGCTCTCTTCAACCATGAAGAAGACACACTCAGGAGTCCCAACGGACCCCTGCCCCCCTCACATCTTCCACAGGGCCACTGTCATCGCACCCGAACTAGGACGGACTATCAACTCCTCCCTCAGATCCAGCATCCGCCCAGACGACTGGAAGCATGTGGAGGTGAAACCCCTCCTCAAGAAACCAACGGCCAACCCAACTGACCTGAAGAACTACCGGACCATCTCTCTCCTTCCCTTCACAGCCAAAGTCACCGAAAGACTCGTGAACGCCCAGCTGACTGCCTTCATCAAAGAAAATTCCGTCCTAGACGCATCCCAGTCTGGCTTCCGCAGCAACCACAGCACCGAGACCATCCACATGCTGCGAGACCAAGGACACACCGCAGCCCTCATCCTCCTAGACCTCTCTGCAGCCTTCAACACTGTCTCACATCGCACGCTAGCCGCCAGACTCCACTACTCAGGAATACAGGGATCAGCCCTCGACTGGATCCAATCCTTCCTCTGCGGCAGAACCTAGAGGATCAGACTCCCCCCTTCCTATCCGATCCCACTGACACCATCTGCGGAGTACCCCAAGGATCTTCACTAAGCCCGACGCTCTTCAACATCTACATGGTCCCTATCGCCGCCATGGTCAGACTGCACGGGCTTAGCATCATATCCTAAGCCGACGATACCCAGCTCATCCTCTCCCTCACCAAGAACCCAGAAGACACCAGACTCTGCTTCCAGGAAGGAATGAGAAACGTAGCAGCCTGGATGAAGGACAGCTGCCTAAAACTCAACTCTGAGAAGACCGAGGTCCTCATCCTCGGACCCTGCACCTCCACCTGGGACAGCACCTGGTGGCCCTCCGCCCTCGGCATCCCACCCACCCCAACAGACCACGCTCGGAACATCGGCATAATCCTAGACTCCTACCTCTCCATGGAGCGCCAGATCAACACCGTCGCGTCCACCAGTTTCAACTGCCTCCGCATCCTCCGGAACACCTTCAATTGGATCCCCGCGACTGCAGAAAAACCATCACCCAAACACTCATAACCAGCAGACTAGACTACGGCAATGCCCTCTACGCAGGAATCAACAAAACTCTTCTACACAAACTCCAAACCATCCAGAACACTGCAGCCAGGCTCGTCCTAGGGACACCTTGCCACGAACATATGACCATACATCTCATAAGCCTCCACTGGCTACCCGTTGGGAAGAGGGTCCCCTCAAACTCTTCACCCACGCCTACAAATCCCTCAACATCAGCCACAAATACCTCAACGACCGAGTATGTTTTCACGTACCCCAGAGGAACCTCCGCTCTGCTGACCTCACCCTGGCAGAGGTCCCCCGCATCCGCAGAAACAGAACCGGTGGGAGAGCTTTCTCCTACATCGCAGCCAAGACCTGGAACGAGCTCTCGGTCAACATCAGATGCTCCCCAACCCTCCATACTTTCAGGAAGGACCTCAAGACCTGGCTGTTCTACTGACATGGATCTGCTACACCCCCCCCCCCCCCCAGAGCCTTGAGACCCTCACAGGTGAGTAGCGCGCTATATAGACCACTTATTGATTGATTGTTTGATACCACACATAAACTGTTCATGAAGCAAGCAGAGTATAGAAACATCACTGAAGATGCAGCTAAGGCCCAATATCTGGCCACTCAGCATCGTGTATATGATATTGGCGATAAGGCTAGCAAACTGTTAGCCTGGTTAGATAAACGGGAAATGGCCAACCGATGGGTGGCTGAGATTCTAGGCCAATATGGTACGAAACTGCAGGACAGATCTGTGATTGCAAGAGCATTTGCGGACCACTTTGAGCGGGTCTACACCGCTACTCAGGCCTCCACCCATACAGACTCTTAAGCATTGCTAGCCACTCTGGAACTACCCGTTCTAGAACAACTGGATGTAAAGACCTAGACACCGACTTGACAAACGAGGAGGTGTCCAAAGAGATTGGCACCCTGCAACCCAGAAAGGCCATGGGCCCCAGTGGCCTCTCAATTGAACTTTACATATCTAATGCCTCTACGACTGCCCCATACCTCATACGGCTGTACGAGGAGAGCGTGACCAAGGGCGTCTTGCCTGAAACACAGAGACTAGCCAACATTGTTGTCATACATAAAAAGGGTAAACCCCCCCAGCAGTGTAGCTCGTACAGGCTCATCTCCCTTCTAGACCCAGAAGTAAAAATACTGGCTAAAATTCTGGCAAGGCGTCTTTCACCTTATCTTCATAAACTGATACACCCAGATCAATCAGGTTGTATGCCGGCTAGGAATACTGCGCTAAATCTTCGACGCGTTTACGGAGTTCTGGGTAGAGCTTCCCTTTATGCCAATGATATTTTGCACTGTTTGGGCAGACCCCGGTTTTCCACTCACCGTGTACTTCATATATTTGCCCTATTTCAAAAGTACTTGGGTTATACTATTAATTGGGATAAATCCCTGTTGTATGTTCAGAGCAGGGACGCCCAACCCTACCTACGGGCTGCGAGGCCAAGATGGTCACAGACGGCTTTTTGTACTTGGGAATATACATTACTGTCAACTCTACAGTATTCTACAATCGAAATCTTGCTCCGCCTTTGCGACGCTTTCATTCGGACGTGCAACACTGGAAGACTCTACCCCTCACTTTACTAGGCGGTGCCACCCTCTATAAGATGAAGGCGCTTCCCCGCTTTCTCTATGACCTACAAAACACACCCTATTTGGTCCCATCACAATACTTTCACGCTATTGAATCGGAGGTGCACGCCTTGCTCTGGAACAATGGTACCCCCACCCCCCCAACTAGCTCGGGCCAAACTTACTAAAAGTTGGTAAGACTGAGGTATCGCCCTGCCTGCTATTAAAAGCTACTATTGGGCCTCGCAGCTAGTGGTTCTTAATCATTGGGTGCACCGACCCGTTACAGATCCTGCTTATGGGATGGACAGAAATAACATGCTCCCCGGTAACTATTCCAGGGCACTCTATGGAGGGGGGAAACATGCACCCAAACACACTCAAGCGTCCACCACAATTGCTATATAGCATACGGCGACAGCTGCCCTCGGGTGGAATTCCAAAATCACACAAGTCAGCACATTGCTTGACGCATACCAGCTGGGTGTGTTATCAAAACAACCAGGATTTGATAAGTGGGACTTGATAGGTCTCTTGAGAGTTGGTGACTTATGGGTAGGAGGCAAGGTGATCCCGTTCAGTGATCTTCAACGGGATTATCAACTGCAATGCGGAGAAACTTTTCGCTACCTTCAAGCCCGCAGTGCACTACAAAGAGTGATACCCAGGGGGACTGACCTGCCATTCTCATCGCCCCTAGAGGTCAGACTATTAGACGACTTCCTCCATGAAAAAGCCATTTCACTGACGTATCATAAAATACTTAATAATACACTGGATACACTTGGGGGAAAATTTGTGCAAAATGAGAGGATGATGTCGGGGATATTAGCGACAAAGACTGGCAGGAGGCCCTGGCTTCACCCCTCGAGGTGGCTATCCGATCTCATTTTAAATTAATCCAACTTAAACTGTTACACAGAGCCTATTACACCAGCTCAGTGCTTGTGCAGATGGGGGTTCTGGGCTCTTCAGTCTGTCCCAGAGGATGTGGACAAACCGGCACCTACTTACACCAATGGTGGGAAAGCCCGATCCTTCAAAAGTACTGGAAAAGGGTCCTATCAGCGCTGTCTCTAGCTTGTCATAAACCCCTCCATGTTTCTCCCCGGCTTTGTTTTCTTAACATCTGGGAGGCTACTGACTTGTCGAGAACTGAGAGATTGTGGGTCTCCCTGGGTTGTATGGTGGCAAAACGCAACATTGCCAGAACATGGAAAGGAGTGGCCAAGCCATGGTTCAGAGACTGGGAATCTGAGAGTCATATATGAAGGCAGAGGATGCCCACGAAAATGGACTAGAATCGGGGGTCCTTGGAATGTAAGCAGAGGAAATTGATATGTACACCTTTCAGTGATGCTCCCCCACATTAAGCAGACCACGAAGCTGAGTAATGTTTTGTCTACGACGTGATGTATAAGACACGCGACTGCATTGTAGATCCTGTGAATCAATATGATGATTGCTGTATTATCGTAATGAGATTGTTGAAAATGATGGACTGCACTGCACTTTCTTTTTCTCTGTCCGTGTTTTATTTTATTATGTTCACGCAATAAAAAGATTTATAAAAATAAAAAAAAACTGGGTCTAATCTGAGGCAGCATGGGCAAAAGAACGATGGGTTGGAATGCTACCACAAGCGAATGCCAGTGGTTAGACCTATTGCAAGCATTCTCCCATCACCTTTTGGTTGTTTAATGTTAACATTCCTCTGAAGCAGTATTTATAGGCAATTCAACCCTATACTTCCACCCCTGCGTCCAAAACCGGGCAAACAGCCATAGTGTCAAGTCTTTCAGTTGAAGTGGACCGCTGCATCACAGGCTTAATGTGCAGGGGTTGAGTAGATCTCCAGCGTTTGAATACAACCAGGGATCATTTACCACGGTCTCATTCATGGAGGGCATTCACGGTATCCCTCCTGAAGTAGAGCACAGGTTTGAGTGGAGAGTTGTATTTATTTAACTGAGGAATCTGGTATTATCTGTTTTTCTCTCCTGAGCCTCAATGCCTTGTGACTTCCTAGAGGCGCCCTCTCTCCGAGGTCGAGAGGTTTCTGTCCAGTCCTTCAGATGGATGGTGGAGTGTTCAAGTCTGGTCGCAGTTGAGCTGTATCCATATCCGATTATCAAGGTATCTTTCTAGGTTGCCTGGATCTGGAAATTCCATGCTGCGACCTTTATGTGTTAGCAACATAGTGGCAAGTTCTAGCAGAATATAAAAAATGGCCATCTTCCAAAGTTGTGTTTTTAAACCCAGAAAGCGATTTCTTTTTGTAGCTTTTTGTTAAAAACATCCTGAAAGGCGTATATTTTGAGGTCTCCAACCACAAATGCCCCTATATGTGTTGCCTCTTGAAGTTTCCGTTTTCCCTGCTGATATGGAGAAATCAGACTATTATTTCCTTGGAGTATTCAGTTTACCAGAGTTCTGTACCCTGATTCTGTCCACATGTGGGAATTCTAGCCGCAGATCAGACAAGCTGATGAGTTCAGGAGGAAACTCTTCAAAAAGGCTACCATGATGCCTTTTTCCATCTTTTCTGGTGCTTCAGGGAAGGTTGTTTCTCCTATTCCTGTCTTCTACTGAAGAACCACGGCCTTATGGGCCTGGCGGCGCAGGGTACGCCTTAATCTCCTGAGTTCACCTGTTTTATTGAACAGAGACACGGGACACTCGGTTAGGCGTAAAAGATCGGGTTTATTAGCTGCAGCTAAGCACAGTTGTCCCAGAAGTACACTCGGTATGTTCTCAGGAGACTGCCACTTCACTCCGTGGCGCACAATCTTTTATAGCACATAGATAGCATACAGATTTACAAAGAACACTCTCAATGAATACATGGTGAACCAATGAGAAAAGTTTGAAAACAAGATATAACCAATGGGAAGAGTTTGAAAACAAGATATCAAGTAACCCAAATAAGCCTCTCCTCCAACTGTGTTTGTCACCCCTCCCCATAAGTTAATCAATTATAGTACTTGCAGGTGGCAGGACACATTTGTATGCCTTGGAGGACAGTTGTGAAATGAGAGAATACGAGCAGAGAACAGTGAAGGCCAGAAGATAAGATAAAGTCAGGAGAGAATAGTGTGAACCAACAGATAGTCGAGACAGGGATTAGTCAAACCAGACGAGGATTAGTGGACTCGGCCAGTCCCTGACATCAGTTTCGTAAACAGAGGCAGAAGGCTATTTGAAACGTTGCAGTAGGAAAAGCAGAAAAGATTTTTTTGCCGTGCTGCCTGAGTGAGGGCAACACAAAATGGCAGTGGGACACAAAATGGTGGCTGAATACGATCGAGATCGAAAATCGAATTTCCTCACTAGTCATAGTCATATGCTTTATTCGATAAAATTAATATCACAAAAAGAAACAATTACAGTAAATTACATAAATGCACAATTTAAAGTAGAAACAGATAAAGCTCCATAAATTCTATTAGTTATCATTATGTCAGGCATAAAAACAGGGACCTATGACACACTCCTCTCAGATTCATACTGGGGTATACAAAAAAATTCCATACAATTAATATCAGTAATAAATATTATACTAAAATTAATTAAAAGGTCATAACCAGATAATAAAATCAGAATAAAAACCACAGCATCGTACCGAATCAGAGTACCACATACCCTGAACCAGCTTTTTTCTTCGCATTGTTAATACGAACAGCAGCCACTAGGAAATTAGCAACATGGAAAATAGTCCGGACACTACTCAGTAATTGTAAATGTACAAGTGCTGGTCTAACCTGAGCAAACCCTATTTCCTTTAGCACCGGTAATAGATACCTTTTTCTAATGTCTGAGTAATACTTGCAAAACATGACAAAGTGTAAGGTATCTTGTAATAACAAACTATCACACTTGCAGGGCTCAGCATTATCCGGTGCACCCCATATGGGAAAATCTCCCAGAGAGAGATGAATTAAGTTAAATCGAAATCTAATTAACAGAAAACGATGGAAGGGGCGTGTTACTACCTTCAGGTAGAGTTCCAGGCCTGGTAGACTCACTAACCCAAAGTGTAGTCTAACTAGAGGTTTTTTCAGCTCTAGTTCTTCCCTTTCTGCTAGTTGAAAGTTTGCCATGGTAGATTTTATCAAATCCATGTCTAATTTCTTAATGGTACACGGAGCTGAAAAAAGCTCCGGCCGACCAAGTTTTTTAAAAGTTGATTCAATGTATGCTAACCACGGGATCCTACTGGCCATATCGAGAGCCAAACAATCTTTCAGGATCATGTGGTTCAAAGATATCTCTTCGTTGAGCCAAGTCTTGAGCCAACATAATATCGGGGCCATTTTCACTTTATCTGATACATAATCCAACCCCATCTCCTCATGTATCGAAAAAGTAGGGGTTGACTGTGGGACAGATAATAAGGTTCTTAGAAATGTATTTTCCACCACTTGGATCTGATGGTTTTGTGAAACATACCCCCAGATCTCAGAGCCATAAGTAGCTATTGCAAGGCATTTTGCCTTGTAGACCTTTAAAATAGCTTCCATAGGTCTGGCTCCTAAACGTTTTGAGAAACCCATAAGGGCTGGTGTGGATCTTGCAAATGCATTTCTTTTAAATTTCATTTGCGGACCCCAGGACCCCTTTTCATCAAATAAGAGACCTAGGTATGTAAAAACAGGGACCCTACTAACCTCATCTTTACCACAAAAAAAGTCATTGTATTTTTCTTTTTTCTTTGTTCCCCTACTATCATAACATGAGATTTTTTTGCGTTTATTTTTAAGTCAAGTGAATCCATGAATTTATCAAACTCCATTAGCAATTTATTTAGCCCGACTCCAGTGCGGGCCAGTAAAACGGCGGCGTCGGCATAAAGGAGAACTGGAATAGTTGTATCTCCTACTCTCTGAACATCCAACGAGGCTGCCTTCAGGACGGGCTCTAATGCATTGATGTATAATGTAAGGAGCAGGGGTGCCAAAATGCACCCCTGCCTAACCCCTCTTTCTGATTTAAAATGCCTTGTGCATCTCCCATCTTGGGTGACACGTATAGAGGCAATCAAGCCGCAGTGGAGGTCGGCAAGAAATTTAACTAATGCAGTGTCAATACCCATATTGATTAAGATTTGCCACAGCTTTGTCCTATTTACTAGGTCAAAAGCTGTTGATAAATCCATGAATCCCAGGTATAGGGAGCCCTTTTTAGCAACAGTGTACTTACTAATAAGGAGCTGTAGATTAAGACATTGGTTTAATGTGCTCCTTTTGGCTCTAAATCCATATTGAGCATTAGAGAGGATCCCCCTACCCTCAAAATAATCTGTCAGCCTGGCTAATATAACTCTGCCTAGTATCTTCACAGCAGAGTCTATCAAAGAGATAGGCCTATAAAAGGCTGGGTCATCTCTTAGACCTTTTTTAAAAACCGGAATAATAATGGATTTTGACCAGGAGATGGGCATTATATTTGAGCCTGATGCATTAAAGATATTAGTCAATACCTTTGCCCAAAATCTGGGATGACTTTTATAAAGGTCCGCCGGGACCCCATCCGGGCCTGGCGCCTTGTTTATCCTAGTCTCCGTTATTGCTTTAAATACTTCACTCTCCTGGAAAACCACTACTGACGTTAATTCCGAGTTGAAAGTATATTCTTGTGGGCTCTCAACCCCCTGACTACCATAGATTGTCGCAAAGTGGGCAATCCATTGTTCATCTTGAATATTACAGTCAAGTCGTGAATTATGTTCACTTGAAAAAAAAGGGTCATTGATGGTTTGCCAGAATTTCGCACTGTCCCTCAAGACCCCCAGGGACAAAAGTTTGTCCCAAGCCTCATCTTTAATCTGATTTTTCCTACACCGAATGGCCTGTTTATAGGACTTCCTTAACGCCCTACTTAACTCACTATTTCTGGGGCACTGTTTTAATGCTTTAAGGAGAGCAGAATGAGCCCTAGTACAGTCTTTGTCAAACCATCTTTTCTTTCTGGTAGTAGATTCGGGGTGCATTTGCTTCATCAACTTACTGCTGATATGTTTACAAATAATTTCAAAAGCCTCTATAATCAGTATGTTTGATGCAATAATATCCAAACAGATACTAACTTCCTTCTCTGTATTGGACAAAACCTCCCCCACAAAAATTTCTGGAATTACTTTCAACCATTTCAATCTCCTGCCTTGATCCGTTGGTATCACCTCTCGACTAATAGCCATATTTTCAGATACTGTAAAAGTTAATTGTGCCCCCTGGGCCATTCCTAAAATTACAGGGTTATGATCACTAAAAACAGAAGACCCCACCTTATAAGAAACAACACTGCCTAGGACTGGGGCAGTCATAAAAATACAGTCTATAATTGTACCTGTGTCTGTACCCTTAAAGGTAGCTACCCTAGGGCCTCCCACAGTACATCCCGATTCATAAAGATTTGTGGTAGCCAAAAGTTTCTCGAGGGTCTCCCCTTGCTCAGTGTGTTCAAAGTGTACTGGGGCAGAATATGGGGGACCATCTAAATTATCAAAGATACAATTTTGTCCACATGGGTGAATGTTAAAGTCGCCCATAACAATAACCTCAGCCCACTGATTTTTTGCTTGATAGGCAGTTAAAAAGTCCTCTAGACGTAATAAAAATTGATTTGTACACTCACTATTGCGAGAGTTATAAAAATTTACCAGTAATATTTTCCCAGAATGTGGCCGGGATAGCTCCACTGCCAAACAATTATGACAGCTCGCATCGATCTGTTTTAATAAGCCATTCAATTTTAGGGAAAAAAACATTACTAACCCTCCCTGTGCTCTACCATAGTGGGCCTGTTTGGCAGGGATAAGAAAATGTGTATACCCATCTATATAAAAATTATGGTTTGTGTCCCAAGCTTCCTGAAATGCCATGATATCATAGGACTTTATCTCTTCCAGCCAGGACTTGTCCTTACACTTACTTCTCATCCCGGCGATATTCCAACTCAGAATTTTACAAATAGGAGTTTGCGGATCAATATTAACCACTAAACTATCTATAGCATTTACCCTTTGTGCCACAACCACCACTGTCTCATTGGGGGCTGTATTAACCTCCCCCAGACCTAGATTATCCCCTTGAAGTCAGTCGCAATCTTCCAAGCCATATAGCGCATCAAACCTATTAGACAACACTAAATTTTCCCCCAACCTCCGCTCCTTATGACCTCCATAATGCTGGTTACTACCGCTTTCTAATTACGCAGCTGCGTAGAAATAGGACAGGGAAAGAGGGTGAATAGCGGATACCAAATCGTCTTGAAACCAATCACAAATATATTCTACCGTACCTCCAGTCCCTAAAATTTACAGCTATACAGTCTCCCTCCACTGACTTTGGTTTGTACCCCACCCACCCGACTCTTCTAGCGTGGAGAATTTCAGCGGAAACATGAATTGGAAGTGGGCGATTCTTGTTGAGCCAGTGGATACACTTGTTCTTCAGCTCCTGGTGTGATTCCTTCTTGCCCTGACTTAATGAGGGCACCCCCACCAGAACCACTACATAGGGTGCTGACTCCGGAGGGAGCTGAATGTTTGGTAGTGGAACTTCACTATGGTCCCTTATGTTTGTGTGCGATGCTACTTTATGTGATAAAGCCATACCAGACTCAGCAACAAACCCCTACCACCTGGATGTGCTGCCCTTAATAAGTTGTTAGAGACTGGTTCAGGGGGATTTACCCGGGGTACTGCCGTATTTCCATCTACAGCCGTTGTAGTAGAAGCTATAAGCCCCCTGGTGACAGAGGGAGGTATCTCTACATGGGTTATAATAGACCCCTCTCCCCCTCTCTCAGCATGGTTATTGACTGGCCCGGTAACTTGTTTCCCTTCCCTGCCCCGGGATGAGGCTAACAATAGTTCAAGGCAAGTTAATCTAGAGTCAATTGAATCCAAACGTTCACTTAATGGGGCCCAGGACTTCTTGATCAAATGTTCCATTTTTATCCAGAAAGATGGACTCATTTCTTTTATATTATTCTGTTCGTCAGAAGGGACGTTGATTATATCTTCACTGGCAATGCGAGTACTTCCAGGCTGAATTACGGGCTTGTTCGCAGGATGAACTTTACTAGGTTTTTTAATCTTTCCGGGGGTCTGTGCTTTATTTCTGTTACGGCTCCGTTTTAAAGAGAGACCCTGTTCACCTTTAGACGGCACCACCTTAGAACTAGTAGTAGACCGATTTTTAATTTTATCATAGCGTATGGCTCCAGTCACAGCAGGGGTAACTATATCAATGTTCATATCCGAAATATTGACAATACCTGGAGGCTCACTGGTCATGGGTGTTACTGATTCTGGTGACCCTGGTAGCCCCTGCCCACCCCCCTCCTCTACAGAAGTCATTAACACCAGAGAATCTTGGGTATAACTCCGATGTAGATCCGGAGATCGAGCTTCGGCTATCCTGCCCATGGAAGATCTTTTCTCAAAGGCAATATCAAGTGATAATCTTTTTTCTGTAAGCTCAATGTCCTTGGCAAGGGCAGAGGACACTCTAACTAAAAAATTATCCAAGGTGCCCATTAGTGCTCCTCCTGTTGGCCTTCTTATTTCTTTGGCATTACGAATTGGTGGAGAAGCAGACATTATAAATGCATACAGTGCCGAACCTAGCGTCGACAAATAATACAGACAAAATCGTTTGTTTTTTGGTTGTAGAAATAAGGAATCCACAGACTGACCTTTACTGTGGTTAGGACATGAACGAGACCAGGCCCGTCCCGGCCTTGTCCGGTCTCGAACGGGCTAAAACGGGCCCGCCCTTGGCCCGGGCTTCGCCCGGCGCGTCCCGCGAAGCGGGCCTCAGCTTTAGTTATATGCGCCTCCTGGCGTTGGCGCGACGTGTAGAGAACGCGCCGCCACTGGGGCAGCCGGGAACTGAAGTCCCGGGGCAGCGACGCTGCAGGCAGCACTCCCTGGCTCTCCGTGACTCCTGGCGATGGCGGCGTGGTTCACAATGAAGGTAAGTTCAGTCCCCCAGCTCCGCCGGCCTCAGCGTTAGTTATATGCACCTCCTGGCGCTGGCGCGACGTGTAGAGAACGCGCCGCCGCTGGGGCAGCCGGGAACTGAAGTCCCGGGGCGGCGACACTGCAGGCAGCACTCACTGGCTCTCCGTGACTCCTGGTGATGGCGGCGTGGTTCACAATGAAGGTAAGTTCAGTCCCCCAGCTCCGCCGGCCTCAGCGTTAGTTATATGCGCCTCCTGGCGCTGGCGCAACGTGTAGAGAACGCGCCGCCGCTGGGGCAGCCGGGAACTGAAGTCCCGGGGCGGTGACGCTGCAGGCTGCACTCACTGGCTCTCCGTGACTCCTGGCGATGGCGGCGTGGTTCACAATGAAGGTAAGTTTGAAGGTAAGTTCAGAATTTCCTCACTACTTATGACAGCTTCACTTGTATGTGCCAGTGTACCTTTTCCCAGGCTATTGCTGTTAAAATCATGTGTGCTACCTTTGCTTGTCACCTCTTTCACCAACAGGAGTGTGTTGAATGTTGCTCTATCGGTTCATAGGGACAACCGTTTTTCAGGGGTTCTCACTGTGTTCTCTTCAATGGTTGACCAGAACACTTTGACGGAGAGGAGTTTCTTTATGGTTGTGTCTAAAGCTGGCTCCTTCAACATGGCATTGTGGCATTGCCAGTTTCCTGCTTTTACTTGTGGCCAATTACATGAAGAGTAATTGCCTGGCAGGTTTTGACACTGGGCAGAGGTATGCTGTTGAGAAGGCCTCTGATATCAAACCTCGGGGAGCATACAAGTAATGCTATTCTTTTGTGTACAGGAAAGGAACACTACTGCATTTTTGGTTATCCCACCATGGTCTATGTCTGGAACATGATCACCTACTCCACCTTACACCATCAAAAGATTTTTAGGCCCTTAGGAATCAAACAGGCATACCATAAACATCAGTTTATAATATGGATACTATACCTTTGAGCATACTTCCTATTACTTTATTATTTAGATTCCCAACAGCTGTTGTCTCTCAATTGTTAATAGGTGACACTTAGAAAACCAGTGATGGATGTTGCAGTGACATAAACCCAGTTACATGTGGCAAATACTGCTCCTACTCACACTCATGGATATTTTAGACAATGATTGGCGTTTAAAAGTATTGCACATCATAATCTGACACTATGTCCGCATGAACTACTGCATTAAATTTGGGGTTAGAAACATGAGTGATTTAGCTTGGGTGTGTATCAGGAATGAATGCCCACGTGAACTGGCCTGCCATTGCCGCCCCGCATTCAGAGGACTATGAAGCATGACATGCTCCATTTCGTGACTTTGTGCCGCAATACAAATGCAACACCAAGGCCTGGCAGATGCATTTACACTGGTGGATGTTTCTTTAGTCAGTGTCGTCTGCTTGTGGTCAATTTCCTGAGGATGCATTTTTGAGTAGGTATGAGGAGGGGGATCTCCCTTTGACAGAGTAAGTTTGGAATATTCTGTATCCATGATTGATCTAATCTTGCCAATTATATACTGACCTTTGGTGCTATATCCCCATCATGTGACTACAAGGAGAGTCTCCAGCGTTTCTTCCATGGGGCAATGTACTCCCCGAGTTAGAGTAGGACGTCTGATTGTGTGGGTCGAGAGTGTGTGTCACTATAAGCACTACATTAGTCTTTGTGCTGTGGCTTTTCAAATGTGTATTTGCAGTGTCACATAAACTTTGAGCATACATTAGTGTGCAATACACAATGACGGTAGCTTTTACCTTTTAAGTTTTTTTAAATGTTGTCCTGTATGTCTAACATTTTGTTTCATTGTAAATTACAGGTTCCAAATCAATGCAAAACGTGATTACTGTTTACTCCCAGCAAGTACCATCTGAGTGTGCTGTATGCAGGGTCTGTCTATGGGCAGAGTCGTCTGTTCATATTTGTGATTGAGGTTCTGATAAATGCTGTGGACTCTGCATGCGACAATGAGGCAGAAACATGTTTACCACAAAGGTGCAGGAGTTCTAGCTCTCCTGAGCAACCTGTACATTTCATTTGTAGGTATCTCCTCAATATTCAAGGTATAAAGATATATTCTAGACACCCTTGATATTTTTAAACCTCATTGATGAGATGCCACTTCACCTAGTTAAAGTGCCAAAGTCCTTCCTGACAAGTAGAAACGCATTTGTGAGCATCATTCTTAGTGAATTGTGAAGCTAGAGGAATGAACATGACACTGTTGTATATCGAGTCTATGGCCAAGGTCTACAAGGTTTAAATTCACAACCTATGGGTTCAGGGACTGGGTTCAGGGCGCACACAAAAACCGAAAAGGAGGAAAGGTGAATATTCTGTGGAAACAAGAATGTCAATAACGCAAGGTTCTTTCAAATTGACCTCACCCACTAATGGTGGCATGCTCCATCATAGGGCTGCTACAACGTGCCTGCGCAGACCAACACCTGGGATGGAGCACGGGGATATGGGGAAGAAAGTACATACATAGAAAGGGATCTACTCTGCAGAACAACAAGAAATGAATGGTGTGATGGCCTAAGCACTTTTTATTACTGGACTCCCAGGTTAGGATTAAAAATTAAGATGGAGAATAAATGGGGGTAAGTGGTGCTGTTTCATCCCCCTTATTTGCTCTCTCATCGACATGTTTTGATCACTAACAATCACTCAAAAAGGTTGTTCGGACTTCCTCAGGACTAAAGTTCCCACTTATTATACACTCCCACCTAACAGTTCTGGTTATTTGAATGGGACTATTTTTATCCACAATATATTTCTATGTAAACACACAACGGGTATTCCTGCAATGACATAAATCGCTCCCTTGAAGTAGTGAGTAACACGGGGACAAATAGATGTGGGCACTTCCCGTTATTTTAACACATTAATAATCTATGATCTTTTCTCATCGGGACGAATATTTATTTGCGATCGGACCATAAGAACGGAAATGTGTTTGTTATAAGAGTCTGGAACAGAGACGCCGGTATGACTGGCTATAACAGGGGCAGTGAGAGGTGTGACGGAGTGGCATTTCTCCCTCTGTTAAAATGTGTGAAAAACAGCTTAAAGTGCGCATTTTGCTGGTGGTCCTTCCCCAACATGGAGGTCGTGTTTGGCTCCTCTAAGGAACTGGCACTCTCTAGCTCTGAACAGAACATGTGACCAGGGTCACCTGATCAGGTAGGGTGCATTTAGAGCAAAAATGCTGAGGGGACTGCACCTACACGGGGTAGCAGGGAGTGCTATCAAGGGACTCTACAACCTTGTCTCATTGGGGCTGACTATTCATTTCTGATCAGACCATGTGACCAGAACTATGTGAGATTAGTTTGAGACACAATATCTAGAACACAGACAAATCTAAATAGTGGGGCAAACAAACCCTGGCCCGGTAGTGCTAATTAACTGGATCACAGAGAGACTCATTCTAGAATCGGCGTTCTTTATAACTCTGGGCATTATTGCAGACCTGCTTGCCAGATTGAAATAAACAAAACGGCATGATGTGCTAAGAAATGAGTAGACCTTAGAAGTTTAGGGGTATTTAACATGTATTTTATCCTATGTGAAAGAGTGTGACTACAGGGAGACACTCTCGTTTGCACTCGTTTCAGAGAAAAGCTTATTGAAACTTGGTAAGTGATATTCTTTGCATTGCAGCTTTTCTGACCGGCACTTTATACTTGGGCGATGTTCGAATGTGGAGGTGGATTACCCATTTACACTTAAAGACACAGGCTGTAAGAGATTCTGTGTTAGGAATGAGGCTGTCTCTCTCACATCAACAATTGAACCATGCATGTGTGGGTTCTACTCGGTGGATGTCTGTACCATGTTCTTAACGAGAAATGCATTTTTTTTAAATTCATTTATGTTGTTTGTCATTGCAGGAATACCCGTTGTGTGTTTACCTAGAAAGTGACAAGCAAGGTCATTATATTATGGATAAATATATCCATATCCTCATTACCAGAACTATTTGGTAAGGATGGATAAATAAGCAGGATCTTTAGTCCTGAGGAAGGCACAAAAACAACCCTTTTGAGTGAGATTTTGTGGCCGGAACATGTCCACGAGAGAGCAGATAAGAGGAATGAAGGGGCAATAATTACCAGCATCTTCATTTTTAATTCTCTACTGGGAGTCCAATGATAAAGAGTGTTTAGGCCATCCCAGAGATAGTTTTAATCACACCATTCATATCTTCTTGTTCTGAAGAGTAGATCCCTTTACATATGTATGTATTGTCTTCCCCATATCCCCGTGCCTCCACCCAAACCTTGGTCTGCGCAGCAATGTTGGTGTAGCCGTATAATGAAGCATGCTACTATTAGTGGGTGAGGGCAATTTTAAAGAACCATGGGCTTGTACTTTGTGATATTCTTGTTTCCACAGAATATTCACATTCCCTCATTTTCCCTTTTTTGTGTGTGCATGATTTCTAACAAAGGGAGGATGGAAAAGGAGATGTACCTCTCTCCCCTTTTTTGTGTGTTGCAACTGAGTTTAGTGCACCATCGCTTGACCACGGGTGTCTAGGTTATGGTAGCCCCACAGAATCCATTGACCATTCCTGCAGGCATGTTTGTGCTTTCTGAAATACAAACAGTCTCCTAAATGATTCAAAGAAGCAGTGGCAATCTAAATGATCTTTCATTAATTAGTTACACACTTAAGGACCACTGGAAACAGAATATGCATTTTGATATATTTATTTTAAGAAAACAATTTAAAACTCCTGAATCTAGTGCAAACAGTATTTTTTGGCAACATGACAAACTAAAAATTAAAAGCAGTTAAGCATTTCTTGAACAGTGAAAACAACAGGGGAAAATTATGACATGCATGTACCATAGGCTATCCATGGTCTGAGTGAGAGGATGTGACCTTTACGTCCTTCGTACTCCGGCAGTAGTATAAAGGACGAAGAAGGGAAAGCCTCCACACATACAGAATTAAGTGTTTACATCATCATATCAAACTTTATTTTGGCACATTGCTATAAAAGGACATACAATTAAAAGGTATTTGGACAGAATATCAAGTCACACAAACATTGAGTTTTTAATATCGTAATACTAAAATAGCGTGGTGCAGAAATATTGTTTACAAAAACATGGATTTTTTTATGGTAAGTAATATAGTTGTCAAAAATATCTGTGTTGTTAATATCATTTACAAAAATATAGTTGTCAAAAATATTGTTTTAAATGTATGTATTTCTGTTTAAATTGTTTATGCAATTGTCGTTAATGTTTTTGAATATAGTTTGTGCTTTTTAATTATTTTTAAAAATGTATTTACTCGAGGAATAGTGTGGAAAGGTAATTATGTAATAATGACTCATTATTAACTTTGTAAATTACTTATTCATTGAGTTTGTAGGAGAAAAGGGTGGGAAGTTATTTAAGTAATTATAAAGCAAAAATTAACTATTGTCTCAGACTGCTACTGTACAACTATCAAAATGTACTTTGGAATGACCTCAAAAGACTCGTTAGTCAAACTGAAAGCTTGACATATTACTCAAAGCACATGGCCTGTGTTGGCGGACGGTCTTTTCTTATGATGTAGTTATGACAGCGGTGTTGACTTCATTACATTTGTTAAAGATCTAAAACGGTTTCCATTATGTGAAGCTGATCAGCTTAGCCTTGAAAGAGCATAAATTAGTCATCTCTTCTGTCCAGATGCATCACCTGGTGAGAAGCGAGGCTTCCTTTGTTTCTGAATCTTTTCCCACATTCTGACCATTGAAATGGTTTCTCATGTGTGTCCCCAAATATGTCTTTTTTTATCACTATAGGTTTTTCTACATTCTGAGCATTGATAAGGTATCTTGCCTGTGTGTGTTCTCTGGTGATCTGCGAGACTTCCTTTAGTACTGAATCTTTTCCAATATTCAATACATTGATAAGGTTTCTCGCTTGCATGCTTGGTGCTCAATGAGAGTTAATTTCATAATGAAGCTTTTGTCACATTCTGGGCACGGATGAGGTTTCACACATGCATGTGTCCTCTTGTGTTCAGTAAGACTTCCGTTCTCAGTGAACCTTTCTCACATTCACTGCATTAATGTGGGTTCTGTCCTATATGGTCACTTTGGTGATATGTTTTTCTTTCTAACGCATTCATTGCAGCAGCAGGTTTTTCATCTGTGTGAATTTCCTGGTGTATAATAAGTTTTCCTTTCAGCCTGAAGCATTTCCCACATTCTGAGTGTTGATATGGTTTTTCAAGTGTGTCCTCTGGTGCTTTGTAAGACCTTCATTCCAACTGAAACTTTTTTCACATTCTGGGCATTGATACGGCTTCTCACCTGTGTGTACCCTCTGGTAATGTCTTTTATTTACACTGAAACATTTCCCACATTAACTGCACTCATGTGATTTCTTACCTGTGTGTGCCCTTTTATGAATTATGAGACTTGCTGTCACAAAGAATCTTCACCAACATTCCAAACATTGATAAGGCTTCTCATCTGTGTGTGCTCTGTAATGAACAACAAGATATACTTTCACCCTGAAACGTTTCCAACACTCACCACACTGATGTGGTTTCTCACCTGTGTCTGCCTTCTTATGAATTACAAGTCTTGCTTTTGTACAGAAAAGTTTCCCATACTATGAGCATTGATGAAGTTTCACACCTGTATGCATCATCTCACTGAACTTTTTCTCACATTCTGTGCATCAATATGGTTTATCTCCTGTGTGTGCCCTCTGGGGACATATACAACTTATTTTGGAACAGCACCTTTTCCCACATTTACTGCACTGATAAGGGTTTTAATCTGTATGCACGATTTGCTGTTTATTAAGACATTGCTTACGTAAGAAGCATTTCCCACATTCTGAGCAATGATATGGTTTTTCACCAGTGTGTGTCCTCTGGTGAATTGTAAGATCTCCTTTCCAACAGAATCTTTTCTCGCATTCATGTGGTTTCTCACCTGTGTGTACTCTGGTGATCAGTAAGCCTTCCTTTTGAACTGAAACTTTTCCCACATTTACTGTACTCCTATGATTTCTCACCTGTGTGTACCCTCTGATAACTTATGAGACTTGCTTTCACAAGGAATCTTTTCGAACATTCCAAGCATTGATTAGGCTTCTCATCTGTGTGTGCTCTGTAATGAACAACAAGATCTGCTCTCTCACTGAACCTTTTTCTACATGCTGAGCATTGATATGGTTTTTCACCCGTGTGTGCTCTAATGTGTTTTCTAAGACCTGCTTTTTCAGAATAGTGTTTCCCACATTATGAGCATTGATATGGTGTTTTACCCGTGTGTGCCCTAATGTGTCTTCTAAGACCTGCTTTCTCAGAATAGCACTTCCTACATTCTGAGCACTGATGAGGTTTCTCACTTGTGTGTCTTCTCTGGTGAAAAGTACAATATTGCTTCGTTCTGAACTCCTTTCCACTTTCTGAGCATCGATAAGGGTTCTTGCAAATGTGTGCCCTTTGGTGAGCAATATAATGGTCCTTTCTAGTGAACCTTTTGTCTTCTTTCAGAGTTATTATAAGGTTTCTTGCCTGTGTGTATTTTCTGATGAAGAGTAACCTTTCGTTCACTTTTAAATTGTTTGCCACACTCGGAGTACTGATAAAGACTTACTCCTGTATGTGTGTAGTAGTGCCTAAATAAACTTTCCTTTCGCCTGAAGCATTTTCCACATTCAGTACACTGATAGGGTGTCACGTCTGTGTGTGTGTTCTATGGTGCCTAGTAAGGATTTGTTTCCGACTAAAGCTTTTCTCACATACAGTGCATTGATACGGTTTCTCACCAGTGTGTATTCTCTCATGCCTAGTAAGGTTCGCTTTCATACTAAAGCTCTTCCCACATTCAGTGCACGGATAAGGTTTCATTTCGGTGTGTATTCTGTGGTGGACAGTAAGATGTTTTTTCAGACGAAAGCTTTTCTCACATTCAGCACATGGATACGGTTTCTCACCAGTGTGTATTCTCTCATGCACAGTAAGGCTTTCTTTACGAATGAAGCTTTTCCTACATTCACTGCATTTATAAGGGGTCTCTCCAGTATGTGTTTTTTCATGCCTATTAAGACTTGCTACGTGTCCGAAGTTTTGATAACATT
The DNA here is from genome assembly GCF_964204655.1 of Triturus cristatus. Lineage (NCBI taxonomy): Eukaryota > Metazoa > Chordata > Amphibia > Caudata > Salamandridae > Triturus > Triturus cristatus. The sequence goes on from NC_140590.1 coordinate 1,862,018,227, forward strand.
CACTGCACTGATAAGGTTTCTCACCCGTGTGCACTCTTTGATGTACAATTAAATGATTTTTCCGAATAAAACTTTTCATACATTCAGTGCACTGGTACGGTTTCTCACCCGTGTGCACTCTTTGATGTACAATTAAATGATTTTTCCGAATAAAACTTTTCATACATTCAGTGCACTGGTACGGTTTCTCATTTCTATGAACTGTCCAGTGCATAGTAAGAGTATTTTTCAAACTGAATGTTTCACTACATTCGGTACATGCATAAGGTTTCTTGTCTGAATGAGTTCTTTGGTGCTCAGACATCATTCTACGTACCTTAAAGCATTTGTTACCCTGCTGTACATATGTAAGTTTTCTTGCCTGTATGCCCTCTCTGGTTGGCTTTAACAAGATCTTTCTTACTCAAGCCTTCCCCACACTTGGCATGTACATCAGGTTTCTCATTGGTATGGGTTGCCTGATACCCTGCAACACTTTAACTTCTTTGTTGCAATTTTCACATTTAGTACATTGATATTTATATGAGGTATGCATTCATTTGTTGACAGAAAAGGTTTCTGTGTGATTGAGGCTTTTCAAGAATACACTGCTTTGATTATTGCTCATTTCATCTGCAAATGCTTAACATTATTAACTAAATTGGTCTTAAATGTGATCAATATTCTATGTGATTCTCCTGAAAGAAAAACATTCTCATGCTGATGAACACTTTAACAACTATTTCCAGATTTACTTTGTGTGCCTGACATGTAAGATCTCATATTCTTTTGACTAGGTGTCACAGAAAATTGACAATATTACTTTTTCATGAATTAAGCTGCCGGTAGTTTTAGTCTTTCTGAGAATTGTTGCTTTTCAGTTCACATTTGAGTCGTCACCTAAATCAAAAGAAGAATCATAGCATTAGCTTTATTCATGTTAACACAACATTATCTACATGACACAGGGTATTTCAGTGTGGTATGAATGTTATGGCTCTGTGTTGGTAACCTCTCATGGTGATGGGCATGCAACCCTGCCCTGACTGCCCCAATTGTGAAGATGTATGAATCTCTGATGTTGATTTTTGCTGTCATGGGTGAATACAGATCATGAGTGTGTTCCTTGATAAAGGTCTGTCTCACATGTGTGGTCTTTTTTGACTGGGACGGATGCCCACAGTGCTACCCTCATAGTGCTGATGCTTTTTCCAGAAGTTAAGCAGCACAAGCGCGGTAGTGGCAGCATATTGTGCAGTGATCAGCAGAAGTGAGCAGGTCTTTTTTACCTGTGTCAATGGGGAGAGGCCAACAGGCTCACTCATTTAAAGTTCTGCTGCTGTGCGCTTAACTCACCTTTGGCTTACATTGGTTTGATGTGGAGTGCTGTACAGTGTGTGTGTAGTACACGTGCTGCTTGTATGTGTGCCTGTGAATGATACAATACATGAAAGATGTAATGCTCTGCAGTTTGTGTATATTTTATTCATGTGTGTCTGTGAATGCTAAAATTAGCGGGGTGCGAAGCGAGGTATTTGGTCTATGTTTATGAAAAGAACCAATGAAGCTCACTATGATATCTTAACTTTTTTTTTTATTGGATCAATTAGGAAATTTGAATTCTCATAAGTGCTAGAGATAGTCAAGGCGCACAATACGTTTCTGGCACATATTTGGTTAACACTTTAGAAGGAAAGCAAGCCAATTTAATTTGTTCAGCAGTACTGCCTACTTTATGCATTAATGCACTGATTGAAGAATTGGGTTTATATACTAAAGAGCACACAAGTAGGGTTAATGACTCCTGGAGCCAGGAGGCATTGGCATACAGTGTTGGATTTGTGGGGTATTACAAATTCTTTCAAAACCTAATAGCACAATTGCAGCATAGATAGTGCACTGAGATGGAGGGAACAATAGCTTTATCTTTTTAACTGGCTGTTATATATATATAGTAGATAGTTAGGACCACGTTTCCATAGGATAAGCATTGTTTGACTTGCCTATATCTTTCGTGCAGTTTGACGAATCTTCGCAAACGTTTCCCAAAAAAGTGCCCCAGTGAATCTTGTTCTGTATGGAGATTTCAGGGTTTCTAGATAAATAAAATTAGAGCAGCAATAATAAAGCTAGATGCAGAAATGGCATTCGATCGAGTTCAGTGGAATGTCCTTTTTACAGTCTTAAAAAAATTTGGCTTTCCATCTAAATTCAGTCAGGTAGTAAAATATCTTTATTATATTGCAAGGGCATTTATAATTATTAACAGAACTACAGCAGGATCTATCTTAATCAGTCGTGGGATGCACCAGGGTTGTCCCCTTTCCCTTATTTTGTTTTCTTTATTGAGCCTTTGGCATGTGCTATTCAGCAAGACAGCGCTATTAAAGCCCCAATCTCAGCATCAGCAAAACTTAAACTCTTTGCTGATGATCTGGTTCTTTATAAAGCAGTAGACAAGGATAATATTTCTCGAGCCTTCTCCACAATAAGCAAATATACAGCAATAGGGGGTTAGAAAATCAACCATTCAAAGTCAGAGGCGCCACTTTTTAACTGCATTTCAGAAATATTATCGACCTCTATGCAGGTCGATCATTCACAAACTTAGGTAGTAAGATTTTTGGGGATCTTTGTAACCGCTAAACTAGAAGACTTATTTTCAATAACTTTTATCATAATGTTAAATAAAATGCATAATCTTCTAAAACAGTTACAAAACCTGTCTATGTCTATTATGGGGTGAGTGGCACTTATTAACATGAAACTTCTCCCACTATTTTTATTCTCAAATATTATGATTACGATTCCCCAAACATTTTATGATGCTATTAATAGGGAAATTAAACACTTTATTTGGCAGGGGGAAAAGCAGAGACTAAAAATTCAAGCTCTACAGCTAGATGTGGATGTAGGTGGCCTAGCCCTTCCTAATTTAAAAGTATACTATCAGTCGTTACTGCTTAATTGGCCAAATATTAATTCCACTAAGGACTAACAGGAGGCCAATTTCTATTTGAATCTTATGATAAAAAGACCTAGGCATTCCTAGGTTACCTACAAAATCGACATATAAGACATCTCCGGTTATATAGTGCTTTAAAAAAAAAAAGAAAAAAATCTGGGATTCATATGAAATCCCCTGGCTTCATCTTCTGTTAAAAATATCAGACTGTATTCCATTGGCGCTAAGGTGGCCTCTGCAAACATGCATTCAATGGACTATTTTGAGGTTTCATAGATTACAGGATTTTTTCAGTGGGGGGAACTTATTAAAATGGCAGGAAATAGGGAATCGGAATCCCAACATTAAGGTGTATTATTTCTTTAGCTTTGTTAAAATTAAACAGTTTTGATCAGAAAGAACAGGGAAAGAGGAATTTATTGAGATGCATCTTGGGAACCATAAGGTATCTCCAGAATTAAAGAAGTAGGCAATTGGTACAGACTACTCAAACCAGCAGCAAATCAATTGGAGATCTCAGACCATTTGGAGGAAATACAAACTTCTACAGGCTGTTGTATAACTCTCTCACAATGGCAGGGATATAATCGATGGAGCTGCAAGGCAGTAAGAGCAGCCAATTTAAGGAGAATGGCGCAGTTTAGTAAATGGATGATTATTACACCCCCGTCAAACTCAATATTTATCCCGGGGTAGAATCAAAATGTTTTAGATGCAGGCAAGCCTATGGAGGTTGGCTTCTTATAGCATTTACATGCACCCATTTAATTAAATTCTGGCAAGACAGAAGCGTCTGCTACTCTATTTGGCATGCTTGAGATAGCTGAAGAACTATTAGACAGCGTTGATTTATTTTTATCGCCATCTTAGTGGCAAGGTTTCCTTTTAGCAAACTGGAAATCGGAGACAACCCCTACAGTTTCCCAATGGTTCTTGAAAATGCAAAGGGAATACACTAGATAAGTTCTGTATGCTAAAAGGGTGGGCTCCACAGTTAAGCTAAGTAGAATATGGAAGAATTGGGAATTGACCTACTAATTAAACAAGCATTGGCATAGCCAATAGGTCTCGCTTTTGGCACCTTATAAGTAATTAGTTATGCAGCAGAATATCCTTGGTGCAACAACACCAACTGTTGCATGGTTAAACACTTATAAGTCTACACTTATAACACTGGAAGGGGAATAATGCTGGGGAAGGCGGAGGTGGTTTGTGGGGGTGGGGCGGGTGGTCAGCGCGGAGCGGCATAATGGGGCTCCACCCCCGGATGCCACCTTGCATTTGATTACGACAAATGCATTTGTAAACGGTGATTGGAACAGACACGGTGTCTTGCTGAACAATGGTGCGGCTGAGCGCAATCCACAAATAGCGTCCTCATTCCATTAGCGGTTGGTAGCAGCTTTTGCAAGATTTGGTATTACCAATGAATAATGAATGAATACACGGCTCCTAGCGACAATGTGGTTTACTCTCTGATGGGTTGCATCCGTGGCCGCCTCTGCCGGCCGGAGGAGTCGGGTGTGGAGTGTGCGCATCTGGTTGCGGGGGGCCGTGTGTGTGGGTGGTCGTGGTGCTTGGATGTGGCGTATGAATGCAATTGTTCAGGGATTAAGTGCGACAGAGGGATGAGGAGGACCACAGTGAGGTTGGGAGTGAAGTTTTGGATGGGTGGGCTCCGGGGTGCACACGGGAATGCTTGGGTGCAGGAAAGGGCGCTCGAGAAAGGGGGTGGGTCTCGGGCTGTGGAATGCTCAGTTGAGGGTTGCAGAGGCGTAGATGGTGGGGCTCGGGAGCACAGGGTGGCGTAACAAGACAGTGGGGATGGCGGGGTTTCCTGGGCGGAAGGGGGCTTATGCTCGGAGCTGCCGATCTTGGAGGGGGGGTGGGGGCTGGGTTTGGGTCTCGGCGTGGTTCAACGTCCTGGATTCCTGGGCAGGGTGGTTGGTCTCGTCGGCGGGCTCAGCTGGAAGGGGGAAAGGAGGGGACACCGTGATTGGGCAGCCTGAGGAAGGGGCAGCAAGGGGTTTCATTGTGAAGTTAAGGAGAGCGCTGGGAATGCCGGGTGGGAAAGCAGCGGAGTGCAGGAGCAACAGGGGGGGCTTGCAGGAGGGGACGTATGCAGGAGTTGGGTAGTCTTCATGCCATAGCCTTTCATACTTCTGAGCGCGGTGTGGTTGGTTACAGTTTCTGCGGGTGCTCGGGAGACATGGCGGGGGGCCGGGCACAGTCATGGGAGGGGTGAAGGGGTGTATTGCAAGGGAGGATGTGGGGAGGGCCGAGGGTGATGGGTGCAGGGGTGCCGGGCAGACTGTCACCCTCAAAGGTGGGAGGTAATAGAGCCTGGCTGGGGGGAACTTGGGGGCAGTGGGGCTGATTGTGTGCGGTTTCCAAGGGGAGGTTGGGTGCGGCTGCACCTGAGGCTAGGCCCAGGGCCACCTGACAGACCTTGCAGCGGCGAGCATGGAGGATGGTGGTATGGTTTGGTTGCCATTCAGGAGGATGGAGGTGTTGCCGGGCTTGATCTGTTAATGGGGGGCAAGTTGTGGAGAGTTGGGAAGGAAGCGGAGATTTCAGTGAGCGGGGGAGGAGGGCTTGGGGGGCAAATTAGGGATGGGTGACTCACATGGCTCGGGAGGTGGCGGAAGGGGGGATGGGTACAGGGGGGCGCCCAATATGGGGGAATTGTGTCCCGGACTGACACTGAGACTAGATGGCAGGGAACTGGTACTGGGTAGCATATACGTGCCTTATTCAGACCAACCAACCTTCTTTTCACACCTTTCTGGGAAACTGGCCACTGCACTCACAGGTTCAGTTTTATAGGGAGGAGACTTTAACTGTACATCAGATGTTACACTTGACCATTCCCACCCTCTGCTCCCTGACGCACCCGCCTACAAACTAGCAGAGGCAAGATGCAACTGGCAACATAGGTGGGGATTGATAGATATGTAGACAGCACAACACCCCGGGACCTGGGATTACTTCTTTTTCTCAGCCCTGCACGAATTGCATGTCCGATTGGATGCCATACTGTGCTCCCCTGATGTGCATGAGGGGGTTTGAAGCAGTGAATACCTCACTAGGACGATATTCAACCACAATCCTGAGATGATAAGCTCGCAATGGTCCCGCGCGCAACCCAAAATCTGGAAGTCCAGGTGTTCCATGCAGCGATAGACACAGCTATAGTTCATTATTTCCCAAAAAATGCTAACATTGCAGCAAATTCATTGGTGGAGTGGGATGCATTTAAAACAGTTATTAGAGGATGCTGTATATCTGAGATGATGGGTACAAGAAAGGTACTACCCCAGGACTACAGCACCTAAGAGAACTAGAAAAAGTAAGACCTGAGAAAGTGGACAAGCAGAGGGAACTCCTGGAGGCTAGAGAGGCAGTGGCAGTCCAGGTAGAACGCCTTTGTTGCTTCGATTACAAAAAATACATAACCCGTACTTACTCGGAGAGGGACAAGTCAGGTGCTCTTCTGGCTTGGCTGGCTAACCCTGCCAGGAGAGGCATGGTAATCGTGGAACTTAGGGAACAAGATGGAGCAGTGATGTATGACCAACAGGGAAAAAATTATTTGTTTTTAACATATTACAAGGACCTATACCAGAGTAAGTTGGTCCCAGTGGAGGAGGAGTTGCATGAATTCATACGAGATGTGGAACTACCAGGTCTGGCTGAGGAAGTTGCAGATACCCTGGGGCGGGAAGTCGAGATTGGGGAAGTGAGGGGGGCTATTAAGAATATGGCATAGAATAAAACACCTGGCACAGATGGCCTACCAATTGAATTTTACCTAGCACACATCGATGTGTTGGCCCCCAGGCTAGTAAAGTTATACAATGATGCAAAACAAGTGGGACACCTGCCCGTATCTACTAGAGAGGCGATCATCATACCACTGCTCAAACCGGGGAAGTCACCATGGGATAAAACGGCGTTTTGCCAGCTCTCTATGCTCAACTTAGACTACAAAATACTGAGCAGGATATTGGCAACTCGCTTACTCCCTCACATGACCATTCTAAAACACAAAGACCAATCCGAGTTCATCCCCACCAGAAACACAGCGCTTAATATTCGGCGCCTATTGCGAGTGCTGGAGGCTGACTCCTATGGGAAAGATATTGGGACAATCTTCGCAGTTGATATAGAAAAAGCGTTTGATAGCCTAGAATGGCCATATTTGTTCCATGTGATGCGGTAGTTCGGGCTGGGAGACAACTATGTGGGCTGGACAGATATCCTGTATTCCGACTCGACTGCTGGAGTTAAAACTGGTGGGCTGATATCGGATATCTGCAACGTGGGACGAGGAACGAGACAGTGGTGCTACCTTTCCCCCTTACTGTTTGCCCTGGCGATGGAGCTGCTAGCAGTAAAAGCTCGATTAGGGCAATCCTATCAGGATCTTAACGTTGATGGGCAGATCCACCACAATGTCCTGTATGCCGATGACCTTTTATTATTTCTGGCGGATTCAAGGGAGGTGCTGCAGGGAGCGAAAGAATTGCTACGGGGACTCAGCAGGATTGCAGGGCTAAAGGTGAACTGGGCAAAGTCTTGCCAGTTCCCTGCAAAAGAGGGCAAGATAGGCCCACAGGAAACAGAGGGGGTGAGGTGGGAAGATAGGTGCCTGTCGTACCTGGGCACTCAAATATACCACACTCAGGAGGACATGCTAGAGAGTAACATAGGGAAGGCCATCAGAGGAGCAAAATGCAACTTCGACTTCTGGAGCTCCTTGCCGCTATCTGAAGCCGGCCGAGTAGCTCTGCTTAAAATGGTGACCCTACCGAGGTTATTCTATTACTTTGGGACCTTGCTGGTCTGGATACCAACGAAGTACTTTGCCCAACTTAGGTCAATAATCACGGGTTTTCTATGGGGCAATGGTAGACGTAGAGTGGCGCTTGTTCTCATGCGGCCAAAAGCAGAGGGAGGAATGGCAGTGCCTGATTTTGAGGCCTAATTTCTAGCGGCACAATTCCAATGGCTCACGCAATGGGTGGTTAACTGTCTCAGGGGGAAAGAAGAACGGAAGGAAGACTGTGTTACCTTAAAACTGGTATCGCAAATCATATTACGGCTTCCTGTTCAAACCCCAAGCCTCACCACGGAGCTCGACACAGCACAACGGTACTGGAATAGGATCTTGCAGCGGGCCAAGATTAGACACCCTTATGCCCCGGAAATCCCGTTACTTAGGTGTGCAGCCTTGCCACATGGGGGTAATTGGCAGAGATTGACAACATGGGCGACACAAGGGTTGGCTAACATAGGAGACCTATATGAGGAGGAGGCCATGATCCCGTTCAATGACCTGCAGGCCTGGTATGAGCTACCGGGGGGGGGGGGGGGGGGGGGAAATTTCCTGTTGTATCCTGCCCTCACTGCGGTCATACAAAAACATTGGGTAGAGTGACTTACTGAAACAAAAACGTCACTGTGCTGCCAATATGTGGTTTTGGCGGCAGGTACGTTCAAGGTGCTTACGTGCTTATACAAGCCCATAATGCGGGAAACATTACTGCCTTTATCGGAGTTGAGACTGAAGTGGTAGGCGGACCTTGAAGAAGCTATCCCAGAAAAAAGCTGGGGCAAATTAGTGGAGAAAGCTTGGAAGAGCACCAGAAACACCAGATTTCAGGTGGTGCATTTTTACATACTACATAGAGCATACCTCACCCCGGAAAAGATTAACAAGTATTTCCCGACTCAAGCAGCTGCTTGCCCGAGATGCAATAGAGAAGGAGCAAATTTAAGGCATATGTTCTGGGACTGCCCACACCTGAGTAATTTCTGGGGGGAGGGGATGACGTTGCTGACTGACATCAGCGACGGAGAAATAGAGACGACTCAGAAATGCTGCATATTACACTTGTTCCGTCATACATCTAAAAATAAAATCCCGAGTAAGTTCTTAGATATGGGCCTACTACTGGCCAAAAGAGACATCACCATGCATTGGAAAGCGAAGCAGCGTCCCAGCATAGCAAGATGAAAAACAGAAATCGTTAAGTGGGCTGAATGTGAAGGTGTGATCAGAATGCAAATAGCAAAAAGAACGGGAAGCGAGAGAGCACTGGAGGCAGCAAGAGCTTGGGAAATGTTAGTTGTAGCACTTAAGGTCCCCGAGGACAATGAGGAGGATGACTCAATAGATGAACCCCCGGTAGGAGTAGACTAAGCTGCCTGAGTATGAGTGAATCTTAGAACCATGGAACTCACTAGCAAGCACAACAGATTGCCACTCTGTCTGATTGAGATTCCCTAACCAGTTACCCCACTAAATACTGCAGCCCAACCTGGAGTTGTGGGATACCGCAAATTAGCGACCTGAGTACCAGGGACATGCCTGGAGGGGAGGGCGGGGGGGGGGGGGGAGAGTTGTAGGAAGGGAGGTTAAGGACGGGACTGAAGGTAAGCCTAAAAATCCCAGAATCAAACACTATCCAACGTATGTAAACTGAAATGTGGGAGAACGAAGGAACAGCTGAGAGTACTAGGTTGACCAGCAACCCTCATGTTTGATTACTGCCTTAATTATGTTCCCGGTAGTAAAAGAAACACAAGGGCACCCAAAGCAATAAGTCAGGGACCTTGGGAAGTAACGTATTATAAGAGACACTGGTCCCTGAAAACGAGAAATATTCGCAAAAAACAATGAATATAGCCAAAATTGGTGCTATATTATAGCCTATGTCCAGCCGGACAAGGCGACTTTAATAAGAAACAATAGTTTAGCAGTGATCAAAAGGGATGTAAGCAAAATGTTGGTGGGACACAAGCCTGTATCCTGTGGCTTACATATCAAGAGAACATAATATTTTGGAAAAACATACAGGCAATTGCAGTGATGTTTCTATGTCAGAGAATACTAGATAGTGAAACATCTTAGTATACAGCTTGTCACCTTCACCACATTCTATACACATAGATTGTTTAAGTGTAAGGTGAACCACATAGTCGACGACGTTTCGATCCTTAACGGGGGGATTTTAGGATCATCATCAGGACTAATTAGTATGAATTGCCAATTTAAGAAATGCCTGAATTTACACAATTAGTACAAAAAACGACATAAACAATGAGGCAGGGGAAAAAGATGGGGAAAAAGAAAAGGAAACATGGTGATTAACGATTAAATTAAGTTAATTATACAACATAAGACCAAATTTGTCAGAACACGGACCAGTCTCTATATGGATACAATCTAACTGAATTGTGGCGTTCAACTTCATTGACAGTAGAAAAAGAAAAAAGAATAAGTGGTGATGAACATGCTCTCAGGGTAATGCGAGCCGGAGGTAATCTACCAGCGTGTGCGGAAGACGGTGAATAAAAAATTATTAGTGCGTCACGAGGGTATCGGCGAGTGGAGCGGGGGTGTTGTGAGTGTGAAGGGAATCGTTACCTCGGGTGGAGACGAGTTACAAAAGTATGGTGATTCGTCTGGGTCCAATGACAGGAACGAGTCAAGGTTTCCGAAGGAGCGGCCTGCGGAGGAAATTCTAAACGTAAAAAACGAGGCGGGAAATGGTGAAAGGGTGGGGCGAATAAAAAGCAGGAATCATTTACCTCGAGTTTCCGAGTTTTTGAGGCAAAAATGGAAATTCGTCTTGGTTCGATGACCTGAGCGAATTTAGGGAATCCAAGAACCCTGCGAAGGAAATTCGAGTTGTAAAAAATCGAAGCAGGAAAAGTGAGAGGGACCGTGTCTAAGGGGTGACAGGCTTACCTTGGGCAATGAAGGTACAATCAAGTCAACACGGTGATGCGGTATCTATCGAGGAAAAGGGAGAATGAGAAGGGGTCTCATACTGTGACGGCGTAGTGCGTGGCCGGCATAGAGATCGTGGCGGACATACCTCGTTACAATGAAGGAGATGCGTTCCGTGGGGGTCTGCAGGACAGCGCGGTCGGACAATCCCGGATGGGCTGTGAGGAAGGAGTTTGTTTGTGGCTATTTTGTGAGTGCAGAGAATCAGGTGATCAATCACATGGTGGTCATGTGATCGATCAAGGAAGTGAAGTGAGGGCAAGTGAAGGAGAGTTGGCGAGTTTTGAACGCCATATTGGGTGAGTGAAAAGGACTAATTTCCGTAGATGCCGAGAAAAAAGACCGATAGTGTAGCATGAATAGACAGTCAAGAAAACGAAACGAAAATGGAAAATTAAGGGAGCATCCATATTCTGTTCAAGAACATAAATAATAAATCAGTTGTTTAACACAGTCAGCGCGATTTTTCCATTAGTTCAGCGAGTGCGGAAGGCAAAGTCATAGTTTTACACATGAGCAGAGGCTCTGTGTTTGCTTCAAGTTTATAGGGAGAAGACTGTGAGATCATAGCAAGGATGTCCAATCCTCTAAGCGATTTAATCCTTTGTGTATGCTTTCCGTCTTCAAAATCCATTTTAATTCTTCTTTGTTCAGTAATTGGGATATATCCGCACCTCTTGGTGGAATTTTAACAGCTGAAACGACTGTCCAACGAATGTCATCCTCAGTATGGCCAGCACTCTCAAAATGTTCTACCAACGGTGCATTAGGTGTTTTGCACCTCAGTCTGCTTCTGTGTTGGCAGATTCTGATCCGGATTTTTTGTGTTGTTTGACCTATGTAAATCATTCCACAGGGACATAAAATTGCATAGATGACATTACAGGTGTTACAATTGCTGAAGTGATTATGAGGTTTACGTATGGTGCCAAAAACAAACTCCTTACAATCAGCAGTGAATTCACAGACAGAGCAATTGCCACATTTGTTATGCCCAACAACTGCCGGTAAGGACCAATAATCAAGGAGTGTGCCGGTGTTTTTGGGGTCAGGGAGTGCTGCTCTGATCAGATGGTCTTTGATATTTTTGCTTCTCTTAAAAGCAAAAAGAGGTCTCTCAATGTTCAGTATTCCTGCATTCAACACACCCCAGTGTTTGAGAATACTTTTACGTACTTTATTGGAGGAGGGACAAAAAGTCGTGACGCAAACTATGCGATTCTCCCTTTTCTTAGTTTTGGGTTCCAGAAGGACATCCCTTGGGCAGTACCATGCTCTCTTCAAGGCACTACGGACCAGCTTTTTTGGGTATCCCCTAGAAGTTAGTTTACTGCTTAGCGTTTTTGCCTCCCTGAAGTAGTCCTCTTTAAGGGTGCAATTACGTCTAATCCGTAAGTATTGTGAGTAGGGAAGGGAATCTCTTAAGGCCCTAGGGTGATTGCTATTGTATTTTAACAGTGTATTTCGCTCTGTAGGTTTCCTGAAGAGGCTAGTAATCAGGTGTCCATCATCATGTGTTATGTTCAAGTCCAAAAATGGTATAGATGTGTTGTTGTGTGTGAGTGTGAATTTGAGACCTCCACAGTTATTGTTGAGCCAGTGTAGAAAATTCTCAAGCAAGGTTTCAGTGTCATGCCAAATAAAAAAGATGTCATCTATATAGCGTTTCCAGTGTGTTATTGCTGAGTGGAAGGGATTGTCTTGGACCATTATGTGATTCACCTCAAGGGCATTCATGTATAAAATGGCCAGATTCGGTGCAAAAACTGCTCCCATGGATGTTCCCTTGGTTTGTTGGTAATAATGGCCATCAAATAAAAAGAAATTTCTGGTGAGGCAGATCTCTAGAAGTTGTAAAATGAAAACAGTTGGAACAGCGTGTGGTCTGGTGCGGCTATCTAGAGTTTGCTCAATGATAAGTAGTGCGTCTCGTTGGGGGATGTTTGTGTATAGTGATTCCACATCTAAGGTGCAGAGTGTGTCGGTTGATGGATTGAAACTATGATTTTCTACTAGGGTGATCATCTGCATACTGTCTCTAACATAGTATGGAGTGGATGGGACAAAATTTTTAATGAAGTAGTCCACATATAGACCCAGTGGCTCTAGGATAGACCCGCAGCCTGATACAATGGGCCGTCCGGGTGGATTTGAACTGTCCTTGTGGATCTTAGGTAGAGTATAAATGACTGGTATGCGTGGAGCCTTGGCATTAAGAAAATCATACTCATGTTTGGAAAGGAAGCCTTCTTCCAGACCTGATTTTGTTGTCTGCTGTATAATTTGTTTAAGTTCATTTGTAGGATTGGTGGGGAGTTTGCAATAGTGATCTGTATTGCCTAGTTGCCTCAGTATTTCGTTTTTATAGGTGGTGGTATCCTGTAATACTATTCCACCGCCTTTGTCGGCAGGTTTGATGACCATCATGTCATTGGCCTTGAGAGTTTGCAGTGCTGTTTTCTCTTCCAGTGCAATGTTATAAGGGATGAACTGGCGTTCTGTCGCCAGTTGAGAAAGGTCCTTTAGGACCAATTTCTCAAAAGAGGAAACCTCAGCTGGAACCATGCTTGCTGATGGGGAAAAAGTGGATGGAGGTCTCAGGGGAGTATTGGATGTTTTAGGTGGAAGAGGATTAAGTAAGAAATAACTCTGTAGTCTAATCTTCCTGAAGAACCTGAGTACTTCAGTCTGCAGGTCGAGAAAGTTGGTCCTAGTTGTGGGTACAAATGAGAGTCCCTTGCTAAGTATGGATAGTTCGTAGTCATTCAATTGATGCTTAGTAAGATTAAATATGGGGAGTAGAAGATTGGTTTGTGTCTGGTGAGAAGAATTACTACTATATAGTTCTGAGGGACAATTTAATTCGGAGGGACAATTTACCAACGGTAGTAGTTGCGTCGGGTTTGTCGTTCTCCCGGAGGGTTCTGCCAGTGAGCACGTTTCAACCCACCTCTTCTTGGAGGTTCGTTGGGGCCGCGGCCTAAAAAAGAGGGCGCTGAGGATTGTGGATTGGGGAGTGCCCTGTTCCCACTGCTAGTCCCTTCACCGGGATCTGAATTGTCTGACGAATCTACAGAAGTATCAGAAAATCCGACAAGGGTATTACCTCTGTTAAATCTCCCCCAGGGGCGATTGTAACGTTGATTGTTGTAGGACCTGTTGGTATAATAATCCTTAGTCAGGTAAGGGTAAGTACGTTCGGTGGAATAGGATTTTATGTCTTTTTTAACTTTAGTAGATTTTTTGTTCTGTTCTATTCTGTAGAATTCGTCCACTGTTTTCTGTATTTGTTCTAGCAGTTTCTTGCTGTCTGATATAGTGTCACTGGTTGTGATTTGTCTTTCAAGGTCTGTTATCTCATCCAGAGTTTTTTTGAGTTCTTCTGTCGCTGTGTCTATGCCTAGAACTAGCCAATGTCTCGAGCAGGTTGTGCTAATATAGCTAAAGTTAGTGATGTATTTCGGGATATCTGTGAAAATACCAGGTACGTTTCTAACTTGGAGGCCGGTAGGAATGATATTTGCTTTTAAGTACTCTGTAAGCATCCGTATCATAAGTTGCAACCTGACAGACTTTTTCTTGATTTTTTCCAGTTGTTCTGATAAGGTGGAACTAATTTCTTGGGGGACATTAGTAGAGTCAGTAAAGAGGGAAGGGCCTTCTAGAATTCTTTTAATGTATTCATCTGTGTAGAGTGGTGCGTGATCTGACATGACAAGGAAAGGGGAGGGAGTGGGGGGAATTTGGATATGATAGTCAGAAGGAGAGGAAAGTGACCCACTTTCAAGAAGAAGAGGGAATAAGAGCGTGAGCCCTTGCAATCCAGCGATTGCGCTTAATCAGTAAAAGAAACACAAGGGCACCCAAAGCAATAAGTCAGGGACCTTGGGAAGTAACGTATTATAAGAGACACTGGTCCCTGAAAACGAGAAATATTCGCAAAAAACAATGAATATAGCCAAAATTGGTGCTATATTATAGCCTATGTCCAGCCGGACAAGGCGACTTTAATAAGAAACAATAGTTTAGCAGTGATCAAAAGGGATGTAAGCAAAATGTTGGTGGGACACAAGCCTGTATCCTGTGGCTTACATATCAAGAGAACATAATATTTTGGAAAAACATACAGGCAATTGCAGTGATGTTTCTATGTCAGAGAATACTAGATAGTGAAACATCTTAGTATACAGCTTGTCACCTTCACCACATTCTATACACATAGATTGTTTAAGTGTAAGGTGAACCACATAGTCGACGACGTTTCGATCCTTAACGGGGGGATTTTAGGATCATCATCAGGACTAATTAGTATGAATTGCCAATTTAAGAAATGCCTGAATTTACACAATTAGTACAAAAAACGACATAAACAATGAGGCAGGGGAAAAAGATGGGGAAAAAGAAAAGGAAACATGGTGATTAACGATTAAATTAAGTTAATTATACAACATAAGACCAAATTTGTCAGAACACGGACCAGTCTCTATATGGATACAATCTAACTGAATTGTGGCGTTCAACTTCATTGACAGTAGAAAAAGAAAAAAGAATAAGTGGTGATGAACATGCTCTCAGGGTAATGCGAGCCGGAGGTAATCTACCAGCGTGTGCGGAAGACGGTGAATAAAAAATTATTAGTGCGTCACGAGGGTATCGGCGAGTGGAGCGGGGGTGTTGTGAGTGTGAAGGGAATCGTTACCTCGGGTGGAGACGAGTTACAAAAGTATGGTGATTCGTCTGGGTCCAATGACAGGAACGAGTCAAGGTTTCCGAAGGAGCGGCCTGCGGAGGAAATTCTAAACGTAAAAAACGAGGCGGGAAATGGTGAAAGGGTGGGGCGAATAAAAAGCAGGAATCATTTACCTCGAGTTTCCGAGTTTTTGAGGCAAAAATGGAAATTCGTCTTGGTTCGATGACCTGAGCGAATTTAGGGAATCCAAGAACCCTGCGAAGGAAATTCGAGTTGTAAAAAATCGAAGCAGGAAAAGTGAGAGGGACCGTGTCTAAGGGGTGACAGGCTTACCTTGGGCAATGAAGGTACAATCAAGTCAACACGGTGATGCGGTATCTATCGAGGAAAAGGGAGAATGAGAAGGGGTCTCATACTGTGACGGCGTAGTGCGTGGCCGGCATAGAGATCGTGGCGGACATACCTCGTTACAATGAAGGAGATGCGTTCCGTGGGGGTCTGCAGGACAGCGCGGTCGGACAATCCCGGATGGGCTGTGAGGAAGGAGTTTGTTTGTGGCTATTTTGTGAGTGCAGAGAATCAGGTGATCAATCACATGGTGGTCATGTGATCGATCAAGGAAGTGAAGTGAGGGCAAGTGAAGGAGAGTTGGCGAGTTTTGAACGCCATATTGGGTGAGTGAAAAGGACTAATTTCCGTAGATGCCGAGAAAAAAGACCGATAGTGTAGCATGAATAGACAGTCAAGAAAACGAAACGAAAATGGAAAATTAAGGGAGCATCCATATTCTGTTCAAGAACATAAATAATAAATCAGTTGTTTAACACAGTCAGCGCGATTTTTCCATTAGTTCAGCTAGTGCGGAAGGCAAAGTCATAGTTTTACACATGAGCAGAGGCTCTGTGTTTGCTTCAAGTTTATAGGGAGAAGACTGTGAGATCATAGCAAGGATGTCCAATCCTCTAAGCGATTTAATCCTTTGTGTATGCTTTCCGTCTTCAAAATCCATTTTAATTCTTCTTTGTTCAGTAATTGGGATATATCCGCACCTCTTGGTGGAATTTTAACAGCTGAAACGACTGTCCAACGAATGTCATCCTCAGTATGGCCAGCACTCTCAAAATGTTCTACCAACGGTGCATTAGGTGTTTTGCACCTCAGTCTGCTTCTGTGTTGGCAGATTCTGATCCGGATTTTTTGTGTTGTTTGACCTATGTAAATCATTCCACAGGGACATAAAATTGCATAGATGACATTACAGGTGTTACAATTGCTGAAGTGATTATGAGGTTTACGTATGGTGCCAAAAACAAACTCCTTACAATCAGCAGTGAATTCACAGACAGAGCAATTGCCACATTTGTTATGCCCAACAACTGCCGGTAAGGACCAATAATCAAGGAGTGTGCCGGTGTTTTTGGGGTCAGGGAGTGCTGCTCTGATCAGATGGTCTTTGATATTTTTGCTTCTCTTAAAAGCAAAAAGAGGTCTCTCAATGTTCAGTATTCCTGCATTCAACACACCCCAGTGTTTGAGAATACTTTTACGTACTTTATTGGAGGAGGGACAAAAAGTCGTGACGCAAACTATGCGATTCTCCCTTTTCTTAGTTTTGGGTTCCAGAAGGACATCCCTTGGGCAGTACCATGCTCTCTTCAAGGCACTACGGACCAGCTTTTTTGGGTATCCCCTAGAAGTTAGTTTACTGCTTAGCGTTTTTGCCTCCCTGAAGTAGTCCTCTTTAAGGGTGCAATTACGTCTAATCCGTAAGTATTGTGAGTAGGGAAGGGAATCTCTTAAGGCCCTAGGGTGATTGCTATTGTATTTTAACAGTGTATTTCGCTCTGTAGGTTTCCTGAAGAGGCTAGTAATCAGGTGTCCATCATCATGTGTTATGTTCAAGTCCAAAAATGGTATAGATGTGTTGTTGTGTGTGAGTGTGAATTTGAGACCTCCACAGTTATTGTTGAGCCAGTGTAGAAAATTCTCAAGCAAGGTTTCAGTGTCATGCCAAATAAAAAAGATGTCATCTATATAGCGTTTCCAGTGTGTTATTGCTGAGTGGAAGGGATTGTCTTGGACCATTATGTGATTCACCTCAAGGGCATTCATGTATAAAATGGCCAGATTCGGTGCAAAAACTGCTCCCATGGATGTTCCCTTGGTTTGTTGGTAATAATGGCCATCAAATAAAAAGAAATTTCTGGTGAGGCAGATCTCTAGAAGTTGTAAAATGAAAACAGTTGGAACAGCGTGTGGTCTGGTGCGGCTATCTAGAGTTTGCTCAATGATAAGTAGTGCGTCTCGTTGGGGGATGTTTGTGTATAGTGATTCCACATCTAAGGTGCAGAGTGTGTCGGTTGATGGATTGAAACTATGATTTTCTACTAGGGTGATCATCTGCATACTGTCTCTAACATAGTATGGAGTGGATGGGACAAAATTTTTAATGAAGTAGTCCACATATAGACCCAGTGGCTCTAGGATAGACCCGCAGCCTGATACAATGGGCCGTCCGGGTGGATTTGAACTGTCCTTGTGGATCTTAGGTAGAGTATAAATGACTGGTATGCGTGGAGCCTTGGCATTAAGAAAATCATACTCATGTTTGGAAAGGAAGCCTTCTTCCAGACCTGATTTTGTTGTCTGCTGTATAATTTGTTTAAGTTCATTTGTAGGATTGGTGGGGAGTTTGCAATAGTGATCTGTATTGCCTAGTTGCCTCAGTATTTCGTTTTTATAGGTGGTGGTATCCTGTAATACTATTCCACCGCCTTTGTCGGCAGGTTTGATGACCATCATGTCATTGGCCTTGAGAGTTTGCAGTGCTGTTTTCTCTTCCAGTGCAATGTTATAAGGGATGAACTGGCGTTCTGTCGCCAGTTGAGAAAGGTCCTTTAGGACCAATTTCTCAAAAGAGGAAACCTCAGCTGGAACCATGCTTGCTGATGGGGAAAAAGTGGATGGAGGTCTCAGGGGAGTATTGGATGTTTTAGGTGGAAGAGGATTAAGTAAGAAATAACTCTGTAGTCTAATCTTCCTGAAGAACCTGAGTACTTCAGTCTGCAGGTCGAGAAAGTTGGTCCTAGTTGTGGGTACAAATGAGAGTCCCTTGCTAAGTATGGATAGTTCGTAGTCATTCAATTGATGCTTAGTAAGATTAAATATGGGGAGTAGAAGATTGGTTTGTGTCTGGTGAGAAGAATTACTACTATATAGTTCTGAGGGACAATTTAATTCGGAGGGACAATTTACCAACGGTAGTAGTTGCGTCGGGTTTGTCGTTCTCCCGGAGGGTTCTGCCAGTGAGCACGTTTCAACCCACCTCTTCTTGGAGGTTCGTTGGGGCCGCGGCCTAAAAAAGAGGGCGCTGAGGATTGTGGATTGGGGAGTGCCCTGTTCCCACTGCTAGTCCCTTCACCGGGATCTGAATTGTCTGACGAATCTACAGAAGTATCAGAAAATCCGACAAGGGTATTACCTCTGTTAAATCTCCCCCAGGGGCGATTGTAACGTTGATTGTTGTAGGACCTGTTGGTATAATAATCCTTAGTCAGGTAAGGGTAAGTACGTTCGGTGGAATAGGATTTTATGTCTTTTTTAACTTTAGTAGATTTTTTGTTCTGTTCTATTCTGTAGAATTCGTCCACTGTTTTCTGTATTTGTTCTAGCAGTTTCTTGCTGTCTGATATAGTGTCACTGGTTGTGATTTGTCTTTCAAGGTCTGTTATCTCATCCAGAGTTTTTTTGAGTTCTTCTGTCGCTGTGTCTATGCCTAGAACTAGCCAATGTCTCGAGCAGGTTGTGCTAATATAGCTAAAGTTAGTGATGTATTTCGGGATATCTGTGAAAATACCAGGTACGTTTCTAACTTGGAGGCCGGTAGGAATGATATTTGCTTTTAAGTACTCTGTAAGCATCCGTATCATAAGTTGCAACCTGACAGACTTTTTCTTGATTTTTTCCAGTTGTTCTGATAAGGTGGAACTAATTTCTTGGGGGACATTAGTAGAGTCAGTAAAGAGGGAAGGGCCTTCTAGAATTCTTTTAATGTATTCATCTGTGTAGAGTGGTGCGTGATCTGACATGACAAGGAAAGGGGAGGGAGTGGGGGGAATTTGGATATGATAGTCAGAAGGAGAGGAAAGTGACCCACTTTCAAGAAGAAGAGGGAATAAGAGCGTGAGCCCTTGCAATCCAGCGATTGCGCTTAATCAGTAAAAGAAACACAAGGGCACCCAAAGCAATAAGTCAGGGACCTTGGGAAGTAACGTATTATAAGAGACACTGGTCCCTGAAAACGAGAAATATTCGCAAAAAACAATGAATATAGCCAAAATTGGTGCTATATTATAGCCTATGTCCAGCCGGACAAGGCGACTTTAATAAGAAACAATAGTTTAGCAGTGATCAAAAGGGATGTAAGCAAAATGTTGGTGGGACACAAGCCTGTATCCTGTGGCTTACATATCAAGAGAACATAATATTTTGGAAAAACATACAGGCAATTGCAGTGATGTTTCTATGTCAGAGAATACTAGATAGTGAAACATCTTAGTATACAGCTTGTCACCTTCACCACATTCTATACACATAGATTGTTTAAGTGTAAGGTGAACCACATAGTCGACGACGTTTCGATCCTTAACGGGGGGATTTTAGGATCATCATCAGGACTAATTAGTATGAATTGCCAATTTAAGAAATGCCTGAATTTACACAATTAGTACAAAAAACGACATAAACAATGAGGCAGGGGAAAAAGATGGGGAAAAAGAAAAGGAAACATGGTGATTAACGATTAAATTAAGTTAATTATACAACATAAGACCAAATTTGTCAGAACACGGACCAGTCTCTATATGGATACAATCTAACTGAATTGTGGCGTTCAACTTCATTGACAGTAGAAAAAGAAAAAAGAATAAGTGGTGATGAACATGCTCTCAGGGTAATGCGAGCCGGAGGTAATCTACCAGCGTGTGCGGAAGACGGTGAATAAAAAATTATTAGTGCGTCACGAGGGTATCGGCGAGTGGAGCGGGGGTGTTGTGAGTGTGAAGGGAATCGTTACCTCGGGTGGAGACGAGTTACAAAAGTATGGTGATTCGTCTGGGTCCAATGACAGGAACGAGTCAAGGTTTCCGAAGGAGCGGCCTGCGGAGGAAATTCTAAACGTAAAAAACGAGGCGGGAAATGGTGAAAGGGTGGGGCGAATAAAAAGCAGGAATCATTTACCTCAAGTTTCCGAGTTTTTGAGGCAAAAATGGAAATTCGTCTTGGTTCGATGACCTGAGCGAATTTAGGGAATCCAAGAACCCTGCGAAGGAAATTCGAGTTGTAAAAAAATCGAAGCAGGAAAAGTGAGAGGGACCGTGTCTAAGGGGTGACAGGCTTACCTTGGGCAATGAAGGTACAATCAAGTCAACACGGTGATGCGGTATCTATCGAGGAAAAGGGAGAATGAGAAGGGGTCTCATACTGTGACGGCGTAGTGCGTGGCCGGCATAGAGATCGTGGCGGACATACCTCGTTACAATGAAGGAGATGCGTTCCGTGGGGGTCTGCAGGACAGCGCGGTCGGACAATCCCGGATGGGCTGTGAGGAAGGAGTTTGTTTGTGGCTATTTTGTGAGTGCAGAGAATCAGGTGATCAATCACATGGTGGTCATGTGATCGATCAAGGAAGTGAAGTGAGGGCAAGTGAAGGAGAGTTGGCGAGTTTTGAACGCCATATTGGGTGAGTGAAAAGGACTAATTTCCGTAGATGCCGAGAAAAAAGACCGATAGTGTAGCATGAATAGACAGTCAAGAAAACGAAACGAAAATGGAAAATTAAGGAAGCATCCATATTCTGTTCAAGAACATAAATAATAAATCAGTTGTTTAACACAGTCAGCGCGATTTTTCCATTAGTTCAGCTAGTGCGGAAGGCAAAGTCATAGTTTTACACATGAGCAGAGGCTCTGTGTTTGCTTCAAGTTTATAGGGAGAAGACTGTGAGATCATAGCAAGGATGTCCAATCCTCTAAGCGATTTAATCCTTTGTGTATGCTTTCCGTCTTCAAAATCCATTTTAATTCTTCTTTGTTCAGTAATTGGGATATATCCGCACCTCTTGGTGGAATTTTAACAGCTGAAACGACTGTCCAACGAATGTCATCCTCAGTATGGCCAGCACTCTCAAAATGTTCTACCAACGGTGCATTAGGTGTTTTGCACCTCAGTCTGCTTCTGTGTTGGCAGATTCTGATCCGGATTTTTTGTGTTGTTTGACCTATGTAAATCATTCCACAGGGACATAAAATTGCATAGATGACATTACAGGTGTTACAATTGCTGAAGTGATTATGAGGTTTACGTATGGTGCCAAAAACAAACTCCTTACAATCAGCAGTGAATTCACAGACAGAGCAATTGCCACATTTGTTATGCCCAACAACTGCCGGTAAGGACCAATAATCAAGGAGTGTGCCGGTGTTTTTGGGGTCAGGGAGTGCTGCTCTGATCAGATGGTCTTTGATATTTTTGCTTCTCTTAAAAGCAAAAAGAGGTCTCTCAATGTTCAGTATTCCTGCATTCAACACACCCCAGTGTTTGAGAATACTTTTACGTACTTTATTGGAGGAGGGACAAAAAGTCGTGACGCAAACTATGCGATTCTCCCTTTTCTTAGTTTTGGGTTCCAGAAGGACATCCCTTGGGCAGTACCATGCTCTCTTCAAGGCACTACGGACCAGCTTTTTTGGGTATCCCCTAGAAGTTAGTTTACTGCTTAGCGTTTTTGCCTCCCTGAAGTAGTCCTCTTTAAGGGTGCAATTACGTCTAATCCGTAAGTATTGTGAGTAGGGAAGGGAATCTCTTAAGGCCCTAGGGTGATTGCTATTGTATTTTAACAGTGTATTTCGCTCTGTAGGTTTCCTGAAGAGGCTAGTAATCAGGTGTCCATCATCATGTGTTATGTTCAAGTCCAAAAATGGTATAGATGTGTTGTTGTGTGTGAGTGTGAATTTGAGACCTCCACAGTTATTGTTGAGCCAGTGTAGAAAATTCTCAAGCAAGGTTTCAGTGTCATGCCAAATAAAAAAGATGTCATCTATATAGCGTTTCCAGTGTGTTATTGCTGAGTGGAAGGGATTGTCTTGGACCATTATGTGATTCACCTCAAGGGCATTCATGTATAAAATGGCCAGATTCGGTGCAAAAACTGCTCCCATGGATGTTCCCTTGGTTTGTTGGTAATAATGGCCATCAAATAAAAAGAAATTTCTGGTGAGGCAGATCTCTAGAAGTTGTAAAATGAAAACAGTTGGAACAGCGTGTGGTCTGGTGCGGCTATCTAGAGTTTGCTCAATGATAAGTAGTGCGTCTCGTTGGGGGATGTTTGTGTATAGTGATTCCACATCTAAGGTGCAGAGTGTGTCGGTTGATGGATTGAAACTATGATTTTCTACTAGGGTGATCATCTGCATACTGTCTCTAACATAGTATGGAGTGGATGGGACAAAATTTTTAATGAAGTAGTCCACATATAGACCCAGTGGCTCTAGGATAGACCCGCAGCCTGATACAATGGGCCGTCCGGGTGGATTTGAACTGTCCTTGTGGATCTTAGGTAGAGTATAAATGACTGGTATGCGTGGAGCCTTGGCATTAAGAAAATCATACTCATGTTTGGAAAGGAAGCCTTCTTCCAGACCTGATTTTGTTGTCTGCTGTATAATTTGTTTAAGTTCATTTGTAGGATTGGTGGGGAGTTTGCAATAGTGATCTGTATTGCCTAGTTGCCTCAGTATTTCGTTTTTATAGGTGGTGGTATCCTGTAATACTATTCCACCGCCTTTGTCGGCAGGTTTGATGACCATCATGTCATTGGCCTTGAGAGTTTGCAGTGCTGTTTTCTCTTCCAGTGCAATGTTATAAGGGATGAACTGGCGTTCTGTCGCCAGTTGAGAAAGGTCCTTTAGGACCAATTTCTCAAAAGAGGAAACCTCAGCTGGAACCATGCTTGCTGATGGGGAAAAAGTGGATGGAGGTCTCAGGGGAGTATTGGATGTTTTAGGTGGAAGAGGATTAAGTAAGAAATAACTCTGTAGTCTAATCTTCCTGAAGAACCTGAGTACTTCAGTCTGCAGGTCGAGAAAGTTGGTCCTAGTTGTGGGTACAAATGAGAGTCCCTTGCTAAGTATGGATAGTTCGTAGTCATTCAATTGATGCTTAGTAAGATTAAATATGGGGAGTAGAAGATTGGTTTGTGTCTGGTGAGAAGAATTACTACTATATAGTTCTGAGGGACAATTTAATTCGGAGGGACAATTTACCAACGGTAGTAGTTGCGTCGGGTTTGTCGTTCTCCCGGAGGGTTCTGCCAGTGAGCACGTTTCAACCCACCTCTTCTTGGAGGTTCGTTGGGGCCGCGGCCTAAAAAAGAGGGCGCTGAGGATTGTGGATTGGGGAGTGCCCTGTTCCCACTGCTAGTCCCTTCACCGGGATCTGAATTGTCTGACGAATCTACAGAAGTATCAGAAAATCCGACAAGGGTATTACCTCTGTTAAATCTCCCCCAGGGGCGATTGTAACGTTGATTGTTGTAGGACCTGTTGGTATAATAATCCTTAGTCAGGTAAGGGTAAGTACGTTCGGTGGAATAGGATTTTATGTCTTTTTTAACTTTAGTAGATTTTTTGTTCTGTTCTATGCCGGCCACGCACTACGCCGTCACAGTATGAGACCCCTTCTCATTCTCCCTTTTCCTCGATAGATACCGCATCACCGTGTTGACTTGATTGTACCTTCATTGCCCAAGGTAAGCCTGTCACCCCTTAGACACGGTCCCTCTCACTTTTCCTGCTTCGATTTTTTACAACTCGAATTTCCTTCGCAGGGTTCTTGGATTCCCTAAATTCGCTCAGGTCATCGAACCAAGACGAATTTCCATTTTTGCCTCAAAAACTCGGAAACTCGAGGTAAATGATTCCTGCTTTTTATTCGCCCCACCCTTTCACCATTTCCCGCCTCGTTTTTTACGTTTAGAATTTCCTCCGCAGGCCGCTCCTTCGGAAACCTTGACTCGTTCCTGTCATTGGACCCAGACGAATCACCATACTTTTGTAACTCGTCTCCACCCGAGGTAACGATTCCCTTCACACTCACTATAGTAATTCTTCTCACCAGACACAAACCAATCTTCTACTCCCCATATTTAATCTTACTAAGCATCAATTGAATGACTACGAACTATCCATACTTAGCAAGGGACTCTCATTTGTACCCACAACTAGGACCAACTTTCTCGACCTGCAGACTGAAGTACTCAGGTTCTTCAGGAAGATTAGACTACAGAGTTATTTCTTACTTAATCCTCTTCCACCTAAAACATCCAATACTCCCCTGAGACCTCCATCCACTTTTTCCCCATCAGCAAGCATGGTTCCAGCTGAGGTTTCCTCTTTTGAGAAATTGGTCCTAAAGGACCTTTCTCAACTGGCGACAGAACGCCAGTTCATCCCTTATAACATTGCACTGGAAGAGAAAACAGCACTGCAAACTCTCAAGGCCAATGACATGATGGTCATCAAACCTGCCGACAAAGGCGGTGGAATAGTATTACAGGATACCACCACCTATAAAAACGAAATACTGAGGCAACTAGGCAATACAGATCACTATTGCAAACTCCCCACCAATCCTACAAATGAACTTAAACAAATTATACAGCAGACAACAAAATCAGGTCTGGAAGAAGGCTTCCTTTCCAAACATGAGTATGATTTTCTTAATGCCAAGGCTCCACGCATACCAGTCATTTATACTCTACCTAAGATCCACAAGGACAGTTCAAATCCACCCGGACGGCCCATTGTATCAGGCTGCGGGTCTATCCTAGAGCCACTGGGTCTATATGTGGACTACTTCATTAAAAATTTTGTCCCATCCACTCCATACTATGTTAGAGACAGTATGCAGATGATCACCCTAGTAGAAAATCATAGTTTCAATCCATCAACCGACACACTCTGCACCTTAGATGTGGAATCACTATACACAAACATCCCCCAACGAGACGCACTACTTATCATTGAGCAAACTCTAGATAGCCGCACCAGACCACACGCTGTTCCAACTGTTTTCATTTTACAACTTCTAGAGATCTGCCTCACCAGAAATTTCTTTTTATTTGATGGCCATTATTACCAACAAACCAAGGGAACATCCATGGGAGCAGTTTTTGCACCGAATCTGGCCATTTTATACATGAATGCCCTTGAGGTGAATCACATAATGGTCCAAGACAATCCCTTCCACTCAGCAATAACACACTGGAAACGCTATATAGATGACATCTTTTTTATTTGGCATGACACTGAAACCTTGCTTGAGAATTTTCTACACTGGCTCAACAATAACTGTGGAGGTCTCAAATTCACACTCACACACAACAACACATCTATACCATTTTTGGACTTGAACATAACACATGATGATGGACACCTGATTACTAGCCTCTTCAGGAAACCTACAGAGCGAAATACACTGTTAAAATACAATAGCAATCACCCTAGGGCCTTAAGAGATTCCCTTCCCTACTCACAATACTTACGGATTAGACGTAATTGCACCCTTAAAGAGGACTACTTCAGGGAGGCAAAAACGCTAAGCAGTAAACTAACTTCTAGGGGATACCCAAAAAAGCTGGTCCGTAGTGCCTTGAAGAGAGCATGGTACTGCCCAAGGGATGTCCTTCTGGAACCCAAAACTAAGAAAAGGGAGAATCGCATAGTTTGCGTCACGACTTTTTGTCCCTCCTCCAATAAAGTACGTAAAAGTATTCTCAAACACTGGGGTGTGTTGAATGCAGGAATACTGAACATTGAGAGACCTCTTTTTGCTTTTAAGAGAAGCAAAAATATCAAAGACCATCTGATCAGAGCAGCACTCCCTGACCCCAAAAACACCGGCACACTCCTTGATTATTGGTCCTTACCGGCAGTTGTTGGGCATAACAAATGTGGCAATTGCTCTGTCTGTGAATTCACTGCTGATTGTAAGGAGTTTGTTTTTGGCACCATACGTAAACCTCATAATCACTTCAGCAATTGTAACACCTGTAATGTCATCTATGCAATTTTATGTCCCTGTGGAATGATTTACATAGGTCAAACAACACAAAAAATCCGGATCAGAATCTGCCAACACAGAAGCAGACTGAGGTGCAAAACACCTAATGCACCGTTGGTAGAACATTTTGAGAGTGCTGGCCATACTGAGGATGACATTCGTTGGACAGTCGTTTCAGCTGTTAAAATTCCACCAAGAGGTGCGGATATATCCCAATTACTGAACAAAGAAGAATTAAAATGGATTTTGAAGACGGAAAGCATACACAAAGGATTAAATCGCTTAGAGGATTGGACATCCTTGCTATGATCTCACAGTCTTCTCCCTATAAACTTGAAGCAAACACAGAGCCTCTGCTCATGTGTAAAACTATGACTTTGCCTTCCGCACTAGCTGAACTAATGGAAAAATCGCGCTGACTGTGTTAAACAACTGATTTATTATTTATGTTCTTGAACAGAATATGGATGCTCCCTTAATTTTCCATTTTCGTTTCGTTTTCTTGACTGTCTATTCATGCTACACTATCGGTCTTTTTTCTCGGCATCTACGGAAATTAGTCCTTTTCACTCACCCAATATGGCGTTCAAAACTCGCCAACTCTCCTTCACTTGCCCTCACTTCACTTCCTTGATCGATCACATGACCACCATGTGATTGATCACCTGATTCTCTGCACTCACAAAATAGCCACAAACAAACTCCTTCCTCACAGCCCATCCGGGATTGTCCGACCGCGCTGTCCTGCAGACCCCCACGGAACGCATCTCCTTCATTGTAACGAGGTATGTCCGCCACGATCTCTATGCCGGCCACGCACTACGCCGTCACAGTATGAGACCCCTTCTCATTCTCCCTTTTCCTCGATAGATACCGCATCACCGTGTTGACTTGATTGTACCTTCATTGCCCAAGGTAAGCCTGTCACCCCTTAGACACGGTCCCTCTCACTTTTCCTGCTTCGATTTTTTACAACTCGAATTTCCTTCGCAGGGTTCTTGGATTCCCTAAATTCGCTCAGGTCATCGAACCAAGACGAATTTCCATTTTTGCCTCAAAAACTCGGAAACTCGAGGTAAATGATTCCTGCTTTTTATTCGCCCCACCCTTTCACCATTTCCCGCCTCGTTTTTTACGTTTAGAATTTCCTCCGCAGGCCGCTCCTTCGGAAACCTTGACTCGTTCCTGTCATTGGACCCAGACGAATCACCATACTTTTGTAACTCGTCTCCACCCGAGGTAACGATTCCCTTCACACTCAACACCCCCGCTCCACTCGCCGATACCCTCGTGACGCACTAATAATTTTTTATTCACCGTCTTCCGCACACGCTGGTAGATTACCTCCGGCTCGCATTACCCTGAGAGCATGTTCATCACCACTTATTCTTTTTTCTTTTTCTACTGTCAATGAAGTTGAACGCCACAATTCAGTTAGATTGTATCCATATAGAGACTGGTCCGTGTTCTGACAAATTTGGTCTTATGTTGTATAATTAACTTAATTTAATCGTTAATCACCATGTTTCCTTTTCTTTTTCCCCATCTTTTTCCCCTGCCTCATTGTTTATGTCGTTTTTTGTACTAATTGTGTAAATTCAGGCATTTCTTAAATTGGCAATTCATACTAATTAGTCCTGATGATGATCCTAAAATCCCCCCGTTAAGGATCGAAACGTCGTCGACTATGTGGTTCACCTTACACTTAAACAATCTATGTGTATAGAATGTGGTGAAGGTGACAAGCTGTATACTAAGATGTTTCACTATCTAGTATTCTCTGACATAGAAACATCACTGCAATTGCCTGTATGTTTTTCCAAAATATTATGTTCTCTTGATATGTAAGCCACAGGATACAGGCTTGTGTCCCACCAACATTTTGCTTACATCCCTTTTGATCACTGCTAAACTATTGTTTCTTATTAAAGTCGCCTTGTCCGGCTGGACATAGGCTATAATATAGCACCAATTTTGGCTATATTCATTGTTTTTTGCGAATATTTCTCGTTTTCAGGGACCAGTGTCTCTTATAATAAATTAATTATGTTCCCAGCCGTTCAATTGTAGGCCTGAACTATACTGAGATTCTTGTATAATGGATAACTTGAACCTTTGCAAAACCCAATAAAGTTTGTTTAAAACATATAGTAGCGACTGGCACTGTATAACATATGCAAATATATAAAAGCCCTTGGTCTTTATTTGCTTGCAGTTACAATAATCTCTTCACATTACTCATAACCCCTTACCTTTAACCTCCGTAGCCCTCTCATACCTTTGACCCCTTGCACTTAGCCCTTTACCGTTGCACCTTTAAGCATTACCTCTGTACAATTAATACATTGGCCCCTTATACTTAACCCTGTACCAAAAAACCCTTTTAACCCCTTACCATACCCCTAAACCCTCCTCTTTTACCACTTCACTACCTTTGTACTTTTGACTCCTTACACAGTGACTTACCCCCTAACTCCTAACCCCACACCCCTTGCCCTTAATATATCCATTTACCATTAAACCTTACTCCTTTGCTATTACATTACTCTTAATCTTAATTGTTTACCGCACTACCCATTACCCCATCCTCTCATCCTTAGTCTACCCTAAAAAAAATATACATATAATATTACTTATATATTTTTCTTTATAATTGAAAAAGAAATGCCCATGTAGAACTGGCCCGACAATGAAACTAAGACAAGCGGAGTTGGGGCGTGACCACAACCAAGATGGCCGGATTCTGTCAGTGCGGTATTTTTCAGGCATCATAACATGAACTAAAGCAGTACTAGCAGTCATATAGACCCTGAAGTGGGGTGCACCAGCCGCAGACACCTCATGAGCAATTCCTGCTAGCATGTCTTGTTCCAAAATAAACCAGAAAGGGGGAGGTGGCATGGTGCTGTAATAGCCCAATATCTGATTAGGCTCCAGTGCTTCATTCACAGCATAAACAACCTTTCCAATGGACTGGCTCACCAGTGCAGCTCAATGCACATCAACTGGATAAGGTGTCGTAAGAGACACTGGGCTCCAGACAACCTGGTATCTGGCCCTACCAGATGCCCTTGAAGTGGTGAGGCGCAGTGATAAACTTTAAGACAGCAACACGACTGAGCACATTACTGGACAGAACCCTTGGCACGAGGATTTCACTCCTGTGAAGGAGGCGGCAGAAAGGTAGCTCTTGAAAAAGAGAGGATACTGTGAAGTAACTTGGTGTCCTCGGCCCTTTTGCATTTTCCTCTCTCAGAAGTAGCATGGTTAACCCATTACTGTGGAGCTATATTGCATTGTTTTGGTGACATGATCACATACTGTACTTTCGCTGTTGACCTGAACTCAATGAAATCGCTTGCTGTCTAGACTCCATGGGGAACCCTGTATTATGCTAAAGTGGTTGGATGCCAAAGGACACACTTTGCAAACTGTTCACACTGAAATTTGAGGGTTGTATCAACTGGTTCAGGACTACTCTCCCTGCTTGAGCCAACTGGGGTATAGTGACTCAACAAGGAGAGGAGATCCCTTCGACAGACTGAACAAATCTGGAAACAACACCAATCTGCAGCACATCTAAAACTTCTCCGACAGGCCAGAAATGCCTACAATAAGAAAATCCTCAACACTAAAAAAGAATTCTTCAGAACTGAACTGGAGAACGCCAAAAATCGACCTTGCAAGCTGTTCGACTTGGTCAAACACCAATCCAACAAAATAGCGAAAACCTCCAAAGAAACACCTAAACCCCTAATATAAAGCGAGGATTTCTCTTCCTTCTTTTGCGAAAAAATCTCTGCCCTTGGAATTGAACTTAAATCCGCAACCCACCACCAAAATCAAAATCTGCCAGCTCCACCTCTTCTCTCCGCGTTGTCCTGCAAAACCTCACCCAAAAACCTAGCGCACTGGTCCAACTTTAAAATCTATGACGATCAGTCTATCTCGAGAATTCTTGCCTCCTTAAAACCGAACAATCACTTTAATGATCCTCTTCCCTCTAACTGCCTAGCTGCCGCCTCTCAGGCTATCATCCCTTCCTGGACCTCAATCAACGCCTCCCTCCTACAGGGCTCAATTCCTGATTCGCTCAAGGCTGGCCAAGTTGTTCCCTTCCTGAAAAAAAAACACGCTGGACCCTGCCTCCGCTGAGAACTATAGACCCAAATCCAACATCCCACTCCTTGCCAACAGCAGCTAAGCCTACACATCAACAACTTTCACCTGCTAGATGACTTCCAATCAGGTTTCAGACCTGGACACAGCACGGAAACCACCCTCCTCCACATCGTGGAAGACGCCCTCCAAGCCCTCGACCAAGGCAAAACCTGTCTCCTAATCCTTCTAAACCTTTCCTCCGCCTTTGATACGGCTAACCACGAAATTTTCCTAGAACGCCTCAAACTCATGATGGGGTTGGATGGCACCGTCCTTGAATGGTTTAGATCCTTCCTCCAAAACCGCTCACAGAGAGTCCTCATCAACAGTGATCTATCCGCCCCCTCTCCGGTTTCTGTTGGAGTCACCCAAGGATCAACCCTCTTCAACCTTTACCTTGAACCTCTCACCGAGGTGCTTCGTGCGCCAACATATCCTACCTTATGTGCGCCGACGATACACAGGTCTACATAAAAATCTCTTCGCCCGAGGACATTTTCTCCCTAAACGAGGCCCTGAAGCTGACAGTCCATTGGCTCACCGCCAACCAGCTTAAACTCAACGCAAATAAAACTGAATTTCTTCTGATCTCCCCACCCAAACCCAATCCAGACATCCAGGAATGGATCAAGACCATCACTGCACTAAACTGCCCTCCTACCATTGTTGACTCGGCGAAATCCCTTGGAATAACCCTTGACGGCAGCCTGAATATGCATGGCCATATAAACTTGATGGCTAAAAACGGCTAGATTCCACCTGAGCTACCTAAGAGACCTAAAACCCTTCCTTGGTGTGTCCGACCTGAAAACGGCAACCCAAGCTCTAGTCATTTCCAGACTTGAATATGGATGCTCTACTCTTGCAGGGCTACCCAAGAACTCTCTGGCCCCATTGAAACCCTGCCTCAACACCGCCGCCAGACTCCTAACGGGTTCAAAAAAATTTGACCACATCTCTCCCCACCTCAAAGCTCTGAACTGGCTTCCCCTAGAGGCCAGAATACAATTTAAACTGGCCTGCATTACTCACAAAGCTCTGTACTCAAGTTCCCCTACATTTCTCGCACAAAAACTCGTGATATCCGGAGAAGCCAGAAACTCCCGATCTGCCAAAGACCTACTGCTGCAACCAGCACGCTTCCGGAAGAAAGAAACCTACAATCGGGCCTTCTCTGGGGCCGCACCATGAATCTGGAACACTCTCCCACCCGCCATCAGAAGACTTCCGTCCTTGGCACACTTTAAGAAGGAAACCAAAACCTTCTTAATGGAAAAATACCTCATCTAATGAATACTTTACAATCACCTCATCGACACCGCAGCATTATCCACGGCCTCCACGGATGATACATTTTTCTGCACTCCTGGGCAACCCCCAAGAGCTGAGACTGCGTGCCTTCTTGTATATTATACCTTCCTGCTTTAAATTTTATCCCACATGTAGTAGCTTGGACCTCAGACGGCGTGCTCCTCCTGTATAATGTAGCTTTTTTGTATATTATATCTACCTGCCTTAATTTCTATCCCACATGTAGCTTGGACTTTAGACTGCGTGCTCCTCCCGTATAATGTATCCCCATCTCTCCCAATTTGATCCCTTCCATCCTTACGCTTTGTATTCCTCCCCCTCAATCCTGTAAAGCGCTCTGATACCCTCACGGGTCTGGTTCGCGCTCTATAAAACCATAAAATAAAATAACATGACACAACACTTGCGAGACCTCCACTGGCTCCCCGTCGAGAAAAGGGTCACCTTCAAACTCCTCATCCACGCCTACAAATCCCTCTACAACACCGGACCCAAATACCTTAACGAGAGAGTATCCTTCCACGTACCCAAGAGGAACCTTTGCATCCGCAGAAACAGAACGGGCGGGAGAGCTTTGCCCTACATAGCAGCCAGGACATGGATAGAGCTCCCCATGAACATTAGACGCTCGCCAATCCTGTATTCCTTCATAGAGGAACCTCAAGACCTGGCCCTTCGACTGATCCGGAGCTGACCAACCCCACGGGTGAGTATGCACTTTATAAACCCCTGATTGATTGATTGGTTTAAAGCAGGCAATTCTCCAGGCCCAGTCTTGAAAAGACAGTAAACTGGTATGGCCTTTCTAAGGAGTTGAAGCCTTTGTCAGCATTCAGTAGGATCCAAACAGCATCAACATCAGGTGTGATGTCGTGTAGCATAGCGAAGAAAGTGTGGAGATTATGGCCACTTGACCTACCTGGAAAGAAGTCCAACCGGTCCAGAAAGGGGAATTTGTTCATAAACGGCAAAGATGCCAGGATCAATACCTAGCCAAGAATTTTATTGCTTATATTCAATAATGACAAAGCTTGAACAAGAAGCAGACTAACGGTTCCTTACCAGGCTTAAGAAGCTGTGTCACCACAGCCTTCCTGGTTGGGGCCGTTGGTGGGTAGAGCTTCCTCATACATGACCAGCAAGTAGGTGGTTGGAGTGTCTTGAACTGGTTATAAAACTTAGAAGTGAGGCCAACGAGCCCAGCAGCCCTGCCACTTGCCAGGCAATCACCTGTGTTCTTAATCTCCTCCTCAGACTAAGGTTCCAGCAAAGGGTCATCCATCCACACCAGTGCACCTAGGTAGGCGTGATTATTGTGTGGTGAAGTGCAAAGATGTAGATCGAAGTCAGTGAAGGTGTTCAGGATGTCACCAATGGCAGCAGTCCTTTCTCTTTCCAGCTCTAAAAATCAGAGATATGAAGGGGAGTTTAGTTTGAGTAACCAGGCAAGAGTCCTACCCCGCGCCTTATATTTATGAGCCAGTACGTGTTTACCCAGGAAGTTCACCTCTATCCACAGTTTCTCCCCGAACGTGACCAAGCGCTCATTCATTTTTAAAAGTGATGCAGCTGTACTTACTTGTGCATTACGGTCCTTTAGATCTCCCCTTCAAAGGAAGGTTGTGCCTGGACGGATCATAAAACCAAGGCATGTTTAGAGGTGGTGAAACCCACAAATATTTTCTTAAAGGCTTGCCTATTTTAGAACACTGGGACAAAGATCCCACAGTAATACTAAAAGATTCAACAAACGCAGATCTGATTTCAGTCCTGAAAGCTGCACCTAGCAGGACGTCCGAAGGAAAGCACCACTGGCAAGGACAGCAGTTATCAGACCCCAGACAGATCTACAGTATGACAGGTCAATGGTCTGAGGGAGTGTGCACCATAAATATCAGGAGAGAGCACTGGTCATTAGCCAATAATCTATTCAAGAATACGAATTTGGTACAAAAGAGTAATTGGGCACTATTGGCATGTCTCCTTTGCTAAGCTCAAAAACACTGGAACCATTTAGGAGCGAAGAAGGGCATTCTACAGGGGTCGAGGTGAGATTCCTGCAAAAGTGACACCACATCTATGTTATGACGGTTCA
The DNA here is from genome assembly GCF_964204655.1 of Triturus cristatus. Classification (NCBI taxonomy): domain Eukaryota; kingdom Metazoa; phylum Chordata; class Amphibia; order Caudata; family Salamandridae; genus Triturus; species Triturus cristatus. The sequence continues at coordinate 1,862,052,344 of NC_140590.1, forward strand.
GACAGGCCACCAAAAGTCTGCCTTTCTTTGGTGTTCTAATGTCTGTATTTGCAGGCTTCTTTGGTGATGTGGGTGTTTTCCTGCTGCGATTACTCTGCGTATGCAGAAATTGCCTTGCCTCCTGCACCAGCGCTGTGAAATTTGAGAACAGGGAAAGATTGGAGCTCTGATATTGAAAAGTGTCTCGCTCCCCACCAAAATGCAAGTGCTTGGAAAAATACTCTCTAACAAACAGATCAGTGAGGAAATCTTCCATGATTGACTCATGACTCTGCACAGCTGTGCTTCAGGCAGGAAGGACAACTATCCTCACATTTGTGCATCTAGAACACGATCCGAAATCCACTTTCTTAGCCTTGATAAATGGTTAGTGTCATCTCCATATGTGGCAGAGGTTTGGAGGAAATGACGGCCACAAACCCAACCTCCGAGAGGCGTGGCTCTACTTGACCAATCCTAGTATTATGCTTGTCCAGGCATTCCTTCATTGCGTTGAAACAACCAGAAAGTAAGTCGATTTTGGCACTGATCACTTTCATGCTATTCCTTAGTTCTAAAAGGATCTAGCTGGAGTCCTGCTCTGCCTAATCTACGGCGGGGACCAGTGAGAAGTCTCCATGTTCTTGGGCTGTCCTGCCATGGGTAGCCCTCTTTTTATTATTAAATGACAGTTTGCTCAGCTTAGGATGGCATTTCCGCATTTTGATGGTACAAGAAGGCATAGGCAAAAATCAATTACATAATCTGTGGTTAGGGGAGCACACTGGTGTTGACGAAAATAAGGTATGGAGTTTGAGCTCAACTTACCAAGAAGGGCTGAGTGGATACAGTATTGTAGCTGTCGGGCATAGTGGCGGAGCACCGATTAGATCCACCCGCAACTCCACAATCACACTCTTGAATCAATGTGACAGGAAGATTTCAGCCTCACTGTGGGATAACGTATGCTGTCAGAGAAACAGCAGTCCTTAAGCAGTGTTCGCAATAAAGTCCACCTGGAGGCTTGGTGTGGCCAGGATCAGCTAGCCAGTCAGAATAGCCATGCCGCAGGAATATGGAGAGTCCATGAATGAGCAGCGGTCCACCTCTGATTGTACTGGGGGCTTAGAGGGTATTGCTCAACACCAGTGCCGGGCAACATCCTCACGAGGAGAACAAAGATGTTGGCTCCTGCTCTCCAGACACAGAGACTCGGCAAAGAGCATGTCGCCACACTCATCCCCTCCCATGGCATTGGACAGCAGCACAGACTGGGCCCAGGCACAAATGCCGCCACTGAGCTCCAGGAAACCAGTCACAGTCAGAAAGGAAATGGGACAATGTGCAGCTCTAGATGGATGATGTGCCAGGTGGCGAGAGTCTCAGAACTACATGGATATCTCGGTCAGACACTGATAACACACCAGCAAGAAGAATGTTTTTAAAGAAAATCATCTTGTGGCATTTTAGGACATAGGGGAAGAAACTGATTTCCATAAATACAGACTCTACTGGCTATCTAAAGCAAGATAGTCAAACACTAAAGACATAAGGAGGTAGTTGTGCAGCAGTGAAACCACAGGTACTGTGTGTTGAGCTGTTAGAGGGAGAGTTTGAGTAGAGATTGGTAGAATTGTGATTGCAACTTGTTTGGGTCCTCTGATATGACTTCCTCTTGCAACATTCACACCAAGAGGAATACAATTTGACTCAGAAGACCGAACAGTGTACAGAGAGACAGACCAAGAATCAACATCTCCAAATCCCATTTCACCTGTCTACGGGGCTTCAGCGGTGTGCCACTGGTAAACAACCTCTGAGGGGAGAAGCAGCTTGTAAGATCCAAGGGGCGCAGGCTTAGTAATTAAGATAGGTTTATTCTAAGAAGAGGACCCCATCCACATATGAGAAGTTACAATCAAACCAACAAGCTCTAACTGAAGTCTCTTCTACTTTGCATCATAACCTTCCATGATACAGCTTTGCATCATAGCATTCTGTGAGTCTTGGCAACCAGTGCAGAACCACAGAATGCCACACAGCTCCAGTGGAGTCTGCAGCTCTCCCCACACGGATTCGGCTTGTCTTCCACCACACATTAATTCTGTAACAATTCACTTACTGACTTTTGAGTCATGGCCCCAACATGTACTCTGAGCTCCTGCCAGCATGGTGTGAATGAACCTCTGGGGTTACAGAAGGGTTCACAAACATCATAAATTACAAGCTCCTGCAAAGTTCTCCATTTTTGGTTAATCAAAAACCTTGTTCTATACTAACATGACAGGCTCACAATCCAAGCACATTGGGAATTATGCTGAACTAAAAGGCACACGTGAAATTACTGATGTCTTAGCTATTGGTAATTTGGTGATGCATATTGGAATTTCATGAATTTAGAGTTATTCCATGTATAATGGAAAATTGCCAACTGGTGGAATCTGTTTTACCGCACTGGGGTGGACGGTAATTCCACATCACTCCCATTACTAATGTGTAAACCAAGCTGAGGTGACAGAGTTGTGAGAAATGTTCAATCTCTTGTCTTTAATGTATGCCGTACCTTGTGCTCCAACCTCCGTAGCGACAGTTTTACATTTGTTTATATCTATATACCTTTTCTTATGAATTGTGTTCTTCTTAGGCCAGCCCCAGTGTGGCATCAGAGCAGTTATCGGGCCCTGGCCATAGATGGCAAAGCCCCCCCTCCCCCTGGGGACCCCCATACTGCTCATACACACGCATCACTCTGCATCAGTGACCCACGCATGACCGGGGGAACGAGCGCCTGGCCTACAACTGCGCGGCCCTTTGAACGACTGCATTCTTGGGTCAGTGACACTAGCACAGCATCGGAGCACACCACTGCTGGCGACGAGGACTCATGAATGAGTGACTCTCACGGCAGCTCTGACAGCCCTCGGACCACAGGACTCACCGCCTCCAGCTGGGACACTCCTTCACCGGGGCCCGGGGCCGCTGATACGCCAGGGAGAGGATGATATTCAGCGGTCACTAGTTAGACATCACCAACGGAGAGCATAGTATCTGCTCCCTCTCAGAGATGGTGCAGGTGCCTGCCATCATTCTACTGCGCATGCCCAGAAGGCACGGTAAAAACACTTACCCAGACAGTGATGACGGACCAAGAGACATTGTACTGGTGCGCATGTACAGAAAACGAGATAAAAAAACACACACGCCCAGACAGTGATGACGGACCAAGAGACATTGTACTAGTGCGCATGTACAGAAAACGAGATAAAAAAAACACACGCCCAGACAGTGATGACGGACCAAGAGACATTGTACTAGTGCGCATGTACAGAAAACGAGATAAAAAAAACACACGCCCAGACAGTGATGACGGACCAAGAGACATTGTACTGGTGCGCATGTACAGAAAACGAGATAAAAACACACACGCCATGACAGTGATGACGGACCAAGAGACATTGTACTGGTGCGCATGTACAGAAAACGAGATAAAAACACACACGCCCAGACAGTGATGACGGACCAAGAGACATTGTACTAGTGCGCATGTACAGAAAACGAGATAAAAAAAACACACGCCCAGACAGTGATGACGGACCAAGAGACATTGTACTAGTACGCATGTACAGAAAACGAGATAAACAAGCATTTACAATGCAATAGGTCTCGCATTTACACGAGTTTGAGCTATTCACATTGCAAATAACAATGCCTTTTATTTGTGTTTTCGTTTTTCAAACATAAATAAAAGGCATCGTCATTTACAATGCCAATAGCTTAAACTCGCGTAAATGCGAGATCTATTGCATTGCAACTGCTTGTTGTTCCTTTCACTGTAGCAGTGACCTGGTTTGTTTTAAAAAACAAATAAGACCTTTGGCATCACGCTGTTTGTTCATTTGCATCTCACTGATGCTGGGAACAAAGAGATTGCAATCTTTACTGCCAATCTTAAAGCACTTAATTATCTTGTCCTGGTTTTGTTTCTCAGCTGGTGCAAACAAGCTGACACTTCACACTGTACCAGACTTTCTGTCTCTCTTTTTCACATCCTATTCCCAATTGAAGGACAATTAAAAATTTGCGAACATACGTGACAAGAATTTTCAATTCTATTAAGGACACGGAGGCGAGGATTATGCTTCTCATTTCTTTACTAGAAATTCGCTCAGCAGCCAATCATATTACAGTATAACAAAAAAACTACAATACCCATGAACCCAATGGGTATGACGAAGTAACCATAGAGTATGCACATATAAATAGTCAGCCAGGGAATGTCACATCCTCTTTCTTTGGAAAATAGCAACAGTCAGAAGAAGAAAAAAAAAAAAAAGTGCAACAACTGGAAAAAAGGCGTGGAAGATAAAATCGTAGTTCGAACACTTCAATTGCAGACCAACAGGATAGAACAGCTGATTATATGCGTGAAACAACATCCTCCAAAACAGGAAACCAGCAGATGTCCAAAAAATAATCCAAGGTCAAGAAAGAAGCGCAGCTCACTTCGGGTCAGAACCTGAAAAAGATATAAAGTGGGATTATACCATTCCGAAATGAAAAGAAAGCATAAAATATTGAGGGAGGGAAGAGAAAAAACAAGGACTGTATCCAAATACATCATAATAGTATACCAGAAATATATAATTGAAAAATTATCATATGCAAAAAACATAACAGAAAAATGGGTGGGATAATCCTCGCCTCCGTGTCCTTAATAGAATTGAAAATTCTTGTCACGTATGTTCGCAAATTTTTAATTCTATGTCAGGACCGGAGGCTCCGATTATGCTTGTTCAAAGCTGAGCCACCACAACAGAAGCAATATCCAGAACAGGTTTATAATAAAATGTCTTAAACATAGAATCAGTAGACCAATCAGCTGCTTTCATAATATCTATTAAGGTCACACCCATAGAAAAAGCCTTGGAAGCCATAGCTCCACGAGTTGAATGTGCACCAAAAGTAGTAACATCAATACCAGCTTCACCCATGAGCCATCTGACCCATCTGGCTAAAGTAGCCGGGGTCACAGGGCAAAAGGGTTTTTGCAACGCAATCAACAATTGACCATGTAAATCTTGACGAAAAGGAGCAGTACTTACCTCATAATCCTTAAGACATTGCACTACACAGAGTTTTGGATTGTTGGGAAAACTTGGGTAAGTGATGGAGGTAGTATTAGACTTAGTACGTCTGGAAATGGAAAAAGTAACCCCTTCAGGAGAAAAAGTACGACCTGCAAGATCTAGCGCGCGAACATCAGACACACGTTTGCAAGAGACTAGACACAACAGCATAGTTAACTTTGCTGAAAGCTGTTTGCGGGACAAAGTGTCGTTGGAAGGCCAAGCCTCCAAGAAACGTAAGACAATAGACACATCCCATAATGCAACATACTTTGGAGAAGGAGGTTTTACCAATCTGATGCCTCTGAGTAATTTGGAAATCAAAGGGTGTTCACCCGCAGGTTTACCATTAATAGGAATATGCCCCGCCGAGATAGCCGAACGGAAATTGTTGACAGTCCGATATGCAAGGCCGGAGGATGCCAGAGAAGCTAAAAAATTTACAATCAAAGCGACATCCGCAGAAGAGGGATCCACTTGCCGTTGAGTGCACCAATCACACCAACGTCTCCATGCTGCGGCATAACGTTTGTGTGTGTTGGGAGACCAAGCTTCGTCGATAAATCTGGAAGCGTCTCGCGAAAGGCCTGGGATCTGCCAGCGATCCCCGAAACCCGCCATGCCACCAGAAAGAGTTGACCCGACTCTATGAGAGGATGAGGATTGTTGAGTGGGTCCAATAACAGATTCCACAATTGGGGAAGAAGAACTGGAATTGCACAAGACAACTGCAGGAGAACAGGGAACCAAGCTTGAGCCCTCCAGAGAGGGGTGATCAGAATCAACTCCGTCTGATATAGTTTCATGCGTGCCAGAACCCTGGATATCATGACAAACGGGGGAAAGGCATAACACAGAAGAGACGGCCAGGTCTGAAGAAATGCATCCGTGGCAAGAGCCTCCGGGTCCGGACGCCAACTGAAAAACCGAGGAAGTTGAGTGTTGAGGCGAGAGGCAAAAAGATCGATCTGGCAGGGGCCCCACATTCGAGACAGAGATCGGAACACCCGAGGGTGAAGTCTCCAGTCGCTGAAGTCGCGAAGATGTCGCGAATTCCAGTCTGCTATCAAATTGCTGTGACCCGGCAGGTACTCCGCAATCACCGTGATGTTTCTCTGGAGGCAAAAGTGCCAAAAATCCTTGGCAATTTCTGCCAGAATCTTGGAACGTGTCCCCCCCAATTTGTTGACATATCGAACCGCTGAGACATTGTCCATGCGTAGGAGAATGCAACAATTCGTCATGCGTGGAGACAGACAACGGATCGCAAACGACCCCGCCAGAAGCTCCAGACAATTGATATGGAGAGATAGTTCCTCCGAGGACCACCGGCCGCCTGTGGACATTGGACCGCAACGGGCTCCCCATCCCCACCGACTGGCGTCGGATTCGATCACCACCTCTGGAGACACTCCGAACAGGGCTCTGCCATTCCAGGACTCCATGTGTTCCAACCACCACAACATCTCCCACCTCGCCTCCTCTGAAAGAGGAATCTGATCTGAGTATCGGAGGCCTTTCTGGAGATGCCGGATTTTGAGTCGCTGAAGTGCCCGATAATGGAGGGGACCCGGGAAGATGGCCTGAATTGAAGAAGCTAACAGACCGACAATCCGAGCTAGAGACCTCAATGACACAAGCTGTTTGTGTAAAATCAATCGCAACTCCCGTTTGATCATCCTGATCTTCTGAAGAGGCAGGAACAGTTGGCAAGAGAGGGAATTGATCAGAAAACCCAGAAATTCTATCGACTGGGAAGGGCGGAACATAGATTTCTGAGGATTGACTAGAAACCCGAGTGACTGTAAAAGATCTATTGCCCAGTCCAAATGGAGCATTAACAGACGCGGGCAGTGCGCCAGGATAAGAATGTCGTCCAGATAAATTATCAGACGAACTCCCCGAGATCGTAGAGACTCTACCACAGGCCTCAGAAGTTTCGTGAAGCACCAGGGTGCTGACGAGAGGCCGAACGGGAGAACCTGGAACTCGTACCAGACACCCTGCCATTGGAATTGGAGAAACCGGCGATGAGGACCGTAAATGGGAATTGACAAATACGCATCCTTTAGATCCAGACGAACCATCCAGTCCCCTTCCTGAAGAAGATCCCTCAAAAGATGGATGCCCTCCATCTTGAAGTGGCGATAAACAATCCAGCCGTTGAACTCTTTCAGGTTGAGAACCAACCTGGAACCGCCTCCTTTTTTCTGAACGAGAAAAATGTGGCTGGAAAAACCCTGCGGGTGAGGAGAAGTCCGGACAACCGCCCCTTTTGTCAGAAGGGAGTCTATTTCCGTGGAAATAATCGCCTGATCCTGAAGGGAAAAAACCAAGGGTAAAGGAGGGACGGGTTGACTTGGGCAACTGAAAAACTCTATCCTGAAACCCTGGACCGTCTCCAACACCCATGCATCGTTGGAGATCAAACGCCAATTGGGAAGAAAAAACTGAATTCTGCCCCCCAACATGACCTCTGAGGCAGAGATCAGACTCACCTGAAGCGGAGGAATCGTGGTGCCCTCCTTGATTGCCGCCGGAACGCCCCTTCCGGAATTGGTGTCGACCTCGACGGGAGGGGTAGAAGGAAGGCTTGTTGGTGGAGTAGTTGGGGTCCTGACCTCCTCCACGGTGGGACTGGAAACCACGTTGGTTAGATTGGTTATGACCTCGGCCGGACGATCGTCCCCTATATCGACCGGCCCTTCCAAAAACCGGGCGAAAAGCCCGTCTGATCGATGCTTGCGCCTTATCAAGACCACTAAAAGTGGCCACAAATTTAGTGAGTTCTTTGAGAAAAGACTGTCCAAACAACAAACCCTGTGCCAAAGGACCAGATTCAGAAGTAGAAAGTTCGGCCAATTTTGGGTCCAACTTCAGTAAAATAGAACGCCTACGTTCCGAAGACATAGCACAATTGGCGTTACCCAATTGACAAACTGCCCTTTGAGCCCAACCAATAAGGTCATCCGGGTCAATGGCAGATGAAGACTCCTTGGCCCGATAACCTAAATCCAAAATTTTGGTGAGGGGTCCCAATAAATCCAAAAGTTTATCTTGACAAGAGCGCCATGCTCTGTCAATGCCCCTTTTAGGGTCCTTGGCATATTTTTTAAGGTATGTCACCATAGTGGGATCCACCTCAGGGGTGTCTGCTAATTTATCAGCCAAGTCAGGATGGGGACATTCAGAGCGAAGACGGGAACGCACCTCCTTGTCAAAAGGTTGACGAATATGCGTCTGGACGTACTCCGCCACCTCAGGAGACGGGAGCCAAGAGGAGGAATTGGGATGAATGATATCTGAAGGTTCAAACGTGAGAACCTGGGGATGCGACGGCGCATCAACAAAATGCTCCTTGCGAGCCTTTTTACGAGGAGGAGGAGAAGAAACCCCCTGGTCTGAAGAAGATGGAGAGGTACCGTCATCGTCTGTTGGATGAACTGAAGGAGAGGAAGGCTCCTTAGGAGGTTGACCATAAGAATGTTCAGAGGAAAGGGCCTTAGCCAGCTTTACAAAATCTGACCTGTGAGGATTAGTCAATTTAGAAGATTTAGAGGACTTGGAGGACTGAGAAGATTTCGAAGACTTAGAGGACGAGGGCAACCAACCCTGTTGCACAGCATAGTGCGATAAATGACGTTTTAGAGGTGTAATAGCGCGGACCAGCGCTTTATTCACAGAGGACTGTACACCTAAATCCAAAGCCTCTACCAAGTCCTGTTCCATAGAGCCAGAGGCGTCCTCATCTTCATAATCATAATAGTAGTCGTCTTCCTCATAATAATCAGCCATGGCAGAACCTGGCGCAAATAATGCCCACAAGAGGAAGGAAAAACAACAGTAAATCTGGTATGCCAAGCACAATAAAGGGGGAGCGGCACAAACCCCGAAGGCAAGTTTAAACAAACAGGTCAAAATATGAACCTGAAATATGAATTATTTAAATGTGGAGGGAGGACTTGCCAAATGAAAGCCACTCTAGGCAAAGCCTATGCAAAATTTTACAACCCCAACTGCTTCAAACCTGCAGCAGGGCGTCAACAGGGGCAAGAGAAATCAGGCAGTGGGCATGAGCAAATGAAGCGCTGCTCTCGCGCTGAACTCTTGAGGAAACCGAAAGTTTTTCCCAAGAAAAAATGGCCGCCGCGCATGCGCGGTAACGGCCGCCTGAAATCAAACGAGGAAAGACCTACGCGACACGCGCGTAGACTTTCAGCCCCTTAAATTACTCCCGCTCCACTGAAAAAAGACGCGGGCGCAGAGCGCCCGAACCGGGGAGGCAGACACGCGCTCCCTGCAACGACGGGTCCGATAACCAGCCAAGAAGAAAAAACCCCAACAGCGTAACAAGGACCGCCAGCGGCGCACAGCGCTAAGAAGAGCAACCAATGCAGAATGCAGCGAACAACAATACCAAACAAGCGGTATAAATAAATAAACAAATAGCGATAAAGATAAAGAGAAATGCACTTAACTGGCTGCGGAGCAGCAAAGAAAGAGGATGTGACATTCCCTGGCTGACTATTTATATGTGCATACTCTATGGTTACTTCGTCATACCCATTGGGTTCATGGGTATTGTAGTTTTTTTGTTATACTGTAATATGATTGGCTGCTGAGCGAATTTCTAGTAAAGAAATGAGAAGCATAATCGGAGCCTCCGGTCCTGACATAGAATGCGAAGTGGCTGCTTGGGTGTTGTATGGACGCAGGTAGAAAACACTAGTGTTATTGTGTACATAGGTGCAGCACTTTATGCAGTTTTACAGTTCTTCCCTGTCTCTTTATAAATTTATAACAAATGGCACGCCATGTCCTGACTTTGTAACGATAGCAGGGTGATTTAATGTCTGAATTAAGTCCTGTAAATATACAATTACACTTGATGTCATAAGCAAGCGTGGAACTTACTTCAGTTTTATAATTGCATGTTCACTCACTATCAATGGTATGCTATGTATTGAGTGCGTAAGGATAGTAGGGTGAGTTCTTGTTAGTATTGAGTGTTGTAAATATACCATCCCGCTTGATGTCAGCAGCAAGCGTGAAACTCGCTTTAGTTTTATAATTGCACATTCACTCATTATCAATGATATGCTATGTACGGAGTGCGTAAGGATAGTAGAGTGAGTTCTTGTTAGTATTGAGTCCTGTAAACGTACCGTCCCCTTGATGTCAGCAGCGAGCGTGAAACTCGCTTTAGTTTTATAATTGCACGTTCACTCACTCTGAATGGTATGCTATGTACCGAGTGCGTATGGATAGCAGGGTGAGTTAATGTTTGTATTGAGTCTTGTAAATATACCATCCCACTTGATGTCAGCAGCGAGCCTGAAACTTGCTTCAGTTTTATAATTGCACGTTCACTCACTCTCAATGGTATGCTATCTACTGAGTGCGTAAGGATAGCAGGGTGAGTGCCTGTTAGAATTGAGTCCTGTAAATATATGCCAACCTACTTGATGTGAGCAGTGAGCGTGAAACTCGCTTCAGTTTCAAATTGCACAGGCATATGCATAACACGAAACATTATTTTAAGCTATGCGTGTACTATACTAAATATGGGTTAGCCCTTTAAGCTGTTTTTTGCATCTGCACAAAACAAAGCATTATTTGTTAAAGCTTTGCTTATGTTATACTGAATATGGGCTCAGCGCTTTCAGTTGTAATCTAGTTTTGACCTCTGGTTTTAGGAATTCTTTATTAATGCTCTGTCATGTACCGACTGCGTAGGGTTTGCAGAGCTAATGTTAGAAATATGTGCCGTAATATACCATCGCACTTGATGTCAGCAGCGAGCGTGAAACTCGCTTTCGTTTTGTAATTGCACGTTCACTCATTAACAATGGTATGCTATGTATTGAGTGCGTAAGGATAGTAGGGTGAGTTCTTGTTAGTATTGAGTCTTGTAAATATACCATCCCACTTGATGTCAGCAGCGAGCGTGAAACTCGCTTTAGTTTTATAATTACAGGTTCACTCATTATCAATGGTATGCTATGTACGGAGTGCGTAAGGATAGTCGGGTGAGTTCTTGTTAGTATTGAGTCTTGTAAATGTACCATCCCACTTAATGTCAGCAGCGAGTGTGAAACTCGCTTTAGTTTTATAATTGCACGTTCACTCACTCTGAATGGTATGCTATGTACCGAGTGCGTAAGGATAGTAGGGTGAGTTCTCGTTAGTATTGAGTCTTGTAAATATACCGTCCCACTTGATGTCAGCAGAGAGCGTGAAACTCGCTTTAGTTTTATAATTGCATGTTTACTCACTATCAATAGTATGCTATGTATTGAGTGCGTAAGGATAGTAGGGTGAGTTCTTGTTAGCATTGAGTCTTTTAAATGTACCATCCCAGTTGATGTGAGCAGCGAGCGTGATGTGAGCAGCGAGCGTGAACCTCGCTTTAGTTTTATAATTGCACGTTCACTCATTATGAATGATATGCTATGTACAGAGTGCGTAAGGATAATAGGGTGAGTTCTTGTTAGTATTGAGTCTTGTAAATATAACATCCCACTTGATGTCAGCAGCTAGCGTGAAACTCGCTTTAGTTTTATAATTGCACGTTCACTCATTATCAAGGGTATGCTATGTACGGAGTGCGTAAGGATAGTAGGGTGAGTTCTTGTTAGTATTGCGTCTTGTAAATATACCATCCCACTTGATGTCAGCAGCGAGCGTGAAACTCGCTTTAGTTTTATAATTACAGGTTCACTCATTATCAATGGTATGCTATGTACGGAGTGCGTAAGGATAGTCGGGTGAGTTCTTGTTAGTATTGAGTCTTGTAAATGTACCATCCCACTTGATGTCAGCAGCGAGTGTGAAACTCGCTTTAGTTTTATAATTGCACGTTCACTCACTCTGAATGGTATGCTGTGTACCAAGTGCGTAAGGATAGTAGGGTGAGTTCTCGTTAGTATTGAGTCTTGTAAATATACCGTCCCACTTGATGTCAGCAGAGAGCGTGAAACTCGCTTTAGTTTTATAATTGCATGTTTACTCACTATCAATAGTATGCTATGTATTGAGTGCGTAAGGATAGTAGGGTGAGTTCTTGTTAGTATTGAGTCTTGTAAATGTACCATCCCTTTTGATGTTAGCAGCGAGCGTGAAGCTCGCTTTAGTTTTATAATTGCACGTTCACTCATTATGAATGATATGCTATGTACGGAGTGCGTAAGGATAATAGGGGGAGTTCTTGTTAGTATTGAGTCTTGTAAATATAACATCCCACTTGATGTCAGCAGCGAGCGTGAAACTCGCTTTAGTTTTATAATTACAGGTTCACTCATTATCAATGGTATGCTATGTACGGAGTGCGTAAGGATAGTCGGGTGAGTTCTCGTTAGTATTGAGTCTTGTAAATATACCGTCCTACTTGATGTCAGCAGCGAGCGTGAAACTCGCTTTAGTTTTATAATTGCACGTTCACTCACTCTGAATGGTATGCTATGTACCGAGTGCGTATGGATAGCAGGGTGAGTTAATGTTTGTATTGAGTCTTGTAAATATACCGTCCCACTTGATGTCAGCAGCGAGCCTGAAACTTGCTTCAGTTTTATAATTGCACGTTCACTCACTCTCAATGGTATGCTATGTACTGAGTGCGTAAGGATAGCAGGGTGAGTGCTTGTTAGAATTGAGTCCTGTAAATATATGCCAACCTACTTGATGTGAGCAGTGAGCGTGAAACTCGCTTCAGTTTCAAATTGCACCGGCATATGCATAACACAAAACATGATTTTAAGCTATGCGTGTACCATACTAAATATGGGTTAGCCCTTTAAGCTGTTTTTTGCATCTGCACAAAACAAAGCATTATTTGTTAAAGCTTTGCTTATGTTATACTGAATATGGGCTCAGCGCTTTCAGTTGTAATCTAGTTTTGACCTCTGGTTTTAGGAATTCTTTATTAATGCTCTGTCATGTACCGACTGCGTAGGGTTTGCAGAGCTAATGTTAGAAATATGTGCCGTAATATACCATCGCACTTGATGTCAGCAGCGAGCGTGAAACTCGCTTTCGTTTTGTAATTGCACGTTCACTCATTACCAATGGTATGCTATGTATTGAGTGCGTAAGGATAGTAGGGTGAGTTCTTGTTAGTATTGAGTCTTGTAAATATACCATCCCACTTGATGTCAGCAGCGAACGTGAAACTCGCTTTAGTTTTATAATTACAGGTTCACTCATTATCAATGGTATGCTATGTACGGAGTGCGTAAGGATAGTCGGGTGAGTTCTTGTTAGTATTGAGTCTTGTAAATGTACCATCCCACTTGATGTCAGCAGCGAGCGTGAAACTCGCTTTAGTTTTATAATTACAGGTTCACTCATTATCAATGGTATGCTATGTACGGAGTGCGTAAGGATAGTCGGGTGAGTTCTCGTTAGTATTGAGTCTTGTAAATATACCGTCCCACTTGATGTCAGCAGAGAGCGTGAAACTCGCTTTAGTTTTATAATTGCATGTTTACTCACTATCAATAGTATGCTATGTATTGAGTGCATAAGGATAGTAGGGTGAGTTCTAGTTAGTATTGAGTCTTGTAAATGTACCATCCCAGTCGATGTGAGCAGCGAGCGTGATGTGAGCAGCGAGCGTGAACCTCGCTTTAGTTTTATAATTGCACGTTCACTCATTATGAATGATATGCTATGTACGGAGTGCGTAAGGATAGTCGGGTGAGTTCTTGTTAGTATTGAGTCTTGTAAATGTACCATCCCACTTGATGTCAGCAGCGAGCGTGAAACTCGCTTTAGTTTTATAATTACAGGTTCACTCATTATCAATGGTATGCTATGTATGGAGTGCGTAAGGATAGTCGGGTGAGTTCTCGTTAGTATTGAGTCTTGTAAATATACCGTCCCACTTGATGTCAGCAGAGAGCGTGAAACTCGCTTTAGTTTTATAATTGCATGTTTACTCACTATCAATAGTATGCTATGTATTGAGTGCGTAAGGATAGTAGGGTGAGTTCTTGTTAGTATTGAGTCTTGTAAATGTACCATCCCAGTCGATGTGAGCAGCGAGCGTGATGTGAGCAGCGAGCGTGAACCTCGCTTTAGTTTTGTAGTTGCACGTTCACTCATTATGAATGATATGCTATGTACGGAGTGCGTAAGGATAATAGGGTGAGTTCTTGTTAGTATTGAGTCTTGTAAATATAACATCCCACTTGATGTCAGCAGCGAGCGTGAAACTCGCTTTAGTTTTATAATTGCACGTTCATTCATTATCAAGGGTATGCTATGTACGGAGTGCGTAAGGATAGTAGGGTGAGTTAATGTTTGTATTGAGTCTTGTAAATATACCATCCCACTTGATGTCAGCAGCGAGCGTGAAACTCGCTTTAGTTTTATAATTGCACGTTCATTCATTATCAATGGTATGCTATGTACGGAGTGCGTAAGGATAGTCGGGTGAGTGCTTGTTAGAATTGAGTCCTGTAAATATATGCCAACTGTAGGAGAGTAGGGTCTGCTATCCTATGGTCACCCCAAATTTTTGCTTTTTGCTTCACTGGTTTTTGACATATTGAGGCTGTGGGCCTGCCAATCAGACCCCCAGCCTGCTGTTCTCTCTACTAAATTAAAACTATGCACCCTAGGTGCATAACCAATTGGAAGTGGATCACCCTGTCAGCCCCTGTACCAGTGTACACTAGGTACCCAGGGCATTGGTGTACCCAAGGCCTGCCAAGGGCTGAAGCATGTATTATGCCACCCCAGGCTTGGCCTAACAATTTGACACAACTGGCTGATCACTCAGCTGGGGTAAGTTGGTGTAATCACCTCTTACTAATGTGTAGTATACCTATACCTAACCTTAAATGGGACACCAGGTAACCTATAAGTCACTCCTATGGCAGGCCTTAACAATCCTGAAGGCAGAGTGCTTGGTTCCATGTGAGATGGTGCTCTGGCATGAGCTGAGCCTGTCTGCAGTGGTCGGAACAACTTCCTTCTACTGTTTCCAGATATCGTCATACCATATACTCTTAAGTGCATTATGAACCTCGCGGTTAAATGCTATCTTTGGTTTGGCTTTATCAAAACATGTCGAGTAAGGTGTCATACGAATTGGAATACTAACCCCTCGCCAATTCTGGCGACGGGGTTAGCATTCCACCCTTCTAGAGGGACACGACATGTACAGTACCTGAAACCCGGGTAAAATCAGACATAGCCTCAGCTCCACAAAATGGATGCTGCCACCACAGACACAAGTCTGCCCTCCTGCTGCTGGGAGTCCTTCCAGCTTGGGAGGTGTGGACAAAGGGTTTCCTGCCAGGGGAGGTGCGTGCACCACCCCAGACAGGATTTTGTGTATTGGTCAGGTAGGGCTTGAAAGAAACCAGACATGCCTGTGGCTCACAAGGAGCCTCGGTGCATATGCCAGTTCAAACCGGTCCTGGGGCACACCAGTCCCGGGCCTGGGGCGAGCTGGACAAAGGATTGGGGGTGTAACCACCCCCCTTCCTGGTCCCACCCATAGGGAGGGACCTAGCAGGTAGTCCGGCCCCTAGAATCCGCTTAAAGGTAGGAGCTGTGTCCTAAGACTTCAGACATCCTGGAATCAACTTAACACTAAGAAGAAGACGGGAACTTCGACGCTCTGCTGCACAGAGGACTGAAGCCAATCTCCCCTGTGGTCAGGGAGTGACCACCTTGCTAACGCAAGCACCATCCAGCGAATCAACGTCTGCCTTGCCGCCGCCTCCCGCCGGAGCCCGAGCCCAGAGACTGACAAGACCTGGACCTCCAGACCTCTCACCGCCTGATCCACAGTCCCTGAAAAGAGGAGACCCGTGGAGGCACCGAGACACGTGGAGCCAGCCATCTTGAAACGACCACGACAAGCTGACAAGTGCAACAACCGAGGCTCCCTCCAAGTTGTGCTTTGGGATCTGAGAAGCCCAACCCCCGAGCAGCATCTGCACCAAAGGTGAGCCCTCCAGCATCTCCACGATCTGCGTGGGGCCCTTCTGCATTTTGCCACTCGACGCGCCTAACCGGTTGCTGGCCCGCTGGCTAGTAGCCATCTTGGCGACGAACTCTACGAAATACACCGCTGGTCTGGTTGCTCCAGACTGGCCCTTGCTCCCCTCCAAAGGAGCAGTCCTTCTGACCTTGCTGGTCAGAACCATCAGCTTATTTCATCTCCTACAACAATTGCTTTTGCCAAGGCTTGTTTGCTTCGATCAAGTCGCCGACACCGCCAACAGCGAGAGCCTGCGTGGGACAGCTCGTGAACCGACTCCTGGACGTCGTCGACCTCCAGGGACCACGTG
This sequence comes from Triturus cristatus, assembly GCF_964204655.1. Lineage (NCBI taxonomy): Eukaryota > Metazoa > Chordata > Amphibia > Caudata > Salamandridae > Triturus > Triturus cristatus. Next base: position 1,862,068,752 of record NC_140590.1, read on the forward strand.
GCTGCAGAGACAAGCTACACCTTTCTTCCTGTTTGCACCCGACATTGCCTGGTACCCACCTGGTGCCACGCTGGTCACTGGCTAGTGACTGTGAACACTGTCCCCTCTGCTTACAGGTCTTCAACATCTCCGATCCACTCTTGGATCCAATGCATCTCTCCCGGACCGACCGCCTGCAGCATCTTTGTCTTCCAGCTCCACGGAACAGATAGAAGAAACCCGACGCACTTCGAGGCCTATGCACCCGCTTCCTGTGGGTGAGGTAAAGCTGGCACACCTGTGCCCAAGTGTAGTAATACATCTCTAGTGCCTGTGTTCCAAATCTTGAGTTCCTAGTCCATCCGGAAGATCCTCTTTGCAGTAACTTTGTACTTTTTACGCACCCATTGAAACCTATGGGAGCACGCGTGTGACTATTTGCTCTGCACACGCCACCCGTGGACCTCCTGGTCACTAACTGAAGTTAGCTCCTTGTAGGCCCAGCGATTCTAGAGGCCCTAGGCCTTTTCCCTTTTCTGTTCGTGGTACTTATACCACTATTTTAGTATATGGTTTGAGCGGCCACCAGGGCCTATCCATATAAAGTGCAACTTCTGTGTATTCTACTGTAATCTTGTTTGACGATTTGTGCTCCTGTGCTCATAAAGAGACTAGGGGTTACTTTGAGAAATAAATACATATATATTTTGAATATATCTCTGTGTGGTGTCCTTTCATTGGTATAAAAGGGGGTTGCATTTGGTAAAACAGCTGGCTTAACACGCTTCACGAGTTTAGCCTCAAAGACTGCTTAGCCTACGCTACCACTAGGGCAGCTAGTCCGAAAAGGTTGACTTACAACCACACCATAAGGGTTGCTTGGCATGGTACAAGGTGATCACTTTAACTAGTGAGCATCATATACCAGGCCAACTTCTCACATTGGTGAGCAGCGGTTGGATTTGAGCTTGCTGTGTTTTACCATTGTAATCTCTTGGTTACCAATTGAAAGATCACATAGGTACCTGTAGGTACATATAAAACAAGATTAGATATACATAAGTTCTACTGAACTTAGTTGTTGTAGAGCAAAGGGAGTAGCACACCCTGACTACAACTACTAGATAGGTTTAGTAGGTAAACCCAAGTGTAGGTAGATTGCAACACATCCACCCACACTTAAGAGCAATGGCCGGGGCAGAGGGGTCCACTGTACCCATCTCTGTTGAGAGTGACCCCCAGAGGGCACCATCCAGCTTTGCTACCCTTAACCAGAATGAGCTCAGGCATTTGGCAACTCTTAGAGGCCTTAAACAGCCCAAGAACCCTACCTCTGCTGAGCTCAGAGAACTCTTACAAAATGATGAGAATCAGAGAGAACTCAGGAAAGCTTCCCAGTTAGCCCCCTTAGGGTCAGGAACAGGAGGCCCCCCTTCTGAAGATGCTACAGAGGTACCCAGTTCCAATAGCCATCCCTTAGATGAGAATCATACTACAGGGGAGGAAAGTGGTGAGGATACAGAAAGTAGTGATGATGAAGGGAGAACTAGCCCAGTGCCAAGTGTTATACTTGGCCCAGCTAAACTAAGGCTATTGGGGATTGACAGTGGGTTTACCCCATTGGATCTCCCCAGTGGACTTAACACAGGGCTTGGGAGGCAAAGGAATCGCTCAGGTGACTCCAATGCTTCCCATGGCTCTAGAGGCTCTCAAGGTCACTCCAGGAAAAGGATGACCACCCCTCAGAGGAGGGAACATGAGGCCAGGATGCAGGAAGCCCAGCTGAGGATCAGGAAGCAGGAGCTAGAGGTAGCCCTGATGGAAGAAAAACTGAACAAGGCTAGGCAACCTAGAGAGAGTGGGTCTATACCCACTGGTGGCAGCATTGTCCCTAAGGACAAAGATAGGGTCTTTGATAATAGGAACCTGTCTAAGGTTGTGCCCCCCTACAAAGGTGGGGATGACATCCACAAATGGATAACTGCTCTTGAGAGAGCCTGCAAAGTACAGCAGGTTCCTGAAGACCAGTGGGCAGCAATCCTCTGGCTCTCCTTTGAAGGAAGAGGCAGCGACAGACTCCTCACTGTTAGAGAAGAGGATGTCAGAAACTACAGAGTCCTGAAGAGTGTTCTGGTAGATGGGTTAGGCTTAACCACTGAACAGTACAGGTTAATGTTCAGAGACACCCAAAAGACACAGACTCAGGACTGGTCTGAATATGTTGAATGTGCCACTAAGGCTTTGGAGGGTTGGTTGCTGGGAAGTAAGGTATCTGATTTTACAGGATTGTATAATTTGATGATGAGAGAACAGATTTTAAATAACTGTCAAAACCAGCAACTGCATCAACACTTGGTTGACTCTGATCTGACCTCTCCCCAAGAATTGGGAAAGAAGGCAGACAAATGGGTCAGAACCAGGGTTAAGCAAAAGAACCAGAACCAGGGCCAAGGGGGTGATCAGAAGAAAACAGACCAAAAGGGTGGAGATCAGAAATCTAAAGACCAGAAGTCTTCAACAGGGCCCCAAACTACTGCTAAGGAGGGTGGGTCCCAACAACAGTCCAAAAAGAAGAAAGAAGGTCAAAAGAAACCCTGGTGCAATCATTGCAAAAATACAACTCACTGGACTAGTGATTGCAAAAAGGGTGGAGCTCCCAACACTGTTGCCCCTAAGGCACCTGCTCCCAGTACAACTGTTAGCAGTGTTGGTCCCCAGACAAAGGGTGTAGTGGGAATCACTATGGGAACTGAAGGAGATTCTGACTTAGACAGAACCCTGACACAGGCAGTCTTGATCTGTGATGGGGACATTGATTTGTCCCTGACTGTGAGCCCCAGTAACCTGGGCAAGTACAGACAGACTCCTTTAATTAATGAGAAAGTGGCTCACGCCTACAGGGACACATGTGCCAGTGTCACTATGGTGACACCAGGCTTTGTGAACCCTGGACAGTACATACCAGGTGAGAACTACCTGGTGACCAATGCCAGCAATGCCACTACTTCACATAGTGTGGCAGTTGTTAACTTCTCATGGGGAGGGGTAACTGGCCTCAAAAGGGTTGTGGTTAGTGCAGACCTCCCAGTAGAATGTTTGTTGGGCAATGACCTAGAGAGTTCTCTATGGTCAGAAGTGGAGTACAGGACTCATGCAGAGATGTTAGGTATATCATCACATGTCCTTGCTGTGACCAGGTCACAGGCCAAAAAGTGCCTTACTGAACCTCAGGTCTTGGATCCTGGAACAATGGACCAAGCACCTACCAAGAAGAAGAACAGGAGGGTCAAGGCTGTGCCTTCCCCCCTGTCTCAGAGTGATGATCAGCCTTCCCAGGAAGCTGATCTAGAGGACCCTGAAGGAACTGTCCCTGAAGAGCTTGAACCTGATCAGGTTGAGTTTCTGGGGACAGGGGGACCTTCAAGGGCTGACTTGAGGCAGGCTCAGTTAGCCTGTCCCTCTCTTGAACCCCTCAGACAGCTGGCTGCTGCTGAGGCTGCTGGGAATGCTCAAGGTACCCATAAAGTGTATTGGGATGAAGGGCTCCTTTATTCAGAGGCTAGAGACCCCAAGCCTGGTGCTACCAGGAGGTTGGTTATACCTCTGCAATTTAGGGGCTTCCTTCTTACCTTGGCCCATGATATTCCTTTAGCAGGACACTTAGGCCAGAACAAGACTTGGGACAGGCTTGTCCCTCACTTTCACTGGCCTCATATGAATGAAGATACAAAGGAGTTTTGTCGCTCCTGTGTGACCTGCCAAGCCAGTGGCAAATCAGGTGGCACAACAAAGGCCCCCCTAATACCACTACCTGTGGTGGGGGTCCCCTTTGAAAGAGTGGGAATAGATATAGTGGGTCCCATGGATCCTCCCACTGCATCTGGGCACAGATTTATACTGGTGGTAGTGGATCATGCCACCAGGTATCCAGAGGCAATTCCCCTTAGGACCACTACAGCTCCTGTTGTGGCCAGGGCCCTGCTGGGAGTATTCTCCAGAGTGGGGTTTCTTAAGGAGGTAGTATCTGACAGAGGTACCAACTTTATGTCAGGATACTTGACAGCTATGTGGAAGGAATGTGGTGTCAACTACAAGTTCACCACCCCTTATCACCCACAATGCAATGGGCTTGTTGAGAGATTCAACAAGACCCTAAAGGGTATGATCAAAGGATTACCTGAAAAGCTCAGGCGAAGATGGGACATCCTTCTACCCTGCCTTCTGTTTGCTTACAGAGAGGTCCCACAAAAAGGAGTTGGCTACAGCCCCTTTGAATTGTTGTTTGGGCACCCTGTAAGAGGCCCACTGTGTTTGGTGAAGGAAGGATGGGAGTTACCTCTCAAAAAGCCTAAGCTAGACATAGTGGACTATGTACTTGGTCTCCGCTCCAGGATGGCTGAGTATATGGAGAAGGCATCCAAAAACCTTGAGGCAAGCCAGGCCTTACAGAAAGCTTGGCATGACCAAAAGGCTGTCTTGGTTGAGTTTCAGCCAGGACAGAAGGTATGGGTGTTGGAGCCAGTGGCCCCAGCAGCACTCCAAGACAAATGGTCTGGACCCCATACAATCCTGGAAAAGAAGGGAGAGGTCACCTACTTGGTCGACCTAGGAACTCCCAGGAGTCCCCACAGGGTACTCCATGTTAACAGGCTTAAAGCATATGTTGACAGGGCAGACATGGACTTGCTCATGGCTACAGATGAGGGACAGAAGGAAGAGAGTGACCCTCTCCCAGACCTGTTGTCTCAGAACCCTGAAGATGGCTCAGTTGAAGGAGTGACCCTTGGAGGCAACCTCACTGCCCATCAGCAGACTGAATGTAGATAGGTTCTACAATCATTTTCACATATGTTTTCCTTGATACCTAGTCAAACTGACTGGTGTACCCATGTGGTGGACACTGGTGACAGTCTGCCTGTAAAGAACAAGCTTTACAGACAACCTGACCACGTCAGGGACTGTATAAAGGCTGAGGTACATAAAATGCTGGAATTAGGTGTCATTGAACCCTCAGAGAGCCCCTGGGCTAGCCCAGTGGTTCTGGTCCCCAAACCTCACACCAAAGATGGCAAGAGAGAGATGAGGTTCTGTGTGGACTACAGGGGTCTCAATGCTGTCACCAGGACAGATGCACACCCTATTCCAAGGGCAGATGAGCTCATAGACAAACTAGCTTCTGCAAAGTTTTTGAGCACATTTGACTTAACAGCTGGCTATTGGCAAATCAGATTAGCTGAGGAGTCTAAGGCCAAAACAGCATTCTCAACCCCAGGTGGGCACTACCAGTTTGTGGTGATGCCCTTTGGTCTGAAGAATGCACCTGCCACCTTCCAAAGGCTGGTGAACCAAGTCCTTACTGGGTTGGATGACTTTTGCGCAGCATATCTTGATGACATTGCTGTCTTTAGCTCCACCTGGGAGGATCACCTGATCCACCTGAAGAAGGCTCTTGAGGCCCTGCAAAGGGCAGGCCTCACTATCAAGGCTACTAAGTGCCAGATAGGGCAGAGTAAGGTTGTATATTTGGGCCACCTTGTAGGTGGAGGCCAAGTTCAACCACTGGAGAGTAAGATACAATCCATCAAGGACTGGTCCCCTCCAACCACCCAGACTCAAGTTCGAGCTTTCTTGGGCTTGACTGGGTACTACAGGAAGTTTGTTAAGAACTATGGGTCCATTGTGACTCCTCTTAATGATCTGACATCCAAGAAGATGCCCAAAAAGGTTCAGTGGACAGTAAGCTGTCAAAAGGCATTTGATGACCTGAAGGAGGCCATGTGCTCTGCACCTATCCTGAAAAGTCCTGACTACTCCAAAGAGTTTATTGTCCAAACAGATGCTTCTGAGTTGGGTGTGGGAGCTGTGCTGTCACAACTTAATGTAGATGGTCAAGACCAACCCATTGCTTTTATTAGCAGAAGGTTGACCCCCAGAGAGAAGAATTGGTCAGCTATTGAGAGGGAGGCCTTTGCTGTGGTGTGGGCCCTGAAGAAGCTGAGGCCATACTTGTTTGGCACTCACTTCAAGATTCAGACTGTTGGACAGGCCTCACAAACGGCTTGCTCCCTCCCCGCTCGACGGGGCCCGAACCCCGGCCCACCTGGCATATCCCCGCAACAAGCACCTGTACTCCGTCTCCCGACGGACCCTCTGCCCTCGGACCCCTACTCATCACGGGGTCCAGCCCCACCGGCTTTCCCGGCTGGGTCAAGCCGCCATCTTGGGCCCTGCACCACGCGGCCGCATGGCCTCCCCTCGACCCTAACCCCGGGCCTGGCCGGCCCCGACATCCCGGCACCACCATCCACCCAGGAGGTGAGCGGACCACTTGGCAGGTCAATGGGAGAACAAAGTGTCAAGGGCTCTCCCCCGCCAGGTGCCGATCGCCCCCAGCTCCCCCAGGCACTGGCTCCACCCCCTGCTGGGTGTCTGGACACCTTCATCCCGGACCCTCCGACCTCCAAGTGCGAGGGTCCGGACATCAAAGGGCACCAGCCCTATAACTGGGGCAGCTCCGGAGCAGGAAGGCAGTTGTATCCTGGAGTCGAGAGACACCGAGTGAACTCAACCCTGACGGTCTACTGGCGCTGCCGTAGCCCGCTCTTGTGAACCATCGTCCTGCCTGCTGGCGCTGCCGCGGCCTTCTGCAACCTTCACCTTCCTGGGACCTGCTGGCGCTGCCGCGGCCCGTTGTAACGACCATCCTCACCGGGACCTGCTGGCGCTGCCGCGGCCTTCTGCAACAGTCATCTTCCTGGGACCTGCTGGCGCTGCCGCGGCCCGTTGTAACGACCATCCTCACCGGGACCTGCTGGCGCTGCCGCGGACCGTATATCTTCCGGGGACCTGCTGGCGCTGCCGCGGCCCGTTGTATCGCCCATCCACACCGGGACCTGCTGGCGCTGCCGCGGCCCATACCACCTAATCACCAAGCTCGAGGATTGTGAGCTCATCATCATCTCATCCGAACTACCTGATTGGTAAATAGACTGTCCCGCTACCCCCTTCCCTACCTTGCGAGACTCTAATCGAGGGGACCCCTGAGTCCAGACCTCCTTGTACCATTTAACCGTACCTTAAATAAGTGCTTATAAAGAACACTGAACCTTATCCGTGTGTGATATCTGTCTGTGGGGGGGAAGTTACTTGTCTGTACGATCGCTGGAGACGGCTCTCCCCGGAGACCTCTCCTCCTGACCCCGGCCGACCCTCCCGGTCCATCTACCTTTTCTAACATTGGTGGCCAGCGGCGCGATCCGAATCAACGCGTAATCGTACAGAGAGTAGCTCACCCCACGACAAAGCACGATGTCGACCAAAGATAGCAGCCCCACCGAGAAGTTCCAAATGGAGAAATTAGAAGAATACAACCACCGCGAACTGAGACAATTTTGCATAGAACTTGGCATTGCTACCACCGGCCTGAGTACCAAGGATGATCTAAAGCGCGCTCTTGAGTCATGGACAGAAACTGGGGTCACAGGACCCTCCGACCAAAACAGCGTCACACCAGACCAAACCAGCATCACACCAGAGGGGAACGCCACGGCTCCCGAGGAGCGGGGAACGGGCCTCTCACAGGAGGAGATACGAGAAAGAGACAGAGTCAGATTACACGAATTAGAGATGGCACGACTCAAGATGGATGGGGAACTTAAGTTGGCTGAACAGAAAATCAACCTCGAGCATATGCGGCTTCGGGAGGAACGAGAAGAAAAGCAGAGACAAAGAGAGCTGGAAGAGAAAAAAATAACGCTCGAGCACGAGCGACGACTGGCGGAAATAGAACTGCGCAAACAGAATAAGGAACTGGGGGTGCCTGAGCGACCACACACCCCGGGGCCTATTGAGAAAAAAGTTCACATCCCCAAGGATGTGGTCCGCGAGTATGTCCGAGAAGACGACATACAACAGTGGTTTAAAGCCTATGAGATCGCAATGACCTCCCACCGGATCGACCGGAGTGATTGGGGAGCCGGACTTTGGGGGAGATTCATCAACGAGGGTCGCGATGCCCTGCTGCAGCTCCCCGATCACCAAATGTCGTCCTACGACCACATGAAAGCTGCCCTCCTCACCCGCTACGGCCTCACGCCCGAGATGTACCGCCAGAGGTTCAGAGATTGCACCCGGATCCCCGGTACAACTTGGGTGGAATACGTGAACTATTTCAGCCGGGCCTTCGAGGGTTGGATCAAGGGAAATCAGGTCACCACCTACGAACAACTCTTCAACCTTATGGTATGGGAGCACCTATCAAACAACTGTTTCGTCGAGCTCAGGCAGCACCTACTCGACAGTAAGCTGACTGACCCACGGCAGCTCGCCGCCGAAGCTGACCGGTGGGAAAGCACCCGAGTGGGCCGGAAAGGACCACACGACCAGAACAGAAGCAACCAAGGCCAGCACCGTCCTCGGGGAGGAGGAGGGGGCCAGGGGCGAGGGAGAGACGCCTTACCAGCAACCCCCGTGGCCAGCACCCCACCTCCGGCCGGCCGGGGCAACCCCCCATTGCGGCCTGGGTACCGAGCCCACGTCACGTGCCACCGGTGCCAGCGACTAGGCCACTACGCCAACGATCCGAACTGCCCGCTAAACCAACCACCCAAGCCCCGCCAGGTAGCTGCCGCTGCCCTGGGGGAAGAGCAATCATCGGAGGGACCCGAGGAGTATGAGCCGGACCAGCAAGGGTGGGAACCGGCCGCCATGGTCCTGGCATGCTTAGGGGGAAGGGACATGGTTCCGCGGGCTCCCCTACCCGCCAACACCAGAAAATATGGTCAGTGGGTGACCATTAATGGACAGAGAGCCGAGGCCTTGCGTGACACCGGCGCCAGCGTGACGGCCGTCCGCTGTCACCTGGTGAAGCCCGAGCAGATCCTGCCGAACATTCTCTGCCCCGTCCGATAACTCTGAGAGCATGTGTAAGATGGCCTGCGTCCCGTTTGAATGGGGAGGGGTCTCCGGCCTACTGAAGGTGACGGTCCGGGACGATGCCCCCGTGGACTGCCTCCTGGGGAATGACCTCGAGAGTTCCCCGTGGGCCACCGTCGAGAGAAGAGAGCACTTGGGGATGCTGGGCCTCCCGGACTGGGCCTGCATAACCACCCGATCCATGGCCGCCCGTGCCGCCCCCCGATCAGAAGAAACCGAATGGCCAGCACCTCCGCCCCCGGTTGCCCCCGTAGAGGACAACGGCGAGTCCGACCTCCCGGACCCGACTACCGAGGAAGACGCGCAACACCAGGACCTCCCGGATCTGGCTCAGTGGCGGCAAGAAGGGGGGCCCACCCAAGAACAGTTCCGCCAGGAACAAAAGACCTGTCCCTCCCTCGAGGGACTCCGCCAACAAGCCAGCACCCAAACCGCCGGGGACACCACAGGAACCCACTGGGTCTACTGGGATAACGACCTGCTCTACAGCGAGCAAAGAATCGCCGAACTGGGGGCCGGTCGAGTTCTGGTGGTACCGCTCCGCTTCCGAGACTTTCTGCTCAACCTAGCCCACGATGTCCCCCTGGCTGGACACCTGGGCCAGGACAAAACGTACAGTCGCCTGGTGACCCACTTTTTTTGGCCGAAAATGAGGAATGACGTCCTGAACCACTGCCGATCGTGCCCCACATGCCAAGCCAGCGGGAAGAGTGGCCGGAAGCTGAAGGCCCCTCTACAACCCTTCCCGGTGGTCACCACCCCGTTCGAGAGGGTGGGGATAGACATTGTGGGACCTCTGGACCCCCGCACGGCACAAGGACACAGGTTCATCTTGGTGCTAGTGGACCATGCCACCCGCTACCCCGAGGCGGTGCCCCTACGGACAGTGACCGCTCCAGTGGTTGGCCGGGCCCTGATGGGGATCTTCTCCCGGGTAGGCTTCCCCCGAGAAGTCGTCAGCGACCGAGGCACGAATTTCATATCAAAGTACATGAAGTCCCTCTGGCAACAATGCGGGGTCACCTACAGATTCACGACCCCCTATCACCCCCAAGGGAACGGACTAGTGGAGCGTTTTAACCGCACTCTCAAAGGGATGATTGGGGGATTGGAAGAACCTCTCCGTCGCCAGTGGGATGTACTGCTCCCGTGCCTCCTCTTCGCCTACCGGGAAGTGCCCCAGAAGTCCCTCGGTTTTAGCCCCTTTGAACTCCTATACGGACACCCTGTGCGAGGGCCCCTCAGCCTAGTCAAGGAAGGTTGGGAGATGGCCCCCCTAACGACCCCTCCAGACGTCTTCAAATACATCCTGGCCTTACGAAACCAGACCCGGCGCTTCAGGGAGATGGCCAAGGCGAACCTCGAGGCCAGCCAGGAGGACATGAAGAGGTGGTATGATCACAATGCCTCCTCCGTTGAATTCGAGCCTGGGCAGCAAGTATGGGTGATGTCCCCCACCGAACCATGTGCCCTGCAAGATAAGTGGACGGGGCCCTTCAAAGTGGTCGAGCGCAAAAGCCCCGTCACTTACCTCATCGACATGGGGTCCTCCCGGAACCCCCTTCGGGTCCTCCACACCAACCGGCTCAAACCGCACTTTGTGCGCTCCGAACTAAGCCTCTTGATGGCTACAGACAGTGGCACAGAAGAAGACTCCGAGCCCCTCCCGGACCTCCTGAAGACTCAGGAGAAGGACGGCTCCGTGGACGGGGTCCGGCTCTCGGACGCCCTCACTTCAGAGCAACGCCAGGACTGCCGGAACCTCCTGCTGCAGTTCGCTGCCCTGTTCTCCCTCACCCCCGGGGTCACCCCCTGGTGTTTGCACGACGTAGACACCGGGGACAGTCCCCCTGTCCGGCACCGGGCCTACCGCGTACCAGATCGGGTACGGGCCTGCATCCAGGAGGAAGTGGCCAAGATGCTCACGATCGGGGTCATCGAGCCCTCGGACAGTCCCTGGGCCAGTCCGGTCGTATTAGTTCCCAAGGCCGCTGCCCCCGGCTCCGCCCCTGAACTGAGATTCTGCGTCGACTACCGGGGCTTGAACGCTGTCACCCGGACCGACGCTCATCTCATCCCCCGAGCAGACGAGCTGATCGACCGGCTGGGGGCCGCCCGCTACCTTAGTATCTTCGACCTAACGGCGGGCTACTGGCAGATCGGCCTCACACCCAGGGCTCAAGAACGGTCAGCCTTCTCTACCCCCGATGGCCACTATCAATTTAAGGTCATGCCCTTTGGCATGAAGAATGCCCCCGCCACGTTCCAACGCCTTGTGAACCAGGTCTTGGCAGGGCTTGAAGAATTCAGCGCTGCCTACCTGGACGATATCGCTGTATACAGCCGCCACTGGTCCGACCACCTCCGCCACCTCCAAGAGGTCCTGCAAGCCCTCCAGCGGGCCGGCCTCACCATTAAGGCCGGCAAGTGCCAGATTGGCCAAGGGTCTGTGACCTACCTTGGGCACCAAGTGGGGAGCGGGCTGGTGGCCCCACTACAACTTAAGATTGCTGCCATCCAGTCCTGGCAGCCCCCCGTCACCCAGACCGAGGTCCGAGCCTTCTTGGGGCTCACCGGCTACTACCGGCGGTTCGTGAAGGACTACGGCAGCATCGTGGGGCCCCTCACGGGTCTCACATCCAAGAACCAGCCGAAGCGGGTCAACTGGACTCCTGATTGTCAAGCGGCCTTCGAGGAGCTGAAGGCCGCCCTGTGCACCGCCCCGGTGCTCCAGGCCCCCGATTACAGTCGGGAATTTGTGGTGCAGACCGACGCCTCCGACCACGGCATCGGGGCCGTCCTCTCTCAGCTGAACACCGAAGGTCATGACCAGCCGGTGGCCTTCATCAGCCGACGTCTCCTGGCCCGAGAACAGCGTTGGAGCACCATCGAGAGGGAGGCATTTGCAGTAGTGTGGGCCCTCAAAAAGCTCCGACCCTATCTCTTCGGTACCCACTTCCGGGTACAAACCGACCATCGACCCCTGCAATGGCTGATGCAGATGCGGGGGGAGAACCCAAAACTCTTGCGCTGGTCCATTTCCCTGCAGGGAATGGACTTCACCGTGGAGCACCGACCAGGCCAAGATCACGCCAACGCAGATGGCCTGTCCCGCTTTTTCCGCCTCGACGAAGAGAGTCCCCAAGGAGATGGGTGACTCTCCCCGCCTTCAGCTGGGGGGGACGCATGTTGGACAGGCCTCACAAACGGCTTGCTCCCTCCCCGCTCGACGGGGCCCGAACCCCGGCCCACCTGGCATATCCCCGCAACAAGCACCTGTACTCCGTCTCCCGACGGACCCTCTGCCCTCGGACCCCTACTCATCACGGGGTCCAGCCCCACCGGCTTTCCCGGCCGGGTCAAGCCGCCATCTTGGGCCCTGCACCACGCGGCCGCATGGCCTCCCCTCGACCCTAACCCCGGGCCTGGCCGGCCCCGACATCCCGGCACCACCATCCACCCAGGAGGTGAGCGGACCACTTGGCAGGTCAATGGGAGAACAAAGTGTCAAGGGCTCTCCCCCGCCAGGTGCCGATCGCCCCCAGCTCCCCCAGGCACTGGCTCCACCCCCTGCTGGGTGTCTGGACACCTTCATCCCGGACCCTCCGACCTCCAAGTGCGAGGGTCCGGACATCAAAGGGCACCAGCCCTATAACTGGGGCAGCTCCGGAGCAGGAAGGCAGTTGTATCCTGGAGTCGAGAGACACCGAGTGAACTCAACCCTGACGGTCTACTGGCGCTGCCGTAGCCCGCTCTTGTGAACCATCGTCCTGCCTGCTGGCGCTGCCGCGGCCTTCTGCAACCTTCACCTTCCTGGGACCTGCTGGCGCTGCCGCGGCCCGTTGTAACGACCATCCTCACCGGGACCTGCTGGCGCTGCCGCGGCCTTCTGCAACAGTCATCTTCCTGGGACCTGCTGGCGCTGCCGCGGCCCGTTGTAACGACCATCCTCACCGGGACCTGCTGGCGCTGCCGCGGACCGTATATCTTCCGGGGACCTGCTGGCGCTGCCGCGGCCCGTTGTATCGCCCATCCACACCGGGACCTGCTGGCGCTGCCGCGGCCCATACCACCTAATCACCAAGCTCGAGGATTGTGAGCTCATCATCATCTCATCCGAACTACCTGATTGGTAAATAGACTGTCCCGCTACCCCCTTCCCTACCTTGCGAGACTCTAATCGAGGGGACCCCTGAGTCCAGACCTCCTTGTACCATTTAACCGTACCTTAAATAAGTGCTTATAAAGAACACTGAACCTTATCCGTGTGTGATATCTGTCTGTGGGGGGGAAGTTACTTGTCTGTACGATCGCTGGAGACGGCTCTCCCCGGAGACCTCTCCTCCTGACCCCGGCCGACCCTCCCGGTCCATCTACCTTTTCTAACACAGACCGACCATAAGCCCCTCTTGTGGCTAAATCAGATGAAGGGTGAAAACCCCAAACTGCTTAGGTGGTCCATTTCCCTACAGGGGATGGACTTTACAGTGGAGCACCGGCCAGGTACTGACCATGGGAATGCAGATGGTCTCTCCAGGTACTTCCACTTAGGACATGAAGACGAGACTGGTCAAGGCTAGTTTAATGTCCCAGCGTTTGGGGGGGGTTGTGTAGGAGAGTAGGGTCTGCTATCCTATGGTCACCCCAAATTTTTGCTTTTTGCTTCACTGGTTTTTGACATATTGAGGCTGTGGGCCTGCCAATCAGACCCCCAGCCTGCTGTTCTCTCTACTAAATTAAAACTATGCACCCTAGGTGCATAACCAATTGGAAGTGGATCACCCTGTCAGCCCCTGTACCAGTGTACACTAGGTACCCAGGGCATTGGTGTACCCAAGGCCTGCCAAGGGCTGAAGCATGTATTATGCCACCCCAGGCTTGGCCTAACGATTTGACACAACTGGCTGATCACTCAGCTGGGGTAAGTTGGTGTAATCACCTCTTACTAATGTGTAGTATACCTATACCTAACCTTAAATGGGACACCAGGTAACCTATAAGTCATTCCTATGGCAGGCCTTAACAATCCTGAAGGCAGAGTGCTTGGTTCCATGTGAGATGGTGCTCTGGCATGAGCTGAGCCTGTCTGCAGTGGTCGGAACAACTTCCTTCTACTGTTTCCAGATATCGTCATACCATATACTCTTAAGTGCATTATGAACCTCGCGGTTAAATGCTATCTTTGGTTTGGCTTTATCAAAACATGTCGAGTAAGGTGTCATACGAATTGGAATACTAACCCCTCGCCAATTCTGGCGACGGGGTTAGCATTCCACCCTTCTAGAGGGACACGACATGTACAGTACCTGAAACCCGGGTAAAATCAGACATAGCCTCAGCTCCACAAAATGGATGCTGCCACCACAGACACAAGTCTGCCTTCCTGCTGCTGGGAGTCCTTCCAGCTTGGGAGGTGTGGACAAAGGGTTTCCTGCCAGGGGAGGTGCGTGCACCACCCCAGACAGGATTTTTTGTATTGGTCAGGTAGGGCTTGAAAGAAACCAGACATGCCTGTGGCTCACAAGGAGCCTCGGTGCATATGCCAGTTCAAACCGGTCCTGGGGCACACCAGTCCCGGGCCTGGGGCGAGCTGGACAAAGGATTGGGGGTGTAACCACCCCCCTTCCTGGTCCCACCCATAGGGAGGGACCTAGCAGGTAGTCCGGCCCCTAGAATCCGCTTAAAGGTAGGAGCTGTGTCCTAAGACTTCAGACATCCTGGAATCAACTTAACACTAAGAAGAAGACGGGAACTTCGACGCTCTGCTGCACAGAGAACTGAAGCCAATCTCCCCTGTGGTCAGGGAGTGACCACCTTGCTAACGCAAGCACTATCCAGCGAATCAACATCTGCTTTGCCGCCGCCTCCCGCCGGAGCCCGAGCCCAGAGCCTGACAAGACCTGGACCTCCAGACCTCTCACCGCCCGATCCACAGTCCCTGAAAAGAAGAGACCCGTGGAGGCACCGAGACACGTGGAGCCAGCCATCTTGAAACGACCACGACAAGCTGACAAGTGCAACAACCGAGGCTCCCTCCAAGTTGTGCTTTGGGATCTGAGAAGCCCAACCCCCGAGCAGCATCTGCACCAAAGGTGAGCCCTCCAGCATCTCCACGATCTGCGTGGGGCCCTTCTGCATTTTGCCACTCGACGCGCCTAACCGGTTGCTGGCCCGCTGGCTAGTAGCCATCTTGGCGACGAACTCTACAAAATACACCGCTGGTCTGGTTGCTCCAGACTGGCCCTTGCTCCCCTCCAAAGGAGCAGTCCTTCTGACCTTGCTGGTCAGAACCATCAGCTTATTTCATCTCCTACAACAATTGCTTTTGCCAAGGCTTGTTTGCTTCGATCAAGTCGCCGGCACCGCCGACAGCGAGAGCCTGCGTGGGACAGCTCGTGAACCGACTCCTGGACGTCGTCGACCTCCAGGGACCACGTGGCTGCAGAGACAAGCTACACCTTTCTTCCTGTTTGCACCCGACATTGCCTGGTACCCACCTGGTGCCACGCTGGTCACTGGCTAGTGACTGTGAACACTGTCCCCTCTGCTTACAGGTCTTCAACATCTCCGATCCACTCTTGGATCCACTGCATCTCTCCCGGACCGACCGCCTGCAGCATCTTTGTCTTCCAGCTCCACGGAACAGATAGAAGAAACCCGACGCACTTCGAGGCCTATGCACCCGCTTCCTGTGGGTGAGGTAAAGCTGGCACACCTGTGCCCAAGTGTAGTAATACATCTCTAGTGCCTGTGTTCCAAATCTTGAGTTCCTAGTCCATCCGGAAGATCCTCTTTGCAGTAACTTTGTACTTTTTACGCACCCATTGAAACCTATGGGAGCACGCGTGTGACTATTTGCTCTGCACACGCCACCCGTGGACCTCCTGGTCACTAACTGAAGTTAGCTCCTTGTAGGCCCAGCGATTCTAGAGGCCCTAGGCCTTTTCCCTTTTCTGTTCGTGGTACTTATACCACTATTTTAGTATATGGTTTGAGCGGCCACCAGGGCCTATCCATATAAAGTGCAACTTCTGTGTATTCTACTGTAATCTTGTTTGACGATTTGTGCTCCTGTGCTCATAAAGAGACTAGGGGTTACTTTGAGAAATAAATACATATATATTTTGAATATATCTCTGTGTGGTGTCCTTTCATTGGTATAAAAGGGGGTTGCATTTGGTAAAACAGCTGGCTTAACACGCTTCACGAGTTTAGCCTCAAAGACTGCTTAGCCTACGCTACCACTAGGGCAGCTAGTCCGAAAAGGTTGACTTACAACCACACCATAAGGGTTGCTTGGCATGGTACAAGGTGATCACTTTAACTAGTGAGCATCATATACCAGGCCAACTTCTCACACCAACCTACTTAATGTGAGCAGTGAGCGTGAAACTCGCTTCAGTTTCAAATTGCACAGGCATATGCATAACACGAAACATTATTTTAAGCTATGCGTGTACTATACTAAATATGGGTTAGCCCTTTAAGCTGTTTTTTGCATCTGCACAAAACAAAGCATTATTTGTTAAAGCTTTGCTTATGTTATACTGAATATGGGCTCAGCGCTTTCAGTTGTAATCTAGTTTTGTCCTCTGGTTTTAGGAATTCTTTATTAATGCTCTGTCATGTACCAACTGCGTAGGGTTTGCAGAGCTAATGTTAGAAATATGTGCCGTAATATACCATCGCACTTGATGTCAGCAGCAAGCATGAAACTCGCTTTCGTTTTGTAATTGCACGTTCACTCATTACCAATGGTATGCTATGTATTGAGTGCGTAAGGATAGTAGGGTGAGTTCTTGTTAGTATTGAGTCTTGTAAATATACCATCCCACTTGATGTCAGCAGCGAGCCTGAAACTTGCTTCAGTTTTATAATTGCACGTTCACTCATTACCAATGGTATGCTATGTATTGAGTGCGTAAGGATAGTAGGGTGAGTTCTTGTTAGTATTGAGTCTTGTAAATATACCATCCCACTTGATGTCAGCAGCGAGCGTGAAACTCGCTTTAGTTTTATAATTACAGGTTCACTCATTATCAATGGTATGCTATGTACGGAGTGCATAAGGATAGTCGGGTGAGTTCTTGTTAGTTTTGAGTCTTGTAAATGTACCATCCCACTTGATGTCAGCAGCGAGTGTGAAACTCGCTTTAGTTTTATAATTGCACGTTCACTCACTCTGAATGGTATGCTATGTACCGAGTGCGTAAGGATAGTAGGGTGAGTTCTCGTTAGTATTGAGTCTTGTAAATATACCGTCCCACTTGATGTCAGCAGAGAGCGTGAAACTCGCTTTAGTTTTATAATTGCATGTTTACTCACTATCAATAGTATGCTATGTATTGAGTGCGTAAGGATAGTAGGGTGAGTTCTTGTTAGCATTGAGTCTTGTAAATGTACCATCCCAGTTGATGTGAGCAGCGAGCGTGATGTGAGCAGCGAGCGTGAACCTCGCTTTAGTTTTATAATTGCACGTTCACTCATTATGAATGATATGCTATGTACGGAGTGCGTAAGGATAATAGGGTGAGTTCTTGTTAGTATTGAGTCTTGTAAATATAACATCCCACTTGATGTCAGCAGCGAGCGTGAAACTCGCTTTAGTTTTATAATTGCACGTTCACTCATTATCAAGGGTATGCTATGTACGGAGTGCGTAAGGATAGTAGGGTGAGTTCTTGTTAGTATTGAGTCTTGTAAATATACCGTCCCACTTTATGTCAGCAGCGAGTGTGAAACTCGCTTTAGTTTTATAATTGCATGTTCACTCATTATCAATGGTATGCTATGCACGGAGTGCGTAAGGATAGTAGGGTGAGTTCTTGTTAGTATTGAGTCTTGTAAATATACCATCCCACTTGATGTCAGCTGCGAGTGTGAAACTCGCTTTAGTTTTATAATTGCACGTTCACTCATTATGAATGATATACTATGTATGGAGTGAGTAAGGATAGTAGGGCGAGTTCTTGTTAGCATTGAGTCTTGTAAATGTACCATCCCACTTGATGTCAGCAGCGAGCGTGAAACTCGCTTCAGTTTCAAATTGCACAGGCATATGCATAACACAAAACATTCTTATTTTAAGCTATGCGCGTACTATACTAAATATGGGTTTAGCCCTTTAGGCTGTTTTTTGCATCTGTTGAAAGGGACATGGAGGCACCGAGGGAGGGAGAACTGAGGGCTGCAGGGACAGCGAGACTATGCGACTTCAACACGACGGACACAACTGTGTCAGAGAGCAAAGCAGGGAGGCATTGAGGAAACAGATCTGGACGGGTGGGGTGGGGGCAGAGAAACTGACAACAAAGGTCGCCAGACAGTGGGTGAAAGTATGGAGACATAGGATGGCGGGCCTTTCAGACGGCACAAGAAAGGATAAGAGGGGCAAGTATCCGAATGGCCATGTTCTAGTGAAGTACTGGGAATTTTAAGCCCAGCGGTGCAGGGGAACACACCCTATGACTTCGGGTTCTTCCTGTTTCAGACCTACAGAAACACAGAGTCTTCTGGGTGAAGTCAAAGATCAGTTTATTGGCTGCAGACCAATTACAGGTATCCTAGAAGTACAACAGCGTGTATGTTCTTAGGAGACTGCTAAAAATCACAGAAACGGGCTTCTCCTTAAATACAAAATATCCTGCTTCAGGCATACATTCCTTGTTTTATGGCATGGTCATTTATATGTATACATTTCAAACGAAAAGGCAGAGTCATGATGACCATCCCACATTCCAGTTAAGCCAGCCCGCATTTATTTACCCAGCAAGGCTCAGATCCCACATCAGATATCGATAGGCCCCAATAAACATGAGCATCTCCTGTTTGGAAAACAAGCCATAAAGCAGGAACAGTCAGGTGTGAAAGAGATTAGCTGGAGGCTCGTGTAGGATGAAAAGGCTTTATGGTGTGTCAAGCCCTGATGCTAATCACAGGTGGCCGGAGGACGGGGAGCTCGTGAGACCGGACTGACCTGGGGCAGCGGAGCCAAGCTGCCCAGGTCACAGAAAAGTCAAAGGAAGGCACATGTGCTCTAAAAGGCCCGTATTTGCTTCATGCTATGTAGCCTATGTGAGGGCAACCATAAGATGGCCACCGCTCTAAGATGGAACCCACGTAGTGATGTATAATAACGTATACACAGTGCATTCATAGCTAAAACGTTACACAAAGCACTTGTACATACCGCATTGACCATTCGCGGTTCACTAATACCGGGATAGACAGGGGTAGGGCCCTGCCTCCTACGCGGTCCCTAATTGCAAAGTACGACAGACCCTCCTTTTGCCCTTACATAGGCAATAACTATACTCATTTCAATCCGCGTCTAGGTCAATATTCACGAAGTCATGGAGATGTTGCTGTAGCATCATCCTATTACTTAGCTCGTCCCTCGATACAGGTTTCCTTACACATAATGTAGCACAGAGGCCACATATCGCAGGAGCACACTGTATGCACAGACAGAACAGGAAAAGGATGGCTAAGATCATTCCAATGACCATCAGAACTTTCCAACCCCAGGCAGATATCAGTTCCCAGAACCACCCCACCAGTGACCAATCTCCTTTATCCACGTGTATGGACTCAGATATTTTATGCAGTTTGGAGATGGCTTGATAAACTGTTGGAGCGTTGTCTGGTATGAAAATGCAACAACTAGATTAGATAACCTTACATACCCCACCGCGGTCTGCAAGTATAACGTCTAGAACCATGCGGTTCTGCAAAGTCATGAGGCGATCCTCTTGGAGCTCAGCTGTCAAATTACCAAGGGCACCAGCCGTAACATTAACAGTGGATTCAACCACACGAGTCAGTTGTCTCAGGTTCCTACTATTGACCATAGGTCCCCAAAACGGCAGGAAACCCAAAAAGAAATCTCCCGCTCCCTGACCGGCAGTATCCTCCTTACTAATCACGCCTCTCACAACTCTGGTCTTGTGATAGTCAGAGGCGGCAGTAAATGTTGGCGGTAGCAGATTTGCAATATAACATGTGCCCGAGAAGTCAGGGGGCAACCATGTATATGCTCGGTCATTGTAGATAAAATATGTACCCTTGGCAGCCAAAAACGCAGGGGAAAACTGTGACGGAAAAGTGTACGTTTCAGTACAGTCACTTCTTCCCAGTTGAGCTCTAGGATTCTGACCATTACCTTGCAAACAGAACCGACCTATGTGGGGTACGACCCAGATTGGGGATGAGATTTTTCGCTGTCTTTCACCCAGACTAATACTATACCCCGTTGCGTTCCACCCTACAGAAGCACTCAATTCTTCTTTGGGAATAGATGAGTATGCGTCAATATCTCTGCTCATATCGGCAACTCCTTTCATTAAAGCTTTGTTATTGGTGCTAGGTCTGATGGAACGCGGTTGTCGCGGGGAGTAGGCATCTAATGCAAAGAGAAACATGGTCTGGAATGCCCATGACGATCCATTGTAACTAAACGGCAGCACTAGATAAGGAATACCCTTATTAATGATATGTGGAATTAAACCACACACCCAGCAATTTGTTGTATTCATGACTAGTTGGTGCTGGTGCAGGAGTTGAATAAACGAGTTGTTTACAAACTCAGACCGTCTAGCTTGTTCGTGTTCAGGCAGAGGGTGAAAAGAGTGTGAGGAGACAGTAGGAGGAGGTATAGGCTGTTCAGTGGTTGCAATGGGCTTTTGAGAGGAGAAGAATACAAATCCTACAGTAAACACTACCATACTACATAATATAAACAAACATAAAAATACAAAACGTTTGCTCTTCATTATTTTACACATTCTTGCTTTAAAGTTCATTTCCTCAGTGAGTCTCTCCATCTTGAAAAACTCCATCCTCTAATCGTGCCGCTCGCGGCGGGTGAGTATCTTCTGCTAAGGAGTACGCCTGTCAGTCCAGGGAATGCCCCAGACCAACCAGAACCGTTGACCTAACGTCTTCGGCCTGTACCCCAAAGTCTTGGCACCGCGACCCTGCGGCTGAACCCGGATGGTGGTTCGAAAAACAAAAATCAAGAAAGTCCTTCAGATGGGAGAGCTCTGGTATCAAAAACAAAAGGGTAAGGAAAAAGAATATTTATTTGTCCATAGGCCTTGGTCTTAGATTATAATGAAAACGGCCAGGTACTGTCTGATCTTGAAACAAGAGTTCAGGCTCTGTAGTGTCCAATCGAATTGACGGTGGCACAGCTTCTTGCAAAATATCGTCACTCTGTTGTGCTGAAGTTGTGCCTTTTATGCGTGCATCACTGAACGGCACAAAACGAGGTACAGTGTCTGTTTCAGAGTCTGCGATACCCTCCTGGACCCACTGGTCGTACGGCAGAGGCAAAGGGATCCTTTTCACGTGGGCGCCGTGGATCCAGTTCTTCTTCCCCTTTACTCGAACAGCTGATCTTGTAGACAGAAGTACGAGATGAGGTCCGATCCAACAAGGCTCATCGTTGCTTTTGCGCTGGAAATTTTTTACCAAAACCCACGTGCCAGGGTCGATAGGGTGTCCTGGAGCCTCAGAGGCCTGGGGAAGAGTATCGTGCACCTGTTGGTGTAAAACACGTAATTTAGCCGTCAATTCATACAAGTAATCAAGCAGTACTGGATGTTCGATTTCACTGAATTTTGTCGGTCTTGGCACACCCCATACATTGGCCAGGCAGCCAAAAACGACCTCGTAGGGACTAAGTCCCACTCGTGAATGCACGGTCATTCTGGTGGACAGGAGTGCTAGAGGCAGAGCGTCAGGCCATTTAAGACCTGAGCCCGCCTGGATTTTGGCCAGTTTGAGTTTTAGAGCGCCATTGTAGCGCTCTACTAATCCAGCTGATTGGGGGTGATTTGCAGCGTGGAATTTCTGCTTAACCCCTAATCCCTCACACACATTCTTCATCACTTGACCCACAAACTCACACCATTCTTGGCATTCCAAACCTAGGGAAAAATTCCTTCAGAAGGGCTTTGGCTGTGGATAGAGCAGTGTTGTCTTTTAGGGGATAGGCCTCTATCCATTTTGAGAAAGCGCAAACAACCACCAATACATATTTCAAGTTGTTGCACCTTTCCATGTGGATAAAATCTAGCTGCAAAACTTCAAATGGATATGATGGAGGCGCAAAATGACCAGCTGGAGTTGGGGTTCCCCTACCAGGGTTGTACTTCAAGCATACCATACAATTCTTGACCACATTCTCTGCACACTTAGGAATTCCAGCATTCTGCCATACTGGAGCCAACAACTTACAAATTCCTTTCATACTGATATGTGCCATCCTATGTGCCATCGTAACCACTGGAAGCCCATATGCTTCAGGTAACAACCATCGCCTATGTTCTGACAGATCAATCCAACAACCATTCTCATCCAACTTACCCATACTTTCTCTCCACTTGCTCAACTCTTTCTCTGTGGCTTCAGCTTGAAGGGACTTTACACTCTCTATTGTGTTTTCACACATTCCAACATCACCAACCCATCTGGCAGGGCCTGCAACATACATTCGAGTCTTTACATCTTTTGCTGTTTCTTTCGCGGTTTCATCAGCAAACGCGTTACCACGACCAACATCATCAGTGATTTTCTTGTGCGCACTGCATTTCATAATCGCAACTTGTGACGGTAGGGTCAGCGACTCAAGGAGATCATTCACCAACTTGCCATTCTGAATCTTAGCTCCATGCGAAGTCAGGAACCCACGTTCTTTCCACAATCGCCCAAAACTATGAGCCACGCCAAAGGCGTACTGGCTATCCGTATATATGTTCACTTTCATTCCTTCAGACAACACGCATGCTCTCGTAAGGGCAATCAGTTCTGCTGCTTGAGCCGAATTTTGTGGCACACGTGCAGTTTCCACAATCGTGTGCAAAGTCGTGATAGCATATGCAGCAGTCGTATCACCATTTGGAAGCTTAAAACACGAACCATCCACCCATAAAGTACCATCACACTCAGTCAGGGGAGTATCTTTAAGATCTACTCTTCCTTTCGTCTCTTCTTCGGTTCTGAACAGACAATCATGTTGCTCAATCTCATCTAGGTCTGCTGGAATTGGTAATAGTGTAGCTGGATTCAACGTGTTGCATCTCTTTATGTGTATATGATTTGCTAACAGTGTCAGCTCATAACCAGATAATCGCGCACTAGTTAAGTGTTGTGTCTTGGTCCTGTTTAACAATGTGTCCACAGCATGTGGAACCATAACAATCAATGTATTATCCATCACTAGGCCAGCAGACTGTCGAATAGACATAGCTGTGGCGGCTGTGGCTCTCAGACAACTTGGCAATGCCCTCGCTACCGGGTCCAAGGTTGACGAAAAATATGCGCATGGACGCGGTCTATCGCCAAAAGGCTGTGTTAACACTGATAATGCGCAACCATCTTTCTCATGAACATACAATGTAAAAGGCTTGCTGTAGTCAGGGGTACCCAACACAGGAGCTGAACACAATGCATTACGCAATTCCCAAAAACTTTTCTGACACTCTTCAGACCATGGAATAGGATTCGGTGTGTCTTTGCATGTTGATGCTAACAAAGGTTTTGCCAACAAGGAAAAATTAGGAATCCAATGCCTACAGTATGAAGTAATGCCCAAGAAAGCACGCACTTCTCTCTGTGTTCTTGGCACACTCAACTGTGTAATGGCTTGAATTCGTTCTGGGGTCAGTTTCCTTCCCTCCTTCGATAAGAGATGACCTAAGTAGGTCACTTCTTGTCGACAATATTGGAGCTTTGAGAGAGACACTTTGTGATGAAAGGCAGACAAATGACGCAACAATGACAAGGTAGCGTTTTTGCAAATCTTTTCAGTATCCGCGGCGATTAGTAAATCGTCAACAAACTGAATAAGGGTAGCACCACTAGGTAAAACAATTGCATCAAGCTGCGCTTTTAAAGCCTGACTGTATATTGATGGACTTTCACAGTAGCCCTGGGGAGCGCGTTTAAAGCGGAAGCTGCGACCTCCTAAACTAAAGCCAAAAATGTCTCTGCTCTCCTCTGCAATTGGGATGCTAAAGAAAGCATTCTTTAGATCGATCACTGAGAATCATGCAGCAGAGGCTGGACTCATAGTTAACAAGGCAGTTATATCAGGGACAACTGGAAACTGTGGCACAACAATCTTATTAACCTCTCTAAGATCAATCACAAATCTGTAAACAGGTGGCTGTGAAGGGTCCGTTCGTTTTAAGACAGGTAAAACAGGACTATTGCAAACGTTGCCTCTTGTCTCTTCAATTACACCCTTTTTAATCAAATCACTGACAATTGCTAACAATGCTTTCTGACCTTCATTGGAGATCTTGTACTGGGGAATACGTGGCAATCTGACATTGGCTTTTAAAGTGACCACATATGGCGGTATTTCCAAAAGACCCACATCATTGGGACCAGTAGCCCAAAGGACATCCGGAAGGGATGACAATTCAGGTGGCATTGCATTTTTAGACAAATACATCGGGGAAATCACTTTCTTGCCTAATGTAAGTTGTACTCCTGAGGGAGAACAATATAGCGTTGCATGCAATCTTTTTAGCAAATCTAATCCTAGCAAACTTTCACCACAACCTGTCGTTAGGATGAGGGGTGCTTTTAGCTCACAAGGTCCAACAGAAAGTGACATAGGACTAGAAATCGGGTTCCTAACTGGGGCGCCAGAAAAACCTACTGAAACATTTATTTCGCCAGACAAAGGCGCGCCAGGGAGTTTTGAATGCATAATTGAACTCTTTGCAGCACCAGTATCCAGCAGAAAAGGCTCCGTTACATTTGCTGTAGTTACTTTAACATAAGGTCCGCTCTGATCCACTGGCACTGAAACAACTCCCTCTCTCTGTCTACGGCTGTCCTAGTAATCGTTATCTTCTACGTTGTCGTCTTCTGCATAATAATCATTACTGTAGTACTGAGCTGTATTACCAGTCGCATTGGCTTGCTGATCAAAGCTATTTATGGTATTTTGAGGTGGAAGAGGACGCGCGTTCTGGGGAGCATTTCCACGCCCTCTGCCTCTAGGAGCTTGCTGACCACCTCTACCTCTTGCGCCATACGCATTACTGTTACGCTGCATTAATTTAGGGCAACTGTATTTAAAATGACCTTCCTCTTTGCAATATGAACATTGGTTGGGACCTACAGGGATTCGTGGTTGATAATACCCATTCATTTGCTGATTATTCTGAAACTGTTGGGGCTGCTGATAGATACCTTGTGTTTGCCTATAATTACTCTGTCCTCCCCGTGGCGGATAGGCCTGCTGCAAGAGGACCTTTGTCTTTAGTTCTTTCGTTTTCTTATCTGTTCTATCCTTCTCATCTTTGTCTCTATTCTCATAATACTGTGCAGTAGCCAGTATTTGCGCTGAAGAGGAAACAGCCCAAGAACTTTTTGAGTCTTTTAATTTTTTACACAACTCGGGAAGTAGATTCTGCACAAATTTATCAACAAATAACCGTTGGCCACCTTCAGTACTCATGTCTTGACCACTGTGGTCGATAAACGTTTCTTCAAACCTAGTGAAGAAATCAGACACTGTCTCATCTTTCTTCTGCTTACATGCGGATAGTTTATCCCAATTTACGCGCATCGCAGGCATTATAGTTTTCATGTAGGTAATAATTCGACCAGGGAGTTCTGCTACTAAAGGGTCAGGTTTCGCGCCACCAACTTGGCCAGCATCTGCAGCAATGATATTAGCCCATGTGTCCCCTAGTTCTGCAGCGTGATCTACATTACGAATGGATCCCCATAAAGGCTGTGGAACAACATTCCCAAACAACATATCTATGTCAGCCAAATTCATTACACATGATTCTGCAGTTTGTGATAACTCCTTATAATAACCGGTAGGGTTTTTACGGGGGTCAGGCAATGTCTGTTTAAGCGCTAAGACCTCAGAACGCTTCCAAGGGACATGCACCCAAACATGCTGAAAATGAGCTGGGACAGCTGGATTAGCATTTAAATCAGCAGGTCTCCACACTGGAGGAACCTCACGCATCGGATATTGGCGCGCTTTTACCTTTTTCCCCACAGGGAGTTCCTGTTCGAACAATGATTGCTGACAATCACCATTTCTGAAGGACAGTAAAGTCGCAACTGCTTTATCTACATTGGGACCCACAATTGTACCTTTTTCAAAATCAAATCGCACTCGACACAATTCCTGTGGGTTTGGGTTTGCACCATTATCCTCCAATTCCTCACAGAGGACATTTTGTCAAAGACATACCTCTGTGTTGGGGCATCCCATTGGTGAAAAACGGTAACAACTGATTCCACATCATAGAGTGAAGGGAAACCAATCCACCTACGCGCCAGATGATCTAACACCTCTTTCTCGTCAGGACCAGGCAGCTGACTGCGCAATTGCTTACGCTGTAAACCAGGAGTCGCGCTCGATGACCCAAAGAGAGGCGACATTAAACTAGTAACTACATTAGCTAGTCGTTGTCGTGCTGAAGGAGAAGTTGAGGCGAAAACGGGGGGATAGACAGAGGGAAGAAAAACAGATTCAGATACAGGTACCTGGGTAGTGTAAGGAGGAGCGCCAGGGGAAGCCGCAGGAAGTGCAGGGGCAACAGGTAGCAAAACTGGCGGCCCTTGAGAGGGCTGCACTGCAGGGATAGGAGCCAGCTGAGGAGGAGCTGGCGGCTGTGGGAAGGCTTGCGGCATATTTACTGGAGGCTGCACATTTACAAGCTGTGGAGGCGCGGTGGCATTTTGCGCATACGGGGGTGGCGAACTTAACAAATGGGACATTAGGGAATCTTTCTCTTTCTCTTTTGTCTCATCTTGCACAAGGGGTGACAAAACAGGGTAGCATTTATCAATCCCTAGTTTGCGCTGTCTGTGCAATTGCTCATTCATTTGTTCCTCCTCATTATCTTTAAATTACACAGCTGCTTGCATCACTGACATACCTCTTTCTCTCTTATTTCTTTTCGCTAGCTTAATTTCCTTCTGTTTGGCTTCCTTTCGCCATAGGCGGAAAGAATCAAACATCGCCGGCCGGGGTTTGTTTTTAAACAATTTAACTTCCAAATTATCTAAGATATCTGTATCGAAACTACCATTTTGGGGCCATTTTAAAACACCGTCCTTTCTGGTGTATCGGATCCATACTTCATTATATGCAATGGGGCCCACGCCATGTTTTACATAAAGCTCATAAGTTGGAGTTCCAATTGGAGGAACCGGACATGAATCCTCCAACTGGAAATCCCTTCCACAACTCAAACAAAATAATCTTCCAAATATACTAGCACCAGGCATCTTCGCTCACTAGTCTAGTTCCAAACTTCAAAGGATTATCGATTACGATAGTCTCGTGAATACACGAGTCCTCTGGCTTTGGGGTTTGCAAACTCCAAATCAAAATAATCCCGAAGGATACCAAATTCAAACTGGGAGACGCTCCACTTATACTTAACTGAATATCGATGATCAATGGCGTCACCAGAAGACTCTCTCGATTGTTCCGCTCTACCAAAATCGTCAAGGGTCCAAAACAGGGCGATTAATCAGGGCAGCAGTCCTTCGTAGCCGTCGGGACGCGGAGAACCTCGCAGAAAAGACTTTCGGACCACGTCGACATGCAGGGGTCGATGAAGTGGCGGCCTTCCTCCAGAATTTCCACACGAAGCTCCTCACGAACCTCTGGCTTGGACCGGTACCGCTGAAATCGCGCCGAGTTGGGCGCCAACTGAAGTACTGGGAATTTTAAGCCCAGCGGTGCAGGGGAACACACCCTATGACTTCGGGTTCTTCCTGTTTCAGACCTACAGAAACACAGAGTCTTCTGGTTGAAGTCAAAGATCAGTTTATTGGCTGCAGACCAATTACAGGTATCCTAGAAGTACAACAGCGTGTATGTTCTCAGGAGACTGCTAAAAATCACAGAGACGGGCTTCTCCTTAAATACAAAATATCCTGCTTCAGGCATACATTCCTAGTTTTATGGCATGGTCATTTGGATGTATACATTTCAAACGAAAAGGCAGAGTCATGATGACCATCCCACATTCCAGTTGAGCCAGCCTGCAATTATTTACCCAGCAAGGCTCAGATCCCACATCAGATATCGATAGGCCCCAATAAACATGAGCATCTCCTGTTTGGAAAACAAGCCATAAAGCAGGAACAGTCAGGTGTGAAAGAGATTAGCTGGAGGCTCGTGTAGGATGAAAAGGCTTTATGGTGTGTCAAGCCCTGATGCTAATCACAGGTGGCCAGAGGACGGGGAACTCGTGAGACCGGACTGACCTGGGGCAGCGGAGCCAAGCTGCCCAGGTCACAGAAAAGTCAAAGAAAGGCACATGTGCTCTAAAAGGCCCGTATTTGCTTCATGCTATGTAGCCTATGTGAGGGCAACCATAAGATGGCCACCGCTCTAAAATGGAACCCACGTAGTGATGTATAATAGCGTATACACAGTGCATTCATAGCTAAAACGTTACACAAAGCACTTGTACATACCGCATTAACCATTCGCGGTTCACTAATACCGGGAGAGACAGGGGTAGGGCCCTGCCTCCTACGCGGTCCCAAATTCTAAAGTACGACAGACCCTCCTTTTGCCCTTACATAGGCAATAACTATACTTATTTCAATCTGAGTCTAGGTCAATATTCACGAAGTCATGGAGATGTTGCTGTAGCATCATCCTATTACTTAGCTCGTCCCTCGATACAGGTTTCCTTACACATAATGTAGCACAGAGGCCACATATCGCAGGAGCACACTGGATGCACAGACAGAACAGGAAAAGGATGGCTAAGATCATTCCAATGACCATCAGAATCTTCCAACCCCAGGCAGATATCAGTTCCCAGAACCACCCCATCAGTGACCAATCTCCTTTATCCACGTGTATGGATTCAGATATTTTATGCAGTTTGGAGATGGCTTGATAAACTGTTGGAGCGTTGTCTGGTATGAAAAATTTGTGGAATGCCAGACCACACATCCCTATTCGTGGCAATGTGTTCCCAGCCACGTTGGCCCTATCACAATTAGGCCAGTAAATGGGTCAAACTTCCTGCACACAGGAGCTACTGATAGTGTGTACAATCGGTAACTTGCCGGTGCAGGAATTCCTCCAGATTACAATTCTTTCTGCAAATGCTGTTCAACTGGTGGAATCGGATTGTCCTCAAGCATTCTCAGGTCTCTCCTTCATCACCTCGCCTTTATATTTCCACATTTCACCATGACTGTCCTGGGTTTCCTGGCAAAACATGCAAAAGGATAACATTCAAAGTTGTGCTACTCCTGTGATGTCTGTAATCACAAATGGTCCACTAATGTCTGATGATGGCAGAACAGGTATGACACGGCCACTCATAATTTGGCACTTACTGTGTTCTGATTTGTGCACCCCTGCAGCTCAGGGCCACCCCATCGCTCTAGCAACTCAGGAAAGGACTCAAGACCTGGCTGTTCAAATGAACAAACCACCTTGCAGCAGCCGGCAGCGCCAGCACTTTGAGACCCTCACAGGTGATTTGCTGTGCTTTATAAATACTGATTAAAATGTATGGTGGAAAATCTGTGAAACATTGATAACATTTGGCACTCAAGAGGTGTTCCAGCATTTGCAGACTGTGCATTTGGAATACGTTGGCCACTAACAGAGTCCCAAAGCCTAGCCATCTACATTACTGCAGCCTACATGGGTAGAAAGCATAGTGCTAGAACACGATTCCTTGTGCACTTTCAGGTGGCTGACATCAGGAGCCAGATGTACAAAGCCATTCTGAGATTTCAAACCCTGTGATTGGCAAAGCCAGAGGGTTTGTGCCTACAGATGTCTTTCCTTTCTTCCACTCCTTCCCAAATGTACACCCTTGTCTTTCATGTATTTGCATATCTTTGATTGCAAGCTGTCTTTCTCTAGGACCATGAAGTTTACTCCTGGTAGCACATGACTGTGGACATCCTTGCCCTCTGTGTGGGTTACAGGGTCATTCCCCTCATTGCTTAGTCTCTGCACTGCCTGTTGGACGTGCAGCAGCAAAGGACTCCCTTGGTTTAAAACCTACAATGCACACTTGAAAACCTTCAATGCACCCACCCAACACACACAGGGAGTGGCCAGAATAAGCCCTGCAAATGTTGCCCATCCTGAGTTAAGAAGAGAAGGAAGCTTAACATCTGATACAGAAACTGCTTGGACTTTAGAATCCAAATCTTCACAGAAATACATATTTGGAGTTCTTGAAAAAAGAATAAACCACATTAATGAGCAAACAAAGCAAACATTGTGGGAAGGGGCGGAGCCAAACACCCATTACAAAAATAAAGAAGGGTTTTGTGTTTTACCTCTTGTTAAGGAGAAGCAAGGATCGTCTCTATTATTACAAATTCAGGTAACAAAAAAGGGAGAAGGAAATAACACATTTACAAATGAAAAATAGCAATTGCAAAAATGAAGGGGAAAAACGCAGAAATCAGCACATTCTAATTTCCACCAGCATGCATCAAAAGGCAAATGAAAAGGGGGGAAATGCTGTGAAAGTCATAGGAAAATCTGGAATGAATAAAAAAAAAACAGAATCCACCGGGCAAACACAGCGTAAGAACGTAAACATCTACGCCCCGAAAGCATGGAAAAAAGACATGCGTGCATAGTTATAAATACAAAGAAACACGCGAAGGGCTGAGCAAAGAATAAAGGAGCGAAACCTACAACTGCAAGGCTACCAAAAGGCAGTCAGCAGACTGTGCTGTGGGTGGAGTTGATGAATACACAGCTCTCAGAGTTCGTCGATACGCACCAACTATTAGACGAAACGCAGTTTGGCTTCAGGAAGGGACACGGGACGGAGACCGCTCTAATAAAAGCCTCTGATGAAATCAGAACCATCATGGATCAGGGAGGAATGGCCATCTTAATTCTTCTGGACCTATCCGCAGCATTTGACACGGTCGACCATGCCATTTTGGTCGACCGTGTCACAGCTCTGGGGATTGACGGCCTGGCTAGAAATCTCATTTCATCTTTTCTGGCCGACCGCACCCAGACAGTCAAGTTGGGTAATTTCTACTCTCCCGTCTCTGCACTACCATGCGGAGTACCACAGGGTTCCTCGCTAAGTCCCACGTTATTTAACATCTACGTAGCGGACTTAGCGAGGGTAATAAAGGCCTACGGGGTGCGATTAACTTCCTACGCAGACGATACCCAACTGGTGCTGGCGATCCATAAGAATGGCACAGCAGTGGCAGCTAATTTTCAGGAAGCAATGCTTGCTGTCAGTACGTGGATGTCCTCCAACTGCCTAAGGCTTAACTCGGATAAAACCGAGGTTATGACCTTCGGCAACCTCGCCCCAGAATGGTCCTCCACCTGGTGGCCCAAACAACTGGGCTCTCCTCCTGTCCCAGTGATAAAAGCGAGGAACTTGGGAGTCATCTTCGACAGCAAACTAACCTTCAACCTTCATGTCAACAAGGTTGTCTCTTCTGCTCTCTTCATGCTAAAGAAAATAAAGAAATTGCTGCCTTATCTTCCCTCCTCTGCTGGGAAGACTTTAGTTACCACTCTGGTATTTTCCAAAATGGACTATGGAAATGCCCTCTTCCTCAACACCCAGAAATCAGTGCTGTCAAAACTACAGTCTGTACAGAATGCGGCTGCCAGAACTCTTCTAAACATCCCTCACCGCCAGCCTACCACCCTAGCCATCCGCCAGCTTCACTGGCTCAGAGTAGAGAGCCGTATTAAGTTTAAGGCCCTTTGCATTGCCTACAAGGCCATGCATGGCACAGGACCTAAATTCTTGACTGAGGCACTCCAGCTGTATACCCCCAAAAGATTGCTGAGATCGGCTAACACTTGCCTTCTGCCCGTACCTCGCACCAGAACGGCAACCTGGGGAGATCGTCGCTTTTTAGTGGCTGCACCAAGACTCTGGAACCTTCTCCCACTAAATATCAAAAACGCCCCCAACCTGATGAGCTTTCGGAGGCTCGTAAAGACATGGCTGTTTGATCAGTGAACTCTACTATTATGATCCTGCTAGCTCACACATGCGCCGAGACACCTCCGGGTAATTGTTTGCGCAATAAAAATCTCAAAAATAAATAAATAAATAAATAAATAAATAAAGTTAGAGTTTAGCAGCAGTCTTCAATCTGTGGGGCGCGACCCCCGGGGGGCCGTGGAGCCCTGGGAAGGGGGCCGCACATTTCCAAGCCTAATGCAAAATGTGCTTTTCCTTTTAGACAAAGTCAGGGACCCTTCATTCCGATCGTTAAAATGCTTTAGCTGAAGTTACTTGGCTCTCATGTGCTGTAAAACGAAGAGGCCTGTTAAAACAATCCTTCAAGTAAGTGGTCATGCCAGGGTGCCTGTGTTGCAGCGCGGAATGCTAAATCCCTCTTGACAACAGCACGACCATAGATCTACAAACATTCATACACTCATTCATTGGTGGGGCCCATAACACCAACATTCATTCCGCACAGATCTACAGTCATAAGAGGGGATGATCACTCCGTACGCTGTATTGGGAGGAAACACTCTCAAATCCCTAATGAGCAATTGTCATCCCTACCTCACCGGAATCTAAACATCATTTAGAAAATCCTCCCATGAATAGGCCATGGATCTACTGAGTTGCTGGGTATAGCATTACTTAACTCTTCTAAACAATATAGAAATAATTCATCACTCAAATAATAATACTCCAACACAATTCTTAGTAATAATAAAGAAATATTTTATCTAATAGAAAGCATAGGCTATCCGTCATAATACATTCAACATCCCTATCAGTATAATTACCTATTCTGGCTAATTGTCGTCATCTAAGTCAGGTTCAAATCTTTCGTCTCTGTGCCCATAAATGATCAGAAAGTTCTCAAGGAATTGGGCATTCGGATCAGTCCATCAGAGTCTCGGGCAGACCACTGTCCAGCAGAGGCACCGTCCAGTCCGTCAGCGTAGTGTCAGGAAATCAATGGGTAATGGGAGAAGAGCGCTCCCATAGAATAGGAAAGGCTTCGATAAATTCCCTCTCTAATCTAAGACCTTTTATAGGAAAATAAGCGGAAATCATAGTTACATTATATGTCTAAATTGCTTCTGATTGGTCCACTAGGATCATTCTACTGATTCCCAGCGCTAAATGTTGCGTCTTAATTTAATACATTTTATTATACATCAGTATCCATATTGGACATCCTTTTCCTGGGTCAAATTTAGTTCCGCCAATATCTTTCAGTGTAATCATCAAATTGCACCGGCTTGGCTTTGGTTTTTGGATTGTCCATTGTTTATAATGTTCACTTCCCTCACAAAATTTATGTTCATGTAAGTTGCAACAGTTGCGATCCCCTAATTCTTGCAAAACTATGCGATTTGTAATGTCAACACATCATGGCGATTCATTTTTTCCCAACTCGTCCTTTGTTTGGATTTTTCTTCACACCAGTCGTCTGCATTAGTATGTAGGTTTGTTTCATTTGTATCATCTTCTACTTCATTCGACCGCACAACTTGTAGCTTTCTTTACACTGGCTGGCAGCCCAGACTGGCCGTCCTTGGTGTCATCATTTAGTCGGGTTCAGACAGAAACCACGGCTTCAGGCAGCGACGCATGCGCCTTCCTCATCACTCAGTAGAAGCGTCAAAGGATTAGTTAGCAGCCATTTTGTGGCCAATGGCGTCGGGTCAACCTAGCAAAAAGGAGCACAAAACGTAATTAATACATAGGAAACGCTATTACAGTGTTATTCCCCACTAAACCCTTTATGTGTCCGTAATTATCTAGCAATAAGCAATCACATTTACCACCAATAAAGCACAAAATCACAATTAACATCACATAAGCAATATATAACATGCAATTTCTAATCATCTATCATTAGTATGCGTACGCAAATAAGTTTACATATTAATTTAGGCCATGCAAAGGCAATTCCCACGTGTAATATCTCATTAGTAATGTTGGTTAGTTTCCAAACGACAAACCTATTAATATGATTATGATTAAACATTAATTAACTTAGTTTTAAATCCCTAAAATAGAGGGGGTACACACAAATTAAGAAAACCCCGCTCCATCACCTGCTTGCCTGAATGACATGCAAATGTGCGCTAGGAATTAATCTGCAAATGTAAAGGATGCTTGGGAGTGGTTCTGGCTTTAATTGCTTGAATCACTCCAAGCATTGTTGTAGCAAAGATGTGATTTTATTTTTGCATGGTGGTGCAAGGAATTTTGGGTTTTGACGCTGCCCCAGATTTGAAAACCATGTAAACCTTGGGCAGCGCCAAAACCTTACGCGTCCCCACAGCAGGCGTAACAAGGAGAAATGCCTTCATTGCTCCTTGTTTTTCCTCTTTCTATGTGTGTTCTCTCTCAGGATTCTTCTTTTGCTGGAACGTGCCCCTTCCTGGCTATGTTTGTGCGCTAACGCAGACGGAGAGGACAGGAATGCGCCATATTTCATAAATACGGTGCCTTCCTGCCCTTGCACATTGGCGTAGGGCAGCGCAGCAAGAATAGCGGCGCTGCTCTGTGGCGCTGCCCTATGCCAATGACTCATAAGGCTCTTTGTTTTAGCCACACCTTTGACCACGCCCCCAAGCTCTCTTACTGACCTTTGCTTTGCTAAACACTGTTTCATTTATTTCCCCCATGAAAAATGATCTGCTGTGGGAATTGTGGGCGTTTATGGTTGTCGATAGTTGGCAATGATGAGGAGGACCAAGTGCTAGACTTTTTTGTCAGGAGGGGGTCCTTATGCTTATAATTGTTTGACAGGGGGGTCTCGGCATTCAAACGTTTGAAGACCTCTGCGCTAAAGAGAGGTGCAGGTGAGACACTGCATCACAGCCCGAAAGGTTTGCCGCAGGCAGATGGATTAAACTGCCAGAATCCTGCAGTGTTCAGGTGAGATCTGGTCCCAGTCCTTGGACAATGTAATGATCAACAGCACCAAATCAGCAGCGGCCGGTGCAGGTAAGCGCGGTGGGGCGTGGGCATGTTGACAGACGACGGAATAGGATTCATTTATTTAATTTGCCCTATTCAGTCGTCTGTCGACATCCCACTCCAACGCGGCACGCCCCACCGCGCTTACCTGCATCGGCTGGTGCTGAACACCACACAGGTAATCTGAGGGAGAGGGGAGAGAGCTGCACCCCAGAGAGGCCGCCGAGGCTTCAGACTCTCCTGCCTGCAGGCACACAGCACAAAGCTGCCGAGGCTTCAGACTCTCCTGCCTGCAGCCACACAGCACAAAGCTGCCGAGGCTTCAGACACTCCTGCCTGCAGCCACACAGCACAAAGCTGCCGAGGCTTCAGACACTCCTGCCTGCAGCCACACAGCACAAAGCTGCCGAGGCTTCAGACACTCCTGCCTGCAGCCACACAGCACAAAGCTGCCGAGGCTTCAGACTCTCCTGCCTGCAGCCACACAGCACAAAGCTGCCGAGGCTTCAGATTGCTTATGTGTGACATTCAACGGCCAAATGTGTGACATTTGAGCGACACTTTCTTGCAAGCGACATCAAAAAATGCAGTCTATGAAACATACAGATCAGAAATGAAACCTATTTGAGCAATGAAAAACTCTAAGATCTTGAAACTGCTGCCAAGCACCTGATCTTTGCTGCAGGCAGAGTGACCCTCTGCACAATTGTACGGTGAGTCAAAAGTACAATCTCTATACAGCAGGAACATTAATCATCAGCTAACTTTGACATTTTTGTGTTGCCTGAAAACTTCTGGGTACACAAGTAACTCTGCAGCAAGTGCTTTGAAACCATAAGTGATTTATAAGCACAGCACCCCCCATCTCAGGGCCAGGTGCGACTGAACCACACGTATAACATGATATCTGTGACAAAAGCAGCAACCCACTGAGCTATCCACGTAAAATACATTTCAGCCATGATACCCGTTCCTTGCAGCAGGACCCCTGCTGTGGTTCTTCATGATGAGTCTGTTCTGGCACGAGACACACCTCCGCTCTCTCGCATCAGGTCAGTGACGTCCCTGCCACCTCGGCTGCAGTCTGTGACATCACCCTCACTGCAGACAGTGCTCCGCTCTGGCAGTGCTGTGACGGGCTGGAGCCAGGGGCCGGTCCGGAGGGGGCAGGCTGGCACAGAGGTGGTCTACCTTGAAGGCCACTCCCTCTGCTCCCCTCATTGATTAATTCTCAATATTTGTACAACTAGGCATTGTCTGGGACTGAAGACTTCCAATGTACTTCTAAAATCAATTTCTGTCAATATCTAAAATCAGTTGCATTTGTCATTTGTTTTTATGCAATCAACTGATGCATTTCTAGTCCATAATGTAACTTCTAATCAAACTACCATCAGCTCAACACGCGATTGAACACCCAGCGAACTGCACAAAATGTACATTGATGAGCGGCGCTTAAACCAAACGATGAGGCCAAAATGATCAAGATTCTTCTACTTTTCTTCCAGTGATGAGAAACTTTCACGAAGAAATGAGATGATGAGAAGGAACCTCTTACTCAGAGCGCAGCGTCCAGGCAGACCAACCCTGGTGGCAGAGTCAGGCATGGCTAAGAATCCAAAGAGACTTAGAGGAGTGACTGAACTCATAATATATATCAAACTCCAGCTCCATTTGAATGACTTTTCTGTTCTTTTGTTTGATGTCTGCACCCCCTTACATCTTTGGCTGTCACTGCATTAGTCTATTCCTGCAGCTCTGCTACTCATGCAGTGAATGTCACAACCGTACTACAAGCTTGATTTCCAATTTCACTTCAGTCTTCTCACAATAGAGCCAGTAGCCAGTGCCCCTCTGAGGAGGAGATTTGCCTTTGCTGCTGTGGATGAGTTGCAGTTACTTTTAATGGAGCCAATAGCCACAGCTTCTCTTTGGCAATTTAAGTATAACTATTTACTGTCAGGCAGTTCTTGTGAAATGTTATTCTATGTCTCCATTCACAGTATCAGCCTTTACAATATGTTATGTTTCCTCTCATGTCTGGCTTCTCATGGCTACACTCCTAATGACTTTTCTTTCTCTGAAACTGTTTAATGCCACAGGCTGTTGCTCAGGTGTATGTTATGCCAACCATTTCCTCCTCGTGTGGTATTAATTACTAGTATTAGAGCAGTAGAGTTCCTGTCACTGGTCCTTCAAGCGACCGGACTGGTCATCTCTTTCCTAGGAACGGCTGCCCTCTAGCGATTGAAACGTAGACTCCAGGGAGCGCGGGTACTGGACCTCTGTTTCCAATTGCGCCCAGTCCCCCGTCTTTTGTGTGTTTGGGGTTCATTACTAGTATAACAGATTCATTCTCATTGCATTTTCTTTTTAGCTTCTGGTAAACTTGATGTTCTTTGTGGTTTTACTGAGTTAGTTGCTAAAGTTAATGAAAAGAAGATGATCTGGAGATTTTTAAGCCGCAATTAATCTTAGAAATGAAAAATAATTGTCAAGTCATTCACAGAAATCAACTGGACAAAGATATTGCTCCAATGCAAAACAATAATGCTTTTGTTATCTGTTCATTGCATAAACCTGATCTAAATGACAAGCTGTGTAACTTTCATCACACATAATTCAAATTAAGCGTGGAGATGGCATAGCCTTGGCAATTTCATAATGGTTACATTCATCTCATTCAAGATTATATAAAATCAAAAATGTTCGTTATCATTTATGTTAGTTTAAATAATCCACTATAGTCTGTCCGGACAGCCTGGCCTTGTTTAAATTATATAATAGATATTAAAGCACTGGAAGGTGGTTAATAACTTTTCAGATGTTATAGTCGTGTTTTTATCTGATACGCAACATGGTAAATAGCTTTGAAATCTCAAAAGCCATGCCTGTCAAAAAGAGCACCACTTTCAATCTACCGACCACCAATTAAAAACATTTTTAATTTGCTTTGTGGCATGCAGTGCAACACTTTTGTAAACAATGGTTTTCATAGTTTTTACATGTTTCATGTAATTTAGTTTTAACATAATTATCAAGATATAATCAAAATCCTTTTTTTAAATAGTTGTTTTTTAACCTCATCATAGAGATCTGAATATGACTTTGTTTTTTGAAGTCTTGCTTCAGATGTTTTGTGAGTCATTTGAGATTTGCTCCATCTTGATCTACACAAATCCTCATTCCCCTTTAGGAGAACCAGCACTTAATAATACTTCTAATACCAGCTTATCGATTACATTTTTGAAGATGTGAATCTGTCTGTCTGTCTCTCTACCTATCTGTCTATCTCTATATGTATCTATCTATCAAAGAAAACGCACCTAAACTAATGGTCACAACTGAAAGGCGACTGACACTCTCACGTTGTGGTTACTTCCGCAACCCATAAATCACGCAACAGCCATGCAAACCATACCTCCCCTACAAACGTCAGCACCCATGACTCCCCATGATATAATAGATGCAATTATAAATAATGTAGCTTGTCAGACTACTTATTGCATTAGCTTTAACACTATCAATCCAAGTACAACCAATATAATGTATTTTTTGAGTTGCGTCGTTATTTACTGATGTGCATGCAGGTCTTGTATCGCCTTTGGTTTGGGATTGATGATTTTCGTGGCTGTTGCGTGAGTTGTGGATTTGCGGAGCCGACCATAACACTGGGAATATCTCTGTTTTCTTCAACTTTAACCCCTAACCATAACTTTCATGAAATGTACGTTTTATTATATACCTGAAAGTGTTATAACAAATCTAACCATAACTTCACATTAAACTTGTTTATTCAGTGAATTTCTGACTTTTTTCATCATACACCACAACAGTTGGGTGAAGCACCTGGCACCCAGTCCCCCTCAGCCAGGAAACCAAATAGTAAAAGTGGGAACACTGGAGTAAGAACTAAACACTTCATAGGCACAAGCCTTCCCCACTCTGGAGGTAGGATATTTTCATTTCAACTACTTCTGTGTATGTTCTAAAAGTAGCAAATGGTGTACTGGGGCAAAGAGGATTGTTTAATGATGTAGTGTACAATAAATATCACATTAGTCAAATTTATTAAATCCTTGGATTATTTGATCTCCAGTCAACCAGATATTTAGGAAGCTTTTATCCTATGTCCTTGAGAAATTGGCCATTAAGAAATAGGAGCACGTAGAAGTTAGGAGTCCTGGAAACACTGAGGTCAGTTCCATGGATAAGCATCTTGTGTCTCATCTTTTTGTTTGCTAACACAACACAGCCTACTAGAATTACTTACATTATGACAATAGAAATCAGCTTCTCTTTATAACCAGAAACAACCTCATTTTATTTCCACTTACTTTTATTTGGATTTTTTTTTTATTTTAAATGTGCAGTAATTTCCCTTTTGGGCGGCACAGGGTCGGGTAAATACAGACAGATCTCATGTTATAATAACGTTCAATGACTACTTTGAGCCAAGCACTACTCTATACTGCAATGATGTTCAAGGCGCTTCAAAGCACATCAGGAGCAAATTTTAAATTCCCGCATATAACTGGGGAAAGAAAAAAAGGATGGGGGGGGGTGAAGGGGCAGATTTGGTTGAGAATTGGAATGCAGCAGAGTGAGCCTTCATATGAAGAGGTGTGAGATGAAATGAGCAAATTGTTACCTTGGGGCCTCTGGATGCCACAGAGAAAAAGAGAAGGGATTAGAGTTGCTGGAAAATACTGCATTAGGGCGGTTATGCCAATAAATAGATCATTATGTGCAACAAACTGGCATTCAGTTGGGGGTAGGGGGTCATTTTCAGCCAAAATGGACGTTAGGCAGTC
Organism: Triturus cristatus; assembly: GCF_964204655.1. Classification (NCBI taxonomy): domain Eukaryota; kingdom Metazoa; phylum Chordata; class Amphibia; order Caudata; family Salamandridae; genus Triturus; species Triturus cristatus. Next base: position 1,862,108,425 of record NC_140590.1, read on the forward strand.
CAGGAGCTTGTCCCGCCAGGGGACACTTCCTGAGACCTTTGACGTCCTCCATAAGAATGGTAGATCCTTTAGCTGCAGCCCATTTCGTGAGGACCCATGACCTGGGCCGCAATTAAGGATGGAGATTTAGGGGGTTATTTATGGGAGCCCTGTTCCATTTTGCATCATGTAAAGTGGTATATGCGTGATGCAGGGCTTTCATAAAGATTTATGAAGCCATACAAAGCCACCCTGCATACCTTTTGAGGGGCGTCATAAATCATGAGTAAGACGACACAGCGCAAATCGCTCTGCACCATGGAGGCATTCCATGGGCATGAGTGGGTTTCTCATGCAACACCCATGGAATTTGACACTGCACTAGATTTAATAAGTGATGTAAACCTGGGGAAGCGTCAAATCCACATACCTCCCGAGGTGAAGCGCAATGAGGAGAAATATGTGAATTTCTCTTCGTCTTTTTCCCTTTCCATGTATGCGTCATTCAACATCCCACCTAGAAAGAGGAAATCGCCTTGTAGGATTGTTTTTGTGCAGGAAGGTGCTCCTCCCTGCACAAAAAAATTCCTGTCTGCAACAGAGGCACCATGGTGCAAGGGTGCCTACGTGGGCACTAGGCTGCCAAAATGGCACCAGCACGGGCAGAAAGGGCAGGAATGGACTGTATTGCTTAAATACGGAGCATCACTGCCCTTTCACTGTGGCATAGGGCAGAACAGCAATGTGCCTTCCTGCTCTTCCCTGCGGCAAAATCCCATAAATGAGGCCCTTAGAGTTCAAGTGAGAAGTGATCATGTGCTTAGCCAGTGGCGAGCCAAGTTCGCCAGCTTAGCGGTTGCCCAGTCGTTTTGGAAGCACTAGGACGATGGAAAACCAATCAAGAGGTTTGGCTGTAATGGTAAACAAGTAATTTGTAATATAAGTTCAAAAAAGCCTGAGGAGTCGACGGGCCCAAAGAATGTGTGTAAAATCAGCCATTGAGCCCAGGCACCGAGTGCAGGAGGCGGCAGCCTTCACGAAGCATCTATTGAGACTTGCAGGGGAAAGGTAGGCTCTGAGCAATATAAAGTACTGTAGCAATACAAAGTTTGCGTTAAATTAGATTAAATGTGGCACTTCGATCACTAGGGTCCATTCCTATCCATTAGGAAGCATGTAAAATGAATGATTTGTAAAACCAGGAGATATACCTGTACCCGGGGCCCATCGCCTAGAGAGCTTGAACAAAAGGATGGGGGCCACACTTTGTGTAAAGCCTGTTTAAATGTGCAGTCTAAAAAGAAATGGCCTTGGTGCAGGTTGAAATTATCGATGAGCTCCTCAAAGGAAAGCAATCGGTCACCTTCAAAAAGGTCCCACACCATTGCCATATTTGGCTCATGCTATGCTATGCTATGCTATGCTTTGCTATGCTATGCTATGTTATGCTAGGGGATTTGTAAAGCACATGGCGACCCGAAGGCATCCCAGCACTGACGGAAAGAGAGAACCACTGCACCAAAACAAGAGGCGTCTTGCTAAAAAGCCAGGTCTTGAAGGATTGTCGAAAGCTCAGCTCGTTGTTCATGGATCCAATGTTGGAGATTACGATTCCCGCAGCAGATTGCGCCACTAGGGCTGGGAAGGAGCACGTAGTGGACTGCTGGGGCACAAGGGACCCCACTCTCAGTGAGGAAGAAACAATGTAGCCCCACCCGGAGGAAGTGAGGGTGATGGTGGAAACAGAAAGGAGATGTGAGCAACAAAGTATTCAAGTCTTCCACCAGAAGTGGTGGTAACTGTATTGCAGTCTCCTCAAGGGAAAGCCCTACAAGCCACGTACTCAGCCATTGAAGTTGGGCCGCTAGGTAGTAGAGCTCGAAGTGAGAAGCCCCAAACCCCAGAGTCTACCGGAAGGCGGAGTTTGGCGATTGCCGCTCTCCTTTTCCCAGTATTCCAGATCAGGCCTCCCAGGAGGCGATCTAGATCTTGAAACACCAATGCAGCCAAAGCTGATGGCAAATTTACGAAATGATAAAGGATGTGCGGGAGAATTACCATCTTTGAAAGCGCTGGGCTATGTGACCCAAGAGACAGGGGGCGTGATCTCCAGAATGATGTCTGGGAGTAAATAGCTGGCACCGCCCAGGTCTGAATCTGCATGGTAAACCTGATTGTCTACATAGCAGAATATTGTGCCCTCTCAACGCAGGGACCTCCACCCTAATCTATGATGGACTCTGGAATATCAGTAAATGGTGGAAACGTGTATGATTTTAACCAGTTCTCTTGAAGGTCAGAAGCCGCCGCAAAGTGCTCAAGGAGATATTTTGGCTCAGGTGTATCCAGTGAAAACCTCCCACCTCTGGAAGAGGCACTAATGAAAAGTAAATAGATGGCTGATGACAAATGCACATGTGCTATGGGCACAAGAACGTCTTAGATTCCATTTTGCTGATATTTCATTCAGCACGGCACAGCCACCACATTTGCTGCATAAAGGGGAAAACACAGTGCATGCCAAATCTACAAATATTGGCTGGCTGATGGTGTCATATCTGCCCTGGTGCACAAGGAGGCTGCCTTGAGTTATGCACAGACTCAGGCCCAGGGGCAGAGGAACGTTTGCAGTGTCTTGCTCAGGATATTTTCTAGGTCTTTCTTTTTCAGTCCACATTCCTGTGTGTTGACAACCGCAGAAGGATCAGATGCATTGGATGTGGGCTGTACACTAAAGCCTCCATTCAATGCATCAGTTTCTGGATGAATTCTTTTTATTATAGACAGTTAGCAGAACGGCAGCAATTTAATTCTTGCAGATAGACAATATTGTCAGTACATACATGAGCAACAATCATCCACACACTTCCCCAAATATGCAGAATAGCAATTGGCAGTGTGTGTGCTCCGCCATCTCCACTCCGCTTCCGGCTGAATGACTGCCTTGAAGGGGGGACACAGAATCCCTCTGTCACTATTCCAGTTTCCCTTCGCCAGAGTTTGGGGCAGCCCCTGCTCACATAGACAACCCGCTCCGCTTACACACACCAATCCATATCCTCATCCCAATCCCTCAGGGTTGGTCCAGAGTCTGAGCCCCACTTTCTTCCTATATTGCGTTTCACGACCATGAGGCCGATTGTAACCCATAGTCTTCCTCCTCTTGTGAGATCTGTTGTTCCCCATATGTTCAACAGGCCTAATTGGGGGGTGAGGTCAATATTTTCAGTCAGAACCAAATCCACCTGGGATATCACTTCTCCCCAGTAGGTTGGATTATGGGACAGTCCCACAAAATATGGAAGAAGGTGCCTTCGGCAACACAGACCCTCATACAGTGTGGCAAGGTTCCTCTTCCCATTTTTACAAGAGCGGTGCATTCTATGCAGCATTTTCAGTTGAAATGGGAACGTAAAGCAAGTTCTTTGGGCGACGCAATCGCCTCCAGCCACTCCTCGTCATCTACGTGACCTAGGCCCTCCTCCCATCTCTCTCGGAGTTTCGTTAAATTATCAGGGGAATTATTTAAAATGTACCAGTATGTTAGGGAGATTGCCTTCTTTGGTATGTAATCAGAGTAGTCTGTCTTCTAATGGGGATGATTCAGGCAGGTCCTCTGTTTGAGGGAATGCTCATTTCAGTGCGTGATTTATTTGATGGTAGCGGAATATTTCTGTGAGTGCTAACTCGTGCTCCTGCTGTAATACAGTAAAAGGTTTTATCCCTTCAATAGTCCACAGGTCACCCACCCACGAGAGACCTCTGAGGTCCCATTTATCAAAACCTCTGTATCTCGCCAGTAGGCCTAGATGCATCGAGTCCCATAAAGGAGTGACCTGTGTAATTCTGTCATGCCACCCTAATGCCGTAAATGTCGTGTTCCAGATTTTGGATGTTACCAAGGTGGGGTTGTGAGGTTGCACGTTGCATCTTCACCCATATATCGCCCTTTGATACACTCCTGTTGTCATATTATAGCGGTCAATTCGGTAAGCTGGGTCTCCCGTTGGCCAAAGCACCCAATGATTGACTACAGCTAGTTGTGCAGCCCAGTAGTAATATTGCATGGCCGGAAGGGCAATACCGCCGCCATACCAGCTCTTTGTTAGTTTGTGTAAAGCTATTCTCGGAGCTTTCCCATCCCATAACAGTGTTCTTACAGTTGCTTCTATAGCTTCAAAATATGTCGGGGGACTGGGTGTGGTGTATTTTGCAGTTTATATAAGAATCGGGGTAATGCCACCAAGAGCAGCTTTTCCCAACAATGTGAGGGGTAAGGTTCTCCAGTGTTGTACATTGGTCCGGAGTCGCGGCAGGGTGGGTTCTAGATTGTGGTCATAGAAGGTCACCGGGTCTTTAGTAATGTTTAGGCCCAGGTATTGAAATCCCTCCGTCACAACCTTGGCCACGCAGAACCTTGGAATCCGGGGAGTATCACCACTCAGGACGAATATTACTGATTTGTCCCAATTTATAGTGTAGCTCGAGTAATTTTGGTATAGGGCCAAAATATGGAGGATTCTGGGTAGTGAGGCATAGGGGTTGGAAATCTATAAAAGGATGTCATCGGCATATAGAAAGATTAGATCTTCCCAGGTTTCTGACAACTTGAGCCCTCCAATCAGACGGACGCTCCTGATCCACACCGCCAAGGATTCCAAGGCCATAGCAAATATAAGCGGAGAAAGAGGGCAGCCTTGCCTCGTGCCTCTTTGTAAGGTGAATACTGCTCATCTACCTCTGTTTACCAACACCTGTGCCATAGGATCTGTATAAAGGAGGCGAATCCAAGATAAGAATTTGGGGCCAAAACCTTGTTTCTCTAAGACTGCAAATAAGAAGCGCCATTCCAGCATATCGAACGCCATCTTGGCGTCCAGTGAAACTACCAGGGCATCCTCCTGGATAGTATGTGCCCTCCCCAGTATTCCATGAAGGTTTCTCAGTTTTGATGTAGTATTTCTACCTGGCATCAAGCCTGACTGATCAGAATGTATTATTGAAGTCAAGATCGGGGTTAGCCTATTTGCCAGCAATTTCGCTAAGAGCTTAACTTCGGCATTTAGCAGTGAGATTAGCCTGTCGGACGAACAGTGGTCCAGTAATTTCCCAGCCTTGTGGATCACAACGATGTTAGCTAATCTTTGATCATCTGGTAAACTCCCGGCCTCTAGGCTTTCATTAAACATTTTGACCAAGTGGGGGAACATCTTAGATGCTATCAATTTGTATAGTTCAATGGGGAGGCCATTGGGGGCCATTGCTTTACCTGAGTTCAAGGATCTGATGGCCTTCGTCAGTTTGTCCTCTGTAAGGTCATTAGGGTGGTAATAGCTTGCGAGCAGAGTCTGTTGTTACGCTTGGTGATGGTGTGTATTTTTCTACATAGTACGCTGCAAAGGTGTCCCCTATGCTCTGCCTATTCCGAATAGGAGCTACCTCCTTCGTGGTCATTTCCAGCATCCACATAGACACTGCTTCCTGCTTCTCCAAGCAGGCTAGCAGCTTTCCTGCTTTATCACCCACATTTATAGGCGATGCAGGGTTACTTTATATCTAAGTTTCGCTGCCTCCTCAGGAGTGTCTTTGTGTTCTTTCGTTTCGACAATTAATATATGTCTGACTGTCTGCGGATCTATAGCTGTCAGATCGGACTCAAGGTAGTGGAGTTCCCTCTGGAGTTCCTCCAACCACGCCACCTTTTCTTTTTTGTGACCTGCATT